>NC_141920.1:12155000-12780000 GCF_057802395.1 Ceratotherium simum simum
CCTGTGCAGGGAGGGGGGGCCTTCCAGTGCTGCCGGGGGAACATTTCTGCTTGAATGGGCCAGCTGAGATAAAGCCAGGCTAATGCTTTGCTACCCAGAGTCATTTCAGTGGGGTTTTAAACAGATACAGCTGTCTTTTGAGATGTTTAAAAAATAATAATTAAAAAGCCATCTCCTCCCTGACTGCAGTATCTCTCTCTTCATTGATTTGCTTTTCAGAGGGGGCCCAGATGGAGGGTGCAGGAAGTGCTGACCAGGCCTGTTGGCTCTGGGCACCCGCCTGACTCTGTTAGAGATGTCACAGTGCCATTTTTTTTTTTCTGCCAGACTGGCACGTCTTGGCGTTCCAATCCTTGGGTTGCTTGGAGAAATTAACGGCTTCTGTCACTGCGCTGTCTTGGTCTCCTGTAACCATGCTGTTTTTGCAGAGAGCGTGTTTTTTGTTGTTCTTGCAGAGTTCTGGGAATAAATTGCCGGCTCTATGCTCAGAAAAGACACTGGCTATGACCGGCCACAGTGCAGCCTGTATTCTCAGAAAATGTATTCAGGAGGGATGATGTCAGCTGCCTCATCACTGGCCGGTCTCTGGCCAGCCTATTCCCTTGGCCTTTGAGCTTACATCATAAGAAATTTGTGGTTCTTCCAGCCCCATTCTGTGTGGGAAGATGTGACTTTTGCTACTATCGGAATTTTTGGAACTCAACTCTGCTCGCCCTGTCCTAGGGCCCTTTCAAGTAGAGCTGTCCAGCAGACGCAACAGGACAGCTTTGCTTACAAGTGGCGCAGCTCAGAGCTCGAATCGGGGTGTTGGCATCAGGCTTAGGCTCAGATCTCAGATCCACTTCTTCCTAGCTTAGTGACTTAGGACAAGGGAGGTGGCCTCTCTGAGCCTCAGTCTCCTCTCCTTTAACCTTCGGGCTGTCATGTGGATTTCATTGATTTTCATCAAGCACTTGGCGGAGGGCCCTCACGTTCTAATCCCTGGGTAGATAGGACTAATTGTAACAATAAGTGAGTGAGATAAATGGCAAAAAGCACAGGGCTCAGGGCCTGCCAACCTGAGTTCAAATTCCAGGTCGGACCCTTTGAAGCTCTGTTGGGCAGGTTGTTTAACGGCTGAGCCTTGGTTTCCTCATTGTGGGGATTACACAGGATGATGGCAGTTAAACCAGAAAGCCCAATGCTTAGCACACAGTAGGACTTCAATAATTGTTAGTTTCCTTCTCTCTTTCCTTTCCTTAATTATCTTTTAGCATTCATTTTCTTTCACCTTCTTCCTCACCTACCTAGGTTGGTTCAAGATCTTCTTGGATGGGTTTTCCATCCTTAGCTTTAGGATTTTGAACACCACCTGGGCTATTTGGATCCCTTTTTCTTGTTTATTGTTTGCCAGCAATAAACAAGGGTGTGGACTGTGGTGTGATTACAGAGCAGCAGACGCAGAGCTTGAGGGTGGCTGACTTTGAAAAAAAAAAAAAATCAACCTCTATGGGCTCAAGCCTGACTTCCTTGGAGAAAAATCACAGCAGTGTTTAGGAGGCTTGAGGTCCCTCTGTTTAAATTGTTCTGAGATGTACCAAAAAACAGTGCCTGGGGCCAGAGGCAGGATGCAAGCTTCTCTTAGATAAATAAAAAATGGTAAATGCATATGGGTTTTTATTAGCAAGGACGGTGATGTCTTCTTTCAGGTTGCAATACAATTTTATTTTTTAAGAGAACATACATACTCGGATACTAGACAAAAAGCTCTTTCAACTAGAATTGAGGGCAAGGCTGTGTCTTCTCAACTGCTGTCGGCTACTGCCCCCTCCCCACCCCATATCCTCCCCCTGCAACCTAGCCCAGGGCCTGGAGCGAGGTAGGTGCTGCATGAAGGCTTGTTGAACTCAAGAATCATGGGGTGGTGGGAGGAACACAGGTACCAAGGCAGAAGGCTGAGCTCAGAATCTTGGATCCACCTTTTCCTAACCCCAAGCTACTTAAGGCATGTCATGTCGTGGAGCCCCTGTTCCTTCTCCCTCCAGCTGATCTCCCAGGATCCTTGGGAGAACTAAATGAGAAAGAAGTGGCGTCATGAGTGCCTACATCCTTTGCCTCATTCATTTCACCTGTTTTATCCAATGCCCGCTGTGTGCCAGGCTCTCTGTTAGGCATCACGGTGAACAAAACAGATGTGGCCCTTGCCTGTGTGGAGCTTTGTGGATAATGGGGGCATGCAAAGAGAGGAAGCTAGTAAATGAGTAAGTAAAGTTGATAATTTCCGATGGCGATTATCCCAGGCTAATGGGATAACGAGGGACTGGGAAGGTGGCAGGGCCTCTGAGGGATGACATTTGAGCTTGAGACCTGAGTGACGAGACTGAGCCAGATGTGGGAAGAACCAGAGGAAGAACGTGCAAAAGGAACCACATGGGGAAAGGTCCTGAGACAGAAATGAGCTCGACGTGTTTGAGGAACAGACAGAAAGGTCCGCGTCGGGGGAAGGGAAGGGAAAGACTGCTGTGAGGGGTGAGTGGGGCTCTGACCACGTAGAGCCTTTGACCTTGGTCAGGAGGTAGACTTGTATCCTACGTGGGCCTCTGTTTACCTCTTGTGCTCCCCAGATGTGTTTGTTCTGTTTGTTCTGAAGCATTGGGCTCCCTCAGCAGGGCAGTGGGGAGGAGAAGGTGGCCCCTCTGTGTCCCTAGTTCTCCTGCCCGTCTCACCCCTCACCTCCAGTTGAGACTCCTGGGAGTCTCCGAAAATCTGTGGAGGAGCCAGACGAGTGGCCCATGGAGACGGGGATGATTTTATTGACCTTATGATGATCGCCAGGCTTGTTGGCCTTTAGGGCTTCCTGAGCTGAACTCAGATCTGCTAAAGGACTCCACGTGCCCATCCCGTCCCACGGCAGCTTCCTTCTGGGTCCCTCGCCGTCTCCCACAGCCAGCAGGAGCCTCCTTCACTTGGACAGCAGATGTTTATGAAGCTCTGTGCTTAGGTTACCTCACTGAGTAATTCGGTCACGATTCTGGCACCCATGGAGCTTGTGGTCGGGAAAGGCAGGACAGGCGAGTGTGAACATGCACATCCCACCCACTTGGAGATAGTTGCCCCCCTCGGATCTGACTGTCTTGAGGATGCTTGGCATCTTGGAGGGCAGAGCACCTGCAGGCTCCAGGAATGGCTGCTTGTGTGTATCAAGGGCTTGCTTCGAGCCGGCACTCTGCGAAGAGCTTTATGTACTGATTGCATATAATCCTTCCACCAACTCTGGACTGTAGGTACCATTATTAACCTCCTTTTTCAGGTGAGAAAACTGAGGCCCAGAGAGGTTGAGGAATTTGCCCAAGTAACCTAGAGCAGTAGACCCAGGATTCACACCAGGCGGTCTGGCTCGGAGTCTCTGTAACCCGTGTGCTGTGTTGCCTGCCCTGGCCCTGGCAGTATGCCTCGATGAATCTACACGTGCTCCCAGCATTGTGGGCACCAAGAATATTGCTGGATCGGTACATGTTCTGTAACAAGTGGCCAAGCAGGCAGCAAGAGTGTATAAATGCTGTGTCCCAGCTCAGAACGTCCTGTTCTCCCAGCGAGACCGTGAGTCAAGGGGAATGCAGCTCTCAGAGGTGGATAAGAGCCCTCCCTGGGGGTCAGCAGCCAGCGGGGTCTCTCTCTCTTTTTTTGTGTGTGAGGAAGATCAGCCCTGAGCTAACATCCATGCTAATCCTCCTCTTTTTGCTGAGGAAGACCCCCCCCCCCCGCCCCGAGCTAACATCTATTGCCAATCCTCCTCCTTGTTTTTCCCCCCAAAGCCCCAGTAGGTAGTTGTATGTCATAGCTGCACATTCTTCTAGTTGCTCTGTGTGGGATGCGGCCTCAGCATGGCCGGAGAAGCCGTGTGTTGTTGCGCGCCCGGGATCCGAACCGGGGCCGCCAGCAGCGGAGGGCTCGCACTTAACCGCTAAGCCACGGGGCTGGCCCAGGGGGTCTCTTTTTAAAAGTGTAAATGTGATGTGTCCCTCTCTCCCTTGCTTTCAAGTCTTCAGGCGCTTCCCATGGCTCTCTGAATAAAATGTAAAATTCTTAATGTGCTCTCGGAGGCCTTGGGGAAGAGGATCCTGCTTATGCCTGCAGCTTCATGCCTTGTGGCCGCCCTCCTCCCGCTGCTTCAGCCACACTGGCTTTCTTTCTGTTCACATCCCAGGCTCCTTCCTCCTCAGGAAAGCAGGGCGTGGTGGTGAAGGGCATGGACTTTGGAGCCCAACTGCCACAGCTCTGATCTCAGCCTGCCTCTTAATACTTCTATAATGTTGGGCAAGTTTCTTACCGTCTCTGTCTCAGTTTTTATGTCTGTAAAATGGAGATAACAGTAGTACCTATCTCCCAGAGTTGTGTAGGAAGACGGGCCGCGTGAGCACATGTGAATACCTGGCACATAGTAGGCGCTGGTAGTGTTAGCTCAGGGCCTCTCTCCCTGCCGACGCCTCTGCTGGTACACCCTTCACCCACCTCTTTGCCTGGCGAACTCCTCATCCTTCAGGGCTAACCGTCACTGCCTTGGGGGCTTTTTAAAACTCCTTCTCACCACAAGACCAGGGTTGGTGCCCCTAATCATAGTTGTCATTTGTGAGTTCAGCAAAGTCAAGGGCCTTATCTGTCTTGTTTCCAGTACAGCCTCGCACACAGTACACGTTCAGTAAATGTGTTGAATGATTGAGCAGAAAGGGGCCCTGGGCTGGTGGTGCCAGTGTAGCTCAGGCCAGTTCTGCTGTTTGTTTGGTCTCAGCAGCCACGAGCTGGTTTGTGGACCATTTCCAGGATGACATGCTTCTTGTTCTTCTCTTCCAGAGCAGTCCGCTGGTCCAGGCGAGCAACATGTCAGTGCTTTTAGTCATGTCCCTGACTCCAGCCCAGATGCCATGGAGGAGATAAGGTAGCCTCCCGTCCCTGGATCCGATGGAGAAGCCCAGTTCAATGGATACAAAATACAAGGATGACTTATTTCGGAAGTACGTGCAGTTCCATGAGGGCAAAGTGGACGCCACCCCCAGCAAGCAGCGGCCTAGCGATGATGAGTACCTGCGGGTGGCGGCCTCGACCCTGCTCAGCTCACACAAGGTGGATCCCTTTTATCGATTCCGGCTGATCCAGTTCTATGAGGTGGTGGAGAGCTCCCTGCGCTCGCTGAGCTCCTCCAGCCTGCGGGCTTTGCACTGCGCCTTCAGTGTGCTCGAAACGATGGGCGTCAACCTCTTCCTCTACCCGTGGAAGAAGGAATTCAGAAGCATCAAGGTAAGGTCTAGGGAAGGGCCCTCTGCACTGGTCTCCCTTCTCGCCCCTTCCAGTCCATCTTGAGAGGGCTTGTGCCCACCTGCTCACATCCCTCCTCTGCCCCCAGACCCTCTTGCACACCCCACTGCCTTTGAGATACCAGAATTACCCCCCTGGCTCCCCACCTTGCCTGTCTGTCCAGTGTCATCTCTTAGCTGGGCCCCGCCCCGGCAGCTCACATCTGAAGCTGTGAGGTTGGAAAGGTAGGCAGCACCCCAGGTATGCAGGGCCTTGAAGCCAGGGCAGAGGGCTTGGGTTTATTCTAAGTGGGCTGGGAAGCAGGGCAGTGCTGAGATCTGGTGTACGTTTGAAAAGAATCCTTCTGGCTGTTGTATGGGAACTAGACTGCAGAGGGGCAAGAGTGGGGCAGGGAGACCCGTTAGGAGGCTGCACAGATGTGCGGGTCCCCAGAGAGATGGTTTAGACGAAGTGGTAACAGCCAGAAGGAGGGAGGAGGATGAATTTGAGAGACAGAGAATCCTGAATCGTTCCAAAGGCAGCTCAGGCTCTTCAGTCTGACGTACTGGAACCTACGTAGAAATGCCGGAAAGGAATATTCTCGTTGCTCATTGGACATTCTGTCTCTAATCCGATCCCCTTTCTTCCCGTGTTTGCCCTGTGTCCTCCTTGTAAGGCGCAGAGCCGCTGTGCCCATGTAGACAGTGGCTTTGTTCCTGCGCTTCAGAAGGCAGTCATGTGTAGCCTCCCTCGAGACAGCGTGCGGAGCTGTTGGTGAGCATTGGCCTCTGCCCGCTGTCGTGAGGCGCTGAGGCGCTCCTTCCCTTGCCCCTCCTCTCCCTGCACGCTCCCCTTCAGACTTGGATGTCCTGGGCTATGACGCAGTCTCCGTCGTGTGTCTCAGAGAGAAAATGCTGCCTCTCTTTTTTTGCCCTCTTCCTTCTCCTAGACCTACACGGGCCCCTTCGTTTATTATGTCAAGTCAGCATTACTGGAAGAGGACGTCCAAACTATCCTGAATTACATGGGCTACGTGCCCGAGCTGGGGACTGCGTACAAGCTCAGAGAGCTCGTGGAGACCCTCCAGGTGAAGATGGTCTCCTTTGAACTCTTTCTGGCCAAGGTGGAGTGTGAGCAGATGCTGGAAATCCACTCACACGTCAAGGACAAGGGCTACTCTGAGCTGGACGTGGTGAGCGAGCGCAAGAGCAGCGCAGAGGATGTGCGCAGCTGCTCGGATGCCCTGCGGCGGCGGGCCGACGGCCGGGAGCACCTCACAGCCTCCATGGCCCGTGTGGCACTCCAAAAGTCGGCCAGCGAGCGGGCGGCCAAGGACTACCACAAGCCCCGCGTGACCAAGCCCTCGAGGTCGGTGGACGCCTACGACAGCTACTGGGAGAGCCGGAAGCCGCCCCTGAAGGCCTCGTTGAGCCTGCGGAAGGAGCCGGTGGCAGCAGACTTGGGGGACGACCTCAAGGACGAGATCATCCGCCCGTCCCCCTCGCTCCTGGCCATGTCCAGTTCCCCGCATGGCAACCTGGATGACCTTCCATCCCCCTCCTCCAGCAATGGCCTTGGCCTGCTGCGTGGCACGTACTTCTCCCCTCAGGATGACGTGGATCTGTACACAGACTCGGAACCTAGGACCACGTACCGGAGGCAGGATGCCCTGCGGCCGGACGTGTGGCTGGTCAGAAATGATGCCCACCCCCTGTATCACAAGCGCTCGCCCCCTGCCAAAGAGTCTGCCCTATCCAAGTGCCAAAACTGTGGTCTGTCCTGCAGCTCCTCCCTCTGCCAGCGCTGTGACAGCCTGCTCGCCTGTCCCTCGGCCTCCAAGCCCAGCGCTTTCCCCAGCAAGGCGTCCGCCCATGACAGCCTGGCCCACGGGTCTGCTCTGCGGGAGCGGTATGCAGGCCAGACTCAGGGCCTCGACCGGCTGCCGCACCTCCACGCAAAATCCAAGCCCTCCCCCACAGCCACCTCCCGCTGTGGCTTCTGTAACCGCCCAGGCGCCACCAACACTTGCACCCAGTGTTCAAAAGTCTCCTGCGACACCTGCCTCAGCGCCTACCATTATGATCCCTGCTGCAAAAAGGGTGAGCTGCACAAGTTCCTGCCCAACAACCAGCTGAACTTCAAGTCCACCCAGCTCTCCCATCTCGTGTACAGGTAGACTCGAGCGCGCGCCTCCCGCTACAAGGGCTACACCCCTGACCTGTGTGGTGTCATGGGGAAGGCGTGTTCAGGCGGTGATCTCAGAGGCAGAGGCCCGCACTCGGCCGTGGAGCTGCCAGGGCTCGTGGGGCCGGCTGCACCGTGTGGGAGTTCACTTAGCGACTCATCTTTCAACCGATGGCTGCTTTGTCGCCTGACAAGGGAGAGGTGGCACTATCCGTTCAGATTAATTTTTGCTAATCTCTCCACTCCCTCATCTGTTGTTTTGTTTTTTTTTTAAGAGAATGTCTGTCTCTGGGACTCTTGCCATGCTCACCACTCCCGCTGCAAAGCCAACTTGGACGAGGAAGGGCCCTCCAGGTCACCTCCACACGTGCACCTGGAGCGGCGAGCTAGAGGCCTGTTGGCTTGTGAAATGAGCCCTCCTGCCACACTGGGCCTCTTCCAGCGGCTCATCCTTTCGCCGCCCCTCCCCAGATACAAGGATCCCCAGCTCACTCCCCGCCACGTCACTCCCTTCGGTTCAGAGGTGAACCGAGTCCAGTATTAGCTGAATGTCATCCTGATGCCACCACAGCTCCGTTCAGCCCGTGGTGTCTGTGCACTTTGCTCCAGCGCCTTGCAGTGTGGACCTTCCGCAGCGGGACTGACTGGTTGCCCCTTTCTGTTGTTTGCACATGCCCCTCTTACTGTACTGTAAATAGATATTTTTGAGATTTATTTTTAAATAAATATTCAACTTGCTGTGTGTTTCAAAGTGGTTAAAACATTAACTATGTAGCTGTTTATAAAAACGCCCGGGTTCTTTAGTCTTCCAAGGGAGGGCCTCAGGCCCTTCCATGTGTATCCTCCACTCACCACAGCCCGAGGGTAGAGCGGAGAGTGTGGGGGCAGAGGAGGAGCAGAGACGATGCCCTGAGTTGGTGGAGAGCCACTGTCTTCCCTACAATAAATTTCTACACCTACCTCCAGTGTGCACCTAGGGGGTTAGTGCGGGCCGTGAGGCCTGTGCGCCTGCAGACTGATAACCTAGTGACGATTCAGGAACCTCACCGTGCGGATCCACAGCCTGGTCTTTGCTACTTGCTGAGTGTGAACCTTGCGCTCCAAACTTCTTCTTGAGTCTCATTTCAGAAGGAAAGGCATTTGGGATTCCCACCACCCCTCCACCTCGGTCCTCTTCTCTTCACCTGTTTCCAGGACTCTGCAGCATTTGCGATCCTTTTGCACTAAGAGTGGGCAGGAGTCAGCGTGTGCCCATCAGACGTGTCTCCTGAGATCAGCTGAGCCTAAGCTTCCAGACCTGAAGGCCTCTTCAACTCCTCATGTGAATTACTGACCCCTGGATTTTCCTTTTGGGGTGCAGAGCAGGAGTGGGGCAAGAGTTTGAAAATAAAACCACTTCCTTGTGAACTAATATATTTTAGCCATAAGTGTTTGTGATGTATAGAATGTCATAGGAATTTACATGCAATGGGTTTTCCCTGGTAGAAGGAGGTATTCAGCTCTTGAGCAAATTTAAATCTGGCTGAGTCCTGAGGCTACTGAATTTGCTGATGTCCTTCCAACTCAGTTGAGTGATTTTAAGGTTTTCAAAATCTGTGGCTCTTTTTTTATATATCTAGATCACATGTAGATATTCAATGTGTATATACAGCTGAATTTCAACCAACTTTATTACTAAGAGCAGCCCATTCTGGGGCATTCATCTTTGATGTTCTTCCTTTTCACATGTCAGAAGTGTCGATGGCTGTCCCACTCCCGAGAGCTCTAGTTTTTCTAGTTTTCCATTTCCAGATCGTTCCAGCACTACAGTAACTCTTAACCACCTGTGATGCCACGTGACTTACACAGCCGAGAAAAGCAGGAACCACTCACTTGTGCTGGGAGAGAAAGTCCAGTGTACGTTTCCTCACGGAAGAACTGTGTCCGTGCACTGGAATGGGAAATGCTATGACCGTGCTTCTTGGTGTGTATCTTACCGTATGAGGTTGCTGTGATTGAGATAAATATATGCTAATTTAAAAATGCAGATGTTTTGCATTTGATTTCTACCAAGAGTTGAAATGTTGAGAGATGATTTAAAAGAAAATAAAGTGTCTTCCATTGTTAAATGAAGTGTTTAGGGTTTTATGTCCGCCCTCCTCGCTGCTTTGAAGTTTGGGTTGCTCAGGTTTTGGTGTTTTTGTTGCTCAAGCCATATTTAGTTCTTTAGTGATGGGGCTCACATTTTCTCCTCCATGAAACTGATAAATAATAATAGCCAGTGTTTGAGTGCTTATACTGTGAACCAGGCACTTCGTATGCTGAGACTTCACGTGCGTGGTCTCATGATAATCTCAGTCCTCCTGTGGGATAGGTCCTGTTCTGATCCCCGTCTTACAGATGGGGAAACAGGTGTAGAGTTCAGCCCTGTTTCCCAGGAGTTTCCCATAGAAATGATTGTTGGTGGTGACTGACAGGCATTAAATAACATTGAAGGACATTATGAAAAAAAATCCAGTCTTAATTCTTTTGATCCACTTAAATGCCTCAAGGAAGAAATCAGTTTAACGCTAGCTTGTCTTTAACAATGAGAAAGAAGACATCAGGCTCAGAGCCTTGGGCAGAATCTTAGGTTTTCAGTTACTTTCTATTTGGGGCAGCCATACTGCTTTTCCATCTACAGCAATGGTAGTAGATTGCTTTAAAAGCCAATTTAAGGTGTTTTAGAAATGAGAGTTGGCTTAAAGCAAAAGAGACGGCAAAATCGTGGTGCTGTAAGAGCAGCTGTGGTCTGGGGCCGCCTGGCTTTGGGCACGATGCTGACCGCCTGGCTTTGGGCACGATGCTGACCGCCTGGCTTTGGGCACGATGCTGACCGCCTGGCTTTGGGCACGATGCTGACCGCCTGGCTTTGGGCACGATGCTGACCGCCTGGCTTTGGGCACGATGCTGACCGCCTGGCTTTGGACACGATGCTGACCGCCTGGCTTTGGACACGATGCTGACCGCCTGGCTTTGGACACGATGCTGACCGCCTGGCTTTGGGCACGATGCTGACCGCCTGGCTTTGGGCACGATGCTGACCGCCTGGCTTTGGGCACGATGCTGACCGCCTGGCTTTGGGCACGATGCTGACCGCCTGGCTTTGGGCACGATGCTGACCGCCTGGCTTTGGGCACGATGCTGACCGCCTGGCTTTGGGCCGCGATGCTGACCGCCTGGCTTTGGACACGATGCTGACCGCCTGGCTTTGGACACGATGCTGACCGCCTGGCTTTGGGCACGATGCTGACCGCCTGGCTTTGGGCACGATGCTGACCGCCTGGCTTTGGGCACGATGCTGACCGCCTGGCTTTGGGCACGCGATGCTGACCGCCTGGCTTTGGGCACGATGCTGACCGCCTGGCTTTGGGCACGATGCTGACCGCCTGGCTTTGGGCACGATGCTGACCGCCTGGCTTTGGGCACGATGCTGACCGCCTGGCTTTGGGCACGATGCTGACCGCCTGGCTTTGGGCACGATGCTGACCGCCTGGCTTTGGGCACGATGCTGACCGCCTGGCTTTGGGCTGCGTGCTGACCGCCTGGCTTTGGGCCCGATGCTGCCCGCCTGGCTTTGGGCACGATGCTGACCGCCTGGCTTTGGGCACGATGCTGACCGCCTGGCTTTGGGCACGATGCTGACCGCCTGGCTTTGGGCACGATGCTGACCGCCTGGCTTTGGGCACGATGCTGACCGCCTGGCTTTGGGCACGATGCTGACCGCCTGGCTTTGGGCCGCGATGCTGACCGCCTGGCTTCGGGCGCGATGCTGCACGCCTGGCTTCGGGCCGGATGCTGCCCGCCTGGCTTTGGGCACGATGCTGACCGCCTGGCTTTGGGCACGATGCTGACCGCCTGGCTTTGGGCACGATGCTGACCGCCTGGCTTTGGGCACGATGCTGACCGCCTGGCTTTGGGCACGATGCTGACCGCCTGGCTTTGGGCACGATGCTGACCGCCTGGCTTTGGGCCGATGCTGACCGCCTGGCTTTGGGCACGATGCTGACCGCCTGGCTTTGGGCACGATGCTGACCGCCTGGCTTTGGGCCGCGATGCTGACCGCCTGGCTTTGGGCACGATGCTGACCGCCTGGCTTTGGGCACGATGCTGACCGCCTGGCTTTGGGCCGCGATGCTGACCGCCTGGCTTTGGGCACGATGCTGACCGCCTGGCTTTGGGCACGATGCTGACCGCCTGGCTTTGGGCACGATGCTGACCGCCTGGCTTTGGGCACGATGCTGACCGCCTGGCTTTGGGCACGATGCTGACCGCCTGGCTTTGGGCACGATGCTGACCGCCTGGCTTTGGGCACGATGCTGACCGCCTGGCTTTGGGCACGATGCTGACCGCCTGGCTTTGGGCACGATGCTGACCGCCTGGCTTTGGGCACGATGCTGACCGCCTGGCTTTGGGCACGATGCTGACCGCCTGGCTTTGGGCACGATGCTGACCGCCTGGCTTTGGGCACGATGCTGACCGCCTGGCTTTGGGCACGATGCTGACCGCCTGGCTTTGGGCCCGATGCTGCCCGCCTGGCTTTGGGCACGATGCTGACCGCCTGGCTTTGGGCACGATGCTGCCCGCCTGGCTTTGGGCACGATGCTGACCGCCTGGCTTTGGGCACGATGCTGACCGCCTGGCTTTGGGCACGATGCTGACCGCCTGGCTTTGGGCACGATGCTGACCGCCTGGCTTTGGGCACGATGCTGACCGCCTGGCTTTGGGCACGATGCTGACCGCCTGGCTTTGGGCACGATGCTGACCGCCTGGCTTTGGGCCGCGATGCTGACCGCCTGGCTTTGGGCACGATGCTGACCGCCTGGCTTTGGGCACGATGCTGACCGCCTGGCTTGGGGCACGATGCTGACCGGCTGGCTTTGGGCACGATGCTGACCGCCTGGCTTTGGGCACGATGCTGACCGCCTGGCTTTGGGCACGATGCTGACCGCCTGGCTTTGGGCACGATGCTGACCGCCTGGCTTTGGGCACGATGCTGACCGCCTGGCTTTGGGCACGATGCTGACCGCCTGGCTGCATTGGCCTCGGCTGTTGGGGAAGAGACTGAACAGCTTTCTCCATTTCATGCCCTGGCTGAACGAATATCCAGGCCTCCGGCCAGACCAAGGCCCAGGTGCTGGGTTTGGTTTTAGCTACAGCATAGGAAATAGCACCGCCATCCTGGCTGCCAGGAACAGCAGCTTCCTAGAGATGAACACCCAGCCTGGGAGAGCAAAGGAAGCCAGACACTCGCTCCCACGTCCGAAGCGGAGCAGAGACTTGGAGCAGATTGCTTAATCTGTGTACGTAAATGACAAGCATGTTTAAACAACATCAGGCCCACCAGCTGTACAGTGTTAGCTCTGCTGCCAGCTCCGAGCACCGATCTGTGGTACCCCACACGCCTGATTACCAATGTCAGAGGGATGAGAGTGTGGCAGACACTGCGAATGGAACCCCCATCTCCGCTCACCCCTTCTCCCTTGGTAATGGAAGCCCTGATTTGTAGACATATGGCCACCCAGACTAAAGACTGCCTTTCCCTGCCTCTTCTGCGGCCAGGCATGGTCATGTGACTGTGTTGGGTCCCTGGGATGGAGAAGTGCTTTGTGTGGCTTCTAACACATGTTCTTCAAAGAAGGGAGCTTGTCCCTCTTCCCACCCTGATCCTCCTTCCTGGCTAGAACAGCTGTGCTGGCTGGAAGGGAGCAGCCGTGTGAGACCCTGAGGTGGAAGCCAAGTGAAGAAGAGGCTGGGGCGGCAGCTGGAAGGGGCTTGGTCCCTGATGCTTGGGAAGCCACCATCATACCTGGCCTGTCTCGCCTACCTCCAGAGTGTTCATATAAGAAAAGCTATTATCTTGCTTAAATCACAGTTTTTCCATTTGCTCATTTAAAACTTTTTATTTACAGAAGGAGCGAGAGACTAATATAACGAACCCTCATGTATATTGGACCCAGCTTCCACGGTTCAACAGTTAGCAGCTTGTGGCCACCTGGTTTCCTCTACCTGGCCATCCTCCCTGACTCCTAAATTCCTTTGAAGCCAGTTGCAGATATCGATTTCATTTGTGAATACTTCAGTGTGTGTATCTAAAAGACACGGACTTTTAAAACACAATACCATTATCACATCTAAATTTTTATAACAATTCTTTAATAGTGACAAATATCCAGTCAATGTCCCCAGGTCCAGTCGTCATCAACCCATGGTTTTGGAACAGTTTGTTTGTATCAGGGCCCAAATAAGGTCTCTGTGTTGCCGATGGTGGATAGATCTTTAAATCCTCTTTATAGACCATCCCGGTAGAGTATAGGGGCCCCATCTTTCTGTTTTTCTTTCCTGGAAATGTATTTGCTGAAGAAACGGGATTATTCGTCCTTCGGCATTTGCCTGAGTCTCGATTCTGCTGATTGCAGTCCTTGCTGTTGTTTAACAGGTTCTTCCGTTCTCCCCATCTCCTGAAAATTGGTAGTTGGCTCTTCCTTTTTTTCCAGTTCCTACTGTTTATTTGCACCGATTATACAAAAGTAGAAAAATAAACATTTCTTGTGGGTCTGAGTCAGAGCGGCAGCTCCATAAATAAGGGTGAGAGGAAATAACTTAAGGCAGGGATGGGGCTTAGTTCATAAATAAGGTCTGTGTTCCAGACGGGCAGGGGTGGGTCCGGCTTCTCAGACGCACAGGTCTCCGCTGGCAACACATTTCAGGTCCCGAGTGAGGAGGCGGAAGAGGTTGAACGTGATGGAGGCCTCGAGGCAGCCTTGGGACTCCTTCTTCTCGGCCTCCTGGAGCCTGTGCAGCCAGTGGTGGAGGCGGCCCCGGGGCCTGGGGCCTGCTGTGGGCTGAGCCAGGACACAAGCCTGGAGCTTGGAGTGGATGTGGCGCAGCGTGTGAAGGGGCTGGTCCAGGACGGCCCCCAAGGCCGAGTCAGCCGCAGTCCTCAGGACCTTCAGCGTCAGGTGTAGCTCAGCCTCCAGGGCCACAGGGCGCTCCCACACCTGCAGCGGCCTCAGGTCCCTGGTCCTGGGGAAGAGGCGAGCGCTGCAGCTCCAGCTCTTCAGCAGGAGCGACTCTTCCAAGGCATCCTTGGCCTTCTTGAAGGCTTCCAGCTCCCGCGGCGACAGAGACTGGAACCTGCCCATGTGGCAGCCCCTCCAGGTTGTGGTGGGCTTGGAAGTGGGGACAGGGCCTGCTGTGGCCAGGCCCAGCAGCACAGTCACCAGCACTGGGACCCAAGCTGTAGCCATGGCCAAATCTCAACTGCTCCTCCGGCTGCATGGCTCTGCTTTTAGCCAGGCTCCCTGGGCAGTCCCAGGTGATGTGTGTAAAGCGAAAAGGCAAATGCAAGTTGGAATCTCCACTTTGACTGAAAAGGCATGAGGGGGTGGGGCCAGCCGCTGAACTAGGTGAGTCCAGACCTGTGCAGAGAAGGAAAGAGAAACTGAAATTCCATCTCGGGGAGAGCCTTGTTTCTGAGAAGTCCCTGTGTCTGGAGAATCTCCAGTTGAGGACTCCTGGGGCAGCCTCCAGGTAGCTGGCTTTGGGGAGCCCCGGGGTGAGGCGGAGGCAGGTGGAGGGATGGGAAACTGGCTCACAGAGGGGCGGGGCCTGGGGGGGGTGGGTGAGGCTGCCAGAGTGGCAGAGAGGGGGCATACCTTTGATGCGCAGAAGTTTCAAGTTTGCTGTGTGGTCCCATTTGTCTACTTTTGCTTTTGGTGTCATAGCCAAGAAATTATTGCCAAATCCAATGTCATGAAACTTTTCCCCATGTTTTCTTCTAGGACTTGCATAGTTTTAGGTCTTATTTAGACCTTTAATCCATTTTGAGTTAAGTTTTGTGTATGGTGTAAGGTAAAGGTCTAACTTCATTCTCTTGCATGTGGATATCCAGTTCTCCTAAAACCATTTGTTGAGACGGTCTTTTCTCCATTGGGTGGTCCTGGCTCCCTTGTTGAAGATCATTTGACCGCATATGTGAGGGTTTATTTCTGAGCTCTCTATTCTGTTCCGTTGGTCTATATGTCTATCCTTATGCCAGTACCACACTATTTTGATTGCTGTGGTTTTGTATATAGTATGTTGTCAAATCAGGAAGTGCAAGGCCTCTAACATTGTTCTTCTTTTTCAAGATTGTTTTGGCTATTCAGGGTCACTTGAGAACTCATATAAATTTTAGGATTTTTCTTTTCTATTTCTGCAAAAAATGCCATTGGGATTTTGATAGGGATTGCACTGAATCAGTAGATTGCTTTGGGTAGTATGGACATTTTAACAATATTAAGTCCTTCAACCCATGAACAGGGGATGTCTTTCCATTTATTTATGTCTTCTTTAATTTCTTTCAGCAATGTTTTGTAGTTTGTAGTGTACAAATCTTTTGCCTCCTTAATTAAGTTTATTCTTAAATATTTTATTATTTTTGATGCTATTTTAAATGGAATTGCTTTTGTAATTTCCTTTTCAGATTATTCACTGTTCATGTATAGAAAGCAACTGATTTTTTTGTGTTGATTTTGTATCCTGCAGCTTGGCTGAATTCATTTATTAGTTCTAACAGGTTTTTTTGTGGAATGTTTAGGGTTTTCTACATATAAGATTATGTCATTTGAGAACAGATATAATTTTACTTCTTTCTTTCCAATTTGGACGCCTTTTATTTCTTTTTCTTGCCTAATTGCTCTGGCTAGGACTTCCAGTGCTGTGTTGAATGGAAGTGGCGAGAGTGGGCATCCTTCTCTTGTTCCTGATCTTAGAGGAAACGCTGTCAGCCTTTCACCATTGATTGTGATGTCAGCTGTGGCACACAGGTTTTCATATGTGGCCTTTCTTTTGTCAAGGTAGTTTCCTTCTATTCCTAGTTTGTTGAGTGTTTTTATCATGAAAGTGTGTTGGGTTTTGTCAAATGCTTTTTCTGCATTGAGATGATCATGTGGTTTTTGTCCTTCATTCCGTTTACGTGGTATTTTTCACACGGTGGTTGACTTTCGAGGTCTGCTCAACTTTGGCTTTGATCTTTTGGTTAAGGATGCTTCACAGACGTTGTATTCTTTCAGCAGGAGGCACACGATATGGAGTTCGCTCTGTTAGGGATATTAACAGCCGTTAAGGCTGTTACTTAGTACTTAGATCCATTATTTCATTAGAGCTTGCAAAAGGGAGATATTCCAATTCTAGTACAGTCGGCCCTCCATATCTGAGGGTTCCACATCCTTGGATTCAGCTAACTCTGGACTGAAAAGCCTGCAGTGGTTTCGTCTGTGCTGAACATGTACAGACTTTTTTTTCTTGTCATTATTCTCTAAACAGTACAGTATAACAACTATTTACATAAGCATTTACATTGCATTAAATATTATAAGTGAACTAGAGATGATTTAAAGTGTATGGGAAGATGGTGTAGTATATGCAAATACTGCGCCATTTTATATGAGGGACTTGAGCATCCGTGGGTTTTGGTATCTACTGGGTGTCCTGGAACCCGTCCCCTGAGGACACCCAGGGACAACTGTATTCCTTCTTTGTTTGGCAACTGGAATACTTCTATAACAAGAAACCCCCCTGTGGTGGTGTGAATCTATACCAGTGATAAAACTGCACAGAACTACACACACGCACGCACGCACGCACGCGCGCACACACACACACACAGCAGTGCATGTAAAACTGGAGTAATCTGAACAAGGTCCATGGATTGTGCCCAAGTCAGTTTCCTGGTTGTAATAGTGTTCTGTAGTTATCCAGGATGTTACCACTGGGGGGAACTGGGTGCAGGGTACCTGGGACCTTTCTGTATTATTTTTTGGCAACTTACTGTAAATCTATGATTATTTTTTTAAAAAGTTAAAAAGAAACTTCCCTCATCTACTGTTTGACTACCAGTGGTACTGTTTGAAAAAGGTAGGATAAATGCTTAATTCTTTCCCTTTATTTTTACTTAGAACAATGAGTTGATGCCTTCTAATCCCCCAACAGTGACTGATTTTTAAAAAGTATCATTATGAACTCATTGATTTCGGTAAATTTTAAATATTAAATCCATTGCATTATTGTTATTGATGCTCAAATTCCTGTCTTTGGCCAGTAGGAACCTCCTCGAGCTGGCTCCTGAGTCCTTCTAACATGACCCTGAAACCTTTGCTTCCTCACTATCTGGTGTGACAAGGTGCTCCAGGTTCATCTTGGACATTTCCTGCCCAAGTCCTGGAATCAGATGCTTCTCCAAAGAGCCCTGGGTCCTTTTCCTGTGAAATGGAGACAACAGTCTGAGAGCTAAGGGTCTTCCTGCCACTGGGTTGGTCATTGTTTCTAGGGCTTTTCAATGCGCAGAGCTAGGAACAGGTTTGTGTTTTTTTAAAGACAAAATACATCATAAGTTCATACTTATACTTTAAAAATTCAGGACCGACAGCGTTTTTACTTAACTTCGTTTATCTTTCTTTTCCCACGCTGGGAATCCTGGTTCTCAAGGACTCCAGGGAAGCCAGTACTAATTTTGATTTTGTCACCCATGACTACACCTAATCCTGACTGGTAGAAAGGAGTCCTGGCCTGGGCCGGCCCTGGAGAGCGTCTCAGTGCCTCCCCACAGAGCGGGGGCCGGAGAGTGAGGAGCATCTGCAAGGTCACACGACATGAACTGCTGGTCGGCCGCTGCTCCGTTAGGAAGGGAACCGTCAGGGATGCAGGTGGGGCAGGGGGTGTAATGCGGTCCAGGCAGTTCCTAACCATCCCTCCCCCACCCCACAGGAGCCCTGACCCTGCGTTGACCTCTCCTCACACTCTCACTGCGCTGGGCCGCGTCCCTAAGCACCATCATCTCACAACATTGTTTTGCCTGGTTGTCGATGCACTTCTTATCCTGTATTCCTCCGCAGCCTGCTTCCCCCTCCTCACAACATTTTGAGATTTGTCCACGTTGATATATTCATTCTAGCTTCATCCATCCATCCACCCGTCCTCACTGCTTCCAATTCATGTTCCTTACGTTACTGTGCCACAGCTTATCCGTTCTCCTAGTGAGAAATATTTAGCATGTTTCCAATAATTTGCTATTACAAATATTCTTGTGGGTGTCTCCTGGTGCATGAGTGTGTAAGAATTTCTGTGGGCAGGGGTGGGCAGGCTTTTTCTGTAAATGGCCAGATAGTGAATATTGTAGGCTTTGGGAGCCAAGAGGCCAAAAAAAAAAAAAAAAAAAGTTTGTACTTATATAACAAAAGAGCAAACAAATTTCCATAAATTTATTAAAAAATTTAAAACTGTATGGACACTGACATTTGAATTTTATATAATTGTCACGTCATGAAATCTTCTTCTTCTGAATTCTTTTTCCACCATTGAAAATGTTAAGAACCAGCCTTGGCTCTCTGGTGGCACAGCCACAGGAGCAGGCTGGGTTTGCCCTCAGGCCGTCGTGTGCGCATCCTTGCTCTCCAGGGCATAACCTGAGGAGAGGAATTGCTGGGTTGAGGGGTCACAGGCGTCTCTCAGGCGTCTCTCACTTGCCTAGGCGTGGCCGGCTTGGTCTCCAAGGTGACTCCATCCATTTGGACTCCAGTGGAGGATGGACGATGACACTTGTGCTTCCCCAGTGCTCTCACGGCGTCACGTCTCCGTCTAACACACTGCTCCTTGCATTCTGGTTCCATTTGTAATCACATTGTGAAAAGTGAAGATAATACGTTGTGTGTTCCTTATTGTTGAATAAATGTTCTTTATGAAAGAAATAGAAAATATATACAAACGATAAGATTTTTTAAGTTACCCATAATCTTTCCACTCAGAACCAAAGTCACAACTTGCCACCTGTCATTCCAGATTTTTTCCAATATATATGCATAATTAATTTAATTTTTAGAGGCTAATACTATATACATTGTTTTGGAATCTGCTTGTCTCACTTCATGAAGCTGTAGCAGTTAGGATTATTTTTGTTGTTAGTAACTTATTGGGGGTTGTGGGGCCCTCAACTTTGTGTGTGGTCCTTCCCCACAGCCTTCTTGGCCTCCAAGACAAATACTTCCTCCCTGGCTTGTTCCCCTCCACCTGAGCACTTTTTCTAGTTGAGAAAAGGGTTGAAGTGTGAGTGAAAAGTACCCAGGTCCTTCAGTGGCGGGTGCCACTCGGGATCCATTCTCCCTGTCCTACCAGGACTCCATTTTGTCCAGGCTGACGCTCTGCTCAGCAAAACTCCGTTTCCCAGCCTCCTTTGCAGCCAGCAGCGGCCTGAGAAGATTCTGCTGTATATTTGCCAGCGTCCCTGTCGCTCCAGTGCCACCTGTCATCACGCGTGCAGAGTTTTATTCTGGTAGAGAAATCTCTCTCTGAACCCGGGTCTATCTAAGGTGGGAAAGGGGCTGACGCGCCCCAGCTGCACCGGCTCCTGCCCGATGCCGGCCAGCCCTGGGGCGTGTGGTGGGGCTGCCCAGGTATGGGTGGGTCCTGGTGTGACTGACCCTCCCCCCTTCCTTCTTGGGCTGGGGGCGGGATGGGGTAAACTGCAGGGCTGGAAGGAACTAAGTCTTGCCTCCCCGCCAGAAGGCCCGGGCCTGGGGTCAGGACAGGCTCCTCTGCCTGGTTTCGATTTCTATTACGTGCGTGTGTTTTTTGTTTGCCCTGTTGGACAAGCAGCTTTGGATGCCTTCTGGAAGTATGAGGGTATCACTACACTGATGCTCAAGACTTCCCACAGACGCCGCCACCTCCTCCCCTCAGAGGCTCCTGCCGCTGTGCGGATTCAGAGCCTGGGGGACAGACCGGTGTGTCCCTGGGTTCACAGTCAGGCAAAGGCCCACCAGGGGCTGGTCTGCAGTCCCGGCGGCAGGAGACCAGCCGGCCCAGCGAGCCCCGGGAAGATGGGTCCTTAGCACCCGTGAGGAAAAGCAGCCGTGGCCGGCTGGAGGCTGGGCCCATCCGCTCAGCCTCACCAAGGGCAGGCAGGAATGAGGCCCAGGCCTCCTGCTCCAGAGCCCACACTCCCCCCACTGACCACTGCGCTCTGCGGCAACGTCTGCTGCTCGTCCGGAGTGGGGTAGGTAATGACACGGAGCCGAGTCCAGGAGTGTGTGCCCCATGCGTTTGCAAAGCCACCTGAACGAAAACACACCGACTGCCTCTGATTCAGCAGCATTCGTTTTTATTTCTAAATAAGTACCCAGTGACTAAATTCCTGTTTTCATCCATTTGTGAAATCTTTAAAGAGCCCAGTGAGATGGAGCAGGGGCTCCAGCATAGCAGCCACAGGTCCCCCATCGCTGACCCACCTTCCCCCCCAGTCAGAAGCCCCACCAAGAAGAGCAGCACACCGTTTCTCGGGACCAGGACCTAACAAATGCCTCTCACAGCTTACTTGGGGGAGGACAAAAGAATAAGCCCGACCTTCCCAATGGTCCTTAAATCAAAAAGCAGTACTTAAAAAAATCCTTCATTTTTACAAAGAAAATTACTCAAAAAAATACAAGATTCTGATTAAGCTTGAGAACAAATCAAGCTTTGCAGGAGCTGCACTGGAGAAAATGTCACAGCCTTTGGTAAGCCCCGAAGGAACCGAAGAACCGCGGCTGTGCGGCGAGAAGGCGCCTTCCCGACCTGGCCCGTGCGCCGCCCGCGGTTCCTTGGAGCGGGGCTGCAGCTGCGAGAGGAGGGAGCGCCGGGAACTCGAGGGTGGGCTCCCGGGAGCGCAGGCCCACAGGGCTGACAGGTGGCCCTTCTCTGTTGACCACCCATCGGCACATTCCCCGTCCAAGCACACGGCCACAGGGTCCCGCAGCTGCGCTCACACGCGCTCAGCTCTGCGCCTGCACCCAGGCGAGCTCAGGCAGAGCCTGGGAGAAGACCAGCTCCCTGGGAAGAAAGGCCAAGTCTTTTTTTTCCCTCTGGGAAAAAATGGGGCCAGCCAGGGGACATTAGAAAGTCTTTCTCCTTTTGTAACTTGGCCAATGACAACGGAAGTCCCTGAATACGTAACCCATTTGTGTGGGAAATGGCAGGAGCTTACACGGACGGGAGTGTGGCTGCTGCTTCCCTCGAAGCCTTCACTCTGATTGTGGTGTTTTCATCTACAGCATATTGCCTGGGGCTTTGGAGACCGGGTTCCTGGTAGAACAACTTTTAATGTTCTAGCTGCTGTATCAGGAACATTTCAGATTTGGTTTCCCCACCTACCAGCCAACAGGAGAAACACATACCTGCATTCTGGAGGGAATGGGGAAGGATCCGGGGACCCTCTCTCTGTTTCACATTTCAAGTCCTAATCAATGGCAGCTCACTGCTGCTGAGAGGCCTCCTCACACCTGACTCAGGGACCAGTTCTAAGAGCAGATCCACCCCAGGCCATGCCTGCACCTTTGACGGCTGTGACTTGGCTGAGGAGAAGCCAGCCACCACCCTGCCCCACCCTCCCTCTCCACACCAAAGCAGAAGTGGGATCCTGGCTGTGGCCACCCCGCTGAGGACCTCGCCAAATGTGCGGGCCCCTGTGAGAATGTGGACCTGGGACCTCGTGAGCCCAAGTCTTGCGGATGGCAACGTGAACGTGGGTTTTGGAGAGACAGATACACACTCACCAATCTTTCCGCATTTCATTGCACACAAAGGAATCTGCAGGCATACTGGGGCCTCCCTGGGCTGACATGGGGTACTCAGGAGCTGCCAGCATTCTGGGCCAGGCCCTGCCACTTGGCCTCACATCAGCTGTGACCGGGCCGGCATTCCCACTGTGAAAGAGGTGGCTGGTCTGGGGGTGGGAGGGTTTCAGTTCTGCCCCTGAGTGTCTGAGCACCAGACGCAACTGAGCCCCCTTCCACCTGGCCTTGGCCCAGCCCAGCCCAAACTTAATCTCTGGGGACCTAGGAAAAGCCAGCTTCTTTCCTGGTAAGGCCTCACACTCCAAGCCCCAGGGTATGGTTGTTCCCAGGGGTCCTACAACGACAGGGCTGCAGGGGAAGCCTTGAGGTGTGGGGCTGGCTGCCGCACGGCCCCCCCGCTGCCCAAGACAGGCATGTCTTCTGAGTTCACCGGCTAACCAGCCAGCTTCCCCAAGGCACTCGCTGACCTCACAGCCTTCACCTCACTCTGAAGTATCCCCTTCTCTACGTGCTGTTGCTCTCCTGTCCCATGGCCTAGACCTAAAAGAAAGTAAATATGCGGGAAGTGACAGTTACGCTGGATATCTTTTTATCTTCTAGGCATTTATTACCCAAGCTAGAATTATTAGGTATGCTAAAGGTAGACAGCAGCAATTTTTGATTCTCAGGCAAAGACATTTAAAAAAATCCGCCAGAAAAATATATCTCTATGGGCTTTTGCCTATTCCAAAGGTGAACAGCAGAGACTGCTGGAGAACAGATACCCTCTCCCCAGGGGAATGCTCTCCCAGGCTGCTAACCCCTCACTCAGCCAGCAGGGGGCAGAAGAGGCTCACAGGAGATCCAGGCTGGTGCTGGTTCCAGCCAGGAAAGGTGCCCACCGCCCCCAGGCCAAGTCTTGGGGACCTTCCACCAAGCCCCCAGGTGCTTCTCTACGACAGTGTTGATTTCAGGTCTCAGGTAACAGTGGGAGGCCAGGTGGGACCTGGTGACAAGGGGCAGTGTGAATTGAGAAGATCCTGTTTTCATTGCTTATCTATGAACTCAGCCAAAAAAATTTTTTTCTGGCAAGCTATTGAGTTTGCAATGCAACTTACACCTCTGAGATCAGACCCTGAATCTCAGAGGAGAAAGTAAATTATGTAGACAAAGGCCCCTCCCTCTTTGACCTCTTCTCTTACTTTTCCACTAAAAGGAAATAGGAAATGGCGGAGACCAGGATTATGCATGGCATTATTCCTCCAGTGGGGATGTCAGGTACAGTAAAATAATCCTGTTTGGCTCAAATTATGGGGTTAAGGTAAGAGATTACAGAAAAAAAAATGATCATATTTTAGCTCTACTAAGTACAAATTTACTTTTCATGCGTAAAAAGGAAACTGCATGCTTCCTGCCTGACTGGCCTCACACTAACACTTCTGGGCAAAGGGAAGGCGTGTGGGCAGGGGCCTGGCCTCGTGGGCTGGGCACACACATCCTGGAGCGTCCTGAGTCAGTGCTTCCCGACACCCAGAGCCACGCTCCCTGAGGCAGAAGAGATAGAAACGTACTTGCTGCCAGCCCAGGGACCACCACAGAGAACCAAGGACATGCCCATGATGAATTAAACCAGCCCAGAGGGTGCCAAGTCCCAAGGCTCCAGCCGGGACCCTGAGCCACACAAGGGAACAGCCGTAGCCCACAGCTGGGCAAAGGCAAGCAGGTACGAGGCTTGTCCAAGGGCCAGTGAGGAGTGGATGCGCAAGTCAGCAACTCCATTTCACCTGGACATGATGGGCAGCTGCTCACCCCGAGATGGCCCAGGGGCCAGGACCATGGGGATGGCCCGGTGTGTGAGTGTCAGAGAAAAAGCGTGTGCACACACTCTGGGAACGAACGAGTCCTGGGGTGGCAGTGGCTGCTCGGGGATTGCAGGCAATGTTCCGGAGGCCACTGGCGTCCTGGGTGGGGGAGGGTAGCAGGGGAGGGGCGTGGGGCACAGCTGCTCTGGTGAGCTGGGACCCTGGCCTGGGGGACAAATGGGACCCAAGACAGTAGAGACTGGGGAGAGGGAGAGAGGAAATGCTCATCAGCGGTGAAGGCGGCAGCAGGCACACGGCGGGCAGACCCCGTGGAGCCCAGGAAAAGGGGCCTCTGGACAAACGAGGACCGCCGACTAGGGAACTGAGGTGAGGGAGGCGCCTGCCAGGCTCTTACAACGTTGTAAAAGTGCATGAATTTAAACTGAATTCAGACAGCGGCTGCAGGCCCGCATAAAACTTGTACCTCTAGCTTCCCCCTCTAGAGGGCGCTCTGACCCCACAGAACAGGCTCCTTCATCCCCAAACCCCAGGGACGCAGCTTCCAATGGGTCTGTGCCCTCGTGCTCAGTACCAGTGGAAACACTCACAGTGTTCCCAGAGAAGGGCAGGAGCTGCCTGCCACCCAGGGAGACAGCCTGCCAGATGCCCGTCAGAAGTCACGAAGAGAAAGGTCACTCAGTTTTTCTTCCTCGGAGTGCAGGCAACATCATAAAGGGGAGTGTGCGCTTTTCACGATTTCTGAGCCTGCCACTTCAGAACTGCTGCTGCTGAGGCCGGAGGCACCTTGATGACGCAAAGGAACACGGCAGTCAGACACCCAGGCCAGCAGGGACAGCCCGGCCTCAGCAGGTGGCTCGTGGGGTCGCAAATGGCAGAAACTTCGAAACAATGCTCCCTGAGCACACCCGGTCACGGCAGGCTCCACAGCAGCACTTCTCCTCTCAGGAGAGGAATGTCTTGACAGGTGACTGCTGGCCTCAGCTGCAGAGGCAGAAGGAAACATTTACCTGACAGGTGGTCCCTCCAATCTCGGGCTGAGGAGCAACTGCGAGCAGAGGGCCGGCTCAGCGAGGAACGTGGAGATGACGCGTTTCAGAAGCAGCCGCTGGCTCCAAAGGCCTAGGAAGTTCGAGTTACAAAGCCTCACCTTGCCTTCATCTGCCCTGGAGGCCAAACGCATGCGCCTCTGGGGGCCTTTGCTGGGGGTCTGTCCTGGGAGCCTTGGCGAGGCCGGGTGGCAGCGTGGCGGCCCTGCCTGCCCAGAGGCCACAGCACCTGCTCAGTCACAGTAGCTCCTGCTCGTCGTCCTCGGAGCCAGAGGGGCCCTGGCGCACCTCCTCGTACCACTTGTTGGTGAGGGTTTTCATCTGGATGCGCCCGTGGTGGAGGTCCTGGGGCAGGAGACACAAGCAAGCTCTCGTCAGTGGGTGGGGGTGGGTCAGGGTCAGGGCCGAGGAAGGGACAGGGAGCGGCTTTGTTAACTTGTGGGGGAGATGGGAGGCAGGGTGCGTGACCACCGGCGATTTCACAGTGTAAACCGACTAACTCCAGCTGGGATTGTTCTTTGTGGGGGCGGGGGTGGCACTCAGAAACAGAGAGGAGGCAGGACGGTGTGATGTAAGGAACGGCCTCTGGAATCAGACACACTCGGGCTCTGCTCCTAGCTTTGCCATGTATTGGCTGTGTGACCTTGGGGGTTACTTCACCTCTCTGGGCCCCAGTCTCCCTAGCCATCAAGTGAGATAAGAGCTGCATCTACTGCATGGGTTGTTGGGAGAATGAAACAAAGCAATCGTGAAAAATGTTTGGCGCGACACCTGGCTTATAGTAAGAGCTCACGGGCTGAGAGCGACCCCTGAAGGAGGGAAAACGGGGCTCAGAAACAAGGGGGGGCAGCAGCCGGAAGAACCCCGCCCGCCCCCCCAAAGCCTGCATGAAGCAGGATGAGTTTTAGCAAAGCAGGTCCAAGGTGGTCCCTGTGAGACTGTCACCCAGAGGCCAGGAGGGTTGGAATGAGAGCCCTGAGGCTTGGACCACTGCCTGAGGCCCTGGCACATCTGAAATTCCTCAGCTCAGATTCCGTAGCTGATCAGTGTCCCGAGTCTATCATCCAGGAAAACCAAACTGTGTTAACAAGTTTATTATAAAACTCGCACTAAAGATGGCAGCAAAGGGAAGACAGCAGATGCCCAGGGCCACAGCATATCCAGCCCGCGAGCCGGGGAGGGAGGGAAAGCTGAGCGGGAGGCAGTGGCCTGGCTGCCCTCCCCCACCCCCCAACCATAGCAGGTGGGCCTTCCCTGCCCACTGCAGGTCCTGAGGGAGGAAGGCGAGGGACCCCTGGCCGTGTGGCGCCCGCTGGCCCATGCCCCACCTCCTGGGTCAGCCGCCGTGTGAAGAAGGGGTTCAGGTACTTGGCGTCTAGCCACAGGAAGCCTTTGAGGTCCTGCCGCCGGATGTAGTGGGCTTCATACTCCTCCTCGGTGAGCTCCGACAAGTGTTCCGACTCCACGGTGTTGCCCTGCGGGGGAAGGCAGGCAGCCGTGGGGTGGGCAGCTGGCACCTCCCTGGAAGCCCCACACCACGCAGCCTACCTAGCCGCCCTCTGCCCTGGCCACCCGAGTCCCCAACCCTAACTGCGCTTTCAGATCAGTGCAGGGCGTCTGTGGGCAGCAAAGGGCCTCCTGGGAGCCGCAGGGAGGCGGGAAGGTCTGTAAAAACATGACGGACACCCAGCAATAAATGCGAGTTGTGAATAAATGAGAAGTTCGGGGCTGGAGCTGGAGCTTGGTTTTTAGAGCCTTCAGGTGATGCTAAGGTGCAGCCAGGCCTGGGACCTGCCGCTCTGGCTGTCTCATCACCAGCAACTGAACAAGGGAGGCTCCTTCCGCCATCTGTGCCTGCGGCCGCACTGGCCATGGTTCGGCTCTGGGCAGGCGCCCGCCAGTCACATCAGTGCAGCAGGGGAGGGGACAATCCCAGCGGGAACTGGAGAGGGATGAAGAGAACGACCAGCCAGGGCAGGTCAGGAGGGGACGTAGGTCCCAGGTTCACCGGATCTGTCAGCCCCGCTCCAGGCCCCAGGCCCAGAACAGCCCTCCCCTCTGCAGGGACGACCTGCAGGAATTGAATGCAGCCGTTGCTGCGCTGCCAGAGGAGCTGCTCCGAAGTCCGAGTCAGCTGGGCTTCCGCCCGGAGCCCCTGCAGGAGGTGCAGGGGTAGAAGGTGGTAGAGAGTGCGGGGGGAGGGCATTTTGATGCTGTGTGAAGCAGTGGTTCTCAAACTCTGGCCTGCATTAGAATCGCCTTGAGGGCTTGTGATCCACAAACTACTGGGCCCACGAGGCCCACTCAGAGTTCCTGATTCAGCAGGTCTGGGACAGGGCGCCAAAATCTGCATTTCTAACAAGTTTCCAGTGATGCTGCTGGTCCAGGGACCTCACCTTGAGGAGCGCTGATGGAGAGTGTGGGGTGAAGAGCGCAGGCTCTGGGGTCTGTGTGACCTCAGCTGTGTGATTTGGCCTCTCCGTGCCTCAGTGCTCTCATCTGCAGAATGGGGAGGACGAGAGCATCTGCTTCCTGCAGGTTATCAGGGCGACCTGAGAGTCAAGGAGAGCTCTGGCACAGTGCCTACGCCACGGAAAACATTCCCTAAAGAGCAGCTATTCTTCCTCTGAGCAAACATCCTGGCTCCCCCTGAGCCAACTGTGGCTGCAGGACCAGCAGCCGCAGCAGCACCTGGCAACTTGTAAGCAATGCAAATTCCTTCCGGCCCCACCCAGACCTGTAAGCCCCTGGAGCCCTCCACTGATTCTGACACCCACTAAAAGGTTTGAGAACCTATGCTAGAGCTTTCGTTAAAAACAGACAAGGAAGTTGGCGGATGGGTCTGGGGACAAGGGCCGCTGGGAGTGAGAGAAGTTCTGCTGAGCCAGCCCAGCCAAGGTCCTCTGAAGGTTTCCTCCCCGCAGCGCAGCCCTGGCTGAGAGGCCCGGCGCAGGGACTGGAGGCCAAGCTCCACCCGACCTGGACTCTCAGTGTGAGAAGCGGGCCGTCCCCTGTCCCTGTCTCCTGGTGATACCGGCTCAAGACAAAGTTGACATAAGGGAAGCCATATTGTAAAAAAGAAACCCTACTGGGCAGAAGACCCCCTCCCTAGGGCGGTAACACTGGTTGAGAATTTCTGTGCCTTCCATGACTGATGAAAGTTACTGGTGGCCTCCAATAAGGGAACTAGAAAAAGATGCATTTCCAGAAATGGGGGTAGGGGTGCAGGAAGGTGGGACGAGAGGCCAGGGCGGCCTCTGCAACTGTGAGAGAGCCTAGCTCAGCACAGGGTCCTGAGGTGAACAGAGGGCGAGGCAGGCACCACCACAGCTGACTCAGATGGGGCAGGTGCCGGGGCAGGAGGGGGGCCTGGAGAAGGCAGAGGTGGGCAGCGTTTGGGGGCCTCAGGCTCACTACAGCTGGGCCCTGGGCACCTCCAGCCCCCAAATCATGCCCTGCTCTGTCCTCGGTGGAGGGCCCCTCTCTCATGGCCCTCAAAGCCACTGTAAGCACCTTCCTCCCCTCAAGCCCCAACAGAAGGCTTCTGGTAAATACTGGGGAATGATGTGACTTTGAAACCTCCCAGTCCCACGCCCCAATGGGAGGTGCAGCTGCTAGCAGCAGAGGAGTGCTGCTGGGCGAGTCCGACACGGGTGCACACTCCCAGTCCATGGCTTCTGCGGCTTCACCAGGTCAGAGGCTGGCAGCCAGCCCACCCCAAAGAGCCGTGCTTCAGAACTCGAGTTCAACTTCCTTCTCAGGTCGTGCCACTGGCACCTGTGTGCGTGCGTGCATATGTGTGTGTGTGTGTGCGCGTGCATGTGTGCACAGGTCCTGAGTATCCTCAAATCCAGTCTCATTTCCCCAATCTCCCAGCAGTGGGTGGGGACCAACCCTCTGCTCCCAGCCCAGGCCCACGCAGCACGCACCATCTTCTCCGTCTTGCTGAGGTTGACGTCCTTTTTGTTCCTGCGGCGCGCCTTGGCGTCCTCGATGTCCATGAGGCGGATGAGGGGCATGGTGCTGCCGCCCAGCAGCAGGATGGTGAAGAGCACGATGATGATTGTGGTGGTGCCGATGAGCTGCCGCTTCTCCATGGGCTCCAGGTCCAGGTGCAGGCTCAGGGCGTAGGGGATGGCCCCCCGCAGGCCTGAGGGGACAGTGAAGGAAGTAAGAGGAGAGACAGGGAAGAGGCAGCACTGACCCAGTTCTCTGGGGATCTGGGCAAGGCCCAGCATCGTGGCCAGTCGAACATTCTAACAGACCCACAGGAGAATGCAAACACATCCTATGAGCCTCTGGGGTGTGAGAGAAGCAGGCTGCAGAGAAGCTGGGCCCAGGGGGAAGCTCACCTCCATTCCCACTTCACAGTGTGGTTGAGTAGATCAGATGAGGTGACCTGTCCAGGTTATGAAGCACCGAGTGTGTGTGTGTAAGGACTTATCAAGCCCAATGCTCACCTTTTAGAAATATGACAGCTAGTGTTGACCAAGCCCTCCCCGTGTGTGCGCCAGGCCCTGTGCTAAGTGCTCTGCATGCACAAGCTCATTTGATCTTCACAGGAAACCCTGTAGAGCAGGTCCTATTATTCTCCACAATATAGAGAGGAGGAACCGAGACTGACAGAATGAAGCGGCGTCCCAGGGCCACACAGCTTTACAGGCAACAGCACAGAATGCAAGTTGTCCAACGCCCCATGGATCTGAAGGTGCGGCCCCTGTGTAGCTCCTGGCAGCACCGACAGGCTCGGGGCTGCTCCGGTGGTGGCCAGAGGCTGTTGGGAACTGCATCATGGCCTCTTCCTTACTTCCTATTTTGGTCCCCTACGAGGCTGCTGGCTGGACTGAGGCACATGCACTGAGCTGGGAAAAAACATTTTCTAAGAAATGTCCTGGCTTGCCTAGAGCCATATAGAGGGGACCAGGCGGTCCTACCCTGCCCTTGGGGAGTTCTCAGAGCATAGGGAGGAGAGACACTAAAAGAGGACTTGTGAGAGGGGGAGTGCCAGAAGGAGAAGGGAGGGCGAGGCAGAGCACACAGCGACAGGATCTGACCCAGACATGGAGGCCGAAGCATCACAGCAGGATGGAGGTCTGATCGCTGCAGCAGTCCAGAGCCCGGAGGGGGCCGGGGGAGGAGAGATGGGAATGGAACTGAGACACAAGGTTTGGAAGCAACAGGTCACAGGGGTGAGCAGGAGGCAGGGTGATCAGGGAAGGAAAGCACACAGAGGATGCCCAGGTCTTTGGTGGGTGGGCTGTCCTAGGAGGCTGTGCTGTGCAATGGTCTGGGACCGGGGTCTGGAGTCGACCTGGGTTCACCCCCTGGCCCCCTTTCCCCTGGGCCTCCCATGCTGGGGTGTGTGACTCAACTCAACCTCTCAACCTCAACATGAGGGACTAGAAACAGGGCCTGCCACGTCAGTGACCCGAGGATGAAACGCCTGGGCAAAGAACAGTGTGGGCACACAGCAAACACTAAGTTAGCCACACCTCTGTCATAATACACATTCTTGTCTTCTGTGGAAGGGGGTGCTGGCAAAAAAGCAAGTTGGGCAGGAAGGTGAGTTCAGTCCTAGACAACGAGATCGCAATGTCTCCACGACATCCAAAGAGGGTTGAGACACAGGAGTCTGGATCTCAGAGGAAAGGTCTGGGCCACAGGAAACAGCTTTGGGAATGTGGGAACTAGGTGGAAGTCGAGGCCACAGGACAGCTGAGCTTGTGAGAACACAAGGGCAGGAGCAGGTCTGGGGCCGAGTCTGAGCAAGCCAATACTTGAAGGGTCAGTAAAGGAGGAGGGGGAGCCAGACGGAAGCCTGAGGAGACCCCAAAGGGAAAGGAGGGAAACCATGAACACGGCCCAGAGGCCACGGGAAGAGAGGGAGGGGGTTTCCAGTCAGAAGGCAGGTCAGTGGGAGGAAGGAGCCCAAAGCTGAGGAGGTGGGTGGACCGAGGGCTAACCAGTGTCACCAGGTCTGGCTGCAGGAGGTGGCTGGTGACCCTGGCAAGGCCAAGTCCAGCCTGTGGACAGGAGGTGAGGAAGTAGAGAAAATGGGCAAGGACAGCCCACTCAAAGAGGTCTGGCCGTGATGAGAGGAGACACGGAAGCAGCTGGAGGGGATGTGGGGTAGGGATTTTGGTTGAAGTTGTTGGATTTTGCTGGGAAAGACGAGAATCTTCGACTGTTCCTAAATGATGATGGGAGAAACCAGTAGAGACAGAGGTTGATGGTCCAGGAAAGAGAGGGTGGAAATCAATGGAGGGAGGACTTGGGATGGCCTGGGAGAGAACACCCAGGACCAACAGCCCTCACTGTCGAAAATATCCCCCACCCTGCTTCCCCATAGAGATCTCATCACGCCCTTCTCTCCCGAATAGCTCACATAACTTTATAAAATATCTGATACATTTCTTTTTCTTTTTCTTTTTTTTGGTGAGGAAAATTGGCCCTGAGCTAAAATCTGTGCCCATCTTCCTCTATTTTTTTTTTTTTTTGTAGGTGGGATGCGACCACAGCATGGCTTGCATGAGCAGTGCGTAGGTCTGCACCCGGGATCTGAACCTGCAAACCCTGGGCCGCTGAAGTGAAACACATGAACTTAACCACTATGCCACCAGGCAGGCCCCTCTGATACATTTCTTAGATTTTCAAGACTATGGGTCAACTACTTTACAAAAACATTTTTCTTCATTCACAAAAAAGACTGAGAAAAAAAGTTTCTCTCACTATACATACATACATACATACATACATATAGCTCTCACACACATATGTATATATTTTAAAGGAGGCCTTTTGAAAGAGAAATCTGTGAGAAATTTACAGTATGCTACTGGATAGAAAACAGCTTATAAAGCATATTATTCTACCCTGACCCACACCAAAATATTTTAATTATAATATTTAAATAAGAAAGCACAAAGAACCAGCTGTATCACTCCAAAATAAATTCAAAGATGCCTAAGGAGGGGCCGGCTCCGTGGCGTAGCAGTTAGGTGCACGCGCTCCGCTGCTGGCGGCCTGGGCGCGCACCGATGCACCACTTGTCAGGCCATCTGTGGTGGCGTCCCACATAAAGTGGACAAAGATGGGCACGGATGTTAGCTCAGGGCCAGTCTTCCTCAGCAAAAAGAGGAGGATTGGCACGGATGTTAGCTCACGGCTGATCTTCCTCACAAAAAAAAAAAAAAAAAGATGCCTAAGGATCCAGTTCTTTAGGAGCCAAAGATTTATGAAATCACTTTCATCCTTTAAAAAGTAGAGGAATATGACTGAACAGCAACTGAAATGTTCAAATAAACTATCAGAACTTAGTGACTGAATGAGAAAAATATTCAAATCTAGCTTGTAGTACAAAAAAGTTTAACCTTTAACCTTTTTTATTTTCAGCCCCTTATTACATCAGCCTAGTACGCACTCAGGTGAGAGCTGCCCCACGCACACCTTGGCCTGGGCTGCCCTGTCTGTTCAGGAAAGAAAGTGGACGGAGGGAGGGCCGATGCTGGCTCTGCCTCTTGCGGTCCTAGCAAGTCCTCTGGTCCTGAGCCTGAGCTTCCTCCTCTACAGAGCAGTCATGTAGCACCCGTTTCACAGGCTGCGGCGAGGGCCTCGCTCAGGGCCTGGATTACCGTAGGCGCCTGTTAAACGGGAGCTTGTATGATTTCTGGCTTAGGAGGCACACTTGTTTTCAAAGGGCTCTAGCAGATAGCCATGTGTTCTCTGCCCGGTGTGTGCTTTTATAAGAGGTATTTTCCCTCCACTGTCCGTTCAAGATTGGACTTACCACTAAACCACATGATGAACATCATCTTCGGTGTGATTTTATGATCACGGAAGAAATTCAGGAGGTAGGAAAGAGGGAAAATGTTCAGCGCTCTGCCAAACAGTACAAGCACCTGTTAACAGTAACAAACTAAGTTTTAGACGGAAACCTCTGGTTCTTCAAGTTGAAGCTTGTCGAAGCTACCCAGACCTTGAGACACACCCTCTGTAAGTGCAGCATTCCCTCGGTCACAAAAGACGTGACTAACACAATGCTAGTCAGAGGCCCAGCAGGCATGTTGCCGTAGATGCCAGTTTCTACGTGTCTGGGAAAGGACAAAGCTTTGTACATCACGTTTCTGTAGTCAGAAAGAGAGGACTAATTAGGTGTCAATGACGGCTTTAGCAATGACAGGAGAACAAAACTGAATGCCAGGAAGCCGTGCAGAAATATCCAGAGATTAATTTAAGGGCAACCTAACTCCTCCAAAGGTGCTCCACCATGGGAGGGGCCTGCGCTAATCCTTCTCACTGGGCCAGCTCTGGAGGGACAGACAAGGTGTTCCTGCCTCTCCCCTGGGGGCCCCACTCCTCAGGGAAAAGAGGGAAGACTGAGAAGGGCCTACCACGCATGTAAATACTGCTCTCTGAGCAAAAGGAATACATAGGTAGGCTCTAAAAGGAGGTCACACACACCCTGCCTAGCTCGTTGCTTCTATGGCTTTTGGTTCTTAACCATCTTAACCATCTCCAAAGGCATGTCGATCTTAACAAAATACAGCTTTATGTAAAGTTTAAATCTCATCTAAGTGGATACTCAGAACTACTTATTAATTCACTTCCATTTTTTTCATCTTGGTTCTCAGCATCACCAACTAGAAAAGAGTAATATACGCATGTACATTCTGTAGGCTCTAAGTTTACTCTTGTAACAAGCATGGATTGAACGTGCTTTGGACTGTGTGCCTTGGATGGTCAAGTTAACAATAATGGCTCCCAATCATCCAATGTTTATATGCCGGACAATGTGCTAAGCATTTTATATGCATTATCTTGTTAAATTTAGATCCCTGCCATGGTCTTATGAAGTAGTTATTACTGTCTCCATTTTAGAGACAAGGGAATGGAGACATAGGGAAGTTAAGTAACTGGTCCAAGTTGACCCAGGCAGGAAGTGGTGGGGCTAAGTCTCAAAACTGGTTCAGTCCCCAAAGCCCATGCCCTTGACCACTGAGTGAGTCTAAGGTCACCCATCTGAATGTAGAACAGGCCGCCTCCCGGAGTGGCAGGGCGAGCCTGACTAGACACTCAGGGGAAACTCAGTTACCATCCCAGGGCATCCTCTCACTTTCCTCTTCCTCCCAACCCACAGCTGAGATGGTCACCTCCCTTTTTGACCCAGCAAAATCCAATCTTCGATTCCCACGCTTGCGTTTCAGGTTTGACCAAATGTGGCCCCCTTTACCCAGTGACCACACTAAAGACTATCATACTTTCTGAAAAGACTCGCTGCTGTTCTCTTGTCCTAAAACCTGACTTTGGAGGACAGATAACAGTGACAAAAGCAACATGCTCTTGCCGACTGAGAGGTGGAAGCACCCAGACTGGAGGGAGAAACATCTTTTCCCTCAGGGTTCCTTATCTTCTCTGTGTCTCAGTTTCCCCACATGCCAAACAAGTAGGCCTCACTGGTTTGCACATGGTGGGTGACTGTGCTAAAAAAAAAAAAAGTCTGCCTCTCAACAGCTGTGTTTTGTTAAGCGAAGTAGGTAATAAAAGTTAACTGAAGATGAATTATCATAATTCAACAACAATAAGGTGTGCTTAAGTGCCTTAAATTAACAGAGGATCTAAAAAGACAACAGAGAGATCAAGTTAGGGCTCAGAGCCTGAGTCAGCAGGAGGGCCTCCGGGAGAGCAGCTCACACTGAGGGAACAGAGACACACAGAGGAACCCAGACAAGGGACCTGGGAACACCAGGCTAAAGGCCCAAACATCAGAAGCCATTCATGTCGCTTGGATCAGATGCCTGAGGCAGACGAACCTTTCTTCTAAATGATAAACATTTATTCTCCCCCTACTCCATTCCCCAAAACGATCTGATTCTACAGCAAATGATTAAACTTCTATTTTCTTTTTTTAAAGGTGTATTTTAATTTGTCTGCTACTGCTACCCCCAGTCCAATTATAACAGTTTCCCAAACCTTGATCATAAAAATCACCTGGGATGACTCCTCTGGCTGAATCTCAGGGGAGGTAAGGCCTGGTAACCTTTACTTTAAACAAGTGTCCACGGTCATGCTTATAAATGGACACATTTGAAGAAAACCACAGTAAGAAGCAAGTATATGCATTATAAATTATCCAGAAAAAATAGAAGAAAAAAGGAAAGAAAGAAATCACCCCCAATTCTACAACCATTGTGAACATTTGGCTGTATTTTCTTTTTTCTATACATAAAGGTTTTACATGATTATGATCAATTACATATTCAATTCTGAAATCTGCTTTTACCACCTAACATAAAAACACACAGACTTGTACTTTTTAAAAGAGACCATAACATTCAAGGCCATTTAAAATTTCAAAAGAAGCAAATGGCCTTTTTCAGTGATATTCATTCACTTAATTCCATCCCTTTTCCCTTTATTGTATGTTTGTGATTTTTTAACAAAAGATTAAAAAAAATTTTTTAAACAGAAGAGCGTCTATGTAGCTGTTGACTTTGAACAGTTAACAGTTACATAAATGAATCCAGAACATGTGGTTATTGATCTACAAATAAGTAATTAAATAAAGAACAAGGAAAATACTTACTATGCACCAGATGACAAAGGAAATTTCAAACTTGTGAGGGAAACTAAAAATGGACAGGCCAAGAAATGCAAACACACATGTTTCTGAAACAAACCAAAGAATGGATTATTCAGCCCCAACTATTTTCTTCTAATATAGTACTAAATTGTCAAGCAAGCAAACATTCAGAAGTAAATCAGAATCCAATATAACACTTTGCTTATTTTCTGGAAAATCCTGCAACTAATACCTTGGTGAAACTTGTACTTCGATTCTCTCATTCTTTTCTATCACACAGCAACACGTGCTTGCTATTCAGAATCGCCCAATTTAATGAGTCAACTGTCAAATACTCATGCACATAAATGCTCTCCAACCCGGGAAGATGATAAATATATGAATCTGTCCATTTGCTGAACACTGTGATTAGCAAGGATCCCCACTGAGGCAAAGTGGCAAAAATTCAGAGCAAATGGCTGCAGACACCACATGACTAGCGTGAAAGGGCCCTTTGTTAACTTCCTTGCCAGAGCGGACAAAGCAGAATGATTGACTTCACATATTTAAAGCCGCCACAAGGTTTGGAAGACGGCTTACACCCTGCAGGATTTGCAGGGAGAGAGACATTTCCAACTCTTGGCTCTGCTCCACAAGTCAGAGTCCAACATTCACTCTCGCTGCACAAGCAGTTACTTGTGTATCCCGAGAAAAAGCACCTTATAAATTTCTAGCACTGGGCTCCCTGCTCACCCTGTGACGTCCCACAGGGCAGCCTAATAAACAGGGAGACAAAGACTGTATTTTAAAATAGTTCAACATCATAAAACAGTGTGGCTGTTTTAAAACACTTTAGCAATGTTTTTTCTTCAAACGCATATTCTTCTACAAGTCCACAAGCTGACAGGATACTTACCCTTCTTCTCCTTGAATTTTTTTCTTATCTAATAAATATTTTCGTGATCAGCTCATTTCCAAATCAGCTCATTTAGAACATATTCAGATCTATGTTATGCTTTTCCCTGGCAGCATAAATTCCATTACATGGATGTGTCATGGTTAATTTAACAAATCCTCTGTCAATGGATATTTAGACTGTTTCTATTTCCGATATTACAAGCTACAACAAACAATTTAGCCTGTACACAGGCTAAATTCCTGATGGTAGAACTACTGGGTCAAAGAGCATATGCTTTTTAAATTCAGACTGATGCTGCAAATGACTCTCCAAAAAGATGGCATCAATGTACACAGCCATCAACAGGGCCCATTTTCCATAAAGCCGTGTCAGAAGTGGGTATTATCAAACTTAAGATTTGCCAATCTGATGTGTACCAAATAGAATTTAATAACGTTTTGCTTTACATTCCTTTAATTGAGAGAGTCAGGGTCAGAGTCTTTAGCTATGACTTTTTGAGAGAGGTGCTGTGGAAAAAATACCCACTGGACCAGGAAGAGACAGACCTGGCTTCCAGACTCACTTCTTAGCCATGAGACTATGGGCAAGTCATCTGACTGCTTAGGACCTGAGCCTCCTTGTCTGTGGAATGAAGTCTGCACGGCCTGCCCCTGCCTGCTAGCACACGACAGCGTGGAACTAGTGCTTCAAAATGAGACAAGCCCTGCCGAAATGCTGGGGGAGATGCCAATGATGACAGCTAGGGCACTGCCACTGGGGGCCCAGCGTAAAGGGACAGTGTGAAAGTGGTTCCTTCGCTCCCAGGTATAAACTAGGGAGGAGGTATGTTGGGGGAGTAAGAGCTCAAACTGAAACTGCCTAAAAGAAGCAGCCATCATGGTGTACCCCAGCCCAACAATGACACCTTTAATGCAGAATCTCCCCAAGTTATGTCCTTCAAGATGCTCTTGTTGGGGCCAGCCCCGTGGCTTAGCAGTTAAGTGCGCGTGCTCTGCTACCAGCGGCCCGGGTTCAGATCCCGGGCACGCACTGATGCACTGCTTGTCCGGCCATGCTGAGGCAGCGTCCCACATACAGCAATTAGAAGGATGTGCAACTATGACATACAACTATCTACTGGGGCTTTGGGGAGAAACAGGGAAAAAAAGGAGGAGGATTGGCAATAGATGTTAGCTCGGGGGGGGGGTCTTCCTCAGCAAAAAGAGGAGGATTGACATGGATATTGGCTCAGGGCTGATCTTCCTCACACACACACAAAAAAGATGCTCTTGTGAATAAAGGGTTCTGTGGACACATTTGAGAAATGCTGTAATCATATCCCTCTCTCAGAAATTCACAATGCACGTGGGCTGAAGAGTCTTGCAGTTCATAAACTTGTTAAACTTTATTTACCCCAGGATTTTTCAAACTCTTTTTTGACTTTGGAGTCTTTTTTCACCTAACCCTCATCAATACAGGTTCCAAGGAATACATTTTTGGAAATGTCACTTGAATACATCAAAAATGTATGAGTCTCCAAAATGTTCATAATTAGTAGTTCTCATTATTTTTGGTCTTAAAATTGTAGCCATCACGTGTTCCATTTATTAGGTTTACTTTATGGAATTTGAAAGCCAGAGTAACAAACAAAATATAAAGGGGTGCAGTTTCTGGCTCTGAGGAATTCTGCTGCCTCTTCTTTTTTTTGTGTGTGTGTGAGAGGAAGATCAGCCCCGAGCTAACATCCGTGCTAATCCTCCCTTTTGCTGAGGAAGACCGGCTCTGCGCTAACATCTACTGCCAATCCTCCTCCTTTCTTTCCCCAAAGTCCCAGTAGGTAGTTGCATGTCTTAGTTGCACATCCTTCTAGCTGCTGTATGTGGGACGCGGCCTCAGCAGGGCCGGAGAAGCGGTGCGTCAGTGCGCGCCCGGGATCTGAACCCGGGCCGCAAGTAGCAGAGCACACGCACTTAACTGCTAAGCCATGGGGCCGGCCCCTGCTGCCTCTTCTGCCAAAGAAAATCTCAACTGACGCCTAAAACAGGGCAAGGGAGAATGATCTGCTCTGGGTAGGCCCGTGGGGAACCACACAGAGGGGAACTCACCACACAAGAAGGCCACGGTCCGGAGGGTTTGCTGCATGAGGATCTGGGTGACCGGGGACAGGTTATGGTGTGTGTAGTGAGACATCACGATGCCTGAGAACAGGATGGCCATGATGCCTAGAGAGGGACAAAGGCGCAAAGCGCACAGACATGAACAGAGCAGAAAAGCACCTGCCACGTGATACACAAATAACATCTCACACTTCCTATAAAGCCCTGGAACCTACAGCATTAGCTGTTTTAAGAAAAAGGAGGGCCGGCCCCGTGGCGTAGCGGTTAAGTGCACCGCTTGTCAGGCCATGCTGTGGCGGCATCCCACATCAAGTGGACGAAGATGGGCACGGATGTTAGCTCAGAGCTAGTCTTCCTCAGCAAAAAGAAGAGGATTGGCATGGATGTTAGCTCAGGGCTGATCTTCCTCACAAAAAAAAAAGAAAAAGGAGAGGAGAATAGCACCCGAGGCCTCCCAGAGGCTGCAGAGAAATGCTAACGGCCCCTTCTCTCTGGCAGCTTCATTACTGGCTGGGTGACCTTGGGCCAAGTTTCTTCCTCTTCAAGCCTCAGTTTTCTCATCTGTACAGTGAGACTAAAAGTACCCACTCACAGAACTGTTAGGAGGGTAATGAAGATAAGCCGTGTAAAGTGCCCAGTCCAGGGCCAGGGCTGAACAAGTGTGAGCTGTCACTGCCATCCATGGATATAAGGGGGGCAGGTGAACCACTCTTGAGGCAGAAACAAAACATAAGAATCTGAGTATGGAGAATGGGTGGATTTTGATTTACTTTTTTATACTTTTCCTTAATTTTGAATTTTCCCATAATCACCATGAATTACTCTTATAAAAAGAGAGATGTGTTATTAAAAAAAGTAATGTGTCTCTTCTTTAAAGCTCTCCATGAGAGTCTACCACTTTCGATGCTTACTCAGGATTCGAGGCTCAAGTTCCGTCCACTGCCCCTAATCATTCCCGAAGCACTTTACACAGGTTTCCTCAGTGTCTCCCTAGCTAGACAGCAGAAGAGGGGTCTCTAGTTCATGTCAGGAAGCTGAGACTTTTGGAGTCATTAAATAAGCTGCCAAGATCAATGAACTGCAAGTCAAACATCAGAAGCAAACATTGAACTCGCTTCTGCCATTTTGTAGAAACAGGGATTACTGGCTAACATGCCATTTATCAAAGGGTGAAAATCATAGAATTGCATCAGAGACATTTCAACTGCTAAGCTTGCTCTATACACAATATCCTACAAAATACAGGAAAACCCTACTCTTTGTGGCGCCCAGTAGGCACTTGCTGAGAGACAGCAGTAGCTGGAACATTTTATCTCCTAGTCCTTTTAGGAAATAGCAAATTCCTGTGCTCTTTCATTTTTCCCTACGAAGGAGGCTAGACGGAAATTCCAGCACTGCTGCCCACGGCCACCTGACAAGACTGCAGAAGGGAAAGGAGAGGGCGGGGGACTTCTTTACTCGCTGCTTTACAGCACTGAGGAGGCTCGGGCTCATGAGTCTTCTGAACCGCTGCTCCGCCAGATAAAACACACACGGTGACAAGACCTCCAGGCATCCTCTCAGTTGACGTGTTCCTCTCAGCATGTTCCTGCAGGCGACCAGCCCGAGAGCCTCCCCTTTCTGACTCCGCAACAAAACGCAGGACGTGCAACAGGAGGGGAGAGGCCACACCTCGGGTCTGGAACTCAACCTCAACCTCGCGACTGGGGAGGAGGGCACAGCACAGACACACTTCAGTTTTTATGGAACCGATCTGAAGGCTCTCTCTTCCTCACTTGCTAGAGGTTTCCAGCTTCGGAAGGCTTTGCCTCACCAGTCTGCTTTGAGAAGGGTTGTCAATTCACTGGCAAAGCTGAGACTCGGGAGTTCTTACTGTGAAGTAAAAGTCAACCCCAGAGGAGCTTGAGCCCTGTTTAAGTTGTGACACGAATGGCCTTCCACCCACATCAATGACCCACCCACAGAGAGATGTCACCACAGAGAGATGCATCACAGCCCACCGTCTGACACTAAATAACCACTCAGGAGAGCCAAACGCTCTGGGAAGTCAGATCTGACAGTGGAATGCAGAAGTCCCCTCAGGGCTGAACATCAGGCGAGCCCACTGCCAGAGCCCCACGGACCTTTCCTGCCCCAGGCCCGGCCTGCCTGGGGCTCCTCAACAGGGGGACAGGCTCAGCGCAGAAGCGGTGGGGCTGGCCAGTTTAGTCTGGTGCAACAGGCCAGGGGCTGGAAACTCAAGCTCCTCAGGGGCCAGACAATAAAAATAAAGATAAAGACAAAAAAAAAATAAGTGGGTGAGCGGCACATGGGTGAAGAAGGCACAAGCCCATCTAGAAACTGCTCACAGCAGCCCTGTGGATGGGGGCCTAGTGCTGACTAGTCTTCCTTCTGATTTTTTTGAAAGGTGCTAGAAATCTGTTTCTTATGGGAAATCTCCCAACTTTTAACAATGGCAACGAATTCAAATGTTTAAAGATTTTCTGTATATAAACAAACCCCATCTGGGGGCTAAATTTGGACCATATAAAAATGGGCTCTCTGGCCAATGCACGAGTGAACAGCCAGCCACCACCTTTACTCTGGGTTAGTGTGGGGTTGGGGCTTCTCGCAAGTTCTGGGGACTAACAGAACAAGTCAGGGTCAGCAGTGGGTGCAAAAGCCCAGGGGACAGCTGAAGTGTCTGCCCTACGTGCCGTCCCTAAGCAAAGTTGACTTCACCACCCAGACCATCTCAGCCACTGCAGCTGCCACCAGCACAGGCTGTGAAAATGCTAACGGGGTAAACATTCTAGAGATAAAAGGCATGGGTATTTAAAAAATTGCCCTGTAAGGAAGAATTCCTGACACATTTCCTCCTTTTAGAAGGCAAATTATTTAAGGAAGCAGATAATAGTGCAGCAAACTGCTCAGCCTCTTGGAAGGAAGGAAGAAAGAAAAGAAGAAAGGGAGGGAGGAGGGAGGAAATCCATTTCTAGCCTCAGTTAAATCCATTGTTTTAAACGAAATAAAGGAATAAAGGGATTCAAGTCCAAAAGGCAGAAGTTCAAAGGGTATCATGGTACAATTTCCACTGTATTATACTTTCCTGTGGGTAAAATATGATAGACTTCTTGAAGGCTGAGTCAAACCATAGCCAATAGCCCAATAATAAACATATTTTGCTATAAAACATCCAGACTCAGAGGTATTGAGTAAAACAAGAGATATCTCCACCACACCGCCTGCCCAGAGGTAACTACTACTAACAGTTCGATATGCAGATTGCCAATTCTTTCACTATGCCATTATAAAGTTTATCTATCTTTAAAAAGTAATAAACAGGATCACATTACATACAGGGCATGTATTACCAGCACAGTGATTTTTTTAAAGGCCTCTGACACTTGCCTTTGCAGGTATGACAGGATCCCTACTCCGCCCAAGGCTTACAGAATCCTGTGGGATGGGGTCCTTGCCCCTCTGTCCCAGCCACACTGGTCTTCCCGCTCTTCCCGGAGCGTGCCAAGCTCCCCCACGCCTATCTGCGACCCTTAGCACCTGCTGTTCTCGCAGCTGAACACACCTTCCCTAGATCCTCCGGTGGCTGGCTCCTTCTCACCATGCAGGCCTTAGCTCCGGCACCACGTCTTCAAGAAGCACTTCCTGACCCGATCCCCTGATGCTTCTGCCCCTGGCCCACTCTCTATCACGTTACTCAAATTGTTTTTCTTCATACATTTCTCACCGCCTGAAATTATCGTATGTGTTTGCTTACTTGCTTATTGTCTTTCTTCTGCAGGCAGGAACCTGATCTCGTCTTGTTTACTAATATAGCCCGATACCAAGGATAGTTCTCGGCACAGGGTGGGCATTTAAGAAATCTTTACTGAATGGATGAATGAAGGGTTTTTCAACTTTCTTTCTTAAAATTTAACAATGTATCTTGGAGTTCTCGCCATGGCAGTACAAATAGGTCAAATTCATTTTGTAAGTGGCTGCACAGTACTCCATAGTGATGATGGGGTTCAGGGCAGGCCGCCCCAGGATGTGCCATTCTGGTATGCGGATTATTTCGAGCTGAAGACAATAAAGGCTCAGAAGACTCAGGAATAATATTTGAGCTTCCCCTCCCAAACTGCCTAAAGAATTTCACATAGAAGGCCTGTTCCAGGAAGGAGCCACTCCCATATGTAGCTGCAGTATAATGTAAAATCAGTGCGATAAGAAAGGCACCAACAAGCCTATCTTATCAAAAATTCTGTCTCCCGGGCCACATTCTCTAGGTGGCCCAGTAAAGAGTTGTCTGACAAACACCTGCATTTCCATCTCCACGTGAATTGTCTTCTTCCCCTCTGAAATCCCAAACCACTACCCCACAACACCTTCCTCACCTCTAGCTGAATATACTTAAGCGAGCAACCTAGTCAGAATGATGAGTTGCTCAGTTCCTGACTTTCTCCCATGTCTACATTTTATTAAACTTTGTTTTATTTTCTCCTGCTAACCTGCCTTTTTAATTATTTGGCCAGCCATAAGAACCTTAAGGGAAAGGGTGGGGGGGGATTCTCCCTCTTCCCCAACAGTGAGAACAGACCAAACTGACGTAATCTTTCCCATTACTGACAAACGTTTAGTTGCTTCCAACTTTTCTCTCACAGGCAGTGCTGCAAAGGAATTCCTTGCACGTATGCCTGTGCACCGGAGCGCTGGATGATACACTCCACCTCTGGCCCACATTTTCCCAAGATTTTACAGAAAGTATTATGTTCTGATCAATTGTGCAAACTCATCCTTCAACCCCACAACTTCCATCCTCTGACTCACCTTGACAGAGTGTCGCTCTGCCCCAATCCCCCTCCCTCGGCCCAGAGTTGGCTAAACTGGCCAGGGTGGGGTCTATTCATCTTTGAATCTTTAGAGCCAGAGGGCAAAGTGGCCCTCAAAACTGGCTTGAATGAACAATAGAAATAGTTAGCATTGATAGAATTAGAACAAAGATTCTGAGAATAGCTAACACTTACTTAGTAATAATTAGGGAGACTAATTTGCTGTTGAACCCAGGACACTTGTGGGAGTGAAAAGGGGTGCCATTAATTTATCATGTTGGGGCAAAAGGGAAAAACTGGGGGTGTCAGGGCCAACAAGGACATAGGGTCGCCCTAAGCAATAACATACACTGACGCCTCTGTCAGGACTCTTACTTGCACCAGTTCCCTTTACTTCTCACCACAGCCACGCCACTTTTGCCATGTCTATTTCATGAGGAGGAAGTGGATGCCCAGTGTGGTTAAGTCTGCTGTCTGAAGTTACACAGCTAATGAGAGGTGCAGCTGGGCTTCAAACCCACGTCTGTCCGGTGTTCTTAACAGCTTTTCTAAATGTGTGATTGAGGTAAATGATTCATAAGGAGAGTGTCCTGCTCAGTGGTGCTGGTAACCACTCACTCAGTCATTTGTGACAGTTAGGAAAAGCAGAGCACAGAAAGGAAGGAGGGGACAGCACAAACATCACCTTTTGTGCATGTACTCTTACCATGGGATCTGGAGAGGCTTCACCACACTCCAGGGCTATCCCACCCTTCCCTGAAAGCCCTGTACGACAAATATCCCACAGGCAGAGTGTGGGCAGAGCCGAACCCACCACCAGAGGGCGATGGGTGTGTCCTTGGCTTGCATGTGCTCTCTTTGGTCCCATTAGTGTGTGCAGCAGAGGTCCCTAAGGAAACGACACTCCTACAAACAGAAAACACTGCCTCTCTGAAGAAAAGATAAGAAAAACACCCCTTTGTTTTAATCACAAATTCCAAAACGACGCATGAACTATATCTTCGCCATCAGGCACTCAGTGTTCATCTAAAAGGGGTGGGGACGATTTAGAAAAACAGAGGTAAAAATAGCTAGGCTAGAGCCAAATGAAATGACTCACAGGTAATGTTTATGTAAGCGCCAAAATTCAGGAAAGATAAGGGAGGAAACTTGATGGCAGATACTGGCATGAAATTATCCAAGAGAACTGCTTTAGAATTAAAAACAAACAAAACCCTGAGGTTTACAAAGAGTTATCCAGTGAAAATGGCCAGAGTCCTCTCTGCTTCCTCCTTGGCAAGATCTGCTCACAGAGTACCCACGTTGGATTCCAGATAGTGATCTGTGGGAAGGAGAGTTCTGTCCAATGGAATCATTAAAAGCCACTGGGGACTTGCACTTTGCTCATGAAGAAATAATGGCTACACAAACTGCTGTCCTGCCATAAACAACTGGAAACCTGATAAAAGATATGAGGCAAAACTGTTCTCTGACATTGGGTGCTAGGCAGGGAGGACTGTGATTCCTGACGGAAGGGAAACAACAAGGTGGCCACTCCTGCCCCAGGCCCCAGCCCAGCTTACTTCCCGGACGCAGTTTCCAGGCTGAGGCTCTGGGAGAGGAACCCTAAACCGAGTCCAGCAGCGTCAGTCTTGCTGAGAAGAGGAGGCAGATGAGAGCTGGGCAAGGCCAAAGCAGCTAGAGCACCTGAGAGGAGGAGCCACCCAGAAAGAGAGCTCTGGAGAGCTGCAAGAGAGGCCCTTGAATCTTGGGCCAACACTGATCTGTCCTGGGGTGGGATGAGATTCCAAGAGGCTGGGGAAAGAACCTAAAAAGGAAGAGGCTGAACAATTCTCGAGGTGGACACAGGGCTGGGAAGAGTTTGTGTTCCCATCAGCCAGAGTGGAAGGACCTTGTTAACACATGAAACATGAGGTGGAGTCCTCAGAGGCGCGCTGCCCTAGTCCCTAGTGCTACTCTGGACCTGCCCTGACAAAGTGTAAAAGTAGATCTCAAAAGAATTAAACTGATTCTAAGAAATTTAGGTACGTGCCAGAAGAACGGTCATAACTCTATGAAGGAACACAATAAAATCTAGTACTCAACAACACAATAAAGTTCACAATGACTGGCATCCAATCAAAAATTAATAGGCAGGGCCGGCCCCGTGGCTTAGCGGTTAAGTGCGCGTGCTCCGCTACTGGCAGCCCGGGTTCAGATCCCGGGCACGCACCGACGCACCGCTTCTCTGGCCATGCTGAGGCCGCGTCCCACATACAGCAACTAGAAGGATGTGCAACTATGACGTACAACTATCTACTGGGGCTTTGGGGAAAAAAAAAGGGGACTGGCAATAGATGTTAGCTCAGAGCCAGCCTTCCTCAGCAAAAAGAGGAGGATTAGCATGGATGTTAGCTCAGGGCTGATCTTCCCCACAAAAAAAAAAAAAGAAAAAGACAATTAATAGGCAAGCAAAGAGCAGGAAAACATGACTTGTAAAAAGAAGAAAAATTAATTGACAGAAACAGACCTAGAATTAACAGAGATGATGGAATTAGCAAACAGGGACATTAAAATAACTATTATAAATATGCTCCATATGCTCAAGAATGTAGAGATAATTGCGAATAAGATGAGGAGGAGAAATGGAAGATATAAAAATGACCCAAAGGGGGGCCGGCCCCGTGGCTTAGCGGTTAAGTGCGTGCGCTTCGCTGCCGGCGGCCCGGGTTCAGATCCCGGGTGCGCACCGAGGCACCACTCCTCCAGCCATGCTGAGGCCACATCCCACATACAGCAACCAGAAGGATGTGCAGCTATGACAGACAACTATGTACTGGGGCTTTGGGGGAAAAATAAATAAATAAAATCTAAAAAAAAAAAAAAAAAAAAAAAAAAAAAAAAAATGACCCAAAGGGAACTTCTGTAGATGAATAATACAATGTCTGAAATGAAAAATACACTGGATGGGATTAATGGGAGATTGAGCTTAGCAGAAGAAAAAAATCACAGGAGAAAAAAAGATTAAAAAAAAAAAAGACAAAGCATACTGTAATTGGATTCCCAACGAGAGAAGAGAGAAGAACAGAAAAAAATATTTCAAGAAATGGGGAAAAATTTATCAAATTTGGTGAAAGCTATAAACTTACATAAACTATAAACCCAAGAAGCTCAATCAACCCTAAACAGAATATAAAGAGAACCACACCAAGGCACATCAAAATCAAATTGCCACACACCTATCAAAATGGCTAAACTTCTTAAAATTAAAATAAGTGTTGGTGAAGATGTGAAGCCGCCGGAACTCACTCGTACATTCTGATGGGAATGCAAAATGGTCCAGTCGCTTTGTAAAACACTTGGCTGTTTCTAATAAAATAAAAAATATACTCTTCTAATCAAGTAAAATATATGACCCAGCAACCTTACTCCTAGGTATTTATCCAAGATAAATGAAAATATGCATAGATATGCACAGCCCAAATCTGGAAAAGCCCAAATGTCCTTCAAATGGTGAATGGATAAATGGGGCTCAGCAAGAATGTATAACTACTGATGCATGCAAAAGACAGGATGTCTCTCAAGAACATTATGATAACTGAAAGAAATGAGACACAAAAGAGTACATACTACATGATTTCATTTATATGACATTTATATTCTGGAAAAAGCAAAACTATAGTGAAAGAGTACAGATCAGTGGGTGCCAGGGCCCAGGATGGGCCGAGGGATTGGCTGCCCTCAGCAGTCTGACCCCGTCCTTTGAGTGAAGGCCCTTCAGAGGCCTTGTTTTGGGAAAGAGGCAACATTGGAAGACAGATTTTGATCTTGCTACAGGACGGTGGGTAAAGAAAAAATGTCACTGTGACAACACTGAGCCCCTGGATGGAGCCAGGTCTAAATCCAAATGCATCCCTAGAGAGCCAGTAAATCTCCTTTATTGCTTAAGCTCTTCTAAGTTGTGACTGTTTCTTGTGATTGGAAAGTGACCTAAATGACATAACCTCTTTCACCAGGCAGGCCAACACGCCATCAACCCCAGCGCTTCAGTGGTCTCCGTCACTTACCCGAGAGTGAGATTCCTTCTGCAAGCCCATAAGGAAGATAAGCAAAAATGATCATCATGCCAAACTCCAAGGAAGGCGTTTTCCTCAAGTCAATATGCTTTAGCACGTAAATGACAATTGTCAAGGAAAAAGAATCAAGGGACAGTTGACGGGAGATCTAGAGAAGTCATAAAGCTGCTGCCTTCCAAATATATAAACAATGGATACAAAAGATTCTGCAACATCCCAAAGTAACAAATGAAAATTTGTCATTATGGATTATTTTCTTTGTAGGGAGACTCTTGTTTCAAGAAACGGAATCCGATAAAACACTAAGAAACGTTAATTCCCGAGACAAATGGTAGGGGAAAATTAAAATCAACCTAAGTCGACTCATTTGAAAATGCTGACTTGGAGGGCTGGGAGCGAGGTCGGGGCACAGCTGGGGCTGCAGACAGACAAGACAGCCCACACCGCCAGCCCCTTCCACGGCCACGTCACTCTTCCACCTCCTCTGACGCCATCAGATGAGACCACTAATGGGGTTTCCAGAACCCTGGGGTTCAGTGCCCCACTGACGGACCTTCTTTCCTATTCCTGGAGATTTCTAAACTCACGCTCCTGTGAAAGGAGAATCTTCTATATACTCAAATATTGTTCACATGCCTATGCTGGAGCTCATAGCACCCACTTATTCAGTCTCATTACAATAAATGCTTTTTTTGCTTTTTTTAAAGAAAAAGATAAATATAGAGGAAAATACTGAACTGGAAAAAGTCTTCTCTTTTCCATTCTGTTTATTGGTACAATATGAGAAGCTGTCAGCCAACTCAACAGAGCCTTTAGACTTCTGGACAAAGGAGTTGACGGGAAAATTCAACAGGATGGCAGACAAACATGCCTGTCATAGGCAAAAGAGGCTTTTCCGGCCATCTGTGAGACAAACTGCTCGTGGGGGAGGGCCAGGTGGCCATCTCCCTGCGACGCAGGCTTAGGCTTACGCAGAAATGGTCTGGGGCCGGTTTTAAACATGATGCATTTTCTACAGCAATAAAGGTGTCATTGGCCTCAATGTGTCTCTTTCCTTGTCTGGCTGGAAAAGCTTATGGGCTGTTAAGCAACAAAATCAGTGCAAATAACTTAGATGGAGCTCACTGTGAAAGTCTCTTTTCTGGTCCTTCCAGAGAAACACTTTCAGTGGGGTAGAGATTTTCTCAATTTGACATTTTCAAAGGAAATTAATTTCCAATTTTCTGAAAGTACAAAGTGAGACAGCGGAAAGTGAAATTCATCTGAATGCAGTTATCATACTCTGGGAACTGAGAAGCCTCCAAAACCAGATCTGATATCCAACAGTTGTACATGTTTTTTAAGCTTTGAAAAGTGACATCCTAAACTTCACATGCTAAATTTAAAAATCCTTGAGTTTAAATTAAAGAGTTCCTCAAACCAAAACTAAGCATAAAAATCCTTCTTCAAACACCACCTTAGACTAAAATTGGCCCCCTTAAGGAAGTGGAGAATATAGCTAGAGATTAATGTAATTAAGAATAATCTTCTCAGCCACGCGTGTTCATCATATTAAAAGGATATTAATGCAGAGATTAAGCCAGTGAGAGTGCCGAGCGCTGCTGAGCCAAAGAACATTTTGAGGAAGTAGCCAAGGGCTTGTAAAAATGTTTGCCACCCACTGACATCTGACATATTTTTTCTTGTTAAACCTTCAGCTGTGCTAGGAAATAAAAGAAAAACAGAAAGAAGTTAAAATGTTATAGACAAAAGTTATTAGAAACTAACTTAGAACTCAAAACTTATTCCTTGCTTATTCTTTCATCCATTCTATCATTTAATCACTTAGTCTAACATTTAATGGTTCACCTACTTTGTTCCAGGCACCATGTTAGTGTCTAGGGGTTCAGAGATGAGAGACAAGTCCCTGCCCTCAAGGAGCTCTACAGTCTAATGGGGGAGAAAAACAAGATGGGAGCTAATGACCATTGGGGTAAGGGCAGAGGGCTGTAGAAACACAGGGTGGGCATCTAACTCAGACCGCAGGGGCTCAAAGTAGGTTCCTGATAACATGTGGGCTGGGTTTACATTTAGAATACAGAAGAGTTAACCAGGGGAAGAAACGGGGGAAAGCACCCCAGGCAGAAGGAACAGCATGAACAGCATGTGCAGAGGCAGGGATCCAAGAATACGTGGCACATTGTGGAAGCATTCAATTACATAGATCAGTGTGGACAGAACATACGAACAGGATGTGAGGGGAGGGGGGCCAGTGGGGAAGACAGTGGCAAGAGATAAGGCAAGAGCAGCAGGCAGTGCAGGACCCGCAGAAGGCTTCTGAGGGATCAAGCTAGGGAGCCGGTATTTCCTCCTGAAGGCCCTGGGGGGTCATGGGGAGTGTTTTCAGTACAGGGCGGGATCCTGTGATAAAACCTGACACTGAGGCTGCAGCATGAAGTCAGATTAGAATGGAGTTGCCTAAAGAAGAAATGTCATTGGGTTCAGGCCAAGAGGGTGGATTTAGGAGGCATTAGGAGGAAGAATTCAAAGAACTTTCCTTTTACTATAACAGAACAAAGTAAAATGTCAGAAGCCATTATATTAAATTGTTAGTTTTATCCCCAAAGGGAAAACCATTCTACCATTAAAATGGAGTTATTCTCATTAAATATCCTTCCCCTGCTGATTTTACCTTTGGACTATCTCTCAAATTCATCCATTTCTCTCCCTTTCTCCCCTACTATCCTCTGTTCTAGGACTAATGCCTCACAGATCTCTATATCTATATCCTTGTCTTCCTAGGGACCAACCCATTCTTTACTCAGTGGCCTGAAAGACCCCTTTAAAATACCCATCTAATCAGGTTACTGGCCTGTTCAAAACCCAACAGTTTTCTGCTGCTTTTTAGGAGGAAGCCCAGTCTTAGCATGACCTGGCTCCCCTCCCCGCCATACCTCTCGATCCCATCTCCTCCTCATTCAGGGCGGGCCTCACTGTCACTGGCACCTTCCTGTCGGTCCTCTTTCACTCTTCCCTGGGTCCAGCTAACTCCCTAGTTTGTTCCTCAGAACCCAGGGTCAGTGTCACTTCCTCAGGGACACTTGCCCTGACCCCTTCACAGAGGCCAGCTCATTTACAAGCTCTCCTGGTGCCTGCCTTCTCCACAGTATGTGAAAACTAACGTCTCATTCCATGAAGACAGGCCTGTGTCCGTCTTGTTCCCTGCCATATGTCCAGGGCCTAAGGTAGAGCCTAGCACACAAAGGACACTTAATTAATTTTTGCTGAATCAGTAAATGAAACAAATAGTCAACAGTAATATTCAGTTTCATTTTTTTTTGTTTGTTTGTTTTTTTTGAGGAAGATCAGTCCTGAGCTAACATCTGCCAATCCTCCTCTTTTTTTTTTTGCTGAGGAAAACTGGCCCTGGGCCAACATCCATGCCCACCTTCCTCCACTTTATATGGGACACCACCACAGCATGGCCTGACAAGCGGTGCGTCGGTGCGTGCCTGGGATCCGAACTGGCGAACCTCAGGCTGCCGCAGCGGAGCGCACGTACCCAACTGCTTGTGCCACTGGCAAACTACTTGTGCCACCGGGCCGGCCCCTCAGCTTCATTTTTAATCAGCGTTTCATGAACTGGTATGATTTTAAGGCAGGATAATCTCTGATAAAAGGATAGCTTGGTCAAATAACCTCAGGAAGCCTTTCATGGCGATTCACAGCACAATACAACATAATAAAGCTTCTGAGATGTTCTGCAAAAAAAGAAATCTTTTTTTAAGCAAAAGTTTTCCAAACTCATCTGAATGCACGATCTCCCCCTTCCCGTTTCTTTCCCAGCAGAGCACAAGTAGAGCCAACAAGGGTTCTTACTGGGAAAGTGCTTTTGAAGGCTAGCACCACCTAGAGTTCCCAAACGGATCTGTGGACAACGTGCACAGTGTCCTGCCCCGCCCCAGATCACTACCACGGCTGGTACACCGGCTGCTGTCACTGCTTTCTTTTTACACAGGGGAGGCTGAGGCCCAAAGAAAGCGACTCACTAGGGGAGGTCACGCCACAGATGAACAGCAGACCCAGGGCGAGGCCAAGAGTTTCTAAACTCAAGATAAATGAAAGCAGAATTGGGACTTTCTGGCCTGGTAATTGTCTACATTTTATTTTTTCATATCATGTTTCCCACACTTTAAAGAACAAAAGACAATGCTTCTTTAGTATCAAATTTCACGAGCTGAAGCTATAGCTGGAGAGAATGAAAGGTTTCCTCTACAGCAATTATCATCAGAGTAAACTGTCATAGTAACAAATCAAAGCTAAAAATAACAATTAAAGTTAATGAAGAAACAGAAGAGACTTAGCTTTCTGGCAATTAAGAAAGTGGAAACATTAAAAAAGGGCTAATTCATTCACATATTCAGTTGCAAAGATAAACGTGTCAGATCACTTCGAAAATGGTCATTAATGAAGTATACTCCTTAAAAACAAGACAGGATTCTACCTTATAACCAAAAAAAGCTAATAATAGCCCCTTCCTGTACTGCAAAAAAAAAAAAAAAAAAAAAAAAAGGCAAGCCTACCATGCCCCCTTTCTCCCTCTTCTATCTGAAAATGTCAACTTGTCTGAGAAGCCTTCCTCAAAGCCTTCCTATGGTTGTTTCCCCCTCGTACTCAAGGCACTGTGTTCACTTCTCTATGAGCATCTTTCTCCCACCATGGACCGGGTTCAAGTCCAGCTGGTCTCTGAGCAGTGTCTGGCACATGGAGGGCCCTCACCAAATGTTGATGGCAGACGACCTGCCTTGAGCACGTCTGGAGAGTCAGAGAGGCTGGACGGGGCTTAGACCAGTGATTGCTACCCAAGCCTGTGGACCAGCAGTGGTGGCAGCGGAGGCTGGACACTATACATGCATGTGGTCCACAGATCCAATTTTGGGAACTGCCATCATAGGTGATCTTGGCCTTCAAAAGCACTTTTCCAGGAAGAACCTTTGGCTACTTATAATGACGCCATCATTTCTCATTTTAAAAAGAAAATATCTCATAATCTTTGGCCTTTTTGTGGCAAAGAGACCTGGAAAAGCTCAGAAAAGATCCTAACAGATTAAAAAATAAATAAATAAATTAGAGACAAAGCAGTTGAGTTTAGATCCTAATGCACAAAAATAACTCATGATGTCATCTCCAATTTCAGCAAACTTCTTTATCACAAATTTTCAATATGCGCAGCCAGGACATGAGATAAAAGTCAAAACCAGAAAGCTAAGAAGCCTTCAGAGTATGTCTGAAATAAGAAAAAATATTGCCATCAGGTTTTTTAAAGGTCTTATAGCATGATTTTTGATAATTTCCTAATAAAACTACAGAATTTTTGCCAAGAGAAATGTAAAAAAGTCAATAATAGGGAGCTGGTTAACTAGGTCACAGTAAATCCACAGAAAGGATAATTTGTAACCAGTAAAATGATGCTCTAGAAGATTATTTTATTAACTCTGTTCAATGGAAAAGTTACAATACAGTATATAGGCTATAAGCCCGTCTAAATAAAATATATGTATACTTCTACCAAATTGTTAACCATAATTATCTCTGAGTAGTAACAACGCATCTAATTTTTCATTTTTTGCTTGTGTGTTTTCTAAATTTTATACGAAGAATATAGTACTACTTTTCAAATAATAAAAATATTTTAAAGTTTGTTTCGTTTAAGGTCTGTTGAGCACCTCTTGCAATCAAGCAATATTTGTAAATTTTTCCTGCAGAAGTGGGATAAAAACAGGGCAAACACAGTGAAACAATAACTGGGGGCAGGAGCAGAAGAGGAAAAGATCTCACATTAACCAATATCAGATGCTTTTCATAGTATATTTAACCATTCACTCCTCAAATCCAGCCCTAGGCAGAGGCATTCTCACTCTTACTTTACTGTGGAGAAACCTGTGGCTCAGAGAGGTGAAGGAGCTGACCCAGGGTCACACAGCTATGAGTGGCATCAGCAGGACTTGAACCCAAATCAGCAAGACTCCAAAACCTGGGCTCTTTCCGCCATAAAATGTTGTTTTAGTCCCACACACGAGTTCTGAAGGTAGTCTATTAGGAAAATGCTAACTAACAGCAAGTGGTTTTGCTTGGCAAGGACTTCCACAACAAAGGAAACAAGTCAGTATTCAGATAATGGAAATTCTGTTCTCTAACAGAACACAGACTGGCCCGTAAAATTCTCTTAGCTCATCTCTGATACACTGTCCAGGGCTCTTTTCTCTAGCTGCTTTGACTGTCTGTGCCTTCTCTGTTTTCTGGCAAAAGTGTTTGGGTCTCCTGCCCACACATGCTAATGACCACCACAAAACACAGAGTTCAAGGGAACAGCCCTGTAGCAGATAACGCATTTGAGATTATCTTAAATTCATTTCATTTTCCCAATGACTTCTTGACATTTTATGATTCATCTTTAATTTCTCAGATCCTGTCAACTAGGACGGTAATACCAACGAACACTTGGAAAAGATCTCCAGTTTCCAAAGTAGCTTGCACACAATAGCTTGGGGCGGGGGGGGGGGGGGGGGGGGGCCTGTTAGTCACACTACCTTCTTTTACAGCTGTGAAAATGAAGGTGACCCGCAGCAGCCCCTGAGGGGGAGAGCAGGGCCTCTGTCTATTGCTGTCGTCTGCTACAATGTTGCCCAACCACTGATCCCTCAACTGGCTGCTCCATCATCATCTGGGGAATTTATTAAAAACCTAAGTTCTTGGGACTCACCCCAGACCAAATGAATCAGACACTCTGAGGGTGGGGCCTGGGAATGCCACATTTCCTAAGCACCCCCAGTGATGCTGATGAGAAGCTGGGCTCAAAACCAGTGCTAAAAGGCAGGTCATAAAAGGTGGACTCTCCTCTCCTAATCCCCCCCAGGCCTTGATGATATTCCTGGGGCATGTCAAGGCTTGTTGGGACAGAAAGATGGAGAAGTGGGTGAATCAATCACCCAGAGGACAAGCAACTGTAGACACAGTGCATGGAAATATTTGTCCCTTTGTTACAGGGACCTTCACTTCCATCACTTGAAGAAAGCGCACTCACTTGGTCAGGACAATGGAGACTGCATCGTTGAGAATACTCTCTCCAAAAACCAGCATGTTGAGCACTGGGTCCACGTGAAGTGCATTGAAAATAGCAATAGTAGCCACTGGATCAACAGCAGAAATTAGGGAGCCAAATGCAAAACTGTAAAGAAGACAAAAGGAAGGGGTAATTCTGTATCTTATCACTTGGCCCACACAGTAAAACACTGAAGTCAAAGCCTGTATACTTGATATAACATAATGGTATACACTGTAGCTAAAGCAACTACAGAAGGTGCTGTATCTTTTTCTACTTACAATATCTGCTAACTGGCATTGTGGGTGGAGCAGTGAAAGGCCCACTCTAAAAGCTGTTGTTAGGAACGGCCCGGTTTTCCACCGTAAGTACCAAGGCTTTGTTTTGACCACCGATAGATGGAAGACTTTTGCTTAAATACATTACACACTTCTTTTTTTTTTCTCTTTTAATTAATTAATTAATTAATTTTTATCCCCAAAGCCCCAGTAGATAGTTGTATGTCATAGCTGCACATCCTTCTAGTTGCTGTCTGTGGGACGTGGCCTCAGCATGGCTGGAGAAGCGGTGCATCGGTGCGTGCCCGGGATCCGAACCCAGGCTGCCAGCAGCGGAGCACACGCACTTAACCACTAAGCCACGGTGCCGGCCCCATTACACACTTCTTAGAGCTGCTGGAACCATGATGGCTCGGGGGCCTTCCCCAAATGGCCCACGAGCTCCTGGATCTGACCTCTGCTTTGCCCCTAGCCACAGTCTGTGACTGACTCCAGCCTCCACTCCAGATATGCAACATCTAAGAAAGTGCGGGGGGCCGGCCCAGTGGTGCAGCGGTTAAGCGCACGTGCTCCACTGCGGCGGCCCAGGGTTTGCGGGTTCGGATCCCGGGCGTGCACCGATGCACCGTTTGGCAAGCCATGCTGTGGTGGCGTCCCATATAAAGTGGAGGAAGATGGGCACTGGTGTTAGCCTAGGGCCAGTCTTCCTCAGCAAAAAGAGGAGGATTGGCAGATGTTAGCTCAGGGCCCATCTTCCTCTCACACACACACACACACACACACACACACACACACACACAAAAGAAAAAATAAGAAAGTGCCAAAAGTCAGCAGCAACTCCAGTGTGCTTCAGAGGACGGGTGGCTTGGGTGGCAGATACCAGCACCAGTGCTGCCTCCCACCAGGCCAGCAGCTCTCACTGACAGTACCCAGGGAGGTCTAATTACCTCCAACAAATATGTACTAATTGTCTAATATGTTTCAGGTACTGAGGCCAATGATAACAGCAGACCTTTATGTGGCACTTACCATGTCCCAGGCACTGTTCTAAGCACTTTACATAGAGTTAACTCAATAACCCACACAGCAACGGGCGAGATGGTACTAGTACTGCCCCAATTACATAGGAGAAAACTGAGGGACAATGAGGTTGAGTAACTTGTCCAGGGTCAGACAGCTAACAAGTGGCAGAGCCAGGACTCAAACACAGGCCGTCTGGCTCACAGTCGGTGCTCCTAACGACTACACTGGATACAGCAACGTCCAGAGCCTAAGACCGATCTAGCAAATGGCAAGCGTTACCCAGGAAATCAGGGTGACAAGAGAGAGTAACCGGGTGGGCGGGGTGGAGGTGGCCCATTGAGATCGTGTGGTCAGGAAGAGATGACACACCTGAACAAGCAGGTACATGCCAAGAGGCAGGCGGCCAGGCCAGGATCTGGGGCAGCGGCAACAGCAAGCTAGCTCTGAGGCGGGAGCAAGCTTGGTTGCCTGAGAGAGAGAAAGGTGAGTGTGGCAGCAGCGCGGGGCAGGCAAGTGAGATGTCAGAGGCTGGGGAGGGAGGCAGGGCCGGACCACCCTGTGGGGCCTGTGGGCTACCTGAGGAGTCTGGATGATTTGTTCTTTCAGCCCATTTGTCTTTTTTCCCCTCAGTGTTCTTGCAAGCCTTCTATTCCTTCCAACTGCTATGCCTGGCACTTGCTTTCTACCCCAGCAGAATGGTTAGGTCTGCTCTTTTCTACAACACACGGCAAAACACGGAGCCCCAAGGGGCCAGGTCTGCATAGAGACATAAGCCAGACACTATCCACCTCGGCTTCCCACCCTCATCAAGCCTGCAGTCTAGGTGGGAAGAGGGAGCTGCTCAGCCTGGGGACGGGAGCACGCTCTGTCCACTCGACCATCACCCGCAGCCCTCGATGCACATCTGGTTCTGGGCTCAGGGAGAGGAGCACTGGCGGGAGCAGATACTTGGCTGCCTTGCCAGCTAACAGTTCTCTCCGTAAATCGATAATCAGGCATTCTGGTTTCCACGGTAGCTCCCTGTGTGTTTGATTAATGTAAATTCACGCAGGAGAGCCTGCTCACCTCAAGGAGAGCCTCCGAATCCAAGCTAAGGACCAGACCCCCACAGATGGTCTCTGCTTGACTAGTTCCCAGACTTTCCCTGTCCTCATAGAGATTGTACCATGCAATGAACTGTGACTTTACCTGCCTCTCACCCTCACTGCGAGTGCCAAGGGGATGGGCATTGTTTTGGTCATGGGTGTACTCCCAGGATCCATACTGAGCACAGCCCGCAAGATCTGTGGAAGGAAGGCGGGGGGGAGGGAGGGGGAAGGGAGGGGGGGAGGGAGGGGGGGAGGGGAGGGGAGGAGAGAAAATGTAATGCCACCAAACAGCTTCCAACCTGGGAGGCCCTGTTGTGTTGGCAGCTGGCCTTGAGGCCCTTGTGCTACGACCCAGACTCAGAGCTTCTTGTCTCTCCTCCTCTTCTTTTACTCCCACTCTCATCACCCATGGCAACATCACAGGGGCCTCGAAGGAAGAACATCTAAAAAGTGTGTCCTGCAGGGGAAGGAGATGCAAGGGAGGGGAAGCTGGGAGCCTTTAGTGCGTTGCGTGCTGACTCTGTGTGGCTCAGCTGGCGCCTCCCTCCATTCTCAAAACCAGTGCAGCAGAACGGACAGCCACGGTTCTCTCTGCTCGGCACCGACCCCCCGGTTTTGGTAACAGCACCTCAATTTTCCTTTCACATCTCCCCCACTCTCTATCCACGTAGTTGCGTGGGACTCCAGGCAGGGGACCCAAGCTCGGTCCACGAGAGCCATCGATAGGCATTTATCAGGTCATCGGGAACGAGGCTGGCCCTTTTGGCAGGGATGGCTGAAGTGAGGGTGATGTGAGCCCAGAGCCATCAGTGCTGCCACATGAGGCGAGTGTGCCCGAGGATGAAGCCAATCAGGGAAGAGCTGAACTGAGACACAGTGAGAGGGGAGAATCCTGACATCGTGGGCCCCTGGAGGCTGTCATGCCAGAAGCCATCACTCCGGGGATACTTCAGTTCTATGAACCAACAAACTTCTTTTTTTTTGGCTAAAACTAGTTTGTGTTGGTTTCAGTTGCACCAGAAGAGGCCTGCCTGATGTTCTTTGTCATAGTCCCTATGGCATCCTGAACTGGAAATCAGAGAACAAGAACCAGAAGATGATGAACGGACAGAGGGAGGGATAGATGGAAAGAGCTGTCTTAAAGCAAATACAGTGAAAAGGTAATTGTAGAATGTAGGTGGTGGTCATACGGGTGTCTGCTGTGCAATGCTTCACCTTTTCTGTATGTTCGAAACAGTCATAATAAAAAGTTGAGGGGAAATGCTTTGCATAAATCATCTAACACATTTAGCTTCGATTAAAAATCTAAATTGGGGCAGAGTATTTCTGACAGTGAATATGAACAGTCTGAAACATGAACGGCCTGAATCACCGAGAGGTCTGAATCCAAGGGGTCATTTAACCTTGCCATCAGCTGCTCCACTTCGCACCTTCATGACCCAGTTCCTTATTTTTCTTTTTTTTCCCCAAAGCCCCAGTAGATGGTTGTATGTCATAGCTGCACATCCTTCTAGTTGCTGTATGTGGGACGCGGCCTCAGCATGGCCGGAGAAGCAGTACACGGCCGGGATCCAAACTCGGGCCGCCAGTAGCGGAGCGCGCGCACTTAACTGCTAAGCCACAGGGCCGGCCCCCATGACTCAGTTCTTTAAAAGGCCAGAAGCCAGAAGTTGAACTTAAAAATGTCTTTTCTTTATTCTATTATCTCAAAAGATAGCAACACCAAGAAAACCAAAAGGAAACAGACCAGGATAGTGAAATAATTCAGCGTGTGTCTATGAGTAAAATCTCTCTCCAGCAGAAATATCACCAAAATAAAACCTGTGCAAGAAGGTTTTTTTTAGGTTTTCTATAGTGCAGAGGTCTGTGGGTCTCACGTTCGACCTGCACGTGTTTTGAAAAACTGAATAAACTGTCAACATTTGAAAACTAGAAAATTTCCTATTAAAATCTAGAAATCTGGCCTCTTTTGAAAAATTTTAAATATCTAGTAATTCTGGGCCCATAATGGTAACTACTAGGTGGAACTGAGAAGTGGCTGTCCCTTCAGACAGGACGTGCTCTCTGGTTCACCACTGTCCCCACCTCTAGACACACATCTGGTGCGCTTCCCTCTGTTAAGCACTCTGCCAGGCCCCGCAGCTGTGTGGGTTTGCGACTACTGGCTAATTCCCCCCGGAGTAGTCCCCGCTTGTGGGTCCCCATCTGTGGGACAGGCACTTTCTAACAGGAAAGGAAGTGTCTGCAGGTGGAGAGAGAAACTCTACTTGGTTCTTACGCTGCTTGTCTAAGGGGTAATTCTTTGACTCCTCTCCCCCTGAACATCCCAACCATAGGTTCACTTCAATTTCACAAGAATTTATCAAGCATCTTCTGTATCTCTAACCAGTTGCCCCCAAACAGGCTGAAGGCTTGAACGCTGCGACATTCCTTTACAACGAACTGGGTTTTGGGCATTTCTTTTCACTTGCAAAATACACTCATGTGCCGCTTAATGACGGGATATGTCCTGAGAAACGTGTCATTAAGTGATTTCAACATTATAGAGTGTCCTTACACAAACCTAGATGGTATAGCCTACTACACACCTAGGCTGTATGGTACTAATCTTATGCGACCATCGCCGTATAGGGTCCGTCGTTGACTGAAATGTCATGCAGCACGTGACCTAGAACATGCAGGGCATCAGTTCTGCTTTATTTCCAGCTCATTATGGAACAGGAATGTAACTTCTGCTACTTGTTTATACATCAAGACTATCCTACAACAAAAGCTCCGAAATTTATGTCCTTGGGGGAGGGGGAATGAGACTGTACTCAAAGCAGCTCAGAGGTTATCAGAGGCACATTTCCCATGAAAAGGGCTCCAAGATTCTAGTCCCCAGGTTGCTGCTAAAGGCTGAAAGCTCTGGCTGGCTCAATGGGAGGCAAGCTCCCCAGCCACGCCACAGGACAGAACCAAGCACTGATGGTGGATGTAGACACAGAGCAAGGCTGCACACTTGCTGGACTTTTCAGAGACGGAAAACTACGCCGCATCTGCTTGAGCACTTTTTCAGCTCTAGATCTAGAGCTTCCTTCAGCTCTAGATCTGAGAGCTCTCCTTCCGAGAGCTGCCTAGGTTGCTTCTTGCTAAGCCGATTATGGAAATTCCTGGACTGGCTCCTAGACAGCAGCTCTGAGTCCGCACTGGGGTAGCTTCAGACTGAGGAGGATATCCACAACAGAGCCCTTGGCTGTGCCTGCTTCCTCCACCCTACCCCAACCCCAGGCCTGGTGGGAATCCCAGAGTAAAGATTCACACCTCACTTGCCCTCCATCTCTAATCTATCCAGAAGGTGACTTGTCATTACGGCCACTGAAAAGCTGAAGATGGCTCAATAATAAAAGGACACTGGTGCAGCTTGTAGTGTGTGTGAGAGGGGTAGTTAACTGATCAGAGTTATTCCCTCCAAAGCTTAAGCTAAATCAATCCTTTCAATCAGCAGTGCTCTGATTACAGATCTTCAAAATTCCTCAATTTTGATTCATTTCAGACACACAAATTAATTCAGAATAGATTCTACAGCAGGAATCATCAGCAAAATAAAAAGAGAGACAGAATAGAGAAGAATCACGCCCAGGAATCAACGTGGAGAGAACTTTCCCAAGGCTGAAAAGTGGTCACAAGGCGTTACAGTAAGAAAGATTTACCTGTCTGTCATGTTGAGTTTAGAGATTACATCAGCCTGTAAAATAAAACACACAAACACAGAGACACAAAAAAAAACCCCTGGAGAACAGCCAAGAAGATTAAAATGTCCATTAGTGCTTTATTATAAACTAATAAGGACATTAATCTTCAGTCCCCAAACCACTTGAAAAATAAAGAAAATTCCTAAGTTTTAGGTTAAGCATGCATTTGATCATCATACATCAAAAGTATGGAAAAGAATGCTACTTTTTTCAAGCCAAATTAACTATAGTTTTCTTCTCTAAAGTTTCTTCCCATTTGATACTAGAAGCTGAGCGATGACGAAGGTTGCATGACAGACAGATTTATTCTGGTGCCATCAAGGTATCTAAAGGTGAAATCAGATGGAATGGGCTTTCGTCTATAGCTATCCAAAGAAGCAAACACTTCTGACACACACAAGAGAAATCTGCCGGTCACCCAGATGCCTGATCCCTAGTCTTAGTTTACAGAACTCGGGCAGGCAAACTTTCTGGAGCTGACACTAAATGAAAATAACTGTGACATGCACAGATGTGCATAATGCAAAACTACAGAGATTACCTTCCTAGGCAGGTTTGGTTTAAATGAATTCAAATTAATTTGAACTCAAAGTACAAAACACCCAATTGATGACACTGGGAATTGGTTTAGCAATGGCAGAAAATTCAGAGTATACAATTCTACAGGTGGACGGCTTAGAATTGAGTGAACACATTCAGGATCATCTTTGATTTCTAAAACGCAAATTTTTATTAAAAAAACAGCATTTAACTCTGATTCAGTCTACCTGACAACACAACCGATATTGCTACAATTTGAAGATCTTTACTGCTTTTCTTTTAGGTATTCCAACTTAAGACGATAGTGGTTTGCAAATAAGATCAAATACTTTCAGGGATTATGAAAAAGATTCACTCAGTTCCAGACACCAAAGCTCTTTGAGGACACTTACAGACAACATTAGCCTGCCTTCACTGTGCCTCGTATTTGGATTTCCTTCCGGAAGAGCATTTACCTTGAACGTAACACCCAGGCCCCATGAGGTGTCCCCATTCCACCTCCCTGCACTAGCTCTAAGAGTGTAAGATTTTCAAAGCTTTTCAAAGATGTTTTTCTTACCTGACCGAGAAAATAAATTCCTCCACCTACTACAAAAGCAGAAATTGCCGTACCAAAAACAGCAAATAGGGTGATGGAACCAATATTTTGAAAGAAGTTACCCTGTTTGAAAGAACAGAAATGAGAGAAATGATTAGAAAAGCTGGTTCAGCCAGTGAAGGCACAGACCCCCACTCCTGGCCCTCCTCACACGCTTGATTCTACGTAAAGGGCACCATCACCCACCCTGTTGGGCAAGCTGGAAACCTGGGAGTCTTCCCTCACCCCCACACCTAATGGCAGAGCCAAGCCCTGTGGCTTTTACCTTCCCCACATCACTCACATCTCCCTGCTTCTCTCCATCTTGTCCAAGCCGCCATCATCTCTCCCCAGGACCACTGTGATAGCTTCTACCAAGTCTCAACCATTCCTGGCCCCTTGCCCTCACTCTCCAAGGGCTTCCAGAATCATCTTTGCAAAAGACAAATCTGATTGTGCTGCCTTCACTCTGACCCCCACTTGCACTCGAAATGCAGCTAAAACCCAACCAAAGCCTGGATGGTTTAACCCCTGTGATGGCCTCTAACCTCCCCTTTGTACTGGGTTCCAGTCACACTGGTGGCTTTTTGTTCTTCGAACACTTCGTGCTCCCTAGGTTTGGACCACTCTTCCTTCCTCTTTGCTTGGTGAGCTTTAATCATCCTAAGATCTCAGAACATTTTGACTCTTCCTGAAAGATACCTTCTCTGATCTCTTAGCCAGGTCAGATCCTATTCTATCCTCTCAAAGCACAATGACCCTCTCCTGGTAGCAAGTGACATGGCTGAAATTTTACATTTATTTATCTAACTATTTGACTGATGTCTATCTTTCCCACTAGGCTGCAGGCTCAACGGCAGAAATGACCACATCTGTTTTTGTACAACACAGTCACTGACATAATGCCTGTCAGATGGAAGATGCCCAATGAATAGGGACTGAAGAAATTAACTGTGTTTCATGTCTGATCAAAGTTTATACAATATAACTTTTCATTTAACTAAGAAAAGGTGCATTATTACAAAGAATGTCAAGATAATAGGTAATACTATCAGAAACTCCTTTTTACTGTCCAGGTCTTTTCAACAATTTTATTCCACTCTATTAGTATCATCATCAAATATGACAGATAAAATATATTTCTACCTATACTTTACCGCACTTAAGAGAAAATATTAGTCCAAGTAGCATGGTAATAGCTTTCAAATTTCCATAAAAGTAAGAAAATTAAGCTATTTATTACAATCCTGTGGACTCCACTTAGGAACAACACCAGGAAAACTTGATGATCCCTGACTGTGGGCATGGACCAGAAATCCCATCTTTTTGCTCAGAAATTGTCAAGCCACAGACAACGGGAACTGATATTTTAAAGCTCACTTCAAAAGAGTGTCCTGAGCTCAGCAGCGACAGCCCCATTAGGCCTATCTCCTTCAGAAAGTTTCTTTGCTTCATTCGTTGCGATTCTGATTTGGCTACCCAAAATCTGACATTCAATTACTTTGTGTGGCATATTAATCTTTAGCACACAAAGAACTCTAAAATAACTCAAGGCAAACACAATGATTTTGTTTGTTCTAAACAAAAGGCTTTCATCTATGATGGGGCCAGCCCCGTGGCTTAGCGGTTAAGTGCGCGCACTCCGATGCTGGCGGCCCGGGTTCGGATCCCAGGCGCACACCGACGCACCGCTTCTCCGGCCATGCTGAGGCCGCGCCCCACATACAGCAACTAGAAGGATGTGCAGCTATGATATACAACTATCTACTGGGGCTTTGGGGAAAAAAATAAATAAGTAAAATTATAAAAAATAATAATAATAAAATAAATAAATAAACAAAAGGCTTTCATGTATGAGTTTTTCCTTGTAAAGAACTGCTTTGTTATTTAAAAACAGATTAAACTAAGTCTTGGTCTGTTTACAGGAATCTAATTCTGATTTAATCTATGTAGTTGGTTAATATTAATCTAGATATTGAAAATTTACCCAAATTCAAGTTACCACAGTACAAGAACTTCCCTTTGCACATAAAGCAAATTTATCTGTTTCTCTCTGACATAATTAATGTCCTAATCTTTATCCGATATTAATAATTTAAAGAAAACAGCTATCTACCTAATGCATATCAACTGATGATAATCTTACTGAAACTTTTATTTCAAGTCCAAACTTACATCAGCAAATACAGCAATACAGTCACATGTCGCTTAACAATGGGGATACATTCTGAGAAATGCGTCATTAGGCGATTTCATCGTTGTGAAAACATCACAGAGTGTACTCACATAAACGTAGATGGTATAGCATACCACACACCTAGGCTATATGGTACTAATCCTATGGGACCACCATCGTATATGCGGTCTGTCATTGACTGAAAACATTGTTGACTGAAATGTCATTATGCAGCACATGACTATTAAAATAAAACATTCAAAGTTGACTTCCTATCTTCTTTAGGGGAGGGTAGAAAGTGGACAGAAGTCTCTGGATTTGAATTTCCAATTCACATTCGTCCCTTTCACATAAATTGTCACATTTTCTGCTGGAAAGCCAGCTTTAAAGAAATGTTTTTCTAAGAAACTATTATCTTCTTCAAATTTTGAACAAGTTTATTTACCCTCCGTCCAAAAAATTAGAAAATAAAAACTTTACATACTCTAATATAATAATTAAAGTGTCATGTTTTAAAGTTCAAGTCAAATCAATTTTTTAAAGATTTGTTTACAAAATGAAAGAATAAAAGACACTGACCTTCAATTCCTCAGTGCTTGTTTTCTTTTTAACAATTATCTAATGTCAGTAATGGTTCATAAGACTTGGGAATTTTTTTACATTAACCTTCCTTTTCACCTTTTTTCTTGGATAGATGTACAATAAAATAAAAACTTTTTAAAAAATCTGGACTGAACATCTTAGAATATTTTTGCTTTAGTACCCAGGTGGAAAATTAAAAATTTAATATGCATGTTTTGTACAAAAATTCTCTTGACAAATTTAACTCTCAAGTTCAATAAGTTGCTATTAATAATACAATAATATTTTTTATTATTATTTTAATTTAATTTTATTTTTGTTGAGAAAAATTTGCTCTGAGCTAACATCTGTTGCCAATCTTTCTCTCTCTTTTTTTTTGTCCTCCCCAAAGCCCCAGTACATAGTGGTATATTTTAGTTGTATGTCCTTCCAGTTCTTCTATGTGAGCCGCTGCCACTGCATGGCTACTGACAGACCAGTGGTGTGGTTCTGCGCCTGGGGAACTGAACCTGAAACCTGGGCTGCCAAACCGGTGAGAGCACCGAACTTTAACCACTAGGCCATCAAGGTTGGCTCTATAATAATATTAATAACACAAGGCACTAACATTTATTTAATGTGGTGGGTGGTGTTTTGCATACATTCTTTCATCTAGTATAAATCTCAAAGCAACCTGGGAGGTAGGGTTTTTGGGGATTTTTTGTTTTTAATTTCTACTCTACTCAAAAGGAACCCATAGGGGGCAGCGCATGATTAGACCTAGGTCTCTCTGGCTCCAAAGTTCAGGCTTTTTGTCTCTCCAAGGGCAGGCCAAACTCTAGTCCTTCCAACCTTCATAATTTTTTATCACATTCACAAAATAACTGTTGTATTACCAATATTTTAAGTTGTCACATTTTTATTTGAAAACTTAAAAACATTTATATTTAAAGAAAACTCACAGACAAGGAAAAAACCCATGCACACATACAAACTGGCTTAAAAGTGAGAAGCCCCTGCCCAGCAGAAAGAGTCCCACTGCAAGCTGGAGGACAGAGACCGGAAGTGCCAGGGCCAAGAAGAGTACCGGGCAGGAGCCAGTGACGACACTCTCCAGGGCCTCGCTGGGGAGCCCAGAATGGGTGGAGCAACTGTGGGACTAGGTGAATGGGCCAGAAGGAGCTAGAAGACTAAGGGGAAGGATGAGGCTCCAGCCTGGTAAGGAGAAGCTGGGCCAGGGAGAGGGAGGGAAGAAATGGAGACTGCGGGATAAGGGGAACATCAGCTAGGAGTTGAGGCCCAGGGCAGGGCACTGAGAGGAGAGACACTGAAGGATGGATGAGCCTAAGGAGGGAGAAGGGCCCCATATGGTGAGCTGAGAGAGTCAACAGGCCTGGGGCACGTGTCCCTGTCGTCCCAGGATGCAGTCTGTCTCTTAACATGTGTCAGTCTGTGTCTAATAAGAGGAGTCAACGTATCATCCGTGCACCACTTAAACTCACTTTGGCCATCTTCCTAGGCAAAGTACCCTCTATGGAAAATAGTAGCTGAATAAGCCACACTGCCTGGAACCCTGTCTGCTCCTCTCCACAAGTCAGACAGTACAGTCCAGCTTACCACGCACCCCCAGGGTGCACACACAGAGCCTCCACTGCTAAATTAACACCCCCACTTTGAAGGAACACGCCTCATGAACAGGGGAAGCCATCCAGACCAAAAACACTAATGCGTGTCTGAGTCTCACCTTGTGTAATGAATATCCTGACTCAAATATAATAGGTGGAAGCAACAGGAGGAAAAACATATTTGGACGAAACATTTCTTCTTCCTGTAAATATAAAATGGGTATTTTCAGAGGCATGGAATTTGTGTAACTAAGAAATAAATCCATCAATGAAGAGCCAAAGTAATAATTCTCTCAGGGCCTGGCCCAGAGGAAACATACAACATTTAAATGATGACCAGATGATAAAACCAAGCAGGAGGAGAGACCAAAAAAGAAAAACAAACCAAAAAATCCCCCTGCATTTAAAAGTGGAGGACAAGTGATTTTAAAAGGTGACCAACAGTATATATATATACAATGGAATACCACTCAGCCATAAAAAAAGACAAAATCGTCCCATTTGCAACAACATGGATGGGCCTGGAGCGTATTATGTTAAGTGAAATAAGCCAGAAAGAGAAAGACAAACACTGTATGATCTCACTCATATGTGGAATATAAACCAACACATGGACAGAGAAAACTGGACTGTGGTTACCAGGGGCAGTGGGGGTGGGGGGTGGGCACAAGGGGTGAAGGGAGTCATATATATGGTGATGGACAAACAAAAATGTACAACCCCAAATTTCACAATGTTAGAAACCATTAAAACATCAATAAAAAAAAATAAAAAACTCATTCAGAAAAAAAAAGGTGACCAACAAAAGAAATAGAATGAACTACTTTCAAACAGACAGTAGTATGCTTTTTATTCTTTACTGAAGAAAATTAATTTTAACGTAGAAAACATTTCAATTCAAATAAAATACTTTCAAAAACAAGTCCTCAAATTGGAGTCCTCCAGGAAAAATGTAACGGTAAGCCCTAACAACCCACTTAGAGGAAGAGTATACCCTACTCATGTTGAAAATAGCCCTGCCTGTTCTCTGCCTGTCACAGACAACTCTGCCCACCATTTTCCTAAATCTGACTGTAACGAAATAGTCCCCACCTGATTGCCCTTGTGATTTGGGACATGTCTATAAATAAAGTGAGCCCCTTGCCATGCTTTCAGATTCAAATATTAAGTACCATTATGAAAGGTATTTCTAGAATATGGCCATTTTTAGGGGGCTGAAATAATAATTTCATTTTCTACATTAATGTATCTAATTATTGGTGGATTTAAGGAAAATACATATTGGTCCTCAAACCCAAAAGGACTACGTGTAATACAGTCTATTTAGCACCACAAAATGAGGCCCTTTTTCATATGAAAATTTCTATGCCACAATCTTGACAGTCTGATTTCTTGTCAAATCCCTATTCAGAAGAATGACTAAATGTATTCTTACAAATGTACAGCTGTTACCATAAAGACTAAAATAACATTCAAAAAAGGCTCAAAATAGAAGCAAATGATGACTTCTGAAAATGCCTTATGAAGTTTTAAAATAACTGTCTATATAACAAACTCATGACTCAGACTGGGACCACGTGAAAAGAAATGGGCCGATCTCTGTGTTTTGTGGGGCAATCTATCCTCAGGATCTGTGCAGTGGGACCACTATGTCGGTCCTTTTGGAGTTTCAGAAAGTAAACCCCCATGGGAAAAAGGAGAACCCAACTGCAGTGGGTTGCAGTGTCCTCCAGCCCCAATTCACGTCCACCTGGAACCTCAGAATGTGACCTTATTTGAAAATAGGGTCTTTGCAGATGTAATTAAGAGGAGAATCCAGATGAGATTACACTGGATTAGGGTGGGCACTAAACTCAATGAGAGTGTCCTTGTAAGAGACAGAGAAGGACACAGAGAAGAGGGCCATGAGAAGACAGACGGAGGCAGAGATAGGAGTGATGCTGCCCTAGCCAAGGAATGCCTGGGACTACCAGAAGCTGGAAAAGGCAAAGAAGGATTCTCCCCTAGAGCCTGGATTTGCTCCCTAGGGGGAGCATGGCCCTGCCAACACCTTGATTTCAGATTTCTGGCCTCTAGAACTATGAGAGAATCAATCTCTGTTGTTTTAAGCCACCAGTTTGTGGTCATTTGTTACAGCAGCCAAGGAAATGCATACAGCACCTTACAGTGACTAGTGTTACAGAAAGGGCCCAGGTTCCCTTTGGCAACAACTCCCCCAAAATGGCCTGAGGTGATTTTAGATGGTGCTTGAGCAGGGTGTGTCAAATACTGCTGACCCACAGACTGCGAGAGTCAGCCCCTTCTGATTCTTTTTTCAATCCCAAGTAAGTCAAAGACACCTCAGCCTAGTGCTACGGCGTATATAGCCTCTCTCCAATGTGCTGATCTCCCTTTCTGATGGAGAGAACAGGCCTGACCTCAGAGGTTTCAGCAGGCATCTGTAGTACGTTGTTTTTATCATATTTATTTATAAAAAACGTTGATTTCCCACTTAAAACAGTATTATAATGTTTCCTTTAAAATAAATGTATATAGTATACCAATGTTCATAGCAGCATTATTCACAATAGCCCAAAGGTGGAAACAACCCAAGGGTCCACCAAAAAATGAATGGATAAACAAAGTGTGGTATACCTCCAATGGAGCATTATTCAGCCATAAAAAGGAAGGAAATTTTGACACACGCTACAACATGGATGAACCTTAAAAACATCACGCTAAGTAAAATAAGCCAGACACAAAAGGACAAATATTGTCTGATTCTATTTATATGAAGTACCTAGAATAGGTAAATTCATAGAGACAGAAAGTAGAATAGGGGCTACTAAAAAAAAAACAGAAAATACTAAAAAAAATAGAAAGTAGAATAGAATGTGGGGAGGAGAGAATGGAGGTGTTGTTTAATGGGTAGAGTTTCCGTTTGGGATGATGAAAAAGTTCTGGAAATAGATAGTGATGATGATTATACAACACTGTGAATTACTTAATGCCACTCAACTGTACACTTAAAAATGGCTAAAATGGTAAATTTTATGTTATGTATTTTATCACAAAAGCTTTTCTTTAAAAAACTACTACAAAAGTGTATATAAATAAAAAGCAAGTTGATTTAAAGAACTATATTAACATACGACAACACAGGTAGAAGGCAGGCCCAGGGAGACAGTTTGAAAACAGAACTTCATGGAAAGAAAACACCAAGCTCCTTCATTGTTTTCCTTATCTCCAGTTGCTCCCTGCAGCACCCACTTTCCAAACAGGTGTCCTGCTTTCCACAAACACCTGTTCCTCCAGGAAGCCTGCCCCAACTATCCCAGCCTAGAAACCTCGCCCTTTCGGAGGTCAAGCACTGGTTGCCTGGATGGCTCTTGAAGCACTTAACTACATTCATCACCCAACTTTGGTTCACTTGTCTGTACTATTAAATATATCACTATTATTTTAAAATGACTTGAAAAGTAACATCTGTTGAAAAATAAATTCAATAACACTGAAGCATATAAAACTAAAAGTGAAAGACCACCTCCCCTCCTCTCCTCAGAGCAGGGTCAACAACTCAAAAGGCCACCGGGGCCGCACAGCACCCCCGGGGAGCAGCTGCCGCTCGGAGCCTCGGATCACAGCTGGCCAGAATGTGGGCCTGCTGTTAAGAGAGCTTCTGCTTTTTCAAGAGAAGCTAGAGGTTCAGATTTTTATGTGAAATTTCCAGTATTTTATATAGATTAATAAAAATTTTAAATCAAACTAATACTTTTTAAATCAATTCCAATTTTGATCGATTGATTTTAAATCAAATCAAACAAAATGTGTTAGCGGGTGATATCTACACATCAGGCTTTATCCAGGAGTAGAGAAAGGGTTCCAGTCTGTACCCCCCGACCTAGGCATGAGCCACTGGGAGGGTGGTTAAATTGAACAAGTTGTAGGAAGGCAGAGATACCATTCACAATGTGCTCCAGGGGGACCCGCCCAGCCCCAGCTGAGGGGAGTTCTATATTAAGAACCCAATATACATTTTGAGAATTCATTTACTACATACAATATTTCCTGAATATTATTTATAACAGTTTCAAAGTGATTTAGGTCAGAATACGCAATTTATTTCACAGATTTTACTCTCCAGTTTAACAGGTAAATTAATCCAAGCACCAAGGAGCTGCGTCAAAGTAGGAGAGGCTCAAAGGTGAAAAATTTTAATCACATGATTCTTTAATATTTTGAAATGGACCTTATTTCCCTCCACAAAATCAATTTTGTAACACACAATCTCTCTGCTCAATACGGATGCTCGAGTTTAAGTTGAAATTCGAGTTTCAACGAGTCCCCGTACCACAAGGCAATGCTCACGATCCAACAACCGTTGTGTAAACACAAGGGTACGAACATCCACTAACTGAGGAGAGCAGGTTATGGGAGGGAAAACAGAGAACATATTGGGCCAGAGGGTCTGGACACGTGACGCAATTCAGCCATTTTCTAGTTCTGTGACGCTGGACATGTCCCAACTTCTCTGAGCGTCACTTTCTTCATCTGTAAAAACGGGCTGATGAAGGTACCCAATCCGCCTCACGTGGCTGTCAAGAGGACAACATGAGCTCCCGTTTATAGAGCATTCTGTAAGCTCCACAGGGCTGGACAAACACGTTCTATTATCCTCAGCTGTCAGAAATGGAATGGGGAGCAATAAACATTGTTTAATGTTTAATGCTAATTAGAGCCTTTCCTCCTTATATAGCAGGTTAGTCTAAGAGGATAAAAATGCAAATAAATAATAAAACATGACATTGAATGCTCCCATGCTAACTTGAAACAGTGTGAGATCTATGCTTTTTCAAAAAACTCAGATGTAAAGATATCAACACCAATCTAATAGAATGTTAAAAAATTAATGGGACAACAGAAACTTCACTGATAGTTCTGATAAGAAAGCCCCCGTAACCATCAGTGTTACTAAAATTAAGAACAACTGATAAAAATTGTAATTATGTTAAAAAATGAACAGTTGGCAAACCTACCTTCCAATTTGCCAGTTTTTTAAACTCTATAATTTTTATAACTGCTCCCATGAGAATACCTAGAAGAGAAAACGTAAAGCTTAACATAAGCTTAAGATATGAGAAAGATTACTCAGGTTTATTATTCTAGAGAAATTGAATATTATTATGTCTCTAAAGGACTTTTATGGATTTCTGCAGCTTTTATGTCTGAAAACACAAGAAAAAATTAGTGTGAAGTTCTATGAGTCACATAAGTTTCACACTTGCATCTCAGTCCAACATACTATAATGAAGTCTACAAAAATCGGGGTGGGGGGGAAGCTTTATACAACAAGACCCAAGGACAGTCTGCGTGGCACAGAGGATTTAATGCCTGTCATTTTTGCTACATCCACCCATTCTGTAAGAAAGCTTACAAGCTAAGTTTGCCCTGTACTGCTCATTCCTACCATTTTCAAAAAAAGAATCCAAGATCGCTTTCTCAGACTCGATGGCAGCTCTATGTACAGTATTTGGTTAGAGATAAAACCCCAAAGCCGAAAATAACCTAAAGTAAAAATTCTGTGAAATTTCTGGAACATAACAGACCATCTAAGCTCAGGCATGTTTCCATAAAGCTGACAGGCTCATTACTCTCTCAAAGTACCTACCAAAAATAATTCTCCAAGAAGCATTGTGGGTACAATTCATGATTGCTCTGCTACTCACTAGATAAATGATTCTTAACCCTATTGGCTCATCAGAATGGGAGCTTTTTATAAAATAAAGACACCTGAGGAGAACTCCAGACCTACTAAGTCTCCACCTCTGGTAGGGGGTGATACAAAGCCAGCCTGAAAATCACTGTCATAGACACTTAAAGATAAAGACTCCCCGCCCCTCCCCTAAAGAGGAAGGAGCTTTTCCCCATCAAGAGAAAGCTGAAGAAACACATTCTACTGGGGGGGCGAGGAGACGATGCTAGAACATAGAAGTTTAGTAATAGGAAAAGGAGCTCCACTAACACTAATCGCCTTGGCGAAGGGGGGCGGGGTTTGAGGTGAAGAGAGAAGACAGTAAATTTCAACTTTATAAAACTATACTATTTGAATTGTTATATATTATTAAAATAGTAATAAAATCACTTTGAAAAAGAGACCAAGACAAAATAGAGATGAGCCATAAAGGGAGTCAATGACCATGTTTCAGAACAGAAGTTGTACATTCACTTGCCAGGGGGCAGGAAAGCACTGATTCTCATCCCTCTCCAGCGAGAACTCGCCAAATGCTTCTTTCTTCTTCTCTCTTCAAATTGCTTTTACAGGGCTGGCCCCGTGGCTTAGCGGTTAAGTGCGTGCACTCTGCTGCTGGCGGCCCGGGTTCGGATCCCGGGCGCACACCGACGCACCGCGTCTCTGGCCATGCTGAGGCCGCATCCCACATACAGCAACTAGAAGGATGTGCAGCTATGACATACAACTATCTACTGGGGCTTTGGGGGGGGGAATTACAAATTGCGTATACATTTTTCTGTCTGTGTGTGTGAGGAAGATTAGCCCTGAGCTAACATCCGTCGCCAACCCTCCTCTTTTTACTGAGGAAGACTGGCCCTGGCCTAACATCTGTGCCCATCTTCCTCCACTTTACATGGGACGCCGCCACAGCATGGCTTGACAAGTGGCATGTTGGTCCGTGCCCAGGATCCAAACCTGCGAACCCCGGGCCGCCAAAGCAGGGCGCACGAACTTCACCACCACACCACCAGGCCGGCCCCAAACTGTGTATACATTTTAAGGAGTTTTTACACAATTTTTTATTAACCAAATAGTTCACGAGTACTTCGTAAAATGTTATACGTAAGACTAAAGTCCCCTTTGATGAGATTCACCCCCATTCCCATCCTCATTCTTGCTTCCTGCCCCAAGGTAACCAACTATCTTCATAAGTTTGGGGAATTCTATCAGATCCTTCCCTATCCTCTTACATATTTATATTTAACCGTACAGTACTGGGGGTGTGTGTATGTACACACATCACACCTGTGTGTATTGACATAAAATTTATGGTACTGTAGAATGTAACGTATCATTCCACTACTTGCTATTTTGCTCACTGTTAAGTCTTGGAGATCTAGTCAGGGATTATTACATATAGATCTGCCACACTCCTTTAAACAGCTCTACAGCATAGCACAAAAATGCCACAGATTGAATAGATATTTCTCCAAAGAAGATGTATAAATGGCCAACAAGCACATGAAAAGATGTTCAACATCATTAGCCATTAGAGAAACACAAATCAAAACCACAACGAGATACCTCTTCATATCCACTAGGAGGGCTATAATAATAAAATATGGAAAACAAGTGTAGGCAAAAATATAGAGAAATTGGAACCCTCATACATTGCTAGTGGGAATGTAAAATGGTGCAGTTGTTGTGGGAAAATAGTTTGGCAATTCCTCAAAAAGTTAACAGAGTTACCACATGACCCAGCAATTCTACCCAAGAGAACTGAAAACATGCATTCATACAGAAACTTGTACACAGATGTCCATTAACAGCATTATTTATAATAGCCCAAAGGTGGAAACAACCCAAACGTCCACCAACTGACGAATGGATAAACAAAATATTGTATACCCACACAATGGAATATTATCCAGCAATAAAAAGGACTGAAGCACGGACACACGTTGCAACATGGATGAATCTTGAAAACACACTAAGTGAAAGAAGCTGGACACAAAAGACACATATTTTATGATCCATTTATATAAAATATCCAGAAGAGGCAAATCTACAGAGACAGAAATGGTTGCCTAGGGCTGGGAAGGAGGGGTTTGGAGGTGATAGTTAATGGTATGGGGCTTCTTTTAGGGGTGATAAAAATGTTCTAGAATTAGTGGTGATGGTTGCACAACCCTGTGACTATACTAAAAAGCACTGAATTGTACACTTTAAAATTGTGAAGTTTATGGGGCTGGCCTGATGGCACAGTGGTTAAGTGCACGCGCTCTGCTGCGCTGGCCCAGGATTCGTGGGTTCGGATCCCGGGCGTGCACCAATGCACTGCTTGTCAAGCCACGCTGTGGCGGCGTCCCATATAAAGTAGAGGAAGACGGGCACAGATGTTAGCCCAGGGCCAGTCTTCCTCAGCAAAAAGAAGAGGATTGGCGACAGATGTTAGCTCAGGGCTGATCTTCCTCACAAAAAAATAAAAAATAAAATTGTGAAGTTTATGGTATGTGAATTATATATTAATTTTTTTAAAAGTCACAATTTTTTGACTACTCCCCCAATGATGGCTGTCTCCAACTGTTTGCTGCTAACTGCGGTGCTACAACAAACATGCCTGTATGTGCCTCTCTGCGAAAGTGTTTCCCTAGGGCAGATCCAGAGACAATGAATGGCATGAACATTTTTATCTCTGAAAATGTTGCCAAATTGTCGTCCAAAGTGGCTGGGCCAATTTACACCACTGCTCCACCTGTGTCCCCACATCCTCATTAACCCTGGGTAATCACCAGACTTGAACATTTCTGCCAATGTGATGGGCAATAAATTGTACTTTTAAGGTTTTAACTTGCATCTGCAGTCAATCTGCATTCAGTAATCATTTCTGATTACTAGGGAAAGTGAACCTCTTCTCATGGTTTCAGATTTCATTTTTAAAGCTGGTGTTTTTCTGCTCTACTAAAACCTCAACTTTCTTTTTCCCTTGTAAATGTATACCAAACTTTACCATGATTAATTCTTTTGTATTTACATGTGAAGCAGTTACATTTGAAAATTAGTAATTATTCTACTGCCTAAGTTTGTCTACATTATTATTTATGAGGCACTAGAAAGCTTTGTAAAATACGATGTGATATTACTACTACTACTGCTACTACTACTATTATTATTATTCTTTGAGTAATCCTTCTGAGACGTCCTAGAACTAAACTATGGTACAGCATTAAACTACTCCTTTACTTTTTGAGATGGAGGTTCAAAGTTAGGTTAAATCAATCTACTCTACTACAGGAGAAACTAGTTTATACCACACAACTGGCCACCAGATGGAAATAATGCCCTAGATACAATTCTGTATACTCCCATCAGTAAAAAGAATTTGAGCATGCACGCTCAAGTTACAAATTTTTATTTATTATTATAAAAAACTGCTACTGTATTTTTTGCGTGTGAGGTAGATTAGCCCTGAGCTAACATCTGATGCCAATCCTCCTTTTTTTTTTTTTTTTCTGAGGAAGATCAGCCCTGGGCTAACATCTGTGCCCATCTTCCTCTACTTTATATGGGACGCCGCCACAGCATGGCTTGACAATCAGTGCATCGGCGTGCGCACAGGATCCAAACCTTACCCCGGGCCACCAAAGCGGAGTGCGCGCACCCAATGTGCGCGCACCCAATCGCTGCACCATCGGGCTGGCCCCTGCTACCGTATTAATATATTTTAAAATATACACAAAAGATAGAGATTGTAAAAGACTGAGATAGAAAAACAAATAGAAATGCAAGTTCTAACATTTTCTTTTGCCCCCAATGGATCTTCGCACACACACCTCATTATGGACACCACTGGATTAATTCAAAACATCGGGAGCAATTAATGATTTGTTGAGCCCCTTCTCCCAGGATTTGTCACTTTAAATTACTTCTAATCCTAGAATGCTATAGGTAGGACGGCTCAGAGAGTTTAAGTAGCTTGTCTGAAGGCTCAGGGCCAGCAAGCGACACTGGACGGCTGGCTCATGGGTGCATTCTACGACCTCATGATGCTAAAGACACAGGAGACTGCACTGCTGCAGTCCATCTGCGCTGCGGCGACCAACTGCTCCCACGCATCTCTCCCCCAGAGTGCACTGCTGGGCTACCATTACCACCGTAAAATATGAGTGTTCCTGATAACGCACGTTACAGGAAAAATGCTTAACGTGTATTAAGAATAATAATCAAGTTACAAAACAGTATGTAGAACATGATCCTAATTCCTCTAAAAAAATATATGTATGCACACACATATTTATTTGCACTGTGTTAAACACACACACACACAGTGTGCCAGGCACTGTGCTAATGTATAAAATATACATTATTTTACCTCATTCTCATAATTACTCTACAAGGTAATAAACTATAACAATATAGACGATGATAATATTAATAGCAGCAACTAACAGTTATTGGTTACTTAGCAGGCAGGCATTATTCTAAGTGATTTCTGTGCATTACTCTGTTTACTTTCCACAGTCCTATGAAGTGAAGGCATTGTCACCTGCATTTTACAGATAAGGAAACAGAGCCTAAGGCCCAGCATCACTTAGCTAGTAAACAGCAGATCCAGAATAATTTTAAAAATGAATTATTTTATTTTTATTTGATTATGTAACAGATACATATGGTACAAAACTAAAAAGGTACAAGAGTATTCATTGAAAACTTGTCTCCCTCCCATCCCTGTTTCCTTTTCTCCTCCCCAGAGGCCACCAGTGCTACCAGTTTCTTGGTTACACTGTATGTTTCTTCTGAGAGTGTCTGTATATTTAAAATCATATATGTACACATAAAATAATTTTTAAGACAAATGGTAGTAAGTATTCACATTCTTCTGATCTTTTTTTAACTTACCACTGTATCTTGGAAACCATTCCATATCAATACATATAGAGCTTCCCCACACTCTTCGTTTTGTTAGTGGCTGCAGTATGTCCCACTGCAGTAAAGTGCTATCCATCAATACGGCCTCTAGTAATGGGCACTCAGGTGTTTTCCAGGCTTTAGCTATCACCACCATTCCCGTGTGAGTGAAAACATCACTCCACAGGTGTGGAGGCAGCCATAGGAAAAACTCCTGAAGCAGGGACTGCTGGCGGGAGGGCACAGGCATTTTTAATTTTGTAAAGCGCCTACCAGCTGCCTTCTCTGGTAGATGCTGTGAGGCCCGCCCCGTCCCTTCACTGGGCCCATCTGTGTGAGCTGCTGTGCGCCTTGGCTATTAAGCGCTCACAGCTCACAGCTGTCCCCTTCTCCAGAAAACTGCCCTTAGCTGCCGAGAGGCACCTCATCACGGAAGCTGTGCGCACCCTACACCAGCTCACAGCCGATGACTAACTGACAGGGGGTACAGAAGCCCAGCCCCTTGCTTTAAGGAGGGACCAAGTGTCGGAGTTCTTGCCCCAGAGCCCTCCTCCTGAGGCTCAGGCTGGGCTTAACCTGAGATCACACCCAATGTTTGGCTCTTTCTTCTTCCCTAGTCTAGTTTACTCCCTTCCTTGAGATTTATTCCTAAAGAGCACCCCTCAGTAAATTACATGTCCCCAAACCCCTGTCTCAGACTCTGCTTTTAGGGAGCCAACCTAAGACACTCGGTTCCAGGAGTGGAGTGGTCACAGGAAGCAAACTGGAAGGATGGGGTTCTGCAGTTGGACAACTCAGCAACTGGCCGGCAATGAGGACTCCAGCCCTGGGGGTACGGTACTGACAGTCTCTCACCTGGGGTAGCAGTGCCATAGCTAAGATGTTCACTTGTGGGGGACTGAGTGGGGACACTGGTGCAGGAGGCAGTGGCTCATGTAATACCTCTGGTGTCAGAGGTATGGGGGAAATAATAACTATAAGAACAGGGGAATTGTGTGGTTGTTGCTAAATGCCACTGATGCTTTGAAAAGAGAAAATGACAGGCTCAGACAATCACCAACTTAAAGCAAAGGGTGCCAGTCAGAGGGCCTCCCTGGCAGCATTTAAACAGACCCTCATCTCCTGCAGCTGGAGGGCTTCTAGAGGTGAAGATCAGGCATGGGACTTAACCACAAGAGTGGCAGATCTTGAGAGAAAGCTGAACTCAAGAAGGTAAATCACCTATGTCTTCGCTTATCAAGGCCCTGATAAGGAAGAAGTGGGACTCTGAGATGTGGGATAGGGGTATCTTGGTGAGATGCAGACAAACACTTTCAACTTGTAGATTCTGGGCCTGCAGAAGTGGCCCTCAGCTCCCTATTGGAATGTAGAGCTTTCAGGCTATTTCACAACTACATAGAGGCCTCAAACGAGGCAAGAGCCTTATGTGAACTCCTGCTTTCTGTCACAAAATAGTCCCAAAGGATCTAGACCACATGGACATTCCACAGGGCAATACACTGGTCCACTGTACTGCTGACATCATGTTATTCTGATACGACAAGCAACAAGTGGCAAGTAGATGTCTTGGTAAGACACACACGCTTCAGAGGAGAGAGAGATTCAGGGGTCTGCCCATCTGTGACGTTTTTAGAGGTCAAGTGGTCTGGAGCATGCCAGGACATTACCTCCAAGTAAAGGACAAGATCTGCACCCTCCACCTCCTACCACCAAGAAAGAAACACAATGCTTGGTAGGCCTCCTCCAAGTTTTGGAGGCAATATATTCCACTCTTGAGAAAACTACTTCAACCCATCTATTGGGTTTGTGAAAGGCTGACAGTTTTGAGTGAGGCCCAGAAGAAAGGGCCCTGCGGCAGGTCCAGCTGCAGTTCAAGCAGCTCTGCTGCTTTCGCCATCTGATCCTGCAGACCCCATGGTACTGGGAGTATCTTCAGTAGAAAGGGATGCTGGGTGACGCCTCCGGCAAGCCCCAGTAGGAGGCTGGCTCAGCACAGATCCCTAGGGTTCTGGAGCAAGGTCATGCCATTTGCAGCGGAGAACTATACACCACTCAAAAAACTCCTAAGGAAAAAAACGCCAACAGCTCCTGGCATGCTATTGGGCCCTGGCAGAGACAGAGCATCTGAGCATAGGACATCAAGTGCCCATGTGGCCAGAGTTGTCCTTCATAAGCTGGGTTGCCATAAATACCAAGTTATAAGGCCAGGTGGGTCCAGCAGCAATCTGTTTTAAGATCGAGTGTTACATTAGAAATCAGGCTTGTGTGGGTCTAGAGGGCACAAGTATGTTGCATGAATGGGTGGCCCAGACCTCCATGTCATCTACAGCTGTTACATCAACACCTCTCCCTCAGCTCCTACAGAAGGCCTCACTGGGACTTCTTTATAACCAGCTGACAGAAGAGAAAAAAACCCAAGCTTGGTTCATGGATGATTCAGCCAGCCTCTGACCTCGGCCACTTCAGTATTTGTGCAATGGGCTCATGAACACAGTAGCCATGATGGCAGCTACGCAAGGGCCCAACAGCACGAATGGCCTCTCACCTAGGCTGCTCTAGCTACCGCCACTGTTGAATGTATGAATGGACAGCCACAGAGACGAACACTCATGGCCTGATGTGGTACCATTCCTTGAGAAGACCACCCAGCTACACGATGGCAACTCGATGACACAGGACCCCTTCCATCCTGGAAAGGGAGGGAATTCATTCTGACTGAGACTGACACGTATACTGGCCGGTATGTCGTTTAGGTAGCACCACTGTCTAAGGGCCCACAAGTGTCTGATCCACCGAAGTGGGATGCTACATAACAACGTGTCAAACTAAGAGACTCACTTTATGGCAAAGGAGGTGCAGCAGTGGGCATGTGACTGTGGACTCCACATGGCCCTACACCACATACCACACGAGCCAGAAGCTGCCAGCCAGCCAGAGTGGTAAGATGGCCTCTTGAAGATGGAGTTGACGCACCAGGTTGGAAATGACATCCTGTGAGGAAGGGAGCTCTCCTCCAGGATACAGAATACTCCTTAAACCAATGGCTGTTAGTGGGTGGTACACCCCAATGGGTAAGCATAGGTACAGCACACAACAGGCAGAAGTAGCAGTGGTCTCACTCAACATCACTCTCAGGGACTCTTTTGGGAGTGAGGATTCCTACTTGGGGAATTTCTGCTTCTTTAGCCTGAAACTTGAGGCTCAGTGGGTCAAAAGGTCCTTGCTCCCAAAAGGGGACATTTCCACCAGGGTTCACATAGTAGGAGTTACAATGGCTGCTGCCCAGTCACTTTGGGCTCTTTGTGCTGACAGACCAGCAGGCCTAGAAAGAGGCTACCACACTGACAGGGATGACTGACCCTGATCATCATGAGGAGACAGGTTTACTACCACAGAATGGGGCAAGGAGGAATATAATTAGTTATGTAACAATTTTTTTAACTACAAATGATTTTTTTGAAAATACTTTAAAATATCGTTGGCATGTTTTGTTAGCTGTAATTATAGAATCAAGTTATACTATATAATAAGGTAATTTTGAAAATGCTGTCCTTGATTCTGCTACCTAAAGCAGATACTCCAAAGATACTCTAAAAGACAGAAGACCTGCCAGTAAGATGGGAATCAGTAGCTCAGGGTTGTCTGTCTGTTTTCCGGGGAAAGGCTGTTTATGTGTTTTGTTTCTAAAATAGCTTACTTTTTCAGAGGAATGTTATTCCTTTCTAATCCGTAGAGGAGAACATTTATGTGGTCTAAGAGGAAATTTATAGAAATCAGCCCAAACACAGGCAGTTTCAGAATGTAATTCTTTAACAGCCTTTCTTCTTGTAAAATTTAGACTGCCTGATTATTCTGGCATTATCCGGATGATTTAAGTATAAAATACAACTTAAAGATGATAAAATGCTGAGCCAAGAGAAGATGACCATAAAACTAGGAAAGCCAAAGCAAGACTCCAGGCAAAGCAGGAAGCTATTACATTCAGAGCACACATTAAGCTAACGGCAGCAAAACAGCAACAAGACGTTTCTAGAATAAATTGTCACCTCTGATCCATGTTTCCAGAAACACGAAGGCTAAGTGTGCTAGCACTCATCCTTGGAATGCAACAGCCTGGAAAATCCTTAGTCTAATGTGATCATTTTGTCAATTTGACAACAAATTTTGGCCTCTGCCTCTAAGACGGCTACTCTAATACCAACAAATGAATACCTATTTCTCCTCTAAAAATCAAAACACCTAAGATTCAGGGAGAGAGCTACCCATGGGACATTTTAAGCTGTGTCAGGATTAGATTCTAATAGTCTAAAAAGTAATGAAAGCCGTTACAGTTACAGTTAGGATTCTCTAAGTTTTCTTTAAAAAAAAGTTTTTAGGGGACTGGCCTGGTGATGCAAGTGGTTAAGCGCGCGCATTCCACTGTGGCAGCCCGGGGTTCGCCGGTTCGGATCCCGGGCGCGCACCGATGCACTGCTTGTTAAGCCATGCTGTGGCAACATCCCATATAAAGTGGAGGAAGATGGGCATGGATGTTAGCCCAGGGCCAGTCTTCCTCAGCAAAAAGAGGAGGATTGGCAGATGTTACCTCAGGGCCGATCTTCCTCACACAAAAAAAATTTTTTTAGAACTTTAGTATAATTAGAATATAATTACTGTATCTGCTTTTTCTAGAATTATCTTTAGTCAATAACTCAGGAACTGAGTGATTTCTCATCTTCCACTCAAAACCCCCATCGACAAAGAGAGTACTAATCTTAAAAAACATTAAAATCCTTTAGTCAAAACAAGAAGCAATTACTATAACTAAAAGCACAGTCAGGAAGGTTATGACAGGGGAGCACTTTCATGTATCCTACTTATTCAACGATTTAATCAAATTTAGTTACAAGTTAAAACATGGTTTTTCTAACTGTCAGCAGTATTCAGGCTAAACCTTGGCATTTGAAAGTCAAATTTCCAGCCCTTACTTAACCCCATTCTGGCCTTTCCTCACTCTAAGATAAAGTATGGTTGTGAAAAACAAACTCCTGTTTTTGCTATATACAACAGAAGATAGAGGGCAGTACAGTTATTTCATTTTCATTCCTTATAAATTTCAGCCCAAAATATATAAACAGTGAATCAGCACTATATGGCTAATAAAAATAAATATGTGAACTTAACTAATATAGACAAAGAATGGTAAAAAGGAAAGAACACAAAAAAATGATATAAACACCAACCAAGTAAAGTTATTTAACTGCTATGTATATGTCTACACATGGTTTGGAAGAGAATGAAGCATGGTAAAAACAGTTGAAGTTGTCAACGAAAAGGATTTTTCTTTTTCCATATAGCTGTGCAAAAAACATATTTTTTTTAAAAAAGGTCCAAACTACAGAATCCCTTAAGTATAGAAAGTATTTGAAAGCTTTGAACAAGAGCCAAGGAACTATCTTTAGAACTTCATGTTGATACTATGTTCTTACAAAGATTGAAAAAAGTCTTGAAAATACAATAAAATAGAAGGGAAATGTGCATTTCAAGTGCAGATAGTCGTTTTCTATACCAACAATTTCTTAAGAACTCTGAATGCTTCACTGTAACACAAAAGACCAATAATGTCTCTAAATGACTGCAGACTAAAAAGTAACTTCTGGCTAGAAGAGGGAGGCTAGGAAAATTTATCCCTGAAAGAATGAAAACCCCATTTTCTCTGGCAGCTTCATTTAGATTCTTTTTCGGCACAAAAGTTGGAAATTCTTGAAATGGTGGATATCTCAGTATTTTGTTGCACTTTGCTGCAGTAGGAGAAAAATTATTCCCTAATTTACATAGCTTTATGAAATAGAGAACTATTTTGATAGCTTTGTCAGCATTTCTAAATTCTAACCAAATGTCTTCTAATATAATAATAAATACTTTCTGGACCCCAGCACTCTCTCTGGAAGTGCTCTTAGCATTCCAATCACCTGAGTTAGCAAGTAAGTATGGAAAGCAAGACTTACTTCCATCACCCCTCCCAAGACCTGGCTGTACAGGCTACAGTTATTTCTGCAACATCAGTGAAGACATGAACCTTGTGGATGGAGAACCTTGGCCGACCCTCAGCATCATTCCATCCCATGCCCAGTTCTGGGGTGGCCACGTGGTCATCCTACAACTTCTGGTGGAACCAGGGAGAAGAGGAGGCCACCGTTCCCGCTGTGATTGCTACTGTAAGGACAGTAAGCCTGAAGCTGGAAAGGCTTACCACATGGAGAGAGCCTGCCTGAGTGAAGCCCAAACAAAGGGAAGCACTGTCGAGAAATGGAGAAAAACAGTCAGCAAAGCTAAGTCTGAAGTTAGCACCACCTGGAGTGTTTTCGGTTAGATGAGCCAATGGGTGTGCAACTCCACCCCCACCAATCTGTTTTCTTTGAATCAATTTGAATTGACTTTGTCCCTTGAATGGAAAGAGTCCTATATCAGTTAAGATGTTTTTAGCTGCAAGTAAAAGAACACCTGACTAAAAACGTCTTGAACAACAGATGTTTATTATCTCATACGACAGGCAGCTCTGAGATAGGGAGCTCCAGGACAATCAATGCCACAAAACAACACTGCAGTCAAGCATCTGGGCTTCCCATCAGTCCCCTTGGCAATCCTTAGCATTCTGGCTTTTGTCTTTGAGCCACAGTGACTGCAACAGAGCTACCAGTGCTCCAGGCATCACATCCTCGTACAACAGCATCAAAGGAAGGGGAATTACTCTTTATCAGAGAGAAAGAATTTTCCAAAACTCGCCACCCAGCACACTTCCCCTTGGTCCCACTGGCCAGAACTAGGTTTCACATTGCCTTGCTGCCTCCACCCCTCTCAACCAATCATTGGCAAAGGAGAGTGGAATTATTTTGAGAGTGAAGACCAATCTTGACTTGGAGGGTCCCATCTTCCTTGAGAACACTGTGGCAAGATAACTGATCAAAATTAGGGTTCTATTTTCTAGAAAGAAGGGGGAAATGACACTTGGTAGGCAATCAACAATGTCTGCTGTAAGTCCTAATACAAGCACTGGCGTTCATCGACCTGCAGTTACCCAAACATTCAAGAGACAGCGAAAACCTTGACATTCCTGACCAAATTATAAGAACCATCATCTTAATTTCCATGTGCGTGATATCTAAATACACACCAATTACAGTTCTTATTCTCAAGAAACTAAAACTGACCACAAAACTGCAAACTCCTAGTAGCGGTTTTTTAAGTCTTTACTGAATGCCCCAGAATACTAGGTATTAGCTATGTAGGTTATTTTCAATGTGCCTCATAGCAGAAAAGGAATGTTAATGAAGGACACTCCTATTCGTAGAGCTCCAAGGCTATCTCATTAGCCAAAGTTGTTAGAATCTATCTGCCAGGATATGCAGCTGAAGAGCCTGCTAAATAGAGAACAGGAATTCTTTGAGTAAAACTGGTCTCCAACTCTTTACTGAAGATCAATACTACCCAGTGGTGTCTCTTCCTTACAATATGGCATCGCCTGGGGGTTATGAGGCTTAAACGAGATGGCAATGTGAAAGCTCACAGGCCAGAACCTGGCACTCAGTAGTGCTGTGAAGTCCAGGGAAAATACAGGAGGGATTGTACCTAAGTAGTAGGACACAGGTGGTGATGGGGGAAGGAGAAGGAACAGTCTGAATGTTCATTTCCAAAGCTAACCTAAACCATTACTTATATTATGAAAGAATTTCTAAATATACTAAACAAGATCGACAAGATAAAGAAAATTAACTTATAAAGTGTCAGTGGTGATAAGAAAAAATTAAATATCATCAGTAGGCAAGTAGAAACTAGTAAAAGTAACTACAATATAACAAAGTGAAGAAGGCTTTAGCTGACCTTAGTAAAACTTTATTAACTATGTCTTAAGCACACCCACCCACTTTAGTCTTGATTTTAATAATTACTGAAAAGTAAGGTCCCTGCTTCTTCCTTCACAAGCCACTGCAATGAACTTGCATGTGAGCTCACACGGGCTATTACACTAATTCATTCTCTCCGAATAAAGGCTAATTATCCTAACAGTTAATTGCCACAGGAAATAAAAAAGAGAAATGCAAGCAAATGGAATGTTCTCTGAAGACTTAAGATCTACTCGGACATTCAAGTGAGCCATTTCTCCTACCTAAACTGTAAAGTGAGAGTCCCTTCTGGCTGTAAAACTCAGTGACTCTATGAATTAAGGGTCAATACTGGCCTTAGTGGAGACAGGTGTCAGCATAGCCTAGTAGCAGAGGTCAGTGCGCCCCAAGGGCAGTTCTAGAAGTAGAAAGGGGCTTCGAGCTGTATAGAGGGGCTTCTAGGTGAGCTTTAGGAGGTCATCACCCCTCTCTGAGCCACAGTGTCCTCATCTGTAAAATGGGATCCTAAGGGATCCACCACCCTTAGGGCAAGTTGCAGTGAGGATTAAGTGAGATCAGGTATGTACTGCATCTCTTGTGGTTCCTGGCACCAGGAAGACACTCAAAAAATGTTAATTACTGTTACTGCTTTTATTATAGAATCACCAATACGCACTTACCTAAAGAAACAACAGCAACGCTCTCTGGCAAGAAATGTAACCTGTATCGGATCAGTAAATGCACCAGTATGATGCAGATAGCTGTGGGGAAAAAATAAGACATTGTTAAAACAGCACAATTTTAAATGATAAACACCAAGTTCAAGGCAATGGTTACCTCTGGGAGGCTGCCAGGGAAACGGACAACTGACAACGACACAGTACACTTCAATTGTATTTTCCATCTCTTATTTCTCAGCCCGGAGGTAGACTCACAGTGTTGATAACATTTTCTCCACACTTCTTTATACGCCTGAACTAGCTTGTTTTCCAGTGGTTACTGAAAGAGCAACAGACGTCTAATTTTTTCCTAAGCTATTAAACCTTAAACAACCATTTAAAATTATTCAAATTTCCCTGATTCTGAGAAATGGTCCTCAACGTTTTTTGAAGTAATCATCAACTGGAAAACTCTAAAGGGTGAGGAAGAGGTCAATGAAATCAATCACTTTTATGTCAACATAACCGCAACAGAATATGTTGACATGAAGTATTTTGCCACCATGTGATTGGTTCTCTTTTAACATAAAGGAAGTGATCGTGTTTTATAAACAGGACAAAGTAAATACTTTGGTTTGGCGATAAGAACATCAAAGACCTAAAGATGGGGCTCCTGCTCCCCAGCTGGGTCCTGGGCTCCCTATGAGCCTGACACTGCACTGAGCACTTCCCAAGCGTGGTCTCATCTAACCCCCAACACCCTCTCTGAACTAACTGTTATCACCGTCACCTCCTTTGACTACAGATGAGAAAACCGAGGCTTAAAGAGGTCACATCACTGGTAGGGGGTGCAGAGTTGAACCTGTTCCCAACCCCGTGCCCTTAATCCTGGGCACCACCATCTCCCTTTTGGCTGCCCTCCTTCCCCCATCTCCAAAGTAGGAATAATGTCTGACTTTCCTCACAAGGGTATTGTCATGAAAGAAAAGAGAGGAAACAAAACTATGTCAAACTATTTGAAAGGAATAAGTATTTCTGGACTGAAAAAAAAAAAGCCTACTTTCACATAAATAATTCCGACATGTAATTTCATGGTCCAAATGCCAGTGCGCATGTCTCTTTCTTTTATTAGGTACCTAGGTGGCACACCATCTCATCAGTCACAGTATTATCTTCCCAACACTAAAAATAATTTTGTTGCTTTTTTTCTGTAAAAGGAAATGTTTAAACAGTCTGCACGGCTGCTAACTGGCCACCCTCAGAGCCCACACTGAGAAATTAGATATCTTTAGTCTCACCAAAAAGTACCAGGTGGCCAGAGAAAGGAAACAGTTGTAAATATAGAAATTTTGTCCTCCTTTCACTCTGCACTCTAAATTATCAATCTGTGGTGTTATTTTATTATAAATATTTAACTTAGTTAGAAAAATCCTACATTAAATACTAAGAGCAAGAGAAAAGTTCCAACGCATAAGCATAACACGTGACCAATGACCATGCCTACTGTCTACAAAGGCAGGCACATGAGCATGTAAGTAGACAGAAATAGATCTAGGGAGTTGATCAGTTCCTGCTTTGTCTTTGCACCAAGCTGGATTAAAAATTAATTTAAAAATTTATTCTCATAAATCAAACAACTATTTGCACCTTAAAGAGCAGAGGGGAAAACTGTCTATCAACAGAGAGAGCTAACTATAAGGCTCATCAATGCCAGGCAAAAGTCTTTAGCCATTAAAAAGAATGAGGTCTGAAAAGACAACCCACAGAATGGGAGAAAATACTTGAAAATCATATATCTGATAAGGGTCTAGTATCCAGAATATATAAAGAACTCTTACAACTCAACAACAAAAAGACAAAGAACACAGTTTAAAAACGGGCAACGGACCTAAACAGACATTTCCCCGAAGATATACAACAGCCAATAAGCACATGAAAAGATGCTCAACATCATTAGTCAAAAGAAAAATGCAGGGGCCGGCCCGGTGGCATAGTGGTTAAGTGTGTACATTCCACTACGGCGGCCTGGGTTTTTGTGGGTTCATGGGTTCGGATCTCAGGCGCGCACTGATGCACTTGTCAAGCCATGCTGTGGCAGCGTCCCATATAAAGTAGAGGAAGATGGGCACAGAAGTTAGCCCAGGGCCAATCTTCCCGGGCAAAAAAAAAGGAGGACTGGCATCAGATGTTAGCTCAGGGCTGATCTTCCTCAAAAAAATTAATTAATTAATTAAAAAAAAGAAAAATGCAAATCAAAACCACAAGATACAACTTCACACCCACTAAGATGGCTATAATTAAAAAACAAGACAAAACAGAAAATAACAAGTATTGGCAAGGATGCAGAGGAACTAGAACCCTTGTGCATTGCTGGTGGGAATGTAAAATGGTGCAGCCTCTGTGGAAAAGTTTGGCAGTTCTTGAGAAAGTTATACATAGAGTAACCATTTAACCCAGCAATTCCACTCCTAGGTATACATCCAAGAGAAATAAAAACATACGTCCACACAAAAACCTGTACACAAATGTTCACAGTAGCACTGTTCACAATAGCCAAAAGGTGGAAACAATCCAAATGTCCATCAGCTGATGAATGGATAAACATAATGTGGTGTATCCACACAATGGAATATTATTCAGCCATAAAAAGGAATGCAATTCTAACACGTTACAACATGGATGAATCTTGAAGACATTATGCTAAGTGAAAGAAGGGAGACATAAAAGGCCCCATATTGTATGACTCCACTTCTATGAAATATTCTAAGTAGGCAAATACCTAGGGACAGAAAGCAGAACAGTGCTTACCAGACACTAGAGGGAGGGGAGAATGTGGAGTGACTGCTTTCAATGAGTCTGGGTTTCCTTTTGGGGTGATGAAAATGTTCTGGAACTAGATAGTGGTGATGGTTGCACATCACTGTGCATGTACTAAATGCCACTGAAGTGTACATTTTAAAATGGTTAAAATGATAAGTTTTACGTTATATTTATTTTACCACATACATATCTTTAAAAAAAAAAAAAAAAAGGATGAAGTAGATACAAAAAACAGTAACATGGAAAGATCTCCAAGACATTCTATGAGATGAAAAAGCAAGCTATAGGACCCTATTTATATTAAAACAAACAAAAGCCAAGCTATATGTGCCTGTACGTGTGCACGTGCTTATGAATATACGTATGTATATATACATACAAGTACATGTCTTTAAGTACAATTGGGAAAAAACAGAGCAAGAAGGGACAAAACTTCTGTGTGGTATAGAGGATATGTATGCCACAAGTTAATGTGCTTCCAATTTTTCACGCCTGAAGTATCAATTATGGAAACTATATTAACACAGAGACATGTCAATTTTAATAACACCATTAAATTTAATGGTCTATAAAATGTATGTGTCAAGTGATGCTGTTAACTCCAGTGTAAGTCAGTAACAAGGACTCACCATTGTTTCTGCAGTCAAAGGTCTGCAAGAGTTAACTGTCAGTCAGCTGATTTCAAGCTCCTAAAAGTCAAAAGTTTAACTCAAGTCTTGTCACCCCTTCTCAACAACGGGGAGCACACTGTAATCCTCTGTAACTTGACTAAAATAGGACACAAAAGTGGTAAATGTGTTCCAGGTTAGGAGTTCCTGAAGTCTAGAATAATCTATGGGCTAATTTCCCTCAATTCACTATAGTTCATGTATTTAGTGAGTTAGCAAGTTACCTATTAACAGTAACTTTTTTTTACTTTATCAGATTTACATTGTTTGGACCATCTAATCAGGAATAAATATACAAGGTACATAATATCTTGTTGATAATATACAAGAAGAGAGGAAAAAATGCCTTCAAATTTACTTAAAAAGAAGGCATTCCAGGGTGAGTCCCAGTGGCCTAGCGGTTAAGTCTGGCACATTCCACTTCTGCGGCCTGGGTTTGCTTCCTGGGTGTGGACCTACACCACTCGTCTGTCAGTGGCCATGCTGTGGCGGGGCTCACAGACAAAAAAGAGGAAGATTGGCAGCCGACGTTAGCTTAAGGCAAATCTTCCTCAGCAAAAAAAAAAAAAAGAAAAGAAAGAAAGCATTCCACTCTGTTAACACATGCTGACTTATACATAAAAAGTGGATACCAACTCAGAAACTGCCAACAACCTGATGGGTGAAAACAGAACCCACCTGACATTAGTACAGCTCTAAAGTCTAGGTTTATGATCTATCTGAAGAGAAGACAATCCAAGAGAAATATACAGCACTATTAATTACAGTTCAGCCCTTTCTGGCCCCAAAGATGTATTAACACTGGGCAGGATTTTGCCTGGATTATAAAAACCTGTTTTGTGGTCTCTGGCACAGGCTAAGGTTAAATGCTCCACACCCTGAAAATTACTTTGAAAGTCTTACTTATTCTTTTCACCCTCCCATGAAAATAGCGATTACAAAAGTTTTTCCAGGCCTGCCTTTTATATTCTCTAACATATCAAGCTGACAACAATGTAAAGAGACTAATAATACTCCTTCAGGATTAAGAATTCAGGTACTAAAGATTTCTTGATCAAGAAAAAAATTGCTTTTCTTCTTTGTATTCAACTACTGTAACAAAAGAAAACGAAAACAAAACAAAACAAAGAGTCCTTGACTGTTGAAGTAATCTCCTAGAAATAGAATTCAACTACATAAAAGGGTAAAAAATTACCTGGGCATTACATCTACATGAGAAATTGTACACTTGTGGTTTGTGTACTTTTTCAGTATTAAATTTAAAAGTTTTAAAAAATCTATGAGAAACAAAGATGACTCCTGGATTTTAAATAAAATTATTATTAAAATTATTTGACCATTAACTGAATCTGAATAGAAATGTGAAAGAAGTTATGCTTTTCCTCAAAAAAAAAAAAACCAAACCAAAACAGTCCTAATAGACATCAGAAAAATACTCTGCACCTTTTCCCCTCTTCCTCAGCCCCAGCTCTCTGCACCTTTCACTCTTCTGAAAAGCTCTAATCTCATTAGAAATAAGTCTTAGTATCGTTAAAGAAGAGCAGAGAATGTAAACGTGCCAAGCTTGCTTTTCAACTAAAACTTCGGACTTGGGTCAAATTCTAAACTATTTCTTCCTCAGCTAACCCAAAGTAGCTGCAGTTTCAACTGGATTTTTTCATCTAAAACAGCTGTCAACTGTCCACAGTCTCTGGGAGGCATCTAAGTTATCGCCTTTTATCTAAATTTCTTGACTGATGTCTGCCAACCTGAGTATTAGTCTTTAGTCTAATACCAAACCAGGTATGTCAATTGCTTAACCTCTCTGGGCCTAAACTTCCTCACCCGTTAAAGAAGGAGGTTGAACAAAATGAGATTTTAAGGTTGAGAGAGTGAATCCGTTTAAAGAAAAATATTACATAAATAAACAACAGCACAGGTATACACAGATATGGCAGAAGTCACAACCATGGTTAATGGAAAGGACAGAGGTTAAGGAAAACTGTGCTAGGGCAAGGGTATCTGATCTTTTACACAGCAGCAAAACCTTTACATAAAATTTTACATGGAAGCCTAACAGATATGACAAAATGCTGCTCTGGTCATAATGCTGCTCTGGTCATAAAGCTGGATGCCCTTCCCTTGACCCCCCCCACCTACTGCTACCACCACCTACACACACACACACACACACACACACAGACTCTCATGAGCTGACTTTGAAATCCACTAAACTAGAAGATATTCAAGGTTCTTTCTAGGTCAAAAATTCTTTAATTCTTTCTTCCAGAGGACGTCTAAGATATTACATTAAGGGCACTACAGAATTGCTAAGCTCTACAATTTTATAAAGCAAAAGTTTTATATGTTTTGATGTTATCATATATGTTATGATGTTATGAACTGATCACTGTCCCTCAGTGTTTGAAGTGAGACCCAAATGGGAGGAAGACCTGACTAAGGAAACACTGGTTTAAACGGGGTGAGCCACACAGACGGTGCACCCGGACGCTCAAGATGGCAGACTATGGTGTCTCCACATTCACCTAGGACGAGGAGGCTGAAGAAGATGGTCATGCCATTTGACTGCTCCTCCTGCTGAGCCTGCTCCCCCGTCTGCACGGGGAGGATGGGCTTGGCAGGGGTCGGGAGCACCAGTCTCGTAGTGACAACCAGGGTAGTGTGGAGGGTGACATTGAAACCTTCATGAGTTGTGTTGGGGAACCTGTTGGAGAACATAAAAAGCAGAATTAGATAAAGGAAAAACGGCCCTGAAGCATCAACACACACACACACACCCGCCCCCCAGAAAGAGAACCTGGGACAGAAGTTTATGCGAGTCACGAGTCTTGCAACCAAAAGGCAGGCTTTCCAAACTGATTAAGAAAATTCCTGCCTGCTGCAGCAGGAGGGTACCAGTGGCCTCAGATGCTTCTGAATACAGCCACTTAGGGGACAGGAACAAGGGGGAATCAGCGCTGGTGTAGAAACAGAATGCCACCTGCTCTCTGGCACTTAATGGGGGATTTAAATGGAGGTAAACTGGACTCTCATCACATTGTAAGGAACAATATTATTTCCTGGCGCCTTTATTTCTCCAGTTGACACTGTTTTCCTTGGATTATTATCTGCAAGTTGAAGAAAACACCTGAATTCGCCCAATTGTTGATCTGGTTGGAAGGCCCCACCCTACTTTACAAAACCCTTCTCAGATTCCAAAGGCTCAAATGTAACCACCTCTGTGACGCCCCCCTCCACCCTACTGCTTATGTTCCTCACAGCTCTCCTCACATTGTGTTAGGGCTGTAAACCTGTGCAATACTCATACAATAATCATTGTAATTATGATTATAACAGCTAATGTTTATTGACTACTGCTTCATTCCAGGTACTAGGTAACACACACCCTCTCACTGAATAGACACAACATGCCCAAGGTGGGTACTATTACTTTCCCTTTTTTACCCTAGAAGAACTGAGGCTCAGAGAGGCTGCATAACTTGGCCAATATCTCAGACGGTTCCGTGGCAGAGCCAAACTTTGAGACCAAACTTGAAATCACTGGGCTATATCACCTCTTTTTGCTTTGTGCTGCTGAGGCCCCATTTAGCGTCTGGGACAGCACAGACACTTAATAAATAAGTGGACTAAATGAAATGACCACCCAGAGAAAAGACATAACCGTAAAACTGGCAGGTGAACGAGTCAAATTTCAACCATAGGGTTCCTTGTTAACTTTTACATACTCATTCCAGGAACACAGATAGGGCATCTATAATATGCAGCAGACTGTGCCCTGCAGGTATGGAGATGGCTGTCTACACTCCACCTAGCCTGCCTTTCTTCCTGTCCCTCAAAGGCACTAAGCTCCTTCTTGCTTCTGGCCTTGTGCACTTGCTGTTCCCTCTCCTATCCCTCCTTCCGGTTATTAAAGTTTCAGCTGGCATGTCACATCCTCCTGAGCAGACTCCCCCACCCCAACACTATTCCATTTCCTTCAGAGCACTGAAGTCGTCTTGTCTATTTATGTTCTTCTTTTCCACTAGAACGGAAGCTCCCTGAGGGCGGCTCCTGGTCTGCCTCCTTCACTACTACGTGCCCAGGGCCTGAAATAGAGTGGATGGCCAACCGTTATGAGTGAACGAAACTCAGTGGACGACACAGAAGCGAAAACCGATCGTTACAGTGGAGGAGGCGACTGGCTAAGTAGGAAGGGGGGACTTCCTGGAGGAGCTGGTGGAGCGTTCCGTAATCACCAGATGACCGAAAACTGGGAAAGTGCAATTTGGGTTGCGGTTTCCGCAAGATGGCTTTCGAAGCCCGCCCTGGGCGGCCAATCCCCAGCCTGAGGGTCCGACCTCACGGCGGCTGCAGGGCCCCGCTGGGCCCAGGCCCGTCCCTCCCGCCCTCCTCGCGGCGCCGGCATGGTCAGTCCTGACCAACCGGCACAAGGAGCTCCGCCTTCCGGGGCCGGAGGGCGGCCTGAGGCGCTCGCTGTCACCCGGAGCCCAGCCCTGCCGCCTCCGCCGCCCCGGAAAAGCCCACTCACTCCTCCTCTGCCATCTTCTGCCCCATCCTGCGGAGCCTCCAAGACCACCGAGTTCGGAGCCGGGGGCTAGCAAGGCCCGCTTTCGCTTCCGGCTTCCGCTGGAGGCGCGGGCGCGCGGCGGGCGAGCGGGGGGCGGGGCCTCGGCCACGCGAGGGCGATCCCTCTGTCTCTTCGTCTCTATGGTGCGAGGGTGGGAGGAGGCGCGTGGGAGGACCCTAAGGGCAATTTCGGGACTCGCGTCCAGCTTGGGCTTTATGACCCTCGTCATCTTCTGGCTTTTCCCCTCCCACAGGGCAGGGAGATTTAGGGGAAAACTTGTGTGAGGTCACTGTGACTCACCCTGAAGGCAAGGCTCTCTCCACCCAGGTTACAGGACTTCAGCTTGCTAAAAGGGAAGGAAGCTTCTAGCCTAGGCTGTGCAGAGGGACCCCGGGGGGGACACTTTCTCAGCCTGAGCCTCAATTTTCCTCAGCTGTAAAGAGGACTAACCACCTGGGTTTTGCAGAATTATTCAGTATCGTATCTGTAAACATTTATTGAGCTCTGACTATACGCCTATCGTTAAGATAGGCGATGATGATCTAGGGCTGGATTATTAATTCATCACAAATTCATTAATTTGTTCATGGAGTCAGCAGATACTCACTAAACGCCTATACGTGGCTAGCAGTGGTCTGTGGGGTTGGGGATACAGGAAGGCACGAGGTGAGGTTGGAAGGGTAGGAGGGATCTCCTCAGGAGGGCTGGTACCCTATTGTGCGGCCTTCGGATTTGACACCGCCTCTGCTGCTACCTCCCTCCCTGGTCCAAGCCGTCATATCTCGTAAGAGCTGTGATAGCTGCCTAAACAGCCTTTCTGACTCTGCCGTTGTTCCTGTGGTCTTCCACACAGCGGCCCAGGGATCTTTTAAAACTCCAGTTCCTCCTCTGCTCAGAACCTCCACCTGCTTCCAATCTCAATCAGAGGAAAAAAAACTTCGAGAACCTACAGGACTCAACCTTGCCCCCTTTACCCTTCTGAGTTCATCCCCGTTCCCCCTCCTACACACTTTCCACTATGGTCACAGTGGCTTCCTGCATGTGCCTGAAACCCACCAGGAACAGGTCCAGCCCTGCACTTGCTGAGCCCTTTGTCTAGAATACTCCGCTTCTAGGTTGCCCCCTGGCTCCCACCTTTCCTACTTTTGGGCTTTTTGTTTAACCCTTATTTTGTCCATTACACCTTCCGTGACCACCCTGTTTAAAATCCAAGCCCCCTCCCCTTCCCTGAGTGATTTTTCTCCATAACACCTAACATATTATATATTTTACTTACGTATTTGTTTATTGTCCTTCTCCCTCCAGGAGAATGTAAACTCCCTGAATGCAGAGGTTTTTGTTTCTTTTTTTTCTGTTTTTGTCTCCAATGCCTAGAACAGTACCGGCACGTAATAAGTACTCAATAATAAATGATCATTGAATAAATAAAGACATCAATTAACTCTAGATGTGTTAGGAAACAGAAGAGTTTCGAAAAGAGGAGTGCTGTGACCTGACTTTTATCAGGACCCCTTTGACTGCTTGTGGAGGCTTGAGAGGATCGGGTGGGGCAAGGGTGGAAGCCCTCAGACCAGCTAGGAGGCCTTTGCAATAATCTAGGCAAGAGCTGATGGCTCTTTGGATTAAGGTGATACCATGGAGATGGCAAGGATAGTTGGACTCTGGGTGCACACTGAAGGCAGGATTTGCTGATGGACTGTGGCATGGAAAAGAAAGAGAGGAGTCAAGCTTGACTCAGGGTCTTGGCCCTGAGGAACTGGGCCGAGGAGAGATCTGTCTGGCTCAAACCCGGAATCCTCTGCCATTCCAAGACCTCTTAGGACTGTAGTCAAAGCTAACTGAGAGAATGCGCTTAGGATCAGCCAGTGTTTATTGAGTCCTTCTTGTGGGAGTGGGGCTGGGCTATTGTTTCCTTAATTCCTTACATCTCTTTGAGGCAGATACTATATAATCTGTAAACTGAAGCACAGAGAAGTCAAGCCACTTGCCTGAAGTCACACAGCTGGCAAATGTTGAGGCTGGACTTCAGGCACAGAGTCTGTGTTTTTAACCAGTACCCCCTGTTGCTCTCCACTGCCTTAATTTCTCGGGCTGTAAAATGGGGCTAACAGCCTACTTTCCTGTGTTAGTACAGAGCCTGGGAGGAGTGAACTGGACCATAAAGGATTGAGAGGTGTGTTCTCTCTGAGCCACACTTAGTGACTGAGAGCTTGAGTCTGTCATTCTTCTTCCAGCCCCAGACAACCCTACCTGGGCTGGGGGCAGGCCCCTGGCATCAGGCTGCAGGCTGTGGGCCAGTCAGGATGGAAGCAGAGCCCTGAAGTCACCAAGGGCCCCCGCATTCTCCCCGCTGTCTGGCCCACTGCCCTGGCCACAGATCCTATCGTCAGGGCCAGGTTCCGGCTCTGTGGCGTTGTGGGCCTGCTGCCAAGCAGGAGACCGCACTACACCTGCTGTCAGGCCTGGGAGCAGAGCCCAGGCCCTTCTCACCTGTTCTTGGGGAGGAATCTAAAATTCCTGGTCATTGCCCTCAGGAAGGCGAATAAAGCCATTCAACATGCAGTTCCTGGGCTCCCGCACCCTGCAAGGCAGAGAAGGGGCTGGCACAGGGCAGCAGGCTCTGGTGCCAGGCAGTTCTGGCTCCCTATCTCAACTCAGGACCTCTGGGACACCACAGCACGCTTAGAGCCTCAGAGCCCCATCACAGAGGCCCTGTTTGGAAGGCTGTTGTAGGATTAGAGAGAAAGCTCTTGCCTTTGTTCTCTGTTCTCTCTGCTCTCCTACCTCCAATCTTCCTCTTTCTCGCCATTCAGGTCTCAGCTTAAATGTCACCTCTTCAGGGAGGCCCTCCCTGACCACTCAGTCTACAGCAGGGGTCGGCAAACTTTTTCCATAATGAGCCAGACGGTAATATTTTAGGCTTTGGGGGTCTTCTGATTTCTCTCGCGATAACTCAGCCCTGCTGTTGCAGTGGGAGGGCAGCTGTAGACGATTTAAATAGGCATGGCTGTGTGCCAATAAAACTTTATGCATATTGAAATTTGAATTTCTTATCATTTTCACAGGTCACACAACATTCTTTTGATTTTTTTTCAACCATTTAAAAATGTGGAAACCATTCTTAGCTCACAGGCCATATGAAAGCAGCTGACAGGCTGGATTTGGCCCTCCGGCTGCCAACCGTTGGTCTAAAGTCTTAAACCTAAGTGTCTCTGAGGCATTTATCACTATCAGATATTTTCTGCCTTCTTCCCTACTTTCCTTTCTTCCTGAGTTTATCATCCATTGCCCACTCTAGGGTATAAGCTCCCTGAAACCAGAGAGCTTGTCTTTCTCCTGTCTTTCGTCTGTCCTTTATCCCTTCTAACATTTCTAGAACACTTACTCTACACCAGACATTATTCCGAGCGCATTATGCTCAGTAGCTTATTTAATCCTTATAATAACCCTATGAAGTGCTCTGATTGGCCCAGTTTTACAGATGTGGAAACTTGATGTCTTATTCATCACTCTTTTCCCAGAGCTTAGAAAATGCCGAAGTTGTCAACAAAACAGGGGCACTAACAAAAACTTTTTAATGAATGTGATATTTCATATATTTTTTAAGAGGGAATCAAAGTGGTTACCAGGTATATCAGTCAAGGTTCAATCAGAGAAGCAGAACCAGTAGGAGTTATATTTTAATAGATTTATTGCAAGGAATTGGCCTGAAATAGAAATTTATTACCTTACAGTTCTGTAGGTTAGAAGTGTCAGGGAGCTAAAATCAAAGTGTCATCAAGGCTGTATGCGTTCCTCCTGGAGGCTCTAGGAAAGAATCTGTTTTCTTGTATTTTCCAGCTTCTAGAGGCCACCACACTCCATGGCTTGTGGTCCTATCCTCCCTCTTCAAAGCCAACGATGGCATTACTCCAGCCTCAGCTCTGGTCATCACATCTTCTCGACTCGGACTCTCCTTCCTTCTTTCCTTTGTAGGGAGCCTTGTGATTATATTGAGCCCACCTGGGAAATCCAGAATGAGCTCCCCATCTCAAGGTCAACTGATTAGCAACCTTAATTCCTCCTTGTCATGTAACATAACACATTCACAGCGTCCAGGGATTAGCATGCGGGCATCTTTGCAGGGGCCATTATTCTGTCTACTACACCATGGGAAAAATAAGATCTGTGTTGGCCTTCCCTTTATTTATTTTTACCATTTAGTATTGTTTCATATAGAGTTACATATGGCAGAGAGTTAGGCATAATTTTTCAATGCCTGTGGACTTCAATGTTTTAATGTGGCCCTGGCCACTTAGTAGGTAACAGGCACTAGAATTACTAGGCAGAAATGAAAAAGTTGGGCTGTAGAATTCAGTGGAGTCAGATGCAACAGACACATCTGAAAGAGTTTGTAAAAAAATACAGATTCCAGTCCTATCATAGACCTACTGGATCTTGGGTGTGGGACCTGGGAATCTGAATTTCTTCTTGGCTCTCTCCTATAGCAGACTGTGCTGGTGCCTGCTCATGACCTCATGGAGAGTCCTACTACAGCCTAAGGGCTTCCTCTCAGCACAGCACAAGCCAGCTGTGCTGGGGAGTTAATGCTCCCACAACAGCCCTCAACCGATGACCGTGCAAATAGGAGGATAAATACCCCTACTCCCTCACCCCTTGGGTGGGCGAGTCTGAGGTGCATGTTCTCAACAGTTTCCCAGAGCTCCCCAGTGGGGTTAAGCTCCAGCTGTCCACAGTGGTGACCCGCATGACAACACATCTATATATTCTCTTTCTTTCCTTCTTGGCTGATATAAACATCCAGCAGTAAGACTTTGTTTTGAAAATCTGCTTTGAGGATATCTCAAGAGTTTTGACCCATGATGCTCTCATTACAGTTTCTACTTTGAGACAGGATTTACTAAGGGAATGTTTTAGAATTTTTTGCTTATTTAGTGTTTATGTAAATTTTGTTATTCATTTCTAATTTTATTATATTTTTACCAGGTAATGTATACTAACATTTTTCTACTTTTATGACTTCACAGAGGTTTACTCCATTGTCTGATTCATGAATAATTTTTGTAAAGTACAGGGAGAAATGGAAAAGTTTTTTTCTTTTTTTTTAGAGTGTAAATATTGATGTCTATATAGTAACTCTTATTACTTGTATCATTTAAATTCTATCCTCATTTTTGTTTTTTAAATTGTAGAAGACTTTGAATGCATAGGAAATGAAAGAATACCTTTGATAAACATAAACATTAACATTCTGTATAATAAAAAAGGCCAAAAATAACTTTCTTCCTAATTATATTTTGATCAAAAATACATACTCTGAAAATACAGTTTATAAATGAAACAAGTTTATAATCATATAGATTCCTGGACTCTGAAATCTATGAATGTAAGAATTTTTATGCTTTCTTACAGATTTTTTTAAATATATATATATTTTAATTGAGATGTAGTAGACAGACAGCACGCCTATATTGACTTCTCTTTCTTCTCTGTCCTAAGTCTCCACTCCTGCATCTGGGCACACCAAACTAGGACACACCCCTCAAGAATCTCTTATGATAATCACACTCGGTGGTAACTACTGCTGAAGATGATCTGTTAAAAAACACCCCCGTGCTCACTGTGTGGCAGGCCCCATTCTCAGCATGGGGAGTGGCGAGTGGAGTCAGGCATGGAGCTCTCCGGAAGAAGGAAGTGGGATTTCAGCAGAGGGAGAGAGCGCCATTTTAACATTAGCCCATTGAGACTTTCGGGAAACGAGGGCAGAGTAAACACTCGCCTCTACTTTTGCTATACTTCAAGGCCCCACTAGGTTGACAATAAAGGGTTTATTTTTCAAAGGCATAAACCCTCAAGGACTGGAGAACAGGAGAGGAGACGATAGTAAGGACATTTTGGAGAACAGAGAGCAGATGGGCAATCGGTAAATGACTCGGGGGAACCGAGAAAACCCAACCCTCCGGCAGCAGTGGAGAAAGCCTAAACCAACCTGATTTACACCAAAAAAATTCCTCCCAGAGGCTCAGGAATTGGTGGCACCACGTACCTCTGAAAGTAAAGTTGAAATGGGGATGGGGAGAGGTGGGCGGCTGAGAGGAGGGTGTAAAATAAAGGAAATTGGCTAAAAGTCTGTCTGAGAAGCAGTCAGATTTCCAGATCCTCCCAGCCCTCATCCAACTCGAGGCAATGAGGCAGCTACCCTGGCAGAAGGCTGGAGGTTTATTCTTTGGGGACAGTCAAGCAGAGTGTGTCTGGACTTGGGGACCCCAGCACATTTTACGGCAGGGGTGCTATGTTGAAAACAGTAGGGTTAAGTGAACACTGGTGTATTAGTTTCCTGGGACTGCTCTAATAAATCACCACAAACTCTGTGGCTTAAAACAATAGAAATATATTCTCTCACGGTTCTGGAGGCCAAAAGTCTGAAATCAAAGTGTCTGCAGGGCCATGCTCCTTCCAGAGGCTCTAGGAGAGAATCCATTCCTGTTTCTTCCAGCTTTTGGTGGCTGTTGGCTTTCCTTGGCTTGTGGCCATGTCTCTTTCTGCTGCCTCTTCATACCTTCTTCTCTGTGTTTCTGATCTCCCTCTGCCTCTCTCTGATAAGGATACTCGGGATGGCACTTAGGGCTCACATAGATAATCTGGGATTATCTCCTCATCTCCAGAGCCTTAACTTAGTGACAGCTGCAAAGACCTTTTTCCAAATGAGGTAACGTTTATAGGTTCCAGGAATTTGACATGGATATCTTTTGAGGGGCTGTTTCTTGGCCTGCGTGCTGAGACACCCTATTCCAGCCCTGTCTCACAGCGCAGGGCTGGCCCCATCGCTCATATCCAGGTGCACCAGGCAAATTGTATGCAGTGGCCCTCCCGACACGACTCCAGAACCAGGCCAGCCAGGCCGTTCCATTCTAGGCAGGAGACTGGAAGAGTCTTCTCCAGAAAATCTGACTGGACGCAGAGGAATCACCAAAAGATGTTTTAACATCAGGGGGTCCCTGACAAATGGCCCAGGTCAAAGTCAACAGCCCCTTCCCAACATACATGATGATCAGCTTCTTGGCTCTCTACTCTTAAATATGAACAGAAAACTAAGAAATATCAGAAATCTGAGGATACCTTCATATATGAAAAATTGAAACCAAAACAAATAGAGAAAAGTAACTAGAGGAAACAGAAACAATGCAAGAAGAAAAAAACTAAAAGACAAAAGCAACTTCTCAGAGAGCTACCCTGAAGCAAAAACAGATGTTATAAAAAGAGGAATATTTCGAGAACAAAGAGAGGCTCTTAGAAATTAAAAGCACCGGGGGGCCAGCCCGGTGGCGCGGGCAGTTAAGTGCGTGCACTCTGCTGCGGCGGCCCGGGGTTCGCCAGTTCAGATCCCGGGCGTGCACCGACGCACTGCTTGGCAAGCCATGCTGTGGTGGTGTCCCATATACGGTGGAGGAAGATGGGCATGGATATTAGCCCAGGGCCAATTCTTCCTCAGCAAAAAGAGGAGGATTGGCAGATGTTGTTAGCTCAGGGCTGATCTTCCTCACAAAAAAAAAAAAGAAGAAATTAAAAGCATGACAGAACTTGAAAAAATTTAACAAAAGGGTTAGAAGATAAATTTGAGGGTTTATCTCGGAAAGTAGGACAAAAAGACAAAGATGGAAAATAGGGGAGAAAAGATAAGGTGTTTAGGGGACCAGTCTGAAAAATCCTACATCTGAAAAATAGGCATTTTATCAAGAAAGAAGAGAAACAGAAAGAAAGAAGAAATCATCAATAAAATAATTTTCAAAAATTCTTGAAAACTAAAGGACATGTGTTTCCCAGATTGAAAGAATTTACTGAGTGCCCAGCACATTGGATAAAAATAGACCCATAGCGAGGAAGATCATTGTGAAATTTCAAAATACCAAGAACAAACTTCCAGAAGAGAAGGGGAAATAGGTCACATTTAAAGCCTCAAGAGCAGAATGACTTTGGACTTCTCAACCGAAACTTGAAAGCATGGAGGCGATGGAGAAATGCCTTCAAAATTCTGAAGAAAAATGATTTTCAATGTAGAATTCTATGCCCAGCCAAAGAGTCATCAAGGGAGCAGTTAGAATAAAACCATTTTTAGATGTGGAAAGTCACAAAATTTCTGCTTCTCATACAGACTTTCTTAGGGAGGTACTAGAGGCTGTGCTACCAAAGTGGGGGCGGGGGGGAGGTCAGACAAGGAAGAATAAGACCCATGACCCAGGAAACAGAAACCCAGCAAGAGGGGCCGGCCCCGTGGCGTAGTGGTTAAGTGCGCGCGCTCCGCTGCTGCCGGCCCCCGGTTCAGATCCCGGGTGTGCCCCAACGCACAGCTCATCAAGCCATGCTGTGGCGCGTCCCATATAAAGTGGAGGAAGATGGGCACAGATGTTAGCCCAGGGCCAGTCTTCCTCAGCAAAAAGAGGAAGATTGGCATGGGTGTTAGCTCAGGGTTGATCTTCCTCACAAAAAAAAAAAAAAAAAAAAAAAAGAAAGCCAGCAAGAGAGAAGCAAATGGAATCCCCAGATTATGGTAGAGGGCGATCCCAGGATGACAGCTGTGCCCCAGAGTGGGTAACCAGTCCAGATTCCAGGGGGTCTGAAGGCTCCAGGGAGATATCTTCAAGAAGGTAAACAAATAGAATTTCTGACGCATTGGAAGGTGTTAAGAGGACACTTGGGCCACTGGCAAAGAGTTTGGAGTTGAACTGATAACAAATACTGAGAAAATTAGGTCAGCTTGGGGTGGGGGCAGGGAACAAGACAATTATTAACTCAAGAAAAAATAAAAAGCTGTACAGAAAAGCAAAGGACGTCATAGTTTACTATGGAGCTCAGCTGTCAATGGCATTTAGATAGTCACAATTAGGTAAATAGTAAATATCGGTCTCGCTAAAATTACCATATAACTATCTTGGGAGGGTGGGGACGGGAAGGGTGTGTGTCTGTGCAGGGGCCAAGTGTGGGGAAGGGAGGAGAGCAGAACCTTCATATCCTACAGTGGGAAAGCAGATCATACTGAAAAATTAAGAACTGGAAATAGACGTATGTTATTTAAAGACATGGAATTAAATATCAAAAAATCAGCTAAAAGTGGTCATAGTGGTTTCTCTTTGTGGGGGAAATGAGAGGAGGGAGTGAAGTGAGAATTTCCGTTTTTAGAAAATTTGACTCCAATTTACGTACATGCATAACCTTGATACAAATAAAATCTAAAACCAAAAAGTGAAAAGGACAGCAACAACATGTATTAAAATGCTGTTTTGATGATGGTTGTCTCTGAACTGTGGATCATGGGGTTTTTTTTTCCTTTTGCTTATTTTTTTTTATAATTTTTTCTGCAAATGGTGTACAGTATGAAATGAGAAAAAAATATGATATTTTTAAGAGGGAGAAAGAAAAAAAGTGTGTCTAGGGGCAGCCTGGAAACTAGTGTTTCCATCTGTCACCAGGTCTGAAAGTGGGGACAGTGAGAAGGATACAAAGGTGAAGGGGCAGGGGGCGGGGAGGAAGAAGTGACAGAGCGTGGTGACTCATACAATAGGGAGGTGAGGCGGTGTCAAAGACAGAAATATCAAATAACCATGGCATCGATTTCCTGTTTTTAAATACACATGACAAGCTGGCGTATTTCTGGTTTTGAAAGATGACTGGCAGTTACTGAGTGTCCCTGGTCGCAGGCACAGTGTCAAAGGGCTGTACTTACATATTGTGCTTCCGCTCTTACTCACCTGCTCTTTACACGGCCAACGAGCCCTCTAGCCCTCTTTTTCAAGCATTCATCAGATCGTGTTACTCTCCGTCTCAAAACCACCCCATGGCTCCTCATTTTACTATGAAAAAAACCCAAACTTCTCTTAGTGGTCTCCAGGGCCCAGTTTGCTCTGCTTCCTGTCCCTGCAGGGGTCTCTGACCTTCTCTCGTACCTTTTCCGCTGGACCCCAACTCCCTAGGCTCTAGCTCTACTCACTCATCTGCTCCTTGAACACGCCAAGCTCATCCTCACCTCAGAAGCTTTGCACATGTTGATCCTTCATCTGCCTTCTTCTTGGTATTTATATCACTGCCTCCTAGTCATAATTCAGATCCCATCACAAATGTCACCTCCTCAGAGAGGCCTTCAGGAACCACCCTGCCACTTGCCCCAAGTTACTCTCTCTTCCAGCATTTTACTTCCTTGTTCTCTTTGCACATATCACCGTGTGAAATTATCCTGTTTCTCTTTCTTTAATGTGTTTTTTAGAACGTTTTGGCGGATACTGTCGATTTCTGCTCTGTATTAACCATTTTCTTTTTGGAGGACTCCAATTCCAAGTATATTGGACCACTTAATATTTTCCCACAAGTCTCTGAACTTTTTTTTTTTTTTTTTTGCTGAGGAAGATTAGCCCTGGGCTAACATCTGTGCCAATCTTCCTCTATGTTGTATGTGGGTCACCGCCACAGCATGGTTGATGAGTGGTGTAGGTCCGCATCCGGGATCTGAACCTGTGAACTCCAGGCTGCCAAAGCAGAGTGTGCCAAACTTAACCACTCTGCCATGGGGCCGGTCCCTTTTTAGTGTTTTAAAAATTATTATTGAGATGTAATTCACATAACAAACTCCACCATTTAAAGGTGTACAATTCAATGGCTTGTAGTATATTTATGTTGTGCAACCATCACCACTATCTGATTCCCAAAAATTTCCATCACCCCACAAGAAACCCTGTACCTGAGAATAGATTGATGGTGGCCAGAAGCTGGGGCTGGGGGTGGGGGTGAAATGGGTGAAGGGGGTCAACAAGTACAAACTTCCAGGTATAAAATACATAAGTCATAGGGATGTAATTTACAGTTTGGTAACTATAGTTAATAATACTGCGTTGTGTACTGGAAAGTTGCTAAGAGAGGAGATCTTAAAAGTTCTCATCACAAGAAAAAAAATTCTGTAACTACGTATGGTGATGGGTGTTAACTAGACTTATTGTGGTGATCATTTCACAATATATACAAATATCAACTCATTATGTCGTGCACCTGAAATTAATATAATGTTGTATGTCGGGCCAGCCCCGTGGCTTAGCGGTTAAGTGCGCGCGCTCGGCTGCTGGCGGCCCAGGTTCGGATCCCAGGCGCACACCGACGCCTTCTCCAGCCATGCTGGGGCCGTGTCCCACATACAGCAACTAGAAGGATATGCAGCTGTGACATACAACTATCTACTGGGGCTTTGGGGGAAAAATAAATAAATAAATAAAATTATTAAAAAAAAATATATATATATATATGATGTTGTATGTCAATTATACCTCAATTAAAAAAAGAAAGAAACCTGTATCTGTTAGCAGCCATTCTCTTCTCCCCCCGTCCCCTGGCAATCACTAATCTACCTTCTGTTTCTATTGATTTGCCTATTTTGAACATTTCATATAAGTGGAATCATATATGTGGCATTTTGTGTCTGGCTTCTTTCACTTAGCATAATAATCTGTTTCTTTTCAAAATGTACTTCCTGGTCATCTCTCATCCCTTTGAGACTCTCAGGAGCTCTGATACCTAGAGTAGTGCCCAGCATGAGTCATTAAATATGGATTTGTGCTATGCATACAGTTACACAAAAAACCCTCCCCAGGGAAACTCTTTCTAAGCTCTGTTTCCTCCTTAGCAATCTTTGAGTCTCGCCTTGGACTCAAGGTGGGTGACAGGCTGGTTTGGGGAAGTTCCCCCTTTCCCGGCCCAGCAGACATGATCCAGCTCTTTCTAGAAAGGGACACCTCACACCAGCACAGGGGCCTCAATCAAAACTGAAACAAAAGTCCCATTGAGCACCTGTTTCTGAGGGGTTTCCATCTCTTTGGTTCTTATTCAAGACAAATCTGTGAGACAGTTAAGACATTTGCCTTCAATAAAAAGTGGAAGGGGGCCAGCCTGGTGGCGTAGTGGTTAAGTTTGTGCGCTCTGCTCCGGCAGCCCAGGATTTGTGGGTTTGGATCCCAGGTGCAGACCTACACACCACTCATTAAGCCAAGCTGTGGCAGCATCCCAAATACAAAATAGAGGAAGATGGACACAGATGTTAGCTCAGGGTGAATCTTCCTCAAGCAAAAAGAGGAAGATTGGCAACAGACGTTAGCTCAGGGCCAATCTTCCTCACCAAACGAAATCAAAAACCAAACAAACAAGCAAAGTGGAAGGGGTCATGGGACAAGGAATGCAGGAGGCCTCTAGCTGCAGGGAGAATATTCTCCACTAACAGCAAGCAGGGAAGCTGGGACCTCAGTCCTACAACCTCGAGGAGCTGAGCTCTGCCAACAACCTGAATGAGCCTGGAATTGGGTTCTTCCCAGAGCCTCCAGATGAGGACACAGACAGACTGCCATCTTGACTCGGCTTGGGAGGCCCTGAGCGTAGAACACAGCAGAGCCTGCGTGGACTCAGGACCTACGAACTGTGAACTGGATGTCCTTTAAACGAAAAAATAAAAAGGTATTCACCTTGCTGCCTTCAGTCCCCAGCTGAAGGCAGACCTGCTTTGAGGACCCCAGGGCTGGCTGGCTCACTTGGGCCAAGGGGTAGACAGAGAGACCCATTGGAATAGGCGTTAAGAACCCAGACGCTGGAGCCAAATCTCCAGAGTTCAAATCCCAGCACTGCCACTTACTGCCTGTGTCATCTTGGGCAATTTACCCTCCCCGTGCCTCGGTTTCTCCAGTATGTATGTCAGTATTATTTTTGGATTAAATGAGCTAATATTCATGAAGTGCTTAGAATGCTGCCTGGCGCATCATAAGTAGTTTATGGATGTTTCTCAAATACAAGTAACCTCCTCAGACAGTATATGTGTGCGTAGTAGGGTGGCTGCTTCCGAGTGGCACTGCGACCCTTTATTGCTTCTCCTGGGTTAGAAATACTGGTTGTGGTCATTTCTAACCACAGTTTTCATACCTCAGTTAAAGGCCAAAAGGGAAATTCCTCTCTGTCTCCTAATAGTGGAAAACTGGAAAAATCCCAATTATCCATTAGTAGAAGTGTAAACGCAGACACTGAAAATGATGAGTCGTGTCTATGGATACTGACTTTGGAAGGGGCTTGCGCTCTGCCTTGGCATTGTAGTGTAGTGGTTAAGATCATGGGCCTTGAAGTCAGACTACCTGTGTCTAAATCCCAGTGTGGTCACCTATAGCTGTGTGACCTTGGCTAAATCACTTAACCTCTCTGTGTCTCAGTTTCCCCAGTTTCTAAAATGGGGTTAATAATAGTATTTATCACACAGAACTATTGTTAGGACAAAATGAATTAATACACAGAGAGCAACTAGCATATGCATTGTAAGTACTCAATAAGCCTTAGCTATTCTGTTGAATAAAAAAATAGCACAAATTCACTTTAGGCTTTGAATATATGTCTATGCATTGAAAAAAATCTATGAGAATTTATAAAATGCTCTAAAACTCTGACTAGTTTTTACTCTCCATATTTTTCTGTATTGTCTGAAAATTTTTTTTATCACAATAAGCCGATACTACCTTTGTAACTGGGAAAAAAATTTTAAGCTAATTCCATTTGGGGGTGGGGGACTTTATAAACCACTCCGCCCTCCAGTGTTGAGGCAGTCAATGAATTATTTGCCTGTCCTTGCCTTTGTGTGCTTGAGGACTGTTTTTGCCCAGGAAATTCTTGCTAGAACATGCAATCACCCTTGTTTGCTCAAGTCCTCTCCCTGTGAATCAGGACGAGCCTGTGAAAGGCCAGGTGGCTTCTGCGTCCCCCTGTCCCACTCTGTGTTGCAGGGAAGGGGTACCGACTCACGCATCCCCTGGTTCGTTTGGCCATTTATGGCACCCACAGTCGTCCAACATGGTTCAGAAAACAACGTGGCCCATTCAATCAATAGAATCCAGGCACTCGTCTCAAAGATGGAGGCAGATATGTATCTATTACCCTGGAAAGACGTTTGTGATCACACTGCTCAGTTAAACGAACCAACTGCGGAATGATATGAATTCAAGAAATAGGTATTGACTACTTAGCCGCTCTGTTCAAGGCACTGGGGACATAGCAGTGGTAAGCAGAGAAAAATCCCTGCCCTCAGAGAGCTGACGTTCGGGAAGAAGAGAAAGACAGTGCACAAGAAAACAAAAGAAGTTAATTTAAGGAATGAAAAATGCTATGATGCTAGAGAGTAGGAAGGAGGCTGAGCTACTTACATGGGGTGGTCGTGGAAGGTCTCTCTGAGGAGGTGGCATGTGAACAGAAAATGTACAGTGTGATTCCACTTTTGTAAAACGATTCCTCTGTGTGTGTGTATATGTCTGTTTATTATAAGAATAGAGAAAAAGTCTGGAGGGGTACTCACCAGATTGTTGGTGCTTTTAACTCCAGAAACTTCTGGAGTTCTGTTCTGTGCATTGGCCTGGGCAAATTCTCAGGACACCAAGCTGATTCAGGTGGGCATAGTCCTACACTCAGAGGACTATGTCCTTTTCTGATTCCCCACCTCAGCCAGGCTAGGCTGGACTCTAAACTCATTATTGCAAGTAACAGAACCTCAAAGTAGTTTAAAGTACAATTGGCTCATACGATGAAAAGTCCAGTGGTATGACGGGTTCAGGCATGGCTGGATCCAGGAGCTCAACAGTGTCAACAGGCCTCTGCCTCTCCCTATCGCCCATCTCTGCTTTCTCTTCTGTTGGTTTCACTCGCAGGCAAACTCTTCCCCTCAGGTGATCAAGATGGTCTCCAGCAGCTCCCAACTTCTGTCCTTCCAGCTCAGCAATCTTAGAGAGAAGAGAGCATCCTTTTCCCTGGCAAGAAGAGAAAAGTTCTAGAGCTGCTTCTCATTGGTCCAGTTTGGATCACATGCTTTCCCTGAGCCAATCACATTGGCCTGAGGGATCCAGGAATCTAGGTAAGGATAATCCATCCACTCCTGGAACCAGAAGGGAGAGTCTCTCTCACTTGAACCCTATCTACTGGGGAGGGGAAAAGGCCACCCGAATTGTCACTGGGAAGGCAAAAAGAGAAGAAAGAATTATCAGCACGGATTGAGCATTAACTATTTGCCACACAATAACAACACAGGACAGGGACACTTATCGTTTTCATTTTACAGAGTGGAATTGAAGGTCAGTAATGTTTGTAAGGCCGCACAGCTAAGAGGTGGAGAAACTGTTTGAAATCTGTCTGATGCCAAAGCTCCCGGATGATGACAGTGATGTTGATGATTACAGAAATAAGAACTATTTGTTGAGCACCTACTGTGTGCTAAGCTTTTCAAGCATGATCTCATTTCATTCCACCTGCAACCCTTTGAGGCAAGTGTAGTGGACGGTGTATCTGACTCCCTGACCTCCATTCAAGCCCAGCCACAGGCCCAGGCCCCGGTTAGTCTAAGCCACTCGTGGGAACTGCATCCCCTTGCCAGAGAATGGTTCAGGAATGGGCATGTGACCCAAATCTGGCCAATGAGAAGTGAGGAGACATTTGCCAGGAAAGGTCTTCCTCACTCTTCCAAGAGAGGGTCTGGAAATGAACCAGTTTTCCTCCTGGACACGAAAGAGGTTGCCTGCAGCCCTGGATCACGAGGAGAACCAGCCTCAGAATGAAGCAACACTGCAGACGGCAGAACAGAGATGGAAAGAACCTGGGCCCTTCTCGATATCGTTGGGCTGCTGGATCTGCCACTGTCCTGCAGCTGGCCTGACCCAGATGTCTCGTAAGGGGAGGCGGGACAGCCTGTTCCAGTTAAGCCAATCTGAGTTTTATTAGCTTCTTTCCAGCAAAAGGCATTCTAATAGACTCAGTATGGATTTTTATTATGTTTATTTCACAGACAGGGAAACTGAGGCTCAGAAAGATCGAGTGAGTTGCCTAAGGTCACACAGTGAGCAAGGCTTTGATCCAGGGTTTGTCTGATTCCAAACTCATCACAAAGTATGGTTTCCACATGGTAGCAGCCTTCCTCCCATAGACACTTTTTAAGCACCATAACGCCTAATCCTCATAACAACCCTGCGAAGTAAGTTCTTTTATTATCCCCATTTTGCAGATCAGAAACGTCCGTAGGAGAGGGGAGGCTGTTTAGCAGAGAGGCTTGTGGATCTGAGGCTTTGCTTGCAGGTTTATGATTCAGAGCCAAGGGCAGACAATGGTCATGTGGTACAGGGATGGGGTAGGGGTGTGGAGTAAGGAAATCTGGAGGTTGGAAAATGCTAGAATCTTATTTCGACCCTGCTGAAGTGTTGAGCCAGAAGCTTTGGGAAATAGAGCCCCAGAAAGTCATTTGTCCTCTCTCAGGATTGGCTCTTAATTAATTTTAAATTTGAGTAAAAAAAAAAAAAATCTGCTCAGGGAATACATCACCATTTTAGAAAAAATTGGAAATATAGGCATGTCATAAGATAACATAATTCAAAAATCTTACCAATACTCCAGCTGTATAATTATTGGCAATTATGCTCAATCTCTTCATGCCTCTGTTTCCTCGAAACAGGGTAGTCAGGAAAGCCTCTCTGAGTAGATGACATTTGAGCTGAGGCCTGAAGGATGAGATGGAGCCGCCATGGGAAGAGTGTTCCAGGTAGAGGGAATAGCACGTGCAAAGGCCCTGAGGTGGGAGTGAAGTTAGCTGACTGAAGGGACAGGAGGATGGCCGGTGGGGTTCATGAGAAACAAGAGGGGGAGAGTCAAAAGGAGATGAGATCAGGAAGGTAGACTAGAGTCAGATCACAGGCGGGGGAATGGGTTTGGGGCCAGGGAGCTGCTCACGTGCCCAGCACACAAGTGATGGGCCAGTGGTATAAGCAGAAGGTTTATTAATCAGCATCAGGCTCCTGGGAGGAAGGGAGGGCGAGAGACACTGCCAATTCGGTCCGGTACATTTTTACCAAGCGCCCACTCTGTGCTAGGCCCTGCCTGGTGTTCTGGCCTCCAGGAGCATTTGCTTTGAAGATTAGAAATTCAGGGGCAGCCAGGGATCTAAAGAGGCTTTTTTCCAAAGAGGATGCCTGACTGGCCAACAAATGGTTGGAAGGATCCTCAAGGTCCCTCCAAAGCAGGCAATGCAAGTTAAAACACGGAGACATTTCACAGCTGTGGACTGGCAGCAATTTGAAAATCAGAAAATACCAAAGCATTAAAGAGTGGCGAACAACTCAGGCTCTGGAGCCAGCCTCTCTGGGTTCATATCACTCTCTGCTGTTCCGGGCTGAGCGATCTCAGACTACTTCACCTCTCTGTGCCCCGATTTCTCCGTCTATCGAATGGAAATGGTAATTGTCTTTACCTCAAAGTTTCCTGGGAGGGTCACATGGGTTATTTCGTGTTAGACTTTGAGAAAGGTGCCTGGCACATAGCTGTGCCATGTGTGGTGGTGGTGTTACTGGTGAGGAAGGGGGAACCGGAACTCGCATACACTGCTGTTTGGCAATTGAAATGCACGAGCCTGGTGGCCAGCAGTCCCACTCCGAGGGTCCACCCCGGAGAAGCTCTTGCGTGTGCGGGGATGGGTGTGGTGGCTTCACCCATAGGAGGCCAAAAGTGGCATCGACTAGATAGGCGTCAGCCTGTGAGTAGGTAAATAAACTGTGACATGTTCCCATAAAGGAATACCAGTGAGCAGTAAAAATGAATAAACTAGATCTAACCAGGTCTTAAAAATATAATGTTGAATAAGAAAAGAAACTTTCAGAAGTAAACTCTTAGTATGATACCATTTATGTAAATATTAAAGCCACAAAACCATGTCATATATATAGTAATAGCAGGAATGATGTTGAAATATTTAACAACTGGCATGACCCAGGCACCGGCCAATCAGAACAGAGGCTGACCACATGGGTCCCAACGGGTGGTCCATGGTTCCCCATTCCTCCTAGGATAAAGATGTGGCTTCTCTGTGCTCACCAGCCCTCCCACCCTCCCCACTGTGTTCTGTCCATTCTATTGCTTATTAGCTGTGTCATGTCAGGCAGGTTGATTAATCTCTCTGGGCTTCAACTTTTTCGTCCGTAAGATGGGAATAATACTTGCAAAAGCTAACACATACCTACTTTCCGATGTGCCAAGCACTCATTAGAATCCTCACAATCACCTTTTGTGGTAAGTTCTGTTATTACTCCCACTGTGCTTATGTGGAAGCTGAGGCATAGAGGGCATGAGAAACTTGCTCGTGGTCTGTAGAACCTAACTTATAGGATTGTTGCAAATGTATACTAAATGATACACCTTAAGAGCTTAGAAAAAGGGCTGGCACTGAATAAGTGGTCAATAAGTATCAGAAGTTGTCATTATGGGGGCTGGCCCGGTGGTGCAGCGGTTAAGTGCACGCACTCCTCTTTGGCAGCCCGGGGTTCCCAGGTTCAGATCCTGGGCGCGCACCGACGCACCGCTTGTCAAGCCATGCTGCGGTGGCATCCTATATATATAAAAAAAAAAAAAGTAGAGGAAGATGGGCACAGATGTTAGCCCGGGGCCAATCTTCCTCAGCAAAAGGAGGAGGATTGGCATTGGATGTTAGCTCAGAGCTAATCTGCCTTAGAAAAAAAAAAAAGAAGTTGTCATTATGTCACCGCCCTGCTCATGTGTCTTCAGTGGTTCACCATTGCCCTTAGGAGGCAGTTTGAACTCTAACATGGACTAGAAGGTCATGATCTATTCCCTTTCCACCCCTCTATCTCCTTCCCCTGTTTCCCCTTATTCTCTGTTCTCCAGTGAACTGGCCTTCTCTCAATTCCTCCCACAACCCTCACCTTCCCTGCCATTGGGCCTTTGCACATGATATTTCCCCTTGCCTGAAATGCTGTTCCCTCCTGCTCTTCTTTTACCTAGTTAGCCTCTAAACACCTTCATAAGTCACATACAATGACACCTCTTACAGCAGGCCCTGTTGGAATGGGTTAGGTCCTCCTGGTCTATGTTCTCTAACTTTCTAAAATTTTTCTTAAGTCATGGAATCCCTCCTGGAATTACTTCTGTAATGTTGGTCTCCCCCCTCTCAACTGAGAGCTCTTGAAAAGCAGGGGACTCTTCTGACTTAATCGTTGTCGTGGGCCTATCCATAGGGCAGGCATACAGATCTGCCTACCCTATCCCAATCCCTTTCTAAGGTGGTTTCCTGTACTAGAAAGTGAAAAAACCACATTTCCCAGACTTCCTTGCGGCAGGAGTGACTCATGTGGCCCAGGCTCCCCTGGTGAGCCTTGGAGGCAAAACTAAGCCGTGGGATGCTAGGTGGTGGCATCTTCTGGCAAGCACAGCGGTAGAGATATCTGGTCCTTCCCGGGAGGAGGAGGGGAGTTCCAGCAGCCAGCTTCCTAAGTCTCGAGCAGAGGTGGCAGCGGCAGCAGTGGTATTTCTGTTGGGACAGTTCAGCAGTGTAGGGGGTATTTCTCCTGCCTGCACTGTTTGTGGTTGTTTAGCATCTGGGGTACTACCTAATACCTTTAATACACCCCTTTCAGCTTAAGCTGGCTCTCGTTGATTCTATTGCCTGCAGTTTAGGATGCCTCACAGAAGCACTCAATAAATATTTGTTGACTGAATAACGAATGAGTGACTGGTGACCTCATAAGGACCTCCCTGTTCCCACTGCTTTAATCCCCAAGAGGTAACGTCACAGGCCCTGCCCTGGATTGTACCATTCTTTCAAAGGTCAGGGGCAGGAAGACCACGTGGAATGTCTTATCGCTGGCAGGATGGAACACAGAGGGCTTGCAGATGATGAGAGCCCAAGGAAGGAACTGGGGCTGTCTCCTGGGGCAGGTGGGGGAGCTGGCTGGAGCCTCGGAATGAGTGGGTTTGGGGAAAGGTTGATATGTGAGGAAGAGGGAGTGGGCAGGGTGGACCACTGAGCTGTCCCAGGGCCAGGGTTGGGGGTGGTTTAATTGGGGTCCTTTCTGCTGTGCGCGCCAGTAGGACAGTGCATGTGCTGCTTGTCAGCTGAAAAGCAGGTTGGAAAAATATAGTTATGAAGCAAATATTTTTCAAAGAATGCTTGACCTCTGTGTCAGCCAGAGTGCTTCTGTCTGTGAGTGACAGAAGACTGATCTTAGGAAGGCTTCGGTTGGGTTCCTGCAGAAGCAGATCCGAGACAGGGATTTGTGTGCAAGTAGTTCACTTGGGAGGTGATTCCAGAAAGCCCTGGTGGGGAAGCGGGCAGTGAAGCAGGGAAGGGAAGAAGCCGAGATAAGCGGAGTTACTGAGCAGGTTACTCTGGGCAAGTGGGACTCGACCCCCCTCCTCCTCCTTCCCTTCCTCCTCCTCCTCCTTCTGGTCTTCCTCTCCCTCTTCCTCCTCCTCCTTCTTTCATCAACCCTTTAAAAATGTAAAACCCACTCTTTGCTGTGAGGACCAACAGGCCACAGTTAGCCACTCCCTGGTGTAGCGCAAGAACGTAGACTTGGTGTCCCAGAGGGGCTCGGGCACTTCCTAGCAGGGTGATCTGAGCAGCCCCTTCATCTCTGAGCCTCAGTCCCGCAACTATGCAGGAGAGGCCGTGCTCCCTCTCTCGTGAGGCTGAGCTGAGACACAAAGATTATGAACAGCAGCTGCTGTATATGAGAGTACAGACTAGAGACCCAAACAACCACGGCTTAACAAGCGAAAAGTTGTTTTTTTTTTTTTCACTGAGATAAAATTCACATAACAAAGTGCACCATTTTAACCACTTAATTCAGTGAAGAGAGAAATATTTTATTTCTTTTTTACATCTTTCTTGGAACTGTGTGGGCGTCAGTGCTGCGGGGCCAGGATGGCATTGTCCAAGGGGGTGGGGCCCAGGGTCCTTCCACCTGGTGGCTCCTGCCTCCCTGGAGAGGCATCCTTGTCCACGTGCTCCAGGACGGCTCCCCAGCACCATGTCTGTCCCTTCAGCCAGCAGGAAGAGGAACAGTGAGAGGAAGAGCGTTGCCCATCCCTTGTGAAGGGCAGCACCCAGAAGCAGGTCCAGTGGATACGTGCGGGAAGATCTTTCCATGGTTGTCACTTAGTCGCACGGCAAAGAAGCCTGGGATATGTGGTAAAGCTGTGGGACGCTGTGTATCCAGATAAAAATCAGGTATTCTCTTACTAGGAGAGAGGAGGCAGGAACAGATGTCGGGGAGATTATTTGTAATCTTTGCCCAAAGCATCTGACTCAGAGAAGCTCTACAAAAGAGAACTGTTATTGTTGTTGTCTCTTCTTTGAAAAACCCAGTGGGTACACTTGAAAGATGCACGTAAATGCTGGGTACCCATACCACCCTGCGTTGAATTCTGGAATCAGTACAGTAGGGTTTAAATCTTTAGTTTCATGCCTTCTTAGGCTGTGTGACCTTGGATAAGTTACTTAACCTCTCTGAACCTGCTTTCATCATCTGTCAGGCAGGAATAAGGTACATGACGCGTGCAGGGGCTGGGAAATTCAAATGAGACAATGAACAAAAAGCTCCAGCACAATGTCCAGCCCAAAGGGGGCGCTCAATAAATGGTCATTTCATTGAGCAGAAATGTGTATGGTGGGGAAGAACATGAGCTCGGAGATCAGAGACCTGGGCTTACATATAGACTCCTCTACCTCCTAGCGAGGCAAACTCTTTAACCTCTCCATGCCTCAGTTCCCTCATCTGTGAAATGGGAGCAGTAACAGTTCCAGGCCACTGGTTGGTTTGGAGGCTCCTAAGAATGGCTGGCCCACTGAAACCGGCCGAGCAGTGTGAGTTATTGTTAGGTTCTTGTTCCTTGTTCTTGTTGCTATTATTAGGTACTTTGAGCCAGAGGAGGAAGAGGCAGAGTCAAAGGCTGTTGCTGCAAACACGATGTGGTTTAAAGAAGTCATAGAAGAAGGAATTCGAGCTGTATGATGCCATTACATGAAGTTCAAAAACAGGCAAAAATACCCATCAGTGTTGGAAATTAGGGGAATGGTTACCACTGAGGGTGGTGGTAGAGGCTGGAAGGGGGCTTGTAGGTGACTGAGAATGGTCCGTTCCGTGGTCTGGGGGCTGGTTACCCTAGCGTGTCGCCCTGGTGGAAATCTATCAAGCTGTCGCTTACGCGTGCACTTCTCTGTATATATGTTACACTTCAATACAGAGTTTCCTCCAAAAAGTATTTGTGGTCTCTTGGAAGCCGGCAGTGGGTGAGGGGCCGAGGGGCACAGGTGGGGGCATCCTTCCTTGTTATCCATCACAATTTCTGTTTCGGCTCGAGGTACGGACGTTGGCTTCCCCTTCAAAAGCTTGACTTGGTGCCCATTCCTGGAGCCTCTGGCCACCAAATTCCCCTTCCCCCTGTGATATGGCCTGATTACCACATCCGGGTCCAGCCTGGTGCCAGCCAGCCTGACTGCCCATGTTATCGGCTCCTGGACTATGAGGGAGACTTGTTTAGACAGGGAAATTTCAACAAGTCACTGTGCACAGCAGCCTCAGATCGTGATCTCACAAGTGGGATTGGTGCTATTCATTCTTTATTTCATTAATTCAACCACTTTTTGGGTACCCACTATGTATGAAGCTCTAGGCAAGGTCTGTGGTTGATACAAAGATGCTTCATTCATTCATGCAACAAATATTAATTGAGCACCCACCGGCCCATGCTGGGTACTGGGGATGCCTCTGTGTAGAAAACAGACGTGGTCCCTGGAGCTGACTTATTAGTAGAGGGAGATAGACAAGAAATAAACAAGGAAATGCACAGTGTGTCAGGTGATGGTAAGTGCTATGGAGAAAAATTAAGCATAGCTGAGGATGTGGAGTGCCAGACACGTTTGGGGGGGGAGGGTTGTAATTTTTAACAGAGTATACAGGAAATGCCCTCCTGAGAAGGTGACATTTAAGCAAAGACTTTAAGAAGAGGGAGTAGGCCATGTGAGGATGTGAGGAAAGAACATTCTCGCCAGAGAGGAGAGTGGGGATCTGAGGTCAGAGAAGTAGCAGGGAACCAGATCCCTCTGGGCCTTGTGGGCCAGGGTGATGATTTTGGCTTTTACTCCAAATGAGATGGGATCCATTGGAGGAAATTGAATAGAAAAGGGACATGATCTGATTCTATCTTAACTTTGGCTGCTGGTTTGAGAATAAGTTATTGAGAAAAAAGATAGAAGCAAGGAGACAAGCAAGGAGGTTGCTGCCATAATCTAGGTGAGAGACAATAGTGGCCTGGGATGGTGTCAGTGGAGATGTGTTGATTCTGGATGTATTTTGAAGGTGGTGCCAAAAGATTGCTGATGGATTGAATGTAAGGGGTGAGAGACAGAGAGGCATCTAGGATGCTGCTCATCCTGGATTGTTGGCCTGAGCAAACAGAACGATGGAGACATTAACTAAGCTGGGGAGGACTTCAACGGGGCAGGTTGGATGAAGGTCAGGAATTGGCTTTTGGGCGTGTTCATTTTGGGAGGGCTGTTAGATATCTAAGTGGAGATGTGGAAGAGGCAGATGGAGATCTGATCCTCAAGTTCAGGACAGAGGTCTGGGCTGAAGACATACATTTGGGGATATCCGTGTTTAAGATGGTATTTCAAGCCAGCAGACTGGATGGGAGAAGATGTCTGAGGACTGAGCTGTGGGGCACATTCAACATGGTCAAGGGCAGAGAGATGAGGAGGAACCAGCAAAGCAGACGGATCAGGAGCAACCATCATTAAAATAACATCAACCCATCGTCATGAAAATAACAGCTGCCTTTGGAGAAGATTGTACAAAGTGGAATGCACTCCAAGATAAATTTTTACGAGAAAACAAAACAGACAAGCAAACAAATCTAAGGTGGAGAAATGTATATATCTGTGTGAATTAAAAATATATATATATATAATATTTTAAAACCATCACATATTGCTTCAGGAGAAAATCATCAATGAATGCTAAATCTAAGGGCTTGGAGAAATTTACAAGGAAGAAAATATTTCATTGGTCTTCATGTATCCCTCCAACAGATTACTTATTAGTTTCTGGGAGAACTGTACTTTCACCAGGAGATCAAAATCAACGTCAACAAGAAGGGACAGATGGACATCATGTATCTCCAAACGTGATACCCTGAGAACAACACAACGCCACTCAAGTCGTATTTCAGCCATGGACGCATAACCTGAATCAAACTGGGGCAGATTGTGTTTTCCAAAGATGGTCGCACCAATATATATTGGTCCCATCCCAAATGCATTTATTATGAAGCGACATTGACATGCCTCATCTCGGGGTGGAGTCTCTGTTCCCTGTCCTTGAACCTGGGCAGAACATTGTAACTTCCTCAACTAATAAAATGCAATGAGTGCCACTGCATAACTCAAAGGCTAGGTCATAAAAGTCAATCTGGCTTCCTCTATTCCCTCTCTCTCACTTGGATCCTTGCCCTTCCCTCCCAACCACCATATTGTGAGGAAGCTCAGGACACACGGAGAGGCCCTGTGTGGGTGTTCTGACCACCAGCCCCAGACAAGCCCCAGCCAGCAGCCAGCATCAACTGCCAGATACATGCGTGAACGAGCCGTCAGATCATGCCAGCCCCTAGCCTTTGGGTATTCCAGCTGAGGACCCAGATATAAGCAGATATACGTCTTCTCCACTATACCCTTTCTGAATTCCTGCCCAACAGAAATTTGGGGTAATTTGTTACACAGCAATGTTAAGCAGATAAATCTCAAATTAGGAACATTCTATGGAATAACTGGCCTGTTTTCCTCAAAAATGTTAATGCCATAAGAGACAAAGAAAAGCTGAGGAATCATGCCTCAGATTAAAGAAATTTCTTTAATTAAGATTTAAGAAAACTAAAGATCGGGGCTCGCCTGGTGGCTCAAGCGGTTAAGTGTGCACACTTTGCTTTGGTGGCCCGGGGTTTGCAGGTTCAGATCCCAGGCGCACACTGACACGCCGCTTGTCAAGCCATGCTGTGGCAGCTTCCCACATATGAAGTAGAGGAAGATGGGCATGGATGTTAGCTCAGGGCCAATCTTCCTCAGCGAAAAAAAAGAGGAGGATTGGCATTGGATGTTAGCTCAGGGCTGATCTTCCTCACACACACACACAAAAAGAAAACTAAAGATTAAGGAAAACAGATTAAAGAAATTGTTTAAAGTTTAAACAGATTAAAGAAAACTAAAGAGACACAATAACTAAATGCAAAACATGGTCTTGAGCAGGATCCTATACTAGAGGGAAAAAATGCTGTAAAAGACGTTATTGCAACAATTGACAAAACTGGAATATGGGGATGGTGTCAAAATAAATTTCCTGAATTTGGTAACCATGGTTAGTTGCATACAGTAATATCCTGTTCTTAGGAAATATATGCTGAAATATTAAGGGGTAAATGGGGCATGATGTATATAATCTGTTCTCAAATGGTTTAGAAAATAAATATTAGTAATAAATAAATATACTCACATGAAGAAAGAGAGGATGATAAAACAAACATGGAAAAATATTAAAAATTGGTGAATCTGGGTAAAGGGCATACTGGAATTCTCTGAATTATTCTTGCAACATTTCTATAAACTCGAAACTATTTTACAACCTATAATCGTGGTTGCGTCTGGGGAGGGAAGTGGGTGGCAAGAGGAACAGGGAGGAAGAGAGACTCATTTTTTACCCTTTCATACTGTTTGGAAATATGCCCTAGTCAAATAAATAAGTAAAAAGCAAAAAATAACAAAAGTTCATTTATCAGACACATATTCTAGGCACTATGTGAAGCCGCTTACAAGTTTGAGATGATTCTCATTTATTTCTCTCAACTATGCCCATTGCATGGAGAAGGAAACTGAGGCTCAGAGAAGGGAGGTGATTCGCCCAAGGCGGAGACCAGAACCGGGAGTTAACCCAGGTCAGTCTCATTTCAGAGGCCTCAAAATCAGTTGGGCAGGATCTTTGCCTTTAAGGAGAGGAGATTTCTTAAAACCTTCTTTGTTGTTTAAAGGAAAAAAGAAAGCATCTGGCTCTTAGCTGTGTGGGTGTGGGTTGTGGAGATTAATCTGGGGTGTAGTTATTTGACCAATTAGTCATTCAACAGACATTTATTAAAAATCTCTATTGGGCCCAAAAGCAGATTTACCAGTCCTGGGAGGTACTAGGAGCTCTGGAGTGTTCCGGGTTGAGTGAGGGGCAGCCAGGGTACAATCAGGAAGCATTTCTGTGTAAACTGCCTAAAGAGATCTCAGAAGGAAAGGTCCTGACTCTCTGAGTGTCCAGTAATTTGAGATGAGTTATTTTTTCTTTGTCAATAAATACTCACTTTCTTACCTATTTCATGTTTATAGTTTTGTATTCTTTTTCTAAAATTACTTAAACTTCAGAACCCATAACCACTAAGAGTCAGAGAGAGAGCTCGCAGTCTGGTGGAGTTGAGCAATTACAGCACAGTGGCGGATGCTCTGCAGGGGGAAGTAGGCCCTGATGGTTACTCAAGAAGTCCAGGGCTGTCTTTTTCCTTTTTCTCACAGTTGCCTCCAAAACCCCTTTTTGATCAGCAATTGATATTTTTATTATCTACTTTCCTGCTGTCCCCAAAGTGACGTGGGTAACTGGCCATGGTTCTACAGCGCGTGTGTGATAATATTGGATAACATAATGACTGCTCGTTGTGTGGTAGGCCTGCTAAGCCGTTTACTGAATTCATCTCATTTAAGCCTCGGAACAGTCCTATGAGGGCATACTTTTATTATCTCCATTTTACAGATGAAGACAGGGAGGCACGGAGAGGTTAAGTACTTGGCCAAGGAAACAGAGCTGGCACAAGAAGGAAACAGGAGTCAAACCTGGGCAGTGGGTCCTTGGTCCCCCAACACTATGGGCATCTGTAGCTCGTACCTGTCCAGAATCCCAGTTTTCCTTTGGGAACCCCCCTGCCCCCACTTCAGACCATGTGGTTTGGGTGGAGCTGGCCACCTTCCCTGGCTGTCGGGTGGGTCATGTCACTCTGTCCTGGCTCATGAGAGCCACAAATTGTCCTGGCCACTGTGATTAATTCAAAGGTGACCCCAGCCAGGTCAATGAGAACCCTTCCTCAAACCTTTATTAAAACTATGCAGAAAAAAGTACTTCCCAGGGTGTTGGAGATGGTAAGAGAGAGGCCATCTTGGTCACCTGCTTGAGAAGGAAGGGAACACGGGCAAATCTGAGCATGACAAAGCCCCATTAACATTGCTTGACCTCCTGGATCCAGCCATGCCTGAAATGCCCATGGGCTTTTCCATTATGTGAGCTAATATATTCCGCCTCCCTCCCCTCCTTTGTTGGCCCAGGCTAGTGAAGCACGTAGAGTGGATGTTCAAACATTGGTTGTGGTTTAGGCCATGGTCGCAACCCACCTTCTTCCTTTTTTCTTTAACAGCTTTATTGAGATATAATTCACCTAATGTGTAATTCATCCTTTTAAAGCGTACAATCCGGTGGTTTTTCATATATTCAGAGCCATGCAGCCATCTCCACAATTTTAGAACATTTTCATCACCCTAAAAACAAACCTCGTACCCATTGTTAGTTACTCCCCGCTTCCCTCCAAATCCCCCTCCTCCCCAGCCCTAGGCGACCACTAAGCTGCTTTCTGTCTCTATGGATTTGCCTGTTCTGGACGTTTCATATAAATATGATCCTATAATATGTGATCCTTCGGCCCTTCCTTTCACTTAGCATGTTTTCAGGGTTCATCCATGTTGTAGCAATTATCGGTGCTTCATTCTTTTTTATTGCTGAATAAGATTCCATTGTGTGGATACACCACATTTTATTTATCCATTCATCAGTTGTTGAACATTTTGGTTGTTTCTACTTTGGGCTATAATAAATAATGCTGCTGTAAACCTACATGTACATATGTTTGTGTGGACATATGTTTTCCATTTTGGGGTATATACCGGAGAGTGGAACTGCTGGGTCATAGGAGAACTCTGTTTAGCCTTGTGAGGACCTGCCACACTGTATTCCAAAGTGGCTGCACCATTTTTACCTTCCCACCAGCAGTGTCTGAGCCTCCCCCCAACCTTACTTTTGCTGTATGACTCTGACAAGTTGTTTCAACAACCTGGGCCTCAGTTCTCATCTGTGAAATGGAGAGAGCAAAAGCATTTCCCTCACAGGGTTCTCCTGAGGGTGAAAGGAGACTCAGCTGCTAGAGTCAGGATACACTCGATAAAAGGTGGCTATAGACCTAGTTATCATGTGGGTCCCCACTTTCCAATTGCTCAAAACTCACCTGAACATCTGTGTGCTATGTGCCTGGCTGTATCATATGTATTAACGCTCCCTTGATTTTTCAAGTTGGAATTCCTTTGCCTTATGAGACTGGAAAATTTGTGGTCCAATCTGTGATGATCAGCTGACATTCAGGAACCCACAGTGCGGATCAGCGGGGTGACATGATCTGCCGATAAATGACACATTCGCTGAGAAAGAGAAACTGTGCCAAGCTTGAAACAGGAGAGTGTGAAAACCCCGTGACTGACTCATGGTCCCGGGAGTGGGATGGGGGAGGGGCGTGGGAGGGGCTGGATAAAATCGCAATTCCCTGAAGGCAGCCCGCCTTTCTCTCTGACCTCATCACCTCCTCCCCCTCCTCCTGCAGTGCCCATCAGTCAGAGTAAATCACTGCATTTTCCGGAACAAGTAATGCTCTCCAGACCTTTGTACATGCTGTTCCCTTTGTCGGGAGCACCCTTTCTGCTCCTTATCTCCCTGTCATCTGGCATAGTCCAGTTCATCCTTGAGTTTTGAGCTTAAAGGTCAACTTCTCCAGGAAGCTTTCTGCAATGGGGATCTTTTATCCTGCCTGTGTGACAGTTATTTCCTCTGGATCAGAAAACAGCATTTCAATTTTCCTTTGGGCAACTACTCCCTCTCCCACTCTTATCCATGGGGTCCAGGTATGGGGCCCTGGCTCCATGGGTGAGCCTGGCCAATCAGCACATTCCATCCCCCATCCCCATGGTCACAGCAATTGGTTCCTGGACAGGCTTGTCATTCCAGTGAGGTCAGTGAGACTCATTCCTGGGCCTTTGTTGGAATTGTTGGGAAAGAGGATCTCCCTGTGCACTGGGGTTGCCAGTTACAAGAATAAAGAAAGCTTCGAGGTCCTGCCACCCATCTTTGCCACCGTGTGCAGAAAGTCTGTCTGAAAGTAAATCCAAAACAGAGGAAAGCAGAACTGAAAGCTGGAGAGTGAGATGAAAGGGAAGAGATAGATGTATTTTTTGACACTGTTTGAGACCCTGGATCCAGTCATGCCTGAAGGCAGCTTTACATCATGGTTTCTCATAAACCAATAAATCCTCCTCTTCCTCTATTTATTTTACTAGTTGGTGGGTATTCTGTCACTTACAACCTAAATATACCTGACTAATTCTCCTTCACCCCATACTCACCCTGGGCTGGGATGATCTCTTTGTTTGGTTGTATCTCCTGCTATACTTGAGCAATTGTGCCTTATTTACTGCTGCATTTCTGGCACCTAGCCATGTCTGGCACATAATAGCACCTCAATAAATTCAATTGTCACTCCTTTCTTAAAAATTACAAATGAATTCATTACAGCATATAGGCAAACGCACACAAAACTATTCTCTAACTTTTCTATGGGTCTGTATGGAAACGCACAAACTAAGTCTGGAAAGATACCACCCATGCGTCATGGTGTAAGTTACCCCCCATCATGTGGTTATAAGGAGAATGTACTTACCTGCTACTCTTTATTAAATTATTAATTAAAAACAAAGCTTAACAAACAAAAACAGCACATGCTTTTTGTAATAACGAATGCAAACAATTCAAAAGTGTGTAGTTAGAAGTGAGAGTTACCTTGCCCCTCCCCATAAATATTTGTTGAATGAAGGAATAAAAGCTACTACTATAAATAGTTGATGAATGAGTGATTGAATAAGAAAACAGTTCCATCCAGAGAGACCTCAATTCAAGGTGACCCCCCCCACCCCAGCTCCAGTGGACCAGCTGATCTCCCTGAAAGCCTGGGCCTGGGGCCAAGGTTTTATTTCTTTCTGGGGTGGGCACCTGTCTGGAAGTCTTTTTTCCCCGGAGCCTTGGAGAATGACTCACAGGGTTTTGCGTGGACAAGTCCCCTAGTGACCATAAGGCTCACTTTCTGTTCCTTAAACAGGTGGGTTCTAGGTAGACTCCCCAGGAGATGAGTTGTGTGGAATGGGGGGGCTCCTGTGTGACTGTGTGGCCAGTGGCTGATTGCTGTTCCCCAGGAAACAGCCTCTAGCAGACACTCAGTCCCCATTTGTAACAGACAGTATGGAGAGTCTGCTGGCCCACAGGGGACTCGAGGTCCAGTCCAGCCAATTAACCTGCGATGGGGCCTTTCTCATCTATAAAACGAGGGGAGGATGTGGCAGACTCTGGTGGTTGCCTATCTAATGACTGTCCCGCCCCTTCTTTCTTGCTTACAGAACCTCAACTGAGGGGGGGCATTGGATGGCCATGTGCTTAAGGAGAAAGCTGGGCCTCTCCCCAGCCCCAGCCTTCTGTGTCTAAGTGAGTGCACACACTCGTGCATGTGTATCTGTGCACTCATGCACACACACACGTAAATCTTACATAGTGTAAGTGAATCAATAACTCCATACATCCACTTGCCAGTAATGGGTAATGACATTCTTCTCACTTTCTATGTGGTTTTAGGCAAGACACTTAATCTCTTTGTGCCTCAGTTTCTTCTTTAAAATGGGAATAGTTCTCACATTTCAATGTTTGCTGTGGGCATTAAAAATAACCCAGCTAAAGGGCCCAACATACAGCAGGATGAAAGTAACCATGCTCAGACAAACACTCTTGGCTAAATTCGCCGTTTGAGGATACCTCTGTTCTTCGTTACGCACTCAGTGAGTGACAATTCCTTTATTAACTCGATTTGCTAATCCAACTAATCCTATTTAAAACGTGTATGAATTATTACATTAAAAGCAGATTTTATTTGATAAGCAAGGTAATTTCAAAACGTTGGGGGTGCATATGAGGAGAAAAGCTACAAGGACAGAGGATGTGGGCTGTGAAATATCGGGAATTGCTGGTGTCTGGACATTGCTGATGTCTGGAAAGCCGTCTTGTGGGAAACACAGAACTGCCGGGCCTTTCCCTAAAGGATTGCATGCAGTGGGTCTGAGATGGGGCTAGGACTTCTGTGAACAAGGATTTTATCAGCTAGAGAATTTGGGAATTGCCAGTTTTGGAGATTAATTCTAATCCCTGACTTTGCCCTTTGCTATCTGGACAAGTGGTCCTACTTCCATAAACCCTGGTTTCCTCATCTGTAAAATGATGATGATATTGCCAACCTCAGTGGTCTGTAGCATGGGTTAGCAATGGCTCCCAACCGGGGGTGATTTTGTTCCCCAGAGGACATGTGGCAAAGTCTAGAGACGTTTTTGGTTGTCGTGACTGGGGAGAGGGGCATGAAAGGAGGGTGCTACTGGCCTCTGGTGGGTAGAGGCCAGGGATGCTGCCAAACATCCTACGGTGCACAGGATGGCCCCCTGTGCACAACAGAGAATTATCCAGCCCCAAACATCAATGTTGCCCAGGTCGAGAAACTCGGGTTTCACGTATTAATGTGCCATAAGGGCGGAGCCCAAGGAGACTTTTCTATGGCCTTAGCACAAACAAAGTTGCCCACAACATAAAGGCCTTCCCAGTCCAGGAAAATAGAGTTAACCGGGGGAAGTGGAGAAAGTTGGAGAGCCAGAGAGAGCTCCATTGTTCTGTGTGTGGGTGGGGTGGGGAGGATGGCAGTGGCGCCAGAATCTCTGTGTGTGACCCACTGGGAGAAGCCAACCGGCTGGCGGGGTTGTCAGGGCCTTCACTCCAAGCTGCATTTGTGTGATGAGCTTGAGGTTTTTACGTAGATGGTACCTACAGCTCAATGAAAGTGACTGAGTTTTCCAAGTTGCTTGTTGCTACACTTCATGTAATATTAAGGACATATCAACGGGCTATATCAGTGGTTCTCAACCAGGGGTGATTTTGTCTCCTAGGGGACATTTGACAATGTTGGAGATGTTTTTGGTTGTCACAACAGTGGGGGAGGCTACTGGCATCTCGTGGATAGAGGCCAGGGATGCTGCTAAACACTCTACAGTGCACAGGACAGCCGCTCGCCCCCCAAAGAATTATTTGGCCCAAAATGTCAATAGTGCAGATGTTGACAAACCTGGGTTTATATCAGGACGTTGTTGTTATTGGGGTCCAAAAGCCACCCCCAGATGTGGAGGCTGGTGGGCAGGTTTAAGGGGATGGAGATGATAAATTCTGTTTGGACAGGTCAAGTAGTTCCTGAGATCATTTGGGAGCCAGAGGGGGATCCTAGAAGTATTTTGCAGGGTGTTTCTTGAGGCCCTCTTATGTGCCATGCCCTCTGCCCTCTGCTGACCACAAGGGCATCTTGGAGGGAGTTCATCTCAGCTCTGGAGAAATGTCCAGTTAGCTGAATGACAGATACGAAGGATTTTAAGGGGTACAGAGGGAGGAAACCTGGGCCAGGAGTTCGAGTCCTGACTTTGTTTCTGTGAGACCAGCAAGTGCCTTCTCTTCTCTGGTCCTCCATTTCTAGCTCTGCAAGCCCTGGACTCTGAGCAGCTGAGATGATCAGGAAACAAGATGGCGGGGGCATGGAGGATTCTGGGAGCTGGACAGAGGTTTTGGCATCACTGGGATTTCCAGGAGACAGGGTACAGTTGAGGGCCAAGGAGTTCCTACAATGAGGACAGAGTGTCAGCAGACGTAGGGCAGAGCAGAAGGCTTGGCCCACCTTTTGCCAAAGAAGAAGTGAAGCAGGGAAAGGAAGGTTGTTTGGAGGCGGCAGTACAGAGGATGCACTTCTTGAACTGGAGTTAGGGTCTCAAGTCACATGGGGGTGGCAGCAGATGCTGTAGCAGGTTTTAGCCTTGAAGGTCCTGTGTCCCCAGAACCCCCTGAGTCCCAGGCAAACTGGGATGGCTGGTCACCCTGCTCAAACTGCCCACTTCCAATCTCCTTTCCCTTTGCCTTCCTCTACTAGAGAGACCAGGAAGCTAAATATTTAATTTTCTTAGCCACCTTCTGGCCAGTGGAGGCCGTGAGACACGGTTGAGGCTAATAAGGTGTAAGCGCAGGTCCACTGGGAAGCCTTTCTCTCTGGAAAATAAAGACACAGCCTTTCCAGGAGAAGACATTTGGTCCTTCTCCTTCTTTCAGTAGCAGAATCCCTGAAATTTAGCTTGGTGGCCAAAGACTACATTTCCCAGTACTCCTTGCAAATAGGTATGGGCGACTGACTATGTCCTGGCCGATGAGATGTGAACAAAAGTGACAAGAACACCTTGCATGCCATTTCCTTAAAGCAGCAGGACCTGCCTTTCCCTGTTCCTGCAGGCTGGAATGTACATCTGATGGTGGGAACTGGAGCAGCCATGTTGAATCCAAAGATGGAAGCCATGTGTTAAATATAGCAGAGCAGGCCCTGTGGCGTAGCGGTTAGGTGCGCGCACTCCGCTGCTGGTGGCCTGGGTTCGGATCCCGGGCGCGCACCGACGCACCGCTTCTCTGGCCATGCTGAAGCTGTATCCCACATACAGCAACTAGAAGGATGTGCAGCTATGACATACAACTATCTACTAGGGCTTTGGGGGAAAAAAATAAATAAATATAATTAAATATAGCAGAGTGACTAGCTAGAAGGAGCTTGAGTCATTGACACAGTGGAGCCAGCTTAGCCCTGGATCACTTAACTTAGACTATTATGAAATAGAGAAATAAACTCCTATCTTTTTAAAGTCATAGTTATTTTGCATCTTTAATACCAGAGTCAAGCCTGTATCCTAACCAATATAGTATGTAATGTGGTACATAAGGTGAAAATCATGTATAGTCAAATGCTGCTTAAAAAATCTGAAATCATGGGGGACCGGCCCCATGGCTTGGTGGTTAAGTTCAGCATGCTCCACTTCAGCCTCCCGGGTTCGCGGGTTCGGATCCAGGGTGTGGATCTACACCACTCATCAACCATGCTGTAGCGGCGACCCAAATACAAAATGGAGGAAGATTGGCACAGATGTTAGCTCAGGGCTAATCTTCCTCAATCAAAATAATAATAATAATAATAATAATCTGAAATCATGACAAAGTAAGGTTTGTATGCATAGTGGCTCTCAACATGGCTGAACACGGCTAATTTCCCCACTCGCACTGCCAGCAGTGGAACTCATCAAAGTTAGCTGAGCTGCAGATCAAGAATGGCTTCTATGAGGAAAATACTGAGTAAAGATACATGGCTCTCGCCATGAGAAGATCAGATGAATGGAGATCAGTTGAGGAACTATCAGATTCATGTCTCCCGTTGCATATTTACTTTGAACCAAATAGCAGTGGTGGAAACATTGTTGCTATTTAAACCACTGTGGGATTTTTTTGCCCCTCTCTTTCATCATTCTCAGAATGAAGTGTTCATCTCATGGCCCAAAATACCTGCCTTACCTCCTGTCATCATGTTTACATTCTTGCCCACAGTTAGAAGAGGGCTCACCGCCACCTCTAAGGACAAATGCTGCAAGTTACACACATTATCTCCACTTACATCCCATTGGCCAGACCATAGTCACATAGTCACACCTAGTGTCAAGGGAGGCTGGGAAATGTAGTCTTTATTCCAGGTGTCCATGTGCCCAACTAAACTTGAGGTTTTTATTACTCATGAAGAAGAAGAAAATGGATTGGTGTTGTGGGGAACTGGCACTGTTTGCCACAGTCAGCTACTATTTATTGAGCTCCTGCTGTATACCAGATGCTAGACACCGTTTGTCTATTTAATCCTCACAACACCTATGGTAGATGAGAGTTATGATCTCCGTTTTACAGATGAGGAAACCAAAGCTTGGAGAGGACAAGGGACTAGCCCAAAGTTACAAAGCTAGAAGTATCCATGCAAGATTCCAACTCAGGTCCCTGTATGCTTCTCTGTCACTGTTTGGTTGATGGACTAAGAGATGGAGTGGGCCAACCAGTTGGCTCCATAGATGAACATCCGTTTGGTCTGCCTAACATCAGTGCCTTCTGATTATAACACCCCAATTTTCCTTCGGAGAATGTAGCAAATGCTATCAGTGCCCTGGCCATTGTTCTAACCTTCAATGCACACTGGCCTAACCTTCATCTCTTTGTCTAAGGACTTTCTTAGGTCACCAGGGACCACTTGGCTCTTGCATGCTGGTAGTTCTGGGCAATTAACACTTCTGGGAGCAGCTCTCAAAGACTGACAGAAGCTAGTAGGTAAATCCCTCAGCACCCCCAACCCTAAGATGGGATAACTCTGGGGTGTGTGTTCTGCACTAGCTCCCAGAGTTCCCTGATGGGATTCAGCTCCAATTGCCTACAGTGGTAACCTGCTCAACAACACATCCCCTGTTGACTGCCTTCCCTTTCCTGTCTCATTCCTATGATCCCCCAATTCTGCTGCCTGGGATCATCACCCGAATAATCCTCTTGCTCCTCAAATCCTTGTCTAGGGGTCTGCTTCTGAGGGATCCCAACTAAGGGATGAAGTTATCGCTTCCCAGATCTCTGTCTATATGGTTAAAGTGGGACTGATGCTGCCGCCCAACTCCAGGGGTGGGCGTCTGACTCAGGTCTCACCAATCACACCACCATACCTCTTTAACTACAGTGATAGGCTCAGGGATCGCCATGTGACCTCAAGTCAGCCCAGTGACAAGTTCTTCCTGCATTTCTGCTGAAACAACTGAGAAAGAGAACCTTTTCTCTGGTATGGTTCCTAAACTGTTAGGATGTTGGCTTGGGGGCCCACAATTTTCTGAGAATGAAGCCAAGTCAGAGGATGGCAACGCTAAGGTGAAAAAGAGAAATCAGGTCCTGATGGCTTTATGTACATCCCTGGTTCCAGTGCAGTGATTAAATAATTTTAAATATCATTTGTTAGGCTGGGACATCCTGAGCGCTCCTGTTCCCCACAGGCAGGACTATTCCCTATTGCTTCACAGGTTCGCCCTCCCCACCCGGCACCCGGAGGCGGCAAGGTTTGCGTTCTCTGGGTTCGGTTGGGAAACAGCTCTTGCCTGAGTGTTTGGCGTTGCTTTAGCAACACTGTGCAGCAAGAAGAGTTACCAAAGTTTAACGTGGTGGAATAACCTGATTAAGAAAGCAACCGCTTTTTATTTCCTCAACTCCAGGGTCATTGGGAAAGAATGAAAGTTATTTCCCTACTCTTTGCCAAGAAGGTAGCCAGGACTTGGTGATCAAAAGGTCTGGGTTTCGTTGCCTGGGGTGGAATAAACAGGCCATCCTTTCCCAAGGTCAGAGAGTCTCAGATTGTGGTTAGCAGGACCAACCTGGTGGGAGACCTGGAGGAGCTTGTTCCAGAAGGAGTCTCAGGCCCCAGCCCAAGCGGCTCAGTTACAGTCTTGGTGGACTGGACCTGGGAATTTGCCTTTCGAACATGCTTCTTCAAAGGTTTGAGAAACTTAGCATTCTTTTATTCGTAAACAACAGAAAACCCATTGGAAACTGGCTTATGCAAAAAAGGCAATTTATTGGCTTAAGTAACTGAAGAGTTCTGGCTTCAGGCCTGGCTGGATCCATGAACTCAAATGAGGTTGTCAGAGTCTCTTGCCATCTCTCGGCTTTGCTCTTCAGTGAGTTGGCTCCACTCTGTTTTCACTTGATATGATGGCACTGAGTAACCCCAGGCCTGCGTCCTGCCAGGGACATGTCTGATGGGAAAGAGTCATTTCCTGGAAACTCTTCTGAAGGTCCAGCATTCACTCCGATTGGACTAACTTAGGTCACATCTCTGAACCAATTACTGTCACTCAAAGAAGGCAATGCTCTGAATGTCCAGGCCTGGTCATGTGCCTGTTGGGGTAGGCACAACCCCACCTGAACTGCAGGGACTGGATGTGGGGGAGGGGAAGTTCCCCAAAGAAATACTGGGTGCTGTGAGCAAACGGGGGGGTGTGAGTGCTGGACGGGCAAGGACAGTTGGTGTACAGTGTTGAGTCCCTGGTCTAGGCCATAAGTCTCCCTGCCGTGCTCGGGGGCTCTGGGCTTCTTGGCACCCTTGTGGGTCCAAGTTGTTCTTTGGTCCAGATCACGAAAGGAGCACCAAGGCACCCACTCAGGAGACCACCAAAGCCATGAAGCTGACTCTTGATTGCTTCATTCCCCTTCTTCTTTGCCAACAGAACCTAATTTTGTTGGGGTGCCAGGCCCAGGGAATGAATTCTGATTGGTCTAAGCCAGCCCTGGCAATCCTGTCTCCCTTTGTCTTAGTCTTGGGGTAAGCAGGGGACCCAGTCCTGGCCATCGAGGCAGCAGGGGTAGTCTGCTTAGGCCTTCTGGGAAGGATTCTCTTCCCTGTTAAAAGAGGGAGGGGCCGGTCCCATGGCGTAGCAGTTAAGTGCGCGCGCTCCGCTGCTGGCGGCCAGGGTTCGGATCCCCGGCCAGCACCCATGCACCGCTTGTCTAGGCCATGCTGTGGCGGCGTCCCACATAAAGTGGAGGAAGATGGGCACAGATGTTAGTGCAGGGCCAGTCTTCCTCAGCAAAAAAGAGGAGGATTGGTGCGGATGTTGGCTCAGGGCTGATCTTCCTCACAAAAAAAAAAGAGAGAGGGAGGAGAAGTTTTCTCCCCCAAACCCTTTTCTTTCACACACACTTTCACTTCCATTCTTTGGACATTGTTGTGCTAGGATGTGACATTTGCAGCTGCAGCAGTCACTTTGAGACTATGAGGGAGAGGCCAAGGGAATCCTTGAGAAGCTGACACATTGCCCCAGTACTGAGATGCTGAAATATCCAACCCTGAAACTATCTATTGGTTTATTGTTACCTGAAATAATAAATGTCCTAGTCATTTAAGGCCCTCTTAACTGAGTATCCAGTTACTTGCAGCCCAAAGCACCCTAATGGATCCCCCTCCAGACTATAAAAGTTTAAGGCAAGGAGGGCAGAACGAAAAGCCTGCCGCTTCTCAGAGATTCTTCTGCTTCTAAAGCTGGGCAGGCCTCTCCCACTTTGCTCTCTGAATGTTCTATTATGAAGCTCTTGCACATGATAAACATTAATAATTCACCCCACCACGATGGACTGAGTTTTGCAAACTTCCTTGTGAGTCTGAAAGTTGCCTGAAGCCCTTTGCAAGCATGTACACCAGAGAGGATAAGAGAGGGCTGGCCTCTCACATTTTTATTTTTATTTGTTAATAATATCAAACCTACAGAAAAGTTGAACAAATAAAAATAGGACAAAGCACACCTATATACCCTTTACCCCAATGCACCTATTATAAATATTTTAGTCTATTTTCTGCGTCATTTGCATGTTCTCTCTCTTATGTGTTTATATAATTTTTTGAATCATTTGAGCATAAGTTGCATACATCATGACCCCTTACCATTAAATACTTGAGTGTGTATTTGCTAAAAATAGGAATATCACCTTACATAACCCTGGTATAATTATCAACTTCAGTACCTAAGATAAAATACTTTCCCGTGTCTACCATGTGTATTCCAGTAATTGATTCAATAACGTCCTAATGTTTTTTTCCTCCTCCCGCACAGGATCCAGTGTAGCCTCAGACACTGCCTTTACTTGTTATGTCTCTTTAGTCTCCTTTAATCTGGAACATTTCACAGCTTTTCTTTGTCTTTTATGACACTGACATTTTTGAATAATGCTCTCCCTGACCTTTGTCCTTTTTTTTTTAAACAATGTTTCTCATTTGGATTTGTCTGCTAATTCCTCAGATTCAGGTTATGCATTCTCCACCCGGCCTCTAGTCTTGATTCTAAGAGAACCTGGTCATATGATCCTGAGCAAGTTACACCTCCTCTTTGAGCCTCAGTTTCCCTATCTGTAACAAAAAAGGGTTGGATTAAATGATGATTATAACCCCTTCCTGGGCCGGCCCCGTGGCTTAGCGGTTAAGTGCGCGCACTCCACTGCTGGCGGCCCAGGTTCGGGTCCCGGTCGCGCACCGATGCGCCGCTTCTCCGGCCATGCTGAGGCCGCGTCCCACACACAGCAACTAGAAGGATGTGCAGCTATGACATACAACTATCTACTGGGGCTTTGGGGTAAAAAAATAAATAAATAAAATTATAAAACCCCTTCCTAAGATTCTACAATCATTTTTCATATGACACCAACCCTCTAAATTCTTTCCTTCTTTTCTTATTTCTAAAAGGGGAAGAAAATGAATAAAAGGAATTAATGATAGAAGTAAATAGCCACTGCCAATTTGGGATCCATACATTCATTGAACAGATGTTTGCTGTTCCCTGTATTAGCCAGGGCTCTTTCATTTGGAGGGTACAGAAACCCAGCTCTTACTGCCTTGATCTACAAAAGGAAAAAGTCCAGAGATAGGGTTAGCTTCAGGCAAAGCTGGATCCAGATGCTCAAGTGATGTCACGTGGAATCTGTGCCCATCCCTTCCTTCATTCTGCTTGTCTCTCTGTTGGCTTCGTTCTCTGGCAGACCCATCCCGCATTGTGGCAAGATGATTGCCAGCAGCTCCAGGCTTGCAAACAGCCAGCTCAGCAAGAGCAGCGGAAAGAGAGCTTCTGCTTTCCAATAGTTCCAGCAAAAATCCTGGGGCAGGCTCTCATTGGCCAGCTCTTGGTCATGTGCCCATGCCTGAACCAATCACTGTGGATACAACGGTGATGTTTTCGGGATGGGGACCTGGATCACGTCTCTACTCCCAAAACCAGGAGATGGTGTCTGCCCCTGGATTGTGTATCAATCAGGGGAGCAGAGTCACGGTGAGTGACCATCCCATAGGATAAGAGATTTATTATAGGAAGTAGACCTCCCACAACTATGGGAGGAGTGGGGAACTGAAGGCTCAGAAGAAGACTTTGAGGATCAGAGAAGAGGCACCAGTCAAACTGATAAACCAAGCACGTCCAGCTGCAGAAGTGAAATTGCAAAAAGGAGTTCATGGAGAGATCTATGGGAGCAGTTGCCTCTGTGAGTCTACAGCCATGCATCTGCCCATGGGCCCGAGGCAGCCTTTGGTCAGCATGGCAGCAGTTAGGAAAAAAACCTGGAAGTGGCATAGTGGAGAGCAAGGACAAGTTCACCAGTCGTGAAAACAGACAATTACAATCTAGTTTGGTAAGTGTTTTAACAGAGGAAAGCATAAGATGTAATGGCAGCCCGAAGGGTTTATTGAATCCAGTCCAGAAATCAAGGAAGGCTTCCTGGAGGAGACAACATTTGAGCTGAGACCTGAAGAATAACAAGAGAGCCAGATGAAATGGGGGAAGAGGAGAGGAATCAGCATGTGCAAAGGCCTAAAGGTGATATAGGAGATTAGAGAACTAAAAGTTCAGTCTGGCTGGGACTTAAGTACGAAGTAAGGAGGGTTAGGGGTGGTGACTGGGGGCCATCAGGGGCCAGATTGCAGGTCTTTATAATGAGGAGTTTGAACTCTGTCCTATAAGCAATGGAAGGTTTTGAAGCAAGGGAGAGGTAAGTGTCATATTTAGGTCTTGACAGTTTCGAGATGGGAGTCTTTTCTGAATGTCTCCCTTCCAGGAAAAGTCCAAACACCTCCACTGAAACTCTGAGCCCTGCACCTCCAAGGGTTTGCTGGCTTTGGTTTCCTTCCTCTGAAGGCAGTCTGGGCAATAGGGCATTGGGAAGGTGACTGCATTGGTTACGAAATTTTTGACTGCAAATGACAGCATGCCTGACTAATAGTGGCTTAAGCAAAGAAGAAAGGTAATTATCTTTTATAACGAAAAGTCTGGAGGTCAGCGGCTTCAAGCTGTCGCAGTAGCTCAATGGTGTTCTCAAGGACCCGGGCTCTTCCCATGTTTCTGCTCTGTCATCTCCAGCAGTTGGCTTTTGGCCTCAGATTCATTGCCCGTGACAGCTGCTGTAGTGCCCCATATCGTATGATTCCAGGACACTGATCAAAGCAGGAAAGAAAGGGGCAGGGGCAAAAGGCTTTCCGTTCCTGAAGCTCTATCTTATCAATGAAGTGAACCCCAAATCTCCCCTGACTGTTCATTGGCTAAGAGCTGGATCATGTGCCTGTCCTGGACCAATCATTGCTGAAGGGGCATGGAATTACTGCTCCCACTTGTGTTGGATCATGGTTAATCTGCTAGGACTGTTGAGCTAGCAGATTAGCAGGTTAGGGGTGAGCTAGAGCTCACCCCTTAGCTGAGCCCCAAATCCAGGTAATGGACAGGAAAGATGTGGAGGTGGGATGGGAATGGCTGTAGGGTAGCCAAGGGCAGTGTGTCAGTTCAGGTCCTCTGGGAAGCAGATGCTCAAATGGAGTGAGGAATGCAGGAGGTTTATGGGAGTGGGAGGAGTGTTACGCTTGTGAAGGAGGAACATGGGAGAAAGCAGAATAGATCAGGGGACCCTCAGATTGCACTGCAGATCTGACAAAGGCTTAGTCAACTCCACGGGGAGCTCCTGAGCAAAGACTGTTGTCAGAGGAGCCCCATGTTGGGCAGAAATGGCGAGCCCCTTGCCCCCACCGGGCTCAGTCATTGGCTGGGGCTACTCAGGAGGAACGTGGCCTTGGCTTGAAAGTTGAGACAGATCTCAAAGATGCTGCAGCTGGAGGCTATCGGCTAACTGTGCTCTTCACAGGAGAACAGCAAGTTCTTGCTTGAAACCGTGCCCCTCCAGGGCTGCCATAGGATGCCCAGTGTCTGGCCCAGCTGTGCCTGAGGAAGTCAACTTTGAGTTGACAAATCTGTTTCTGCACGGACCAGCACCAGCCTTGAGAGAGGGAGTCGAGAAAACAATTTCAAGGGGCCGGCCTGGTGGCGCAAGCGGTTAAGTGCCCGCGCTCCGCTGTGGCGGCCTGGGGTTCACTGGTTCAGATCCCGGGTGCGCACTGATGCACTGCTTGTCAGGCCATGCTGTGGTGGCATCCCATATAAAGTGGAGGAAGATGGGCATGGATGTTAGCCCAGGACCAGTCTTCCTCAGCAAAAAAAGAGGAGGATTGGCAGATGTTAGCACAGGGTGGATCTCCTCACAATTGTGAGATTAGGCTCAATTTAGAAACTGAGTTTCATTTTTAGAAAGACTTTTTTTTCCCCACACATAGAATATATTCATTATAGTAACATTAGGAGTTGCACATATGCACAAAGAAGATAAAAATCGGTCATAATTCTTCCACCATTGATGAGGATGATAGTAATGAGATAACAATAGCTAACATTTATAGAGTGGGGATTATGTTTATCACAGCCACTGTGATAAACACTTCATATTCGCTATCTCATTTAATCCCAGCTCTGCTGCTTGAGTGAGTTACTTATCCCCTCTATGCCTCAGTTTGCTCATCTGCCTAATGGGAAGATGGGTTTGTTCTGTGAATTCAACAAGTTAATCCACATGAAGGGCTTGGAACACTGCCTGGCTCAAATAAATGCTCAATAAGTATTAGCTATTATTTTTATTATACGTCTTCATTAAGGAATCCATAATTCCTTGGATAATAATCCATTTATCCATAATTCTGAAATTAAAAAAAAAAGCTATGAAAACCAACAGTTTCCCAAAAGTCTGGCACCAAAACTCATTTGGGAGCAAACCTTGACCTGATCTGAGGTTATTTATAGTCTTGTTGAGCCCACTTGGTGTAAATATTCATATGTTTCATATCGATATATTTATTATGAGATGCTATAAAATATATGGCATATAAACCACATTACTTTTCTAAAATCTAAAAATTTCTAAATTTTGAAACACTGATTTCTGATTAGGGATTGTGGACTTGTGCTCTCAATCCTCATGACAACTCTGTGGGGTGGGTCCTATTAGTATCTCATTTTACAGGTGAGGAAACTGAGGCTTAGAATCATTATGTGCTTTGCCCAGGGCCACCTAGCCAGGAGGTGGGAGAATGAGGATTTGAACCCAGGAAGACTGATTCCAGAGCTTCGTGTCTGGGGGGAAATTTTTTTAAAGTACTTTCCTTTACTGCAGGACTTTCCGGAAGCTTTAATCTGCTCACATACTCTGTAAATCTCCAGGAGGGCGCTATGGAATGCAGCAATCCCTAGACTCATGGACTGTGGATGTCAAGGTCATTTTTCTTAGGGGGTCTCCCAGTGCTAACACTGAGAACCAGGGAGGCCCCTGGGAGGGATAAGGAACCCTGGGCGGACCAGGAGCGTGAAGGGGCCAACTAAGTACACACAGGCAAACGGGACTCTTGGTGACTCTACCCTGTCATGAATTGACTTTGTGTGACCTTGAAAAAAATCCTGCCTCCTGACGTGTAAAACAGATGGCAAAATCGTCTTCGAGGTCCCTTAGCTCGCCAGCAGCATTTTGTCCACCATCTTTGAAGAAGAGGAGGCGGGCTGACGCATTTGAAGTAGACATTCGAAAGAACTTCAAGGGGCCGCAGCTGGTGCCAGCTTCCTGGAAACCTTTGAAACATCAGGCCGGGCTGGCTGGGCTGCTCAGTGGCGGGAAAGCAGGCAAGAAAAATTTCTGAACGTCCCTCGAGATCCGTGATGCTGAGTCCCAGATCACCTTCTGACCCTTTAGTAACTGAATTTGTCAACATTTCTTTGTTCACTATCCTAACAGCCTCTCTGAGATTATTTCAGCAAAGACCACGCTTGCCAGATTAAATTTATTTCGTGCACTTAAAAGAAATGCAAAACTTAATTGTTCCACTGAATTTTAAAGTTTTATTTTCTGGTTTTTGAAATGGTGAAAGCTGACCCAAAGTAAACAAAATTTAAGCAGAATAAAAATATCCAGAAAAAGTAAGTCTCTCTCACCTCCTTCTCACTGCCTCCTGTCCCCCTCCCAAGAGGCATTCACTACCACCAGTTTTTCGTTTCTCCTTCCAGATAAACTTTAGACGTACCTAAGCGTATATGGTTGTATCTGTTGAGATGCTTTTGACTGTAAGTACAAAACAACGCCCAACCTAGAGATGCGTGGTTTACTGTTAGGTGTCCGGATGTAGAACAGTTTCAATGTTGGGTCATTTAAGGGAGCAGTGATATCATGGAGGATTCAGATTCTTTCCCTCTTTCTGCTCCGGCCTCCTTAGCAGTGTGACCTCTGGTCTTGCACCTCTGTGTCTGGATACTGGGTGAGTCAGCAGTGTGGGCAGTAGGAGCATTCTGGAAAGCACTCCTGTACCAGGACAGCAGGCGATACCTTCCCTCTGCATAGAAGGGGTTGTGAGCCCCGTGATTACACCCACTAAGCCCAGACTGAACGTATTCCCCAACTCAGCTTCTCTTCAGCTGATCCCCCCACATGCTCCTGGCTCCCCGGTGCCACCTGATGCCAGGGCAGGGATGGGGGGAGTTGGAGAGCCAGTGGTCTTGATGATTGCGGTTAAAATACCTCCCCTTTGGAGATGTTACAGAATCACACGACCTGTGGACACTGACAGGGCTGTGCAGCTGAGGGCTCTGAACTTCTCTTTCATTCTCTTCGTGGTAGAGCTACTTCTGGGTTTATAGGAAAGCAGGACAGGACTAAGGGAAGGACTGGATGTAAAAAGTGAGTGCAAGAGAGAAATCGAGTGATTCTAATGGGCTTTTGGGTTGAGCAGCCAGATGTTTAGTGAGGGAGAAATAGGTTTGGGGAGGTCTTGGGGTCAAGGTACTGCCTGCTGTCCTGGCACAGAAGCGGCTTCCAGGATACGCCTACTGCCCACGCTGCTGACTCACCCAGGACTGAGACACAAAGGGGCAGGGGTCCAAAAGTTCAATTTTGACCGTGTTAAATTTGAGATTTCTGTCAGGTGTCAGTAAAAGTTGGACACGTGAGGCAGCCATTTCCTATCTCCAGACTTCTTGATCAGTAAATCATACATTTGTAGGTTGCTTTTTTTTTTGTACTTGCAGCCCAAAGCATTCCAATAGGTACAATATATGCACATACATGTATGTGTGTGTATATATTATATATGTAGGTATACATATATAAAATGTATATACATCTATCTATCTGTCTGTCTATCTATCCATCTATCTATCTACCTACCCATCTATCTTATCTAAAATGTACCTGAAAGTGATGTAGGAAACTAGTAACGGGGTGTGCGTTTTGGGGATGGGGAGACTGAAAGCAGTGGGATGGGGGCGGAAGAGAGACTGAGAGACTTACTTCTGGATACTTTTAGTCTGCTTGAGCAAGGAAGTGGAGGTTCGGGGGTAACCTGCCTAAGGTCGCACAGTGGGTGGGTGACAGAGCTGCCATCTGGAAGGAGGTTGGCTTAGCCCCAGAGTCCCAGCTCCACTAGGAGCCGGAAAGGTAACTGAGTTCCTCTGGGATAAATGCTGGTCTTCTCACCTGCCTCTCCTGGGCTGGCTCCTCTGCGTGTCTCATCGCGGCATCTCCTGTGGCTGGACATCAATAACGGCCTGAAAGGATTCCTGTCTGTGGCTGGAAAGGCTGTGTGCACCCTTGTCCCCTCTGTTGTGGTAACCACAAAGCCTGTGGCTACAGCTGCAAGTGAAAATAGTCCTGCAACGCCCCCGGACTACACACCTGCCCCAAATGGATGAGTTTCTCCTGCCTTCCTTTACTAAAGGATTAGAGCTGCTTGAGATTCTGGTCAGAGAGCCCTGGGTTCTAACCCCAGTTCTACCACCACTGATGGAGCTGTGTGTCCTTGGGCAAGTTACTTACCTTTTCTGTGCCTTGGTTTCCTCACTGCAAAATGATATTAGAAATAGTAGCTATGTCACAGAATTGTTGTAAGGGTTCACTGAGTCAGCAGATGTAAATTGCTTGGTTCTCTGTCTACCTGGCTCACCATTAGTTTACCTGCATCTCTCCTGCTTCACACATTCCCTCTCCCTACAGGGCCTTACTTAGCAAATGCTGTTCCCTCTACCTGGAATGCTTGTCCCTTCCCTCTTTGCCTAATTGGTGGCTATTTGTCCTTCAGATCCTCCAACATTTGACTGTAACCTTCATGAGGGCAGGATCATTTTTGCCCCGCACTGTGGTCCCAACACCCAGCACACACATTTGGCATACCGTCGGCATTCATTAAATCTTTGTTTAGTGAGTGAATGAGTAAATGAATAAACGAGGTAAGTGATCAGTTAATGCTAATTCATTTAGCAAATGTTCTGTAAATGAGGATAATAAGTACCTACCTCATTGTATCATTGCAAGGATTAAACATGTTATGCGCTTAAAGTATCTAGAGCGGTGCCTGGTAGTAGTGCTGAATAAAGATTACTATTAGACTATTTTGTATTATTGTCGTAACTATTATTTCCGGCAGGTGTTCGTGTAGCTTCCTGGCAGGATCAGGCTCTCCTGGGCCTGCTCTTATTGGACGCTCCTCCAGTCCCCCCGCAGAGCTCCTCGCGGTCTTCATCCTCTCCCCAGAGGCAAGGACTGGTCCTGTCCTGAGGAAACACATTCACGGCTCCTGGCACAGTTTCTGCGACTTGGCTTCCATCTCTTTGTCGATCACCTCATCCGGCTACAGAGCGTCATGGACACATTGTGTGGTGTCTGCCCAGTCCCTGGGGCCCCCTCTTCTTGAAACAGGTGTGGGCACCCCAGGAAGCCATGGTTACAGCTATGCGACGTTGCCCTCCAGCCAGAATTGACTGGATAAGGATGGGCACCTGATTGGATGAGCCAATCGGATCCTCTCTCCTGTGAATATGGGATTATGACCTAGTGATTTTCGTGGGCTGTTGCTTAAAGGAAGGGGTTGTGCACTCCGGTGCTGTGAGATGGCCATGTTTGGTCATGGGCTTGGGGAAGAAGAGGAGAGACAGGGAAAAGAGAAGCAGGGATGAAGGAATCTCTGGGCAGAGTGATAAAGGGACACAGGACATCGCTGCCACAGTTCCTGGTGGCTTTCAGATGCTAGTTCCAGAAATGTCTGAAGCTCCTGCACTTCCTGCCCTCGTGTTTGATATGATAGTGTTGCTCACATAAGGGTAGCTGGGTGGTATAGCGGACACCTATTCTCATTCCTTTTCAGATCTTGATTCCCCCTTCTTTCAGAAATAGCACCTTGATTTTCCCAGGAGAACTACCTCTCTCCCACTTTCTGTCTGTGGTGTTCAGCAAAGCTGATTCCATTGAGCTCTAATGTGGCTCAATCACAGCATTTTATCCCCGGAGGGTGATAAGTGATTGGCTCAGGAATGGACACAAGACCCAGTTAGAACCAATAGGACTCCATTCTGAGGCATTTTGTTAGCAGCAGTTAGAAGACAGAATCTCTCGGGCCGGCCCGGTGGGGCAAGCGGTTAAGTGCACGCACTCCACTGTGGCGGCCCGGGGTTTGCCGGTTCGGATCCCGGGCGCTCACCAACGCACTGCTTGGCAAGCCATGCTGTGGCGGCGTCCCATATAAAGTGGAGGAAGATAGGCACGGATGTTAGCCCAGGGCCAGTCTTCCTCAGCAAAAAAAAGAGGAGGATTGGCAGATGTTAGCACAGGGCTGATCTCCTCATAAAAAAAAAAAAAAGAAGAGAGAATCTCTTGACCCTGCAGTTGCTGAGAGGGCTGGAGCCACTGGTGCCATTTTGTCCCGAGGAGGAGAGGCTCACTACTGAGATGGAGGGAATGTACCTGGGACATCTTTTTAGCCCTTGGATCCAGCTGTGCTTGAAGCTGCACTCAGCTTGGTCTTTTCAATTAAGTGAGCCAATCAACTTTTCTTTTGCTTAAACCAATTTTAGTCGGGTTTCTGTCACTTACAAAGGAAATGCTCCTCGCTACTACTCCTCACAGTGAGATCCTCCTTTTCACTTGAGCTGGTTTGAGTGGGTTCTGTTACTTATGGTCTATAGGTCTTGGACTAGGATTAAGGACTGAGCCTCTACTCTGATGACACTGCGTCTGCCCCATTCCCACTGACTCAGGTTTGGGCCTTGGTTCCTTTTCCTGACTTTCTCTTTTGAGAACCTGCCTGAGAAAAAGAGAAATGGGAACTCCCATTCATCGAGTGACTCCAGTTTTAATCATCACAACTGTCCCATGAGGAAGGTACTATAATCAGCCAGAAGTGAGATGGGGGCCAACGTAGGCAGGGCTGTAGAGATGAGGAAACTGAGGCCCAAACTGGTGGAGTGACTTGCCCCAAATCATATGCCTAGTAAACAGCTGATCTCTATGACTTCAAAGCCTGGCCTTTAACCACCACCTGTACTGCTCAGCGACAAGAGCCTGTGCATGCCCACCCACCTGCTCAAGTGATACACATCGAAAGTTTGTGCTCTTTGACCTGCAAATTCCAGGTCTAGGTGTTTATCTTTGAAACTGAAGATGTGCTTTGTAACATGGAGAGTAAAAACTAGAGACAGCCTAAACGTCCCTGAATGGGGATTAGTTAAGTATGATACGGTAAATTGTGTTAGGAAAAGCTGTATACGTTACGGGGTAATGGTAAAGTCATAGGCTCTGGAATCAGATGGTCTTGAGCTCAATTCCTGACTCTGCTATTGACTACCTGTATGCTCTTAGTCAGTGTACTTGACGCTCTGAGCTCCACTTTCCTCTTCTGTAAAATGGGTATAATAATAGTCCCCACTACAGAGAGTTCTTGGGAATATTAAATGAGTTAAGACATAAAGTGCCTAGAAGTATCACACGAATTGCAGTAAATGTGGGCTCTGGAACTAGATCCTCTGGGTTAGGGTCCTAGGCCTGCTGTTTACTTAACCTCTCTGTGTCTTTTCTTTCCTCATCTGTAAAATGTGCTTAATAATAGGATTATTGTGATGAATTAACACATACAAGCGAAGTGCTTAGGACAGGACCTGGCACATAGTAAGGACTTAATAAATGTTAGCTATTATTATATTACCTGCTAAATTCTTCTAGGGTCACCCATATCTATTTACAAATTCTGTATTCTCCTCAATATGATAATTGCCGATGTTTTGGGTGGACACTGCTTGTTTTTTTATGGTCCTCGAGCTAAGATTGTTTTTTACATTTTAAAATGTTTTATAAAAATCAAAAGAACAATATTTTGTGATGTGAAAATTATATGAAATTCAAATTTCAGTGTACGAAAATAAAGTTTTATTGGCACACAAACACACTCATGTGTTTTCTTATTTCCTGTAGCGGCTTATATGCCTACAACGACAGAGTTGAGTGGTTGTGACAGAGCCCATGTGGCCTGCAAAGCCTAGAATATTTACTAAGTGGCTCTTTACCTAAAGAGTTTGGGGACCTTTGTCTTGTCTGAGTCTTATAACATTTTTATCCCCTTTGTACTAATCCCATTTCTATCTATTCTCTTCTTTTTATTTCTTTTCTACTCATGAAATGACTGAGAGGTTGTGCCACGCCCTGGGTCACACAGCAGGAAGAATCTCTTCTTGGAACCCAGGTAACCTGGCTTATGAGTTCAGGGCCTGACCACGGGGCCAGAGCCCTCCACGCTAGCTGTCTCTGTGCCTGAGACTGGCCCTGGGACTCCCCCAGCCGATGGCCCGTCACCCTGTCCCAGCGGAGGCCGGGCCAGCGCCAGACTGCAGTGTCTCCTCAGCTGGCCTCCCAGGGCCCCTCGCCAGGCCCTGTTTCCTCCGGAGCCCGGCCTGGCTCACACAGGCTGCTGAGTGAGGCTGTGGGCAGGAGGCCTCTCGCCAGCAGTGTTCCGTTACCCCAGTGACATTCAATTGTTCCTGAGAGAGGAGGCCTGTTTTTGGCAGTTCCTAGACCCGGATTCCAGGAAGCTCTGCCTGACTCCTTTTCTGTTCGTTTCCAATCAGCGAGCGGCCTGTATCACTTTCCACTGGGTTACGTGTCTGACGGCCTCTCTCCCTCTCTCTCCTGTGTGGGCATCTCCTCACCACTCTGAGCTCACTGGCCAGGGAGGGAGACATGAGGCCTATAAGGTGAAGGAGCAAGACACAGGGCATGTCTGCAGGACTTTAGTGCCGCCCGGATAGACCCAAATGGCAGCGTGGCCCAGCCTCAAACATTCCAGGGATGCGTGTCTCACCCTCAACAGAGGAGCCAGGGTCTCAGCCCTGGAAAGACATCTGTGAGGTGGCAGTTCAGCCCTGTGGGTGAAGGACCCATGTGTGTGTTCACTGGCACAGCCCCTCTACATTCTGCAGGGTAGTCTGGCAGGAGCTAGGAAAACTGAAATTGGACATGTAACTCTGGAGGTGGCTGCCTGAGTTCAAATCCTGGCTCTGCTACTTACCGTTTGTGTGACTTTAGGCAAATTACTGAACCTCTCTGTGCCTCCGTTTCTGAATCTGTACTATGGAGATAATAATAAAACCTCCCTTATTAGACTGTCATAAGAATTGAGTCATTTAATACATGTAAAGGGCTTAATATAATGCCTGACACATAATAAAGCCTCAATAAGTGCAAGTGATTATGATAATAATAACTATTATTGATATTCACCAGAGAGAAAAGGTCATATTTGTGCACAAGGAGAAATGAACAGTAATATTCTTTGCAGCACTATTTTTAATAGCGACAGATTGAAAGCCATCTAGATATCTCTCAACGGGGAATGGCTACACCGATTATGGTGCATCCACACTATGGAATGCTGTGCAGCAGTTAAAAAGAATGGGGCAGATCTATGCGGCTTCATATGAAAGGATTTCCAAAATATAGCGTTCAGTGAAAAAAGGCAAGAAGCAGAAGGACACACAAAGCATGAAAATTTATGTAAAACGCAAAAATGCAAAACAGTCTATGAGTAATGTACATATGTAAATGCACAGGAAAAAAGTCCAGATTAGCACCCTTGGATATGGTTGTCACTAGCCACATGCGGCTATTTACATTTAAATGTAAATTCATTAAAATTAAATAAAATTTAGAATTCAGTTCCTCAGTGGCATCAGTTGTACTTCAAGCGCTCAGTAGCCACATATGGCTAGTGGCTAGTGTATTGGACAGTGCAGATACAGAATATCTCCATCACTGCAGAACATTCTATTGGATGGTGCCAGTCTAGATGGGTAAAAAAGCCAAACTGATAATAGCAATTACTTTGGCATGGAGAGAGGAAGGATTGCAGGACATCATTTACTCTTTCAACAAATATTTCTTGAGCACTTAGTCCCAAGCACTGTCCTCACACTGGGACCATGGCTACCAGTAAGACGGACACACATCCTACCCTCTTGGAGCTGTCGTTCCAGTGAGTGGTATGTCAAGTGGAAATGAATGCTTCGGTGAAAAACAGCGCAGGGGGCATGGATAAAGAATGTTGGCAGATGGCCCAGGGTGATCATTAAAGACACTTTTATACTTATTTGTGTTTTTTAAAATAAGGAGACTGCCGGGCCGGCCCGGTGGCGCAAGCAGTTAAGTGCTCGCACTCCGCTGCGGTGGCCTGGGGTTCGCCGGTTGGGATCCCGGGCGTGCGCCGACGCACCGCTTCGAAAGCTATGCTGTGGTGGCGTCCCATATAAAGTGGAGGAAGATGGGCACGGATGTTAGCCCAGGACCAGTCTTCCTCAGCAAAAAAGAGGAGGATTGGATCGGATGTTAGCTCAGGGCTGGTCTTCCTCACAAAAAATAAAATAAAATAAGGAGACTGCCTTATTTGTGTAATTAACAATTTATAAAAGGGAAAAAGTACCTCAGCCCTGGAGAGAGGAAACCTGGATTCCTGCCCCAGTTCTGTCCCTAACTCATGCGCCCTGTGCTGAGTGGCTTAACCTTTCTGGTCCCGCATTCCTTTATCTCAGTGTGCATTAGACGAGGGCTCTGAGGCCCCACCACCCCCTCTGTCCTGTGGTTGGCTGCTTCCGTGAGTCTCTCCACCTGTCCAGGAAGCCCACGGATCATTGCAGTCCTTTGGAAGCGTTAACATGTAAAGACTGCAGGAACCTGTTGCAAAAATCACAACAAACCAGGGAGGAGCAAGAGGAGGGGAAGGAGGGAGAGGAGGAAGGGTGGACCTCCCAGTCAGCAGAGGTTGAATCTCCAGCCAACTTTGCCTGACTCAGTGCACCCAGATTAAAGCGACACCGAGTTCCTGAGAAATGCGTGTTATGGTAGTGCAGACAGACACTTTGTAATAATAGCTAATATTTATTGAGCACTGACCACCCTCCTGGCACGCTTTATGTGAATTAACTCAATTAATCCTCACGACAAATCTCTGGGGGTCGTTTATCAACCCCATTTTACGGATGAAAAAACTGAGGTTCCAACAAACTAAAGAACACCCAATTATTAAGTGAAGAGGCTGGGCCTCAACCCAGAGGCCAGCCTCCAGAGCCCTTGGTCTGAACCGCCATGCTTCAGCGCCTGCTGCTTATGGTCAACCAGAACATAAAACAGAAGACGGAAAGGCTTTTGCTTGTTGAAAGCAGTCCATGCATGTGTTCTGGGTGCACAGACCAAGTAGGGATTAATTCTGATTGAGAGTGTTGGGTCTTCCTGCTTCTGCCTTCGCTGACCACTCCCAAGAAGGCAAAGAAGTCCTACGTCAGACCATGTCTCTTTGCTCAAAACCTCCCACAGTTCCCCCCTCATTTGGAGTAAAAGCCTTACTATGATCAGCCAGGCTTTCTGTGATCGCCCCCTTCCCCCATTACCTCTGATCTCGTTCCTCCCGCTCCCCTCCCTCCACTCCGGCCACACCAGCCTCCTCCCTGCTTCTCCAGCTCACCAGCTTGGTCCCTCCCCTGGGCGCTTGCACAAGCTGTAACCTCTACCCAGGAACCTTCCTGGTGAAGGTGAGGTCTGAACCGAGCTGGCAAGGTGTGTAGGTGTATGTCAGCCTAAGAGACAGGGAAGGGGAGGGGAGGGTTTCAGGGAAAAGGTGTGACAGAGAGAGAGAGAGGATGGCTCATTCGAGGGACATGAGGAAAACCAGAGAGGTCCATGTTCCGGAGAAAAGACACTGAGTGGAAAACAACAAGGAGGAGTGAGAGAGGTGGGCAGAGACCAGTCATGCAGGGCCTGGCAGACGTGCAGCGTATCTGGATTTTCTCTGGAGGGCAATGGCGAACTATGGAAGAGTTTTGAGCAAAGGAAGGACTCATTTGGGTTTGCTTTTCCCCAGCCCAGTCAGTCTTTCCAGGGGGCACTTTGCTGGTCACGGCTTGCCATCTGGTTTGGCTACAGGTGATCCTCAATCTCACCTCCATCACTAGCTCATTCAATAAATTATTTTTTATTTACATCTTTTGCCATCTCGAGGTGTATATGTGTTTAAGGTTTTTACTTTTTGTGTGTGTGTGTGTGTGGGGAAGATCAGCCCTGAGCTAACATCCATGCTAATCCTCCTCTTTTTGATGAGGAAGACCGGCTCTGAGCTAACATCTATTGCCAATAATCCTCCTTTTTTTTTCCCCCCAAAGCCCCAGTAGATAGTTGTATGTCATAGCTGCACATCCTTCTAGTTGCTGTATGTGGGACGCGGCCTCAGCATGGCCGGAGAAGCGGTGCGTCGGTGCGCGTCTGGGATCTGAACCCGGGCCGCCAGTAGCGGAGCACGCGCACTTAACTGCTAAGCCACGGGGCCGGCCCAGGTTTTTACTTTTTTAAAGCAGTTTTAGGTTTACAACAAAATCGAAAGGGAGGTACAGAGATTTCCCATATATTCCTTGCCCCCACACATGCATAGCCTCCCCCATCATCAACACCACTCACCAGAATGGTACCAAGGGTGAAGCTATATTGACAGATCATAATCACTCAAAGTCTACAGTTTGTCTTAGGGTCGTACATCCACTCTTGGTGTTGTACATTCTATGGGTTTAGACAAAAGTATAATGACATATATCCATCACTGTAATATCATACAGAGTATTTTCACTGCCCTAAAAGTCTTCTGTGCTCTGCCTATTCATCTCCCCCCGCCCCCACCCCTGCCAGTCGCTGATCTTTACATTGTCCCCACAGTTTTGCCTTTTCTAGAATGTCATATAGTTGGAATCATTCACTATGCAGCCCTTTCAGATTGGCTTCTTTCACTTAGTAACACGCATTAGAGGTTTCTGCTTTGGGGATCTTATGACTAATTCTGCTATGAACATTAGTGTACAGGTTTTCGCGTGGACACATCTTTTCAGTTCTTTGGAGTATATACTTAGGAGTGAAACTTCTGGGTCATGTGCTAACTCTATGTCTAACCGTTTGAGGAACTGCCAGAGTGTTTTCCAAAGCGGCTGTGCTGTTTTACATTCCCACCAGCAGTGTATGAGGGTTCCAGTTTTTTGATACCTTTTGAGTCACACAACTGTATGAGCACGTGTATAGAAAGAGATGAGGAAAGGGGAGGAGAGTGTGACAAGATGGGATTGTAGAGGAAGGCTGGTGCCTGATCATGTAGGGCCTGTAGATTGTGACTGCAAGGGGCAGCTCTTGGAGGTTTTTAAGCAGAGAAGCATGACCTGATTGGCGTGTGTGTGTGTGTGTGTGTGCGCGTTTTCATTGTTTTTACATTTAATCCCTAGAGTTTCGTTTTGCATACATAAGCAAATACAGACACACATTTTTGTCTTCCTACTGTTTTTATTCAAGATGGATACTATCACACTTGCTTTTTCACATAACAATGTTATCTTAGAGACTTTTCCATATCAGTATGTAGAGAGCTTCATCTTTCTCTTTTTACTGCTGCCTAGTATTCTGTTACCTGATGGATCACAATTTATTTCATCACTCTTCTCTTAACGGACAACCAGGTTGTTTTCAATTTTTTTTGTGCTAATCTTTCGATAAATAATTCCATACAAAGGTCATCTCACACGTATGCAGGATTGTTTGTAGGATAAATTCCCAGAATTGGAATCGTTGGATCAAAAGGGTATATGCATTTATCATTTTGATAGGTTGCCAAGTTGCCCTTCAGGGAGGTTGGGCCCATTTATCTCCCTCCAGGAATCATGACAGTGCCTGTGGCCTCAAACTCTTATCACTCAGCGTGTTATCAAGATTCTGGAACTTTGCCAACGTGATGGCTGGAATATGGTGGTTCCTGTAGTTTTAATTTGCATTTCTTAGAATGAGAGAGGGTAAGCAGCTTTTCATATGTTTAACAGCCATTTGAATTTCCTTTTTTATGAACTGTCTGTTTACATCCTTTATTCATTTCTCTATTGAGTTGTTGTCCATTTTTCTTATCTCTCTCTAAGAGCTCTTCTCACAGGAGAGAGAGTAGCTCTTTGTGGTATGAGTTGCAAGAATCTTTCCCTGGTTTGTCATTTGTGTTTTGACTTTGCATCTGGTGGTTTTTATTTCCTCTCTCTCTCTTTTTTGATCTCTCTCTGTTTCTTTTTGCCATAAAGCTTTTTTTTTTTTTAATGTAATCAAACTTAACAATCTTTTCGTTTATGGCTTCTGGACTTTGAATCATAGTTAGAAAGCCCTCTTTCATATTTTCTTCTAATATTTATAGTTTCCTTGTTTATATGTTTCACAATTCAGCCAGATGTTATCCTGTAGCTTGCTGTTTTCTCACAACATTATTATTGATACATAGAGAAGCTCTAGTTTATTTAGCGTAACTACTGCATAGTATGCCATCATGTGCCTAATAAGACCACATTTTATTAGCCCATTCCCCTAATAATGGAATTCAGGTGGCTTGTAATTTTTCACTGTTACATCAGTGCTGCAGTGAACACTCTTGTATGTATCTCCTTACGCTCACGTGTCAGAATTTCTTTGGAGCACATATCTAGAAGTAGAATCTCTGTCAATCTCTGGATGTAAAACAGCATCGGATTCTGGTTTTATTTGCATTTCCATGATTAATCCTGAGTCTGGGCATCTTTTTCACGTTTGCTGGCCCTTTGGGTTTCATCTTCTCACAGAAATGCCTTTTCAAATCCTTTAGTCCTTTTTCACTGGGGTGATTGTCTTTTTTTTCTTATTTTTCTATGAGAGTTCTTTATAAATTCTGGCTATGAATCCTTTGTTATATTGATTATGAGTATCTTCTCCCGACTTGTCACTTGTCTTTTCCCTTTGCGAGGTCTTTTGTCATAGAGGAATATTCTATTTTGATGTAGTCCAATATATTAATCTTTTCCTTTACAGTTTGTGCTTTTTGTGCCTGGTTTAGGAAATCTCTTTCTCTCCAAGGTCGTAAAGATATTCTTCTCTATGTTCCTTTCATCATTTTAGAGCTTCTGAAGAAAAAATTTTTTTGAAATCTAAAATGATGCCAAAGGAGAGTGAGATGCTTTTATGTTCATTGAAAGGGGGTATGGGTTAAGAAAACTGAGAAACATAGCTATAACCTCTGCGCATCCTGTGGCCTCTAGCTCAGGGCAATATTACATTTGCTGTCATGTGGGTTGATTGATTATGGCTGGGCTCTGGGATGTTAAGACCCTAGGTTCAGATTTTCTCTCCCTGCCTTTGATCAACACTCCTCACTCCTGCCTGTGACCCTGGTGCTTAGCTGTGGCCACAGCTTCTCCCTCTGGCCCCCAGCGCTCTGCTCGAAGTAGTGCTGATGGCTCAGCCCTCCACTGGGACTCAGGGGATGCATAGAGAGAGGGAGGGGGAGAAGCAGAAACAGCTGCTTTTCCTTCCTGAGACCATGACAATATCTGTCTCCTCCAGGCACCTGCCACAACATAATGTCCTTGGCTAATTGGCTTTCCCTGTGGCTGACACGGGCAGCCTTTCCTCCAATCAGTGGGTGATATTCGGAGCCCTGTCCATCTCTCGGGAGTTGGGATATTTTCTCACCCCAGCAGCGAGTGAACTGAGCCCAGCTTTGGGATGTCAGCATTCTGTTCAGGAGCTGGGCTGGACAGGGGCAGCAGGTGACTTGGAGTTGGGAATCTTCTGACCTTCCCACAGGAACTTTCCAGCAACTTCCCCATCTATAGCCATTTTAGGATCTTCCTGGGCCTCTGGCTTTGTTACTTTTTAAGGCCCCATCCACATCCTATTAAGCATAACAAAATGCACCCCCATGGCCTAGTAGATACAATTAGTTGTAATCATGCGAGTTCAGAGGCAGTTGATTAGTCGATCTAATATTACATTTCATAGACATTTTAATTAAACATTGATTAATTTCAATTTTTGCTGCTTCCTTTTTATATTTTGGAGTCAATATTGTTTTTCAGGTTTCGAGCATCCTTATGTGTATGTGAAATATTTGGAGACTCTGGGCTCTGGCCTATGGTGTCCATTGGTAAAACTGCCCAGCCCCCAGCTTTCCTTCATAAGACCAGATTTGCCAAGACCACTACAGCCCACAGAATCCCCAGGCACTTGCCAAGCACCTTCCTGTGTATTAATTATATCATGAACAGCTTCCAAACCTTCCTCCTGTATGTCACATCGAGGGATATCTGCAGAGATTCTTTGTCTTCTTGGCAGAATCAAGGCGTATTTGCTGGACCCCCTTCATTCGTGTAAAATCTTGGAATGTGTTCTCTTTTTTTTTGTGTGTGTGTGAGGAAGATCAGCCCTGAGCTAACATCCGATGCCAATCCTCCTCTTTTTGCAGAGGAAGATTGGCCCTGGGCTGACATCTGTGCCCATCTTCCTCTACTTTATATGGGACGCCGCCACAGCATGGCTTGACAAGCGGTGCATTGGGGCGCGTCCGGGATCCAAACCTGTGAACCCCGGGCCACTGAAGCAGAGTGCGCACACTTAACCGCTACGCCACCAGGCCGGGCCATTGGAATGTGTTCTGAACCCTCTCCTCCATATAAAATCATGAGATATTTGCGGAATATCATCTTGTGTGTACAGTCACGGCCTGTTTGCCCTGCCCCCTCCTCTGTGTGAAATCAGGGAATATTTACAGAACACCCTCCTATCTGTAGCATCATTAACTGCAGGCAGAGTTTCCTATGTTTAACACCATGGAATATTCACAGAGCACCCCTGTTCTAGGTGGGATCAGGGAAATGAACACCCTCCTCCGAGTAGAATCATTAATTGCTTGCAGAGCCCTCTCCAGGATCATCAAATGTTTGCAAAGCATATTGGAAAATCCAGGAAGATCTACACAGCCCTTTTCTACCCATAGAATTATGTAATATTTGTAAAGTCTCCTCCTAGGTATAAAATCACCAAATGTTTACAGAACACTCTCTGTGTATAGGATTTTAGGGTGTTTGAACGACTTTTCCTCCTGTATATAAAATTATGAACTGTTTTTGAGGAACTCCCTCACGTATACAGAATCATGGAATGTTTGCAGAGCCCTTTCTTTGACTTGAATCTAGTACTGTTTGCAGAACACCTGCCTGTATATAAAATTATTGAATGTTTACAGAGCCTCTTTGCTTATCATTATGGAATGTCTACAGAGCTTCCTCATCTGTGTAGACTCAAAGAATGTTAGCTGAACCCCCCTCTTCTGTGTAGAATCACGGAATGTTGACTGAGTCCCCTACGGTACAGAATCCTGGAATGTTACTAATCACATTCCTCACTATAAAACTTGAAATCTTTACTCTACGTCCCCACTTATACGTTGGAGAAAAGTAAGCAATGCAAAGGGTCGTGGCCAGGTCATGGAGGGTCTTCAAGGTCAGATGAAGATTTGTTCTTGTTTTTTTGTGTGTGTGTGAGGAAGATCAGCCCTGAGCTAACATCCAATGCCAATCCTCCTCTTTTTTTTTTGCTGAAGAAGATCGACCCTGGGCTAACATCCATGCCCATCTTCCTCGACTTTACACAGGACGCCGCCACGGCATGGCTTGACAAGCGGTGCGTCAGTGCACGCCCGGGATCTGAACCTGCGAACCCCGGGCCACTGAAGAGGAGCACATGCATAACTGCTGTGCCAGCCCCTGAAGATTTGTTCTATAAGCTGGAGGGAGCCACCAAAGTTTTGGAAGTAGAAGAGTAACATGAGGAAAATTATACTCTAGGAAGCTTAATATAGCAAATGAAGAAAATAGGAAAAACTGAAGGGTGGCGGCTTATAAAAATAATCTTTCAAAACAAAGCAGAAATTAAGGTACTGATTGATTTTACTAAGCTCAATAATCTGTAGTAAATACTTGGATAAAATAGACTCATTCTCAGGGCTGGCCCAGTGGCATAGTGGTTAAGTTTGCGTGGTCTGCTTCTGCGGCCCAGGGTTCATAGGTTTGGATCCTGGGCATGGACCTACACACTGCTTATCAAGCCATGCTGTGGTGGCATCCCACATATAAAGTAGAGGAAGATGGGCACGGATGTTAGCCAGGGCCAATCTTCCTCAGCAAAAAGAGGAAGATTGACAGCAGATGTTAGCTCAGGGCTAGTCTTTCTCACCAAAAAAATAAAACAAATAAATAAAATAAAATAAAAAAGACTCATTCTCTAGAGAGAGGATTAGCAAATTACAATCCATGAGCCAAATCTGGCCCACTGCCTGTCTTTGAAAATAAAGTCTTATGGGAACACAGCCACATGTTTAGTGCTGCTTTTGTGTTATAGTAGCAGAATTAAGTAGTTGTGACAGAGAATGTATGGCCTGGAAAACCAAAAATATTTACTATCAGTTGCTTTACAAAAGAAGTTTGCTTACCTGTGCTCTGGAGGAAAAAAATACCCCGAAAATTTTTTAATGTTTGGACTTTTTGGGTATTTTTTTGTTTTCTCAGAGCAAACTCAGTTGAATTCATAAACAGTTTCACTTTTATTCTCAACTAATGCAAAGATCTACCATGTGCTGGGCCCTGATTTAGGCACTGGCCTTGTAAAGATGAAAAAGAGACAGCCCTTGCCCTCAAGGAAATGTGTAATCTAGCCAAAACTGTCACATAATTTATAAGAAACCAGCTGTGTGACCTTGGGCAAGTTCCTTAATCCTTCTAGATTTCAGTTTCCTCATTTGTGAATGAGGGTGGTGATAGTACCTCCTGCAAGATGTTGTAAGGATTAAGTTACTATAAGTGCTTAGAACAATCCTTGACACAGAGTAAGTGCTATTAAATGCTCGTTCAATTATATACATACACAGGAACATACACCCACGTGTACATATGTACATAAAAATCAGTGTGACTAGTGCTGTAATAGAGGTGTCTACAGTTGCTCTACGTAGGAAATTTTATCAGCAGGATTTAGTTCAGGAAATAGAAACCACTCCAAGTATTTTAGGCAAAAAAGGATTTAATACAGGGATTTAGATGCTTACAGAATCATCAGGAGGGCTGGAAGAGTGGTCGGGATGACCATTTTGGACTTTTGATTCTAAGGTTCCTCCACTGTGGCCGTGCTCCAGAGGGCATCAAACCACTGCCACATCCTACTGCCTCACACCCTCCAAACTGGGGACTAGACAGTGGACTCCACTACACGTGCTCCTCCCATTTGCCAGAACTGGCTGGTCAGCTGCCACGGCCACAGGAGGAGGTCCACTGCCTCACTCCCACCCTCCAGATCTCATGCAAATGCATCTAACTGACAGAACTTAATTTACCATTGGCCTCCTAGCTGCAAGGGAGTTTGGGGAATGTCATTTTAAGCTTTTGAGCCTCTTCCGATAGAAGGAGAGTGAAATGGTGGTTGAGAGCACCCATCCAAGTATCCAGACCAAGAATTCTGGGAGATTTCATGATGGGGAAAAGTATTTGACCTGGGTCTTATGGAGTGCGGAGCAATGAGAATACAGGGTTTCCAGGTAGCAGAAACAGAGCATGTAAAGGCATGAAGGCATAAAAAAAATGCTTGTTGTGGTCCACAAATAGCTGTTGCTTTTGCCCGCTCGGCGTCTATTCCACTGGAGTAACTGCACCTTGGTCTTCCTTTGGGGAGCTGCCCCTCCCCTCTATCAGCCACGTGGGTAAAGTGAAGCTGATCTTGCCCCCTGGCTCCAGGGGTGGGCATGTGACCAGGTCTGGCCAATCAGCACACTCCATCCCCTTAGTCACAGTGATTGCTTCAGGCATGGATGTGTGACTGAAGCCAGACCAATGAGACTTAATTATAAAAGCTCTTTTTTGGCTGGAGATTCCTTACCTGTGGGGATCATCTGGTCAGGGGGAGCGGGTGAATCTGACGAAGCCAACTCAGAGGGCAGGAGAGCTAAGATATGGAGAGAAATTGAGTGCTGTGGTATCACATGAGTCCCTGGATCCAGCTATACCTGAAGCCACATAGCCCTGCTTCAAGCCATCATAGTCATTTGAGTCTATAAATTCCCTTTTTGCTTAAGCCAGTTTGAGTTGAAAGTCCTGACTAATCCATTACGTCAAGAGAGTAGTCTACTAGTATGACAGCCATTGTCCTAGAGAGTTTATAGCAGCATTATTCATAGCAGCCTTCAACCAGAACATACCCAACTGCTTGATAATGGTTGACCGGATAATAAACTGTGGTATATATTGACACAATGGAATACTATTCAGCAGCAACTAAAACGAATGACTTACAACCTCACTCAACAATATGGATGAATCTCACAAACATAATGCTGAGCAAAAGAAGTCAGATACAACAGTATATCCTCTATGATTCCATTTATATAAAGTGAGTGTCAGTGATATTTTATATCTTGATCTGAGTGCTTGTTAAATGGGTATATTCAGTTTTGTTTTGTTTTTGGTGAGGAAGATTGGGCCTGAGCTAACATCTTTTGGCAATCTTCCTCTACTTTGTATGTGGGACGCCACCACAGCATGGCTTGATGAGCGGTGCATAGGTCTGCACCCGGGATCCAAACCTGCGAACCCCAGGCTGCCGAAGCGGAGTGCGCGAACCTAACCGTTACACCACTGGGCCAGCCCCTCAGTTTTAAAAATACAGTGAGCTGTACACTTGTGATGTGTGTATGTTTCTATATATATGTTATACCCCAATTAAAAACAAAACAAAACAGAAAAACCTCAGTAGGTACAAAACTGGGGGATAAAAAGGATGGCAGGCCAGGACCGGGTGGATTCAGGACTCAAATTATGTTGTCAGGGCTCAATTCCTCTTTGTTGCTTGCATCAGTCTCCCTCCATATGCCGGCTTCATTACCAGGCTCCGTATGTTGATAAAATAACTGCCATTGCTCCAGCCTCACAATCTTTCATATTTATATCTACCAGGAAAGAGAAAGTCGGCTTCTCCAAAAGCATACATTTAAACGTCTGAGAACTGAGTCTCATTGGCTCTGACGAGTGAGCCCAACCCTGAACCAATCACTATTACCAGAGGAATACAATGTCCTGACTGACCAAGCTGGCCCGCAGAACAAGTCTGACGGTCAGACGACAGAAACAGAGCCAGCAACCCCAGAGAGCAACACAGACTGAAGGCAAGAGAACTAGGAAATTGGAGCTGTTGCAGAAGGTAAATGGAAGTGGCTAAAAAAACTTCAGCAAATGCCTGGTACCTAGCATCATCACCATCATCACCATCATCATCATCATCATCATCATCATCATCATCATCATCATCATCATCATTTTCTCTTAGCATTTAGAAGAACGCCTGGCACCTAGTTTGGTACTTGATAAATATTTATTGAAAAAAAGAATCACTTTTTATCAGTCAATACTCCCCAGGAGCAACCCTGTCATACCTCAGGCCTTTGAAAAGATAGCAGAACTTAGAAAAGGGATAGAAATCAGTCATTTGACTGCAGAGATACAGCGGTCTCTAGAATCAATGCTGTTGGAAGACTTTTGCTAACTGTTTTATACCAGTTCTTCATATCTTACCGTCTCTCTTCAGAGAGCTTTGTGGCAGAGGGACAGAGCCCTGGAAAAGTCTGATCACAGCAACTGTGGGTGAGGCAGGAAGTCACAGGAACCTTCACTCACTGCTGAGGGAATGCAAACTGGTACACCCATTTTGGTGAACAATTTGGAATTAGTCAGTTAAGCAGAAGATGTGCATACCCTAGTGCTCAGCAAATCTATTCTTTGTATGCATGTGCTCTGGAGAAACTCTTGCCCTGGTGCACAGGATACATACAGAAGGCACTGTTACAGTTACTATTGCTCTAACAAACCACCCCAAACTTAGCTGTGTAAACAATAACCGTTTCATTATGCTCATGGATTTGGAAAGGGCACAGTAGGGACGGCTTGTCTGGGGCTTCAGCTGGGAAGACTTGAAGGTCAAGGATGACTTGAGAACTGGGGGCTGGAACATCTAAAGGTTTGTTCTCTCACATGTCTGGTGATTGATGCTGGCTGTCAGCTGGGACCTCCACTGGGGCCATTGGCCAGAGCATCTATACGTGGCCTCTCCATGTGGCCTGGGCTTCCTCACAGCGTGGTGGCCAAAGGCTCCAAAGGAGAGTGTCCCAACCAACAAGTCAGAAGCTGCATTACCCCAGAAGTTGTGCAGTGTCACTTCTACTTCTTTTTATTGCCTGTAAGTGATTCCCAGTCCCACTCAGATTCAAAGGGAGGGGAATTAAAGAAAGTTCTAGAAGAGTATGGGGATGGGAAACATTGTTGAGGCCATCTTTGGAAAATACATTCTGCCACAGATGTTCACTGCAGCAGTGTTTGTACTAGGCCACCATCCCTTATCCAAACTCCTTGGGCCAGACGTGCTTGGAAATTTAGAAAACCTCAGAATTTTGAAAGGTAATATGATACATATACTAAATATTTATATAACACCCCTCAAGAAGGATGTGTCACCCTGTAAGCAACAATCTAAATATTTCCTCAGTGGAACATATATTCATATTAAGTACGGTAAAGATTCTTGATAGCTTTCTGTCTATTGAGGTCAGATTTTGCCACTAACAGGTCAGGTCATGTCTTGCTGCCAAATAAATTATGAAAAAATTTTTAGGTTTTAGATTTTTTAGATTTTGAATTGTGGCTAAGGATCTATGGACCAGTAATAGCAAAAATTGGGAAACAACCTAAAAAGACATGATTAGGAAAAAGGACTTTAAAAAGTGTGGCCTAGTTATATGATGAAATACCATATAGCAGTATAATGAATTTGAATAAACTTGAGCTACATGTTTCATTGGGGATACATCTTATAAAAACAATGTTGGGAGAAAGCCAGCTGCAGAAGAGTATATTCGTGATCAGTTAGGATAAGCCAGGTAGCAACAAACAGCCCCTATATCTCAGAGGCTTAAAACCAAGTTTCATTTCTTGCTCTTACTACAAGTGCATCACTGGCCAGATGGGGTTGGGGGAATTTCTTCCTCACTCTGGAACTCAGCTGGTGGGGCTGCTGCTCTGGGGAACACTGATGATTATTGTGGTACAGGCATAAGAGGGGCAAAGGACGCAGGGGTTCTTAAAGCTGCTGGCAGGAAGTGATGCCTGTCACTTCTGCTCTGAGTCTCAGTTTCCTCTGAACAGGCTGATAAACCACTGCCTGGCTGGGGGTTACCAGGGTGAACCTCACACTCAGTGCTCAGTCAACAGGCGTGCCGGCACCGGAGGCACTCAACGCCACGGCTCCTGTGGCCTGGAGAGCAGTTACGCGCATGTCAAGGATCTTTATCCGTTCACCAGTTTGAACTGAGATAGTCATTGCTCTGTGATGTTATCACACCACTGGTGATTAGTGTTTACGGATTGTGCAATGGCTTCCTGGGGGCCAGGGCCTGGAACCCTCTCTAGTAGAGTCTGAAGGGCGGGGCAGGGCATGGTGTTACTTCTGACTGACTTTAGGCTGTGGATCCTTTTCTTTCTGTGTTTGATTTGGGCAAGGCTGTAATTGGGTTTTGACAAGCACACGAGGCCTAACTCGTGCTCTCCTGGGACTTGTCCAGGGAACTCCCTTTCTTTTGGCCACTCCTCTCCTCTAAAACTTTCAAGGGCTCCCTATGGCCCACAGGAAAAAGTGTAAGAACAGCGACAGCTCGCATTGATTGAGCACCTGCTACATGCCAGACACTTTATAGACACTATCTCAAATCCTCGCAGCAACCCCAGGAAGGAGGAACTGTATGATCCCCACTTCACCGATGTGGAAATGGAGGCTCAGACAGGTGAAAAGACTTGCCGAGATCACAGAGTGAGGGCAAGGAAGAGGCAGGACTGGTTGGTCAGCAGATCTTTCTGACTCTGGGGCCCCTGCTGAGCCACAGGGTCAGGCCCCCTCCAGCCTCACCCCTCCCCTTGTACTTTTCCTTGGAGGGACCAGTTGCTCCAGCCAGGCAGGCCTCCTCTCATCGCCCCTTGAGCAAGTCTGTCTCAACTCCCCTTCAAAGACCATCTAGAATCTCACAGGACACCTCCCCCCACCGCAGGCCACGTGAGTCCCGCCCTCATCGCATCGCACCACAGTTACTCACTTTCCCGGCGGTCCACTGGACAGCGGCGAGAGCCTCCACTGAGTCACCTCGGCATCCGCCAAGCCCAGCATGTGCTCAGCGCACATCTGCTATTCTGTCAGCATTCCTCCAACAATTATTGAGCACCTGCTGGATGCTGGGCACTGGGCTAGATGCAAGGATACGGCAGAGAATGACACTAAATCCCTGAGCTCATGGAGCTTATGTTCTGATACCGGAGACAGAAAACGAACAAAGAAACACACACATGCTTAAGATATAATGTCAGCGGATGAAAAGCGCTACGAAGACAAAGCCGCGTGAGGGGATGGAGAGTTCTGGGGTGGGGACGAGGAAGATAGGCTAGTGGAAATGTCTCTTAGAGGAGGTGACATCTGAGCAGAGACTAGAATGCAGGGAGCGTGTTTGGCTGAGGGACTGAATAGTAAGTGAATGAATGAACGAATGAATGTGTGCTTGAGTGAGTTGGAAACCAGACTCGGAGATGAAAAGGGAGTGTGAAGGGAGGAATCTGAGCTAGGGATCTCCTTCCATTTAAAAACATAACCAATCTCTCTCAATACCTGCTATTTCAGACAGGACATGAGTAGAGATTGGTCATCGGTGTACAGTCCAGGTGTGGGAAGGCCTCCTGTCTCTTTCCACTAGGGAACAGGGGAATTCCTTGCCCACTAGGCTAGAGTAGGCGGATGGTGAGGGAATCCAGCCGTAGAGGACATTTGCTGTTCTGAGCTGGCTGGATCTCCACCACCCCCTTTCCAGTTGGAGACCATTCTGTGTCAACCCAAGGGGCCAGACCCTCTGTTTCCCTGTCTCAGCATAGTCAGAGGTGTGCAAGTCCCTGAGGTCTTTCCCCCTCCCTGCTCGTTGAGGAAGTCAGTCTTATGAATGTCATCTGACAGATGTGGGATGACGGAGTGAGGAGTTCCAAAAGATGCATCCAGGGCCAATTAGGAGGCACTTCGGCCTATTGACAGGGCAGAGGCACCTCTCCCCTTGGCTTCCAAAACACCCAGCCTCCTGGCTTTGCCTCCTACCTTTCCGTCTCCTTGGCAGAGTCACACCATTCTACTCCACCATTCAAAGTCGGACTTCCTCAAGGCTTGGCACCGAGCATTCCCTCTCTTCCTCCGACCTGGTGGCCCACAGATGGTTTTTCAGAGGCCAAATGCAAGCACTTTTTCATATGCTTCTTGGCCATTTGGATATCTTCTTTTATGACATGCCTGTTCAAGTCTTTTGCTTGTTTATTTTTTTCCTTATGAGGTTGTTGGCTGGATATGAGTTATCAGCTATGTATTTCTATTTCTTCTCCTACTGTGCAGCCTATGCTTTCCCTTAATGATGTCTTTTGATGAAGAGAAATTCTTATTTTAATGTAGCCGAATTTATCAAATTTTTCCCTTTTGGTTGGTGTTTGTGTCCTCTTTGGGAAATCTTTGCCTACTCTAAGGACATATGGATATTTTTCTGTGTTTTTGTCTAAAAGCTTTTTTGTTTTATTGTTCACATTTAGATTTACAATCCATCTTGAATTGATTTTGTGGATAGTGTGAGGCAGGAGTGAAGAGTCTTCCTTTTCTCACATGGAAATCCAGTCAACCCAGCACTAGTTCAGTTAAACAAAACATTGCACGGTGAGTGTTCATTGCACCATTCTTTCAACTTCCCTATAGGTTTAAACATGTTTTAAAAAAAATGTTGGGAGGAAATGATGAAAAAACGAGAGAGACTATTGCAGATAAATACTATGGAAATAATTCCAAAGGCAATGTGCAAGCCTTGATTTGATACTATTAAAAAAAAACAGCTATAAAAGACATTCTTTAAACAAATGAGGAAATTTGGGAATGGATTGGATATTACAGTATATTATGGTATGAGCATTCATATTCTCAGGTGTGATAATATTATTGTGGTTCTGCAGGAGAATGTAATTTTTCTTAGGATTTCTGCTGAAGTATTGAGACATGAAGTACCAGTAAGGCAGCAACTTAATTTTAAATAATTCAGAAAAAAAACCTTGTACCTATGAATATGGATAGATAAATCTGGAAAAATGATATCAACCGTTGATTCCAGGTGGAGAGTGTACAGGTGTTCCTTGTACTATTCTTTCCGTATGTTTGAGAATGTTTATTAGAACAGGGTGAGGGAGGGGCCATTGTGTGGGCCAAGCAAAAAATAGCTGCAGGTCAGATTATTCCAGCTGGTTTGGGATTTCTGGTTCAGGGCCTCCCCTCTGCTATCTCACTTATTCCACATCACATCCCTGTGGGTGGGCAGCCTCGGGCCCATTTCACAGGTAACAAATAGAAGCTCAGAGGAGTAAGTGATTTGTCCAAGGTCACACAGCCAGTTGAGGCCAAGCCAAGATTTGAACCTACATCTGTCTGAGTCAAAATTCTCTGCTTTTCTTTTTTGTTCTTTAAGCCTCTTCTCTCCCATCCCACTTCCCATGGTGCTGGAGCTGGTGAGAGCTACGTGCATTTACTATGTGCCGGGCTTTGGATGTATTACTCAACCTCTCATAACAACCTGATGCGGTTGTTACTAACATCCCCCATTTTACTCAGAGGCACAGAGAGGTTAAGTAACTTGCCTGAGGTCACTCAGGTATGAATGACTGAGGTGGGAGTCAAGAAACCTGGACAGCCCAGCAATAGAATCCCCACTTAAAGGATCAAAGGAACACCGTAAAAAAGTATAAATCACTTCAGGAGTATAAAGTGGGATTATTGTTGGTTCTCACAGAATCCCTGCAGAGTCCTCTCTCCTCCTGACTGCTTCTGGCATTCCAAGCCAGTGCCCCAGGTTCAGATGTGTCTACACAGGGGACACTTCCTCCTCCCTTCAGCTGGCAGCTTCTTGAAGCTGGGGCTGGTTCTACTGGCCCTCACTATGAGTCTAGTGACTGCTCACTGTCTTGGGAGGTCTTCTGGATGGGGGCTGATCTTAAAGCAATGTTTTGGATATGGTCTCACACTCTCCTATGGAGTAGGACACCAATTTCCCTGCAGGACGAGAATTAGGGGCCAGCTGGAATGCAGAGGCAGTTACAACCTAGTGGCCAAGGATCTGCCTTGGGAGACAGGTCAGTTTTAATTTGAGCCCTTACTGCAAGGCTTGGGTGAATTGCTTTTCCCTTTAGAGCCTCAGTTTCCTCATTTTTACAATAGAAATAATAAAAGCAGGGCGTTTGGGGGGATTTTATGAGATAAGTAAAGCACAGTGTCTCTCAACACAAGTCTTCACATTGATGACTATTATCAATTACATAACTGTTATCATTACACTCCTTATGATTCTGTGGGATGTGGACCCTGCCTAGAGCCCCCACCTCATCCCTGCTGCTCTGCCTACCTTACTGGATTTTATCCATGCTGGCCTGGGAGTCAACCTGGGGACACATCAGGCTTTTTTTAACCTCAAGGCCTTTGCACCTGCTGTTCACCCTTTTATGGCTTAGCTCATGTCAGCTGCTCAGTGAGGACTTCCTTGACCACAGTAGCCTGCCTCCAACACATTCTCCCGTTTTGTTGTGTTCATATCACTTGTCAGTATTTGAATTGTATTATGAATTGTTTCTTTTTCTCCTCCCATTTGAATGTAAATTCCAAGAAGCCAGAGATTTTGTCTGTTTTGTTCTCTGTAGCATCCCCAGCGTCAAGAACGGTGTCTGGCATATGTCTGGCGTTCCATACGTGGTGAACTGAATGAAGGCAGGAAGGAAGGAAAGAAAGAATGAAGGTGAATACCGAGCCCTCATGCCTACAACCCCGGATCTGCCGCCGCAGTGGGTGACCAGCGGCCTCAGACACTGCAGTGGCCGCCCGGCTCCCGGGTCTGGGGCGCCCTTGCGCGGGGCCGACCGGCCCTCGAGCGCCGCTCTCCGAGAGCCCCGGTGGCCGCGGGGGCCGGGCGATCGCCCTGCGGCCACGTCCCCCGCGGGCAGCCGCGCCGCCGCGGGGCCGGGCGGGGGGGCGGGAGTCAGGTGGCGCGGGTGTCCGGCGCTGGCCCCGCCCCGGCCGCCCGCCCCGCCCCGCCCCGCCCGCCGCCGCCGCGCTCGCCCGGCCGCCCGGCCCCTCCGCTTCATGTGGCCGGGCCCGCGGCGGCCGGCGGCTGGGAGCGACGCGGCGGCGGCGCGCGGCGGCCAGCGAGGCCCGGGAGGCGGCGGCCGAGGCCCAGGCGGCGGACGGGGAGCGGCGGGAGCAGGCCCGGCTGCAGCATGCGCGTCCGCCGGGGGCTGCTGCGGCTGCCGCGCCGCTCGCTGCTCGCCGCGCTCTTCTTCTTCTCGCTCTCGTCCTCGCTGCTCTACTTCGTCTATGTGGCGCCCGGCATAGGTAGGACGGGGCCCGCCCTCGCAGGACCCCTGGCCCGGAGGCGGCGGCGGCGGGGACCGGGCCGACCCTCGGGAGAGCCGGCGCTGGCCCTCGGGGACGCCGGGACGTTCCCGCCCTCTGCGCCCGGCCGGCCCCCGGAACCCCCCGCCCCCGCCCCTCCACCCCCGAAGCCGGCCGTGCCTTCACGCGCGCCGCCCCGGCCTCCCTCGAACCCCGCTTCCCGCTGCTCGGCTCGGGACTCGCGCTCCTCCCCGGGGGCTCTCGGGCCCCGCTTCCCGGCATTCCGCGCACCCGAACCCCCCCGGCCCGCCCGCCCCTCCTCGCCGAGCCCCGGTGCCCGGCTCTCCAGCGCCCCACCTCCCCGCTTCCCGGCCATCCTCCCCGCCCTCCTCCCGGTGACTCCAGCGTTTCCTGCTCCCCTCCCTACCCTTTCTTCCCTCCACTTTAAGTCCCCGGTTACATCCACCGCCCGGTCCTCCTCGCCAGCACACGCTCTCCTCTGCCGAGTGGCCGAATCCCTTTCCTCGCCGGGTGGCACCCTCCCCCGCTTAGGGAGGTACACCCCCCATTCCAGCCACTCACCCCTCAGCATCCCACGCCTCCTTCCCACCTCGATCCCCCCGTCCTGCCTGCCCCCAAGGGCACACCCTTGTCATCTCCGCCCCCTTCCCCCCTCTCCTTCCCCAAATCCTACATCCCCTCCGGCCCTCAGCGACAGTTTCCTCCTGAGTGAACACTTGGGGAAGGGCTGCTCTGGCCTCTTCCTTTCTTCCACTTCTGCCCTCTCCTAGCTTTGAGGGTAGACGGTGGCCCTTCAGTATCCCGTGGTGTCTGCTCTGGGGACTGAGGGGAAATTGAAATGAGCCCTGGAAGAGGAGATATGATAAGGGCCTTGGGGAAGCGGTGCCAGGTGGGAAGGAGGAGCGTGGAGAAAAGATGGAATGGGTACTCATTCTTCTCAAAGGCATGTCCTTTAGAGGAAAGTCAGCTTCTGGAGAAACTGAACCCTGCCCAGGCATGGACTTTGTAAGACCACAGAGCAGACATTTAGGACATAAAGAATTTACTAGCAGGAAATACGGCATGAGGGTTAAGGTCAGAGGACATTGAGGTCAGACTGGGATTCGAATCCCTGCCCTGTGTGACCTTGGGCAAGTTACTGAGCCTCAGCTTTTCTCCTCTGTAAAATGGGGGTACTATTCCTAACCTCATAGGGTTTTAAGGATGGAAGTAGATAAATTCCCTTTTAAAGGACTTATCACTATACCTGATGCATGGAGAGTTTTCAGAAAAAAAAAAAAAGGAATTATTATATGTAATTTTAGAGAAAGAAGGGAGTAGGTGGAAGTTTAAGGAATGTATTTGCATCACTGGGCCTCTAGAGAAAACCTCAGTTTAGGGTGATAAATGATCAGAAGATGCTGTTGGGGATGGGGCAAGGAGAGTAAATTTTTCTATGAAAAGTCTGGATTATTTGGGTGTTAGGAAAGGGTTGATGGTTTAACTATAGGGAAATGCCCTTTCGGATTGTAGTAATAACTAGTACCAGTCTCTGTTGATCTGTCAACACTGAACTAGCTGAATACAGAAATTTCCAGATAGAGCAGGAGATTCTCTCCTGATTTTTTTTTTAGAGCATATTTCATCTGATGGTTAATATTAATGATTTGTATTCTAAACTAGATCCAGGAAGATAGAACAGGCAGCATCCGATTACCCTAACAATTTATAAAGTGTCTTAGGAAAAGCATTCATCTAGGAAGGTGCAGTATGTGACCTGATGGATCAGATGAGTAGATAGGAATTTTGGCAGAACAAGAACGGGTGAGTAATTAGTGGAATTAATTGAGAAAAGAGTTGATTAGCATAGTGGATATTAGAGTCTAATAAAAAGGGGTGTGAAATGATGGATTTGGCTCTACAGGAAGTTTTGGAGCCATAACCCCTTTTGTGAAAGTGACAGGTTATTTCTGGTGTGGGTACATAAATCAGCCATATCTAAATGGAAAAATATATCCCACTGGGATGGTAATCACCCTTTTGATTAGAAAGGTTAGAAGCCAGATTCTCCGACAGAAATAGAATTTATCAACTTAATTAAAATTCCTGAATGGTAGATTTTTAGGTCAGTGGAACCCCACTGTAAAGCGAAGGGCTACTACCATGCTTAGATTTCTATATGACTAATAACTGAAAAAGATGCAAAGCACTTAAATTTTCACTAGTTTCTCTTTAAAAGTAAGTCTTCTAAAGGGCAGATCTACTTGATTCAAATTCTGTTAGTGGGAAAAGGGAGCAGTAAAAGGATGGTTTTTAAAAAAAGTGGTTTTAGGGTTCTCACAAGTGGGTTGCATTCAGTTTGGTGGTTTTATTTTTCTTGGCTTTCCTGTTAATGAACTTGATTTTTCAAATGACCAGCTTTGGACAGAGAGGTGGCAAACCTTTTCAAAAGGTTAAGGCAATCTAGAGAAATATAAGGTTTTATTTGCCTTGGGATATGAAGACCTTATTTGAGATAATTATTAAAATGAGCTTAGAAAATAATATTAGGTTGAACCATATGAAATTTCTGTTATTGCAGTTCAAAAACAGTTGTATATCGGCAGTTTGATATAGCTCAACCTAATACATTTCCAGATAATGACAGTTCTGTTTTTTGGCCATGGAAAGTGTTAGGCTTGTATTTCCTTCCAGGTTTAATTTTTTCCAGTCCTGCTTTTGATTTGCTTTCTATAACCTGTAACCACGTTTTGCTCAAAGGCTGAAGAGAAATCATCACTCCAAGAGTGTGTTACAGCTATATTCAGAAATAGGTAGGCTTGAAATTGAGATAAGAGAAAGATCAAGTTAGTTATAAATGTTTTAGAGTTATTCATGTATAATATAACCTAGCCACAATTTCAGCCTAGCTATTAACTTAGTATTTTTGAGATCTAATGCCAGCTCTTAATATCCATCATAGTCTGAGAGCAAAGGGAAATTTTCCTGGACTTGAGGGTCATCTGAAATGGGGGTAATGGTACCATTTGATGTAGAAAATTGGAATTTTACTAAATATGACTTTACAAATACAAAGTGCTCTTAGCTCCTTTAATATCCTCATCCCAATCCAGTTAATAAGTTTAAATATGGCTTCATTGGAAGTTATGTTTTTGTTATTAATTCAAAAGTAGTGTTTTATATCAGCAGTTTAAAAGTAGAAATGCAAAGGATGGGGCAGAAAGTGTGAGGGAGGTGATGGATTTGAGAAAGGAGGACAGAGGAAGGTGATATGGTGGTGAAAATGCTGTTACATCCCTCTTCCCTCCATCCCTCCATAACGCCAAGTTATTAAATCACTTGTTTCCCCTGCACTGTTAAAATAGCCCTATTCCTTTTGGGGTTCTGAAGAAAACTTTGAACTTATTTGTGATCTTTTTTTTTTTTTTTTTGAGGAAGATTGGCCCTGAGCTAACATCTATTGCCAATCTTCTTCCTTTTTTTCCTTTTTTCTCCCCAAAGCCCCAGTAGATAGTTGTATGTCATAGTTGTACATCCTTCTAGTTGCTCTATATGGGACATCACCTCACCATGGCTTGATGAGCAGTATGTAGGTCCTCGCCCAGGATCCGAACCGGGGAACCCCGGGCTGCTGAAGGAGAATTCTCGAACTTAACCACTACACCCTCCACCAGGCTGGCCCCTTATTTATGATCTTTTAGCTTAAAAAAAATCTAAGAGCTCAGAGTACTTCCATATTCCAGTCTGACCAGGTCTTTTAGAACATGAGAGGTGAATTATTCATAGATGTACATATGAAGTGCTGATTTAAAAACATCTTAATAAGTTTATGGTGCCGTCATATGGGAAGGTTGTATAGAGGTTACAGATCTTTGCAAACTGTTAAAATATTTGCCAATTTTGAGAGAGGTGCCTGTGCACGGTTAGAGGTGATGGTCTATGCATTGATGGAATTTTATTAAAGTTCTATCATTGAAACTAATTTTTCTTTTGTCCTTTGATTATTGAGGGAAGGAAATGGGGAATGATTTTTCCCTTTTGGCCTGCTTAGTTCCAAGAAAAGTTTGATTTGTGGCTAGCTTTTGCAAGGCAGGAACCAGCAATTCTAATCCTGCCTGAAGTGATCAGATGACCTTGAGCAAGTCATTGATTCTCTGATCTGAAACTTGGCACAAAAAACAAAGCTCTTTGAAAAACAAGAACTGCTCTTAAACTTTTAATGAGACTTTTTAAACATAGAAAGTTGATAATTCATTCACGTTCTATACAAATATTGGACCTCAGATTTTAGATAAGATACATGTTTTATATAATCAAATGCAACTTTTTCTAATAACCACAGAAAAACTTCAGATTCCGCTCAGTTTAGTATGAAAGTAGCCTTTTGTTGTGGTTTTTCCTCACATGAAAATGCCTCAGGGCACTTGGTTCCTGAGCTTCTCTGGAGTGAAATACTTATGGTGAAGTGTGGGCTGTTTTTTTTTTGTTTTGTTTTTGTGAGGAAGATCAGCCCTGAGCTAACATCCGTGCCAATCCTCCTCTTTTTGCTGAGGAAGACAGGCCCTGAGCTAACACCTGTTGCCAATCCTCCTCTGATCCTCCTCCTTTTTTTCCCCAAAGCCCCAGTAGATACTTGTATGTCATAGCTGCACATCCTTCTAGTTGCTGTATGTGGGACGTGGCCTCAGCATGGCTGGAGAAGCGGTGCATCGGTGCGCGCCCGGGATCGAACCCGGGCTGCCGGTAGTGGAGTGCGTGCACTTAACCACTAAGCCACGGGGTCAGCCCCTTGGGATGTTTTATTTCAGAAAATTAAAAAGCCTCACCCTGTTAAAGATCCCCCACACGTGCGCATGCTCACTCAAATTTATTTTCTTTGAGTATTGTGTCCTGTCAGTCTTCTTAGAAGGAAACCATATTTGGAGAACAGGTTGAAGTTATGAAACTGAACAGCCCTGCTTTTGACCAGGACTTTGGTGACCTTTTACGTCCTTTCTGCAGAATTTTGCTATGTTGGACACAGAGTTTTGGGTTTGGAGTTGAAATGTCTTTAGCAGTCAAAATATGCTAGTCTTGGACAATCTTTGGAAGCTGCCGTTCAGACAGCATGAGTCACTGTTCCAGGCCGTCGATGCTCTAGCCAGTAGATGATTCTGCTCTAGTCCTGGCATTTCCCCCCTGAGCTTGACAGGCCAGTGCGAGCAGTATATAATAAATCACCGGGAAAGAGGGTCTCCCTGTGTGGCCATGACTCTTCAGAGTTCTTCAAGAGAGTAGAAATTTCAAAGCCACAGAAGCCAAGATGCTGCTGACTTATCTGCTTCCCTAATTTTGCGGCTTTTTTAGATTATGGAAGGTATGTTGGGAACATCCAACTGTATAAGCAAACAGAACTTTAGCAAGCAAGAAGTAAGGCATGTGATGCTGCTGAGGCCTGACAGAGATAGAGAAAACTGGAGGTTAACGTTGGTCAAGATAAAGGATAATCAGAAGCAAACAGGTTGGGTGTTGGCTTACAAGCAGTTAATGGAGCTATCATGAGGAGAGGCCAGGGGCGGCCCGGTGGCGCGGGCGGTTAAGTGCGCGCGATCTGCTGTGGCGGCCTGGGGTTCGCAGGCCCGGATCCCGGGCACTGCTTGTCAGGCCATGCTGTGGTGGCATCCCATATAAAGTGGAGGAAGACGGGCACGGATGTTAGCCCAGGGCCAGTCTTCCTCAGCAAAAAGAGGAGGATTAGCAGATGTTAGCTCAGGGCTGATCTTCCTCACAAAAAAAAAAAAAAAAAAGAGGCCAGCCTGCAGTACTAACAGTGAAAGGGTAATTAGTCGTTAATTTCTAATACTAGCCAAATATAAGTATGGCTTCCTTTGCAGACTAGGTGTATTTTTGTAGCAAGTTGTGAGAAAATTCAATAATAATTAATAAAATTAAATGATAATCCAGTATTTGAGTGTCTGCCTGTCATGTTACCAGCTATGGGAGATATTTGAGTTCTAGACTTTTGGCTGCTTCTTTCATTTTATAGCAGATCGTGTAAGCCCAGGTTGAGTCATTAACTTGCCCAAAGTTGAGAATTGTAAGATATCCTCGAGGCACATACAGTATGGCTGAAAAGACAAGATTAATCACAAGAAGCAACTAGAGAAGAATAGAAGATAGTGTGTTATCAGCTGCTGAATCATGTGATACTGGCCCTTGGTGAGATGGAGGTTCAGACACCGGGGTTCGTTCCTTTATTCAACAAATAGTTTTTTTGAGTGCCTCCGCTTGTCAGATCTTCTTGGGTACCGGGTGGTCTAGACACGAATAAGGCAGAACATTTCTGCCATCGTGCTGCTTTCATTCTACTGGGAGGCTTTTGTCTTTGTGGTGCTTTTATTCTCATGGGGGGACAGCCACTATACAAGACAATTTCAGATAGGGGTAGGCGTGACTGAGGGTCAGTTTTCTATTGAGTGGTTAGGGAAAGCCTCATTGAAGAGGTGATTTTTGACTTGAAGGGGTGTAACCAGTCACAGGCCTGGGGGGGGGTGGTTGGGGTGTGAGCGGGCGTATGCAGCACCTGTTACAGGCCCCGAGGCAGGGATGAGCTTGGGTGAAGGTTGACTGGATTTTTGTGAGTGATGGGAGAGTGGGAAGAGCGGTCAGACTGTGTAGGACCCTCTGGGCCATGGTAAGGACTGTGGAACATGAGTGAACGTGAGCTGAGAAATCAGCCAGACCTAGGTTTGAATCAACCCTGACTGAGTGGGCAAATCATTTTCAATTTTGTTATGTAGCAAATAGAGGATACCGTCTTTCTCCGCGTTGTTAGGAGAATTAGGTAGAAAATGCGTGTAAAAGGGCTTAGCACAGAGCTTGACGCGCCGCTGCCTGTGTGTAACTGTTATTTATGGCCGTAGGAGATGTCCAGTTGGTCTCATGCTAGTACTAAACTAGAGTTGGGAGGATTGGGCTGCAGTCCGACTTTACCAATCACTAGATAGAAACTTTTACTTCAGTTTTCTCATCTGTAAACTGAGGAAATTGGACAAATTCTAGGGTCCCTTTTAGATCTGAAGCTACGTGATTCTGAGCAAGTGTGAATTGAACCTTGAAGCAGAAAAAGAAATAGTGACTTCTGTCAAGTAGACACCCCATTTAAAAAAAATGCAGATTTCTCCTTCACTCAGTCTCCCACCTCGAATGAAACACTGAGCCCAGACGCCGTGGTGCTGCAGGGGCGGTGCCGTGTCTGTGTGGGATCAGCAGACTTCACAGCTTCACTCTTGGGGTGAATGGAGCCCTTCACACTGTGCAGTGCTGTTGTTTTAGGACATTAGCCCTAAAAGGAAGACTTAGCATTTCTACACTTAAAGTCTCTCTTTGAAATTGTTGTGACAAAGAAAGGAAAAAAAAAAAAGAAATTGGTGTTGTCTTGGTCAAAGGAAAAAAAAACTAAAAGAATTTTATGGGAATATCTTTGTGATGTTAAGACTGTTTTTTTTCCTTTTTTCTCCCTCCCCTCCTCTTTTTTGTCCTCAGGGTAATCCTTTTAAGTTTCAATCTACTAAATGAGTTCTTTCCTCTAGCTTCACACTCTTCTGCTTTTAAGCATGAACTAGAGCCCTGGACTCATTAGCTCCCGCCCCATCCTCAATCCTCTAGGTAATTGGATGTTAAATGAAAATGAATACGTATTGCATTTTGACCCAGTAATTCTTTTTATATTGTGGCTTTATATTGAAGAACATTCAAACCTCCTGCTGATCCCATGAATTCAGTGTTTTTACCGAGCATGGGAATCACACTGAATAAAGTGCTGTCTCTTCTCATATTCTCCCTCACCTCCTTTTATTTGTTTGATAAGCAATTATTAGACTCTAGGTATTGTTCCTCTTCCTTCCCAGGTTACAGAGATTTCCAGGTACTTTGTGGCGACTAGAAGGCAAGCTGGTCATTGTTTCTGAGGTGCCTTAGTTACTGTCATCAATTATGAACAGTTCTTTGAGGCGATCAGTGGCCTAATTATGCAGATGAAAAATGATGAGTATCAGGTGCAGGAAAGTGTGCGTTGTAGGAAGGCTGTGTTGTGTTTTAACACTTAAATTATCTATGGTATACTAGTGAGCACAACTGCCTATTATTTTTATTAAAGGGAATAGATTGGCAGGGAGGGGGTGAGGGGAGGACGAAAGGGGTAAAGGGCACATTGTACCGTGACGGATGGCAACTGGACTTTTGGGGCTGAACACGATGTGGTCTGCACAGAAGTTGAATTATAATGATGTACCCCTGAAATTTACACAATGTTATAAACCAGTGTGACCTCAATTAAAAAAAGAAATAAAAATAAAGAGCTATAAAATATTTGAATATCAGTAAAGAGGGAACTTTTTTTTTCACTCTCCAGGTGCTCCTAAAAGTATGATCATTAGACATTTAAACCTTTTGCTTAATTCTCATGTGTTGAACAACCATAAACTTGGAAAGATGAAAAACAGGAGTATTTTTTTTCTTCATAGAACTGCTAATTACCCCATTTTGAGTAGTTCTGCTTGAGACACCAAGCCTAAATTATATTCATGATTGTGGTGTATGTATATATTTATTTTGTGATCGGCAGACCACTGATTTGTGAAGGTCAGAAAAAGCTGTTTTTCCGAATGCTGCGTTGTGGTCACATTTGCATAGTTAAAAAAAAGAAAAATTATTTATTCCAGTTCAGAAAAATGACAAAATTGTCAACCTAAGGAAGTTAAACCAGCTGGACCAAAGATGGTAGTAGACTGACTTTAGGATTCTTGATGTACTTATTTTGAATCCGTGCATTTTAAATAAAAGCATTTAATCTTTTAACTTTTTAAGAAACACTCATTTTATCCATATCCTCGTAATATATAGAGTAACGAAAGGGAAGTTTTCTGGATTGTAACTTCCTTGTGTCTAGGATGGTGCCTAGCACATTGTATGCACTTAAATATTTAACGAATTGAATGAAGAAACTGTTGTATGGGCAAGCTGGCCTTTTCCTTGTTGGAGTGCATTTACTCTGGGGGAAGGAATGCGTAATTCTGACTTTGAAGTTACTTTGAATTTATTTTGCCCAAAACAACGTTGTACTTTTTTTCTTACTTTTTTTGGTGTGTGTGGTAAAATATATATAACATAAAGTTTGCCATATATTTTGGTTTAATTTAAGTGTTCAATTCAGTGGCATTAATTACATTCACAATGTTGTGCAACCATCACCACTATTTCCAAAATTTTCATTACCCCAGACAAAAACTCTGTTCCCATTAAGCAGTAACTCCCCAGGCCTGCCCCTGGTAACCTCTAATCTACTCTCTGTCTTTGTGAATTTACTTTTTCTAGGTACTTCACAGAAGTGGAATCATACAGTGTTAGTCCTGTTGTGTCTGGCTTATTTCGCTTAGCATGATATTTTCAAGATTCATCCGGGTGGTACCATGTGTCACAACTGTGTTCTTTTTATGGCTGAATGATATTCCATTGTATGTGTATACCACCACATTTTGTTGATTCATCTGTTGATGAACACTTGAATTGTTTCCACCTTTTGGCTGTTGTGAATAATGCTGCTGTGAACATTGGCATACAAGTATCTGTTTGAGTCCCTGTTTTCAGGTCTTTTGGGTATATACCTAGGAGTGGAATTGCTGGGTTGTATGGTAATTCTATTTAATTTTTTGAGGAACTGCCAGACTTTTCCACTGTGGCTGTACATTTTACACATTCCCACCAGCAGTATATGCAAGTTCCACTTTGTCCACATTCTGGCCAACACTTGTTGTTTCCTGTTTGGTTGTTTCTTTTTTGTATATGCATTCTGCTAGGTGTGAAAAATTGTGGTTTTGCTTTGCATTTCCTTAATCACTAATGATGTTGAATGTCTTTTCGTGTGTTTATTGGCCATTTGTGTATCTTGTCTGGAGAAATGTCTCTTCTGGTCCTTTGCCCCTTTTTAAATTGGATTGTCTGTTGTTGAGTTGTTAGGAGTTCTTTATATATTGTGAATATTAAACTGTTATCAGATATATGATTTGCAAATATTTCCTCCCATTCCATGGGTTGTCTCCCATTTGCTCTCTTGATAGTGTCCTTTGATGCGCAAAAGTTTCTAATTTTAGTGAGGTCCCATTTGTCTATTTTTTTCTTTTGTTTGTACTTTTAAAAATATACGGTGTACTCTTAAGTGTTATCACTTAACTTCCGCCCCCTACAACGTGCCCTTTCCTTTTTCTGCCTTTGCAGGTCTGATAGGCATTTCTTACACAAGCTGCTACTGATCTGATTTTTGAGAAAGCAGTAGTCAGGGTGTTTTGATTTATCTTGTTCTTACTTGTTTAAGTTTGATGCTGGTTTCTTGATTTCTGATTCTTTGTCTTTAAAACGGTTACTGTATTTGCCAAACATGACATGGTCTGCAGATTCCGTCAAATATTTCACGTGTTTAAAGAGTCCTATGACCTTTTCTGATTAAAGAGAGACTATCGTATCTTATTTGATGTCTTTTGTTTGCTAATTATTTTGTTCAGTAGGACTGAAGTATGACTTAAATTTAAATGTTTTCTGCTTCTAATTGTAGTTCTCTGGAAGTCCATCTAAGGCAGGCGCAGATGTTGGGAGACCATATTTTTGGTCTTGGGGACAATACAGTTTACTGATAAAACATATGATATGGAAGAGAAATTTGGAAAATATTATTTATAGATTGGTGAACGTAGTTAATGAAACACTGGGCTCATTTTTTTCCCTTCAGAAATGAAAGGACCTGATGACTTTGAAGATAGGGGAAAGTAAATATTACTTGGCATTTTCTTGGCCCCAAATCTCTGTTAACCAGCACCTTTTATATTTTATTTAATAAGTGGTGGTGGTTAGAGTGAAGACCTGGAGGCATGACTTTGAGTTTGGTATATGTGGTTTTTTGTTTTCTGATTCTTTGAAAATTGGTGATTATTTGTTCCCCAGAGCATTCTATTTCCGCATGCCTCCCCAGTCCACGGCCAGGCACAGGATGGCAGGTGGTGATGAGAAATGGCTGTCAGGATGGTCCCTGGATGGCTAGCAGGTGTGTGGTGTGAGCACAGGACTTGTTTTTTTTTCCTGTTTCCTTTGTAGCATTATCAGAAAGTGAAGAGAGTGCTAAAGAATGAGGAAATAGAAAATTCTAACATGTAGAACCTGCTGGACTCCTGCAACTTGGATGTGGTGCAATTTGGTAATGGGATTTTTTTTTTTCACTGGTATCAGCTGAACTGCAAATATATTTCTCTAAATGTAAGTGATAATGGTAATGATTAAAGACAGAAAATGTTTATGTTTGGGGACCTGTGATAAAAGAAAAAATTACAAACTTGGCTGTGCATTTGCCTGATTTGGCTATTTTCTTAGAGCTGACTTTATTAATGTAATCTGTACGTGTTACACCCCTATGGTGTGCTAGCCTTGTGCAGTGATGAAGCAAGCAGATACCATCGCTCTGTCCCTTTTTAAGTCTTCAGCTAGGGCGCATGGCTTCACTTTAGTAAGAAAATTTCCGTTTTGAGTGATTTTATACTCCTGGATGGATATATGTTTAATGGAGAGTCAGTTCAACTGGTGTTCAATTGGTAACATTCCTTAATTGCCAGGAATAATAGTGAATATATTTTAAGTCTAGACATTTAAGACAGCAAAGCAAATTTTAAGAAAGCCTTGAGAAGACGTTTAGTTTAATTTCTTACCCCATTGGGCCTATTGGTTGTGCCAGCCCTAGGTGGTGGTCATATTTATAGGCAATGTTTCTGCTGTTTATTTCCCAGAGTCATGGTGATGGTGATGAGCAGTGACTTGAAATTTCTTAGTAACACAGATGCTCTCTGGACCAGTGGAGGAGTGATGCATTCACGTGCTGAGGCCTCTTCCCTTCCACCTTGCTGAGTCAGACTTAGAGTAGAAGTCTGGCACTGAGTAGGTGCTCAGGAAGCATTTGTCAGTCATGATGAAGCTGTCTCCTACCCTTCAGTGGCTTTCATTGCTCTTAGGATAAAGTTCAAACTCCTTCTTGTAGATTGTAAGGCCTTTTGTAATCTGGCCTCTACCTCCCTCTCCAGCCTGGTTTATGCCACTCCTCTCCCTTGCCTCCAGCCACGTGGGCCTCCACCTGGTTTCCAGCGTAGACTAGGCTCTGTTCTTGTCCTTCACTGGCTACCTGCTATACTGCTGCCCATCCTCAGATCCCTAATTCTTTCTTATTCATTGTTGTATCCCTGCCTAGAAGACTGTTTTGGCACACAGTAGGTGTTCAATAAATATTTATTTGTTAAGTCAGTGAAGTAAAGTGGAGGTGGACAGATCCGAGGCCCTGAAAAGCACAACCAGCCAGTTCCCTGCTTATTTGGGTATATTAAAGATTGCTGTGCTAACTATTAAGACTTCAAGGTGAGGAACTAAAAGGATCAAATAAAAACATGGTGGATTTGTAAAAATGGTAATTATGATTGAAGGTATGATTCATAGCACAGTTTTTATGCCCAACGCAGTCAGATGTGTGGTTATGTAGGCCTGGTTTGTGGGCAGATGGCAAGTAGGAGGTTTTAAGTTTTGCCCATTTAGGATTCAACATAGATTTTAACTCTTTTACGTGCTTTGTATCTTATATAGTATGTGTATGAAAATGCTTTAAAATTGCAAATCACAAATGAATGTATTAATGGTTTCTCTTGTACCTAAACTTGAAATTTAGATGAAAAAATTGATAAACATAGGAAAACAATCAGTCCTGATTTAAGATGGGGCAGATACAATAATTCTTATATATTGCTAGGAACATTGTTTCTAATTTTTAATTAGAAAACTAGGTTGATGGCTTTGGTGGTTTCAAATTTATGATAAAAACTATGCCTTTATGTCTTGAATATGCTTGCCAATCTTTAATTCGAGAGGTAGTTTTTGCCTAGGAAATGAGAAATTGTTCTATATTTTACTTTTTCTAAGGAGAGAAGAGGAAGAAACACTTTCTGAAATTGAAAGTTCGTATAGATGGTAGGGAAAGTAAGTCTGTTATTCATATATAGCTCGTCTCTTATGCTCCATGCTATTGGATGGAAGGTAGAAATAATCTTGCCTCTATTGCTAGGATTATTTTTCCCATAAAAGCTTGAGCTGGCTAGAGCTAGGCCAGCACCCATTTGTCTAGAAGGGATGACTGGAATCCTTCATTGTGCTGTGTGTGTGTGTGTGTGTGTCTGACTGAATGTGAGAGTGGGAGGAGGTGAAATGTTTTGGTTTTGATGTTGGCCTGATTTTCTGTTTCATTGTTGACTTGGCATGCCTGCCTTTTTCTTTCTGGTTTTAAGTGTTCAGAAATCTTAAGAGTTGTGTGAAATAGAATATTTGGATTTATTTGAATCTCGTTTGGCACTAGGGGAGATTAACTCTGGGTGAGAGCTCCTTTTTTGGTTGGCTTTATGTTTAAGATAATTTTTTTCCTTAATCATTTTATTTTACTATAGAAAATTACAGACATATACAAGAGTAGAGTGAATAGTATAATGGACCCCCATGAACAAAGCTAATTTTTTGATGTGGCCTTAATATTTATGAAAAATATAAAGGTGAAAGGGCCCCAAAACTACCCACCAGAATGAAACAAAATGAAACAGTACAGGCTTAGGCTTATTCATAACCCGGATTTTTAAAGCTTTTGGATAACTGGATTTTATTTTAGTTCAGACGTCTTGCTGATCTAGTTAGCTACATGAGTGTTTCTTAATGTGTAAAAAGGGAAGATAAACAGTATATAAACACAGGATTATTGTGAGGATCAAAGGAGAGGATATTTGTCGGATGTTTGCAAGTCTTAGTACTAGTGAGGTATTCACCAGATAAATGTCCCCTTCCCCTTTCACAGTCCCTTAATCACAGTGCTTAGCGGGAGGAGAGAGGGGAAGGGAGAGAAGTGGACTTCCTGCTAGTGTTAGCAACCCCGGGCGCTGGTACCTGGTAGAGCAGGGTTGGAGCAGTTGATCACAGCCGAGTTTCCAGAGGATTTAATTGTTTCCGTTATCCCGTCCTTCATTTGAACCCTGGAAACCCAGAGCTGGAAGAACAAGGGCCAGCATGTTTGCAGAGGATAAGCCTTTCCACGCGGTGGGGTTACCGTGAAGGCTGTGCTGAGCCTGAGGAGCAGGTGCTGCGGCTGAGGATGCTGAAGTCCCTGAGGAGCGCCGGGAGCAGCCGATTACTGCTAGCGTGTGTACCACCTGTGTTCTTTTGGTTCCCTTGGCCTTTCTTCTGAGACTATATTGCTAATTTCAGTAGCTATTTACGTCAGCTTTGCCCGAAGCCAACTGCAAAGCTTGCAAGGGAGAGAATGGCAAAAATACCTCTTTTAGGACTTGTGTTGGCATAGATGTTGTGGTTTATGTTTAGTAACATTCCCCAGTAGCCACACATTAACACCACCGCTGATTTAATTTTAGTATTGTTAGTTCTGTTAATAGTTCTGTAGTTAAAATAATAAAACAGTCTGCATAGATTGAAGCTCTAGTTTTGGGTCGTATTGTGTGTGTGAAAAACCGACTTTTCATTGTGATATTTGAACAGACTTACCAGTGGATTATTTATGTAAGCTTGTGTCATCAGAAACATTCCAGAGTGAATCATGTTTAATTAGGATCTAACAAATGCTACCACCCTTGTTCTGTTGAACAATATTTTTAAACTATTAAATCAACTTTAAGAACAATAAAAGGAAATTACAATAATTTGTTCATAATCATCTTTTTCATCTCAAGTGTTTTCATTTTTTTGTTTCCTTCTCATCTTTATACACACACACATATTTGAAAATTTTGCACCTTAGGAATTTCTAGGCTGAGAGAATGGCTTCCAGGAGAGTGGCAGCAATTTAGAAAATGCCGTGTTTGTGCTAGAATAACCTTTTATAATCTCTTTGCTATAACATCTTTTTCTGGTGAGTTCTGTGTTTCCCCCACTAAACTAAACATAGTATCTTGATATAAGATTATTTCTGGCCAGATATCCTTGAAAGGAAAGCTAGAAAGAAAACATACTTGCTGTGTTTACCAATATGTGGAAAACTTGATGGGAAATTCTAGCCCCTTTGGTATCGGGTTGATTTAATCTCACTCCTAAATATTATTAATAAAGTTAAATAGGAGAATTTCAAATTTCATTGAATGTTATAATAGTGTGGCTAATTTAATGTGCTAGTGTAATGTTTGATCTATCTCCTCCTTTAATTGGATTCTGCAAAATAGGAGTAAAGGCTTTCTCAGAAACCTATTTGTACTTAGTGATTATTTTTCTCAATTCTGGTATTTTTTCTCTAGTTTGTCAAGAGTAACTAAACTTTGAATGATTGAGAAGCTGCTCAAAGATGTATCAGATCAATTGAGCAGAAACCAAAGAGGGTAGGTTGGGCTGCCCTGGCCACATTAAACATACACATTACTGCCATTATTTCTTTGTGTCTTTCAAATACAGCTGTGTGACACAGCTTGCCCTCTAAATCTGTCGTTAAAGGAACTGAATATGTAGTTGAAGTTAATTTGTGTGGCCTTCCCTAGGCTGACCTGGCTTTCTTAGCCCTTTGGAAGATCCCACGTGGAACCATTAGACATAATGAAAACTCAAGACATTATTCCTTTGCTTCTGAGTTGTTGGAAATGATTAGGTTGAAACTAAATGTACTATTTTCTTTCCACACTCTTTTTTTTTAAACCTATATGTACAGAATGGGGATACCGTTGAAGTCATGCAATTATTTTCTGTAAAGGTGATTATATTAAATACAGTTAGTTCTGCTATAACATGATTTCAAGCGTTCCTAAAAATCACCATCACCATGGTATACAAAATTGTGGAATAAAAACCATAGAGCTTATGGAACAACTGAGGTTAGGCACACAACACTCAAAAACTTCATGAGTCACACATAAAAAAAAAGGGTGAGGGGCTGCCAGCCCCCTTCAAGTTCCACGCCCTCCGCTTTGGGCCGCCTGGGTTCTTGAGTTCAGATCCCAAGCACCGACCTAATCCACTCATCAGCCACGCTGTGGAGGCATCCCACGTACAAAATAGAGGAAGATTGGCACAGATGTTAGCTCAGGGCCAGTCTTCCTCAAGCAAAAAAAAAAGAGGAAGATTGCTAACGGATGTTAGCTCAGGGTGAATCTTCCTCACCAAAAAAAAAAAAAAACACCTAATAAAAACAGCACAGTTTTACACGTGTAAAATTGTTAAGAAAAACCATAAAGGGCACTTTACTTTGCAAAAGACCTGAAGTTTACTTGTGGAAGTGGGCATCAGAAGGATGGCAACTTGTGAGTTATTGTGGAGTGGTAGAAGGAGAGTCGTCCTGAAATAGTCCTGAGTGTCGTGACAGGAAGTGTGTGTGGGATCCCCACTTAGTGAATTGCGGTTGATGGTAGGTGTTGGAGGTGTGTGTCTGTTCAGCTGGGTGTAGTTTTCTGGGTGTTCCTCATGGGCAAAATTGCACATACATAGATGCAAAATTCCAGTTATGCTCATATTGTTCCCAGATATATCAGTTGTGTTGGAACAAATGTGCACTTGCAAAATAAGCGTTATAGCAGCACTGACTATAAGACAAAATGTGATGTAATTTGTATAAATATGTGAAAGTTTTTAAAAATGATTTTTAAAAAGTTTTGAAATCTCAAACCTACAGGAAAGTTGCAAGTATAGTACAGCAACTTTTTCTTGGACCATTTGGTGGCATGATGCCCCATCACCCCCAAATACTAGAGTCTGTTTTTCAACAAACAAGGCTATTCCAACGAAGGACAATCCAGCCATTAAAGTTAACATCGATACTTTACCTTTAGGGCCATCTAATCCTCTGAACCCCCATTAAAGTTTTGCCAGTTGCCACAGTAATGTCCTTTATATCAAAAGGATCTAGTTCAGAACCACCCAATGTGTTCAGTTGTAGTATTTCTTTAGTCTCCTTCAGGAAAATCTGGAAAAGTTCCTCATCTCTCCTTGACCTTCATGCCACTTTTGAGGATGACAGGCCAGTTATTCCTTTTTTTTGAGGAAGATCAGTCCTGAGCTAACATCTGCCAATCCTCCTCTTTTTGCTGAGGAAGACTGGCCCTGGGCTAACATCCGTGCCCATCTTCCTCCACTTTATATGGGACGCCTCCACAGCATGGCTCGACAAGCAGTGTGTTGGTGCGCGCCCAGGATCTGAACCTGTGAACCCCGGGCCGACGCAGCAGAGTGCGCGCACTTAACTGCTAAGCCACAGGACCGGCCCTATTTATTTTTATATCTATCAGTATGGTCCCATACTTTTTAATTTTTAAATTTTATTTATTTATTTTTATCAGCATGAACTTGTGGCTTTAATCTGTCACTGTCATTATTTACGTTCGTGCTCAGTTGTCCTGATTAGGCCACTGGGAGCCCCTTTGCCCTGGCGTCTGTCCTTTGACATGTCTATCTGCCCTGACATGTCCCCATCATTCTTGAACGCTTCCTTACTTTCTGGAATAACAAGGTGTTCTAGGCACATGTTGTGCTTTCCTCACCCCAGACCTGGAATCAGCTATTTCCCCAAAGAACTCGGATTCTTTTGAGTGGAGAATGGGTATTTAGAAGCCAAGATCCGTGTGCTGGGTGCACTCATTGCTGTTGGAGTGTCGTGGCTTCTAGGCCTTCTCATCAGTGTATAAGAGCTATGGAATGTATGTATGCAGACACACACACAGACACACACACACACACTCTGACATCTATATTTGTTTTTGGATGTATGTGTATATAGAAAACTGTGAGTTCACACAGTACCTACAACTTAAATCCAGCACCTCAGTGTTCATTCTAGTTTTCTCCCTTTCCATATTTGTAGCTCTGTTCCCTGAAAGTGAGAATCCTAGCTCCCATTTTCCTTAATGTATTTACGTATTTGATCAAGACCCCGTATGTAACCATGCTGCTCTGTCTCCAGTCCCTGTTTGGACATCCGTCTCACCCCAGACGTAGTTCAGCTCTCTTTGCTGAGCTGTCCTCCCTCCTCACCCCACTTCAGCTCGCACAGCCTGCACTAGGCCATCTGCCAGCACGGCTCCTCTCTCCCTTGGTCTCTGACACCCTGCACCAGGCTGCCCCCTCCTCGCTGTGCGGACACTCCTCTCACCTCTGCTTGGACTCTGGTACCCCACTCTGGCATCCCCCTCTTCCCTGCTGGATGCCCTCCTCACCCTTCCTGGGCAGGGCAGCCCTTGTCATCCTGCTGTGCTCAGACATCCCTCTGTGGCCCACGTGTTTCTCCTGTCTACCCTGGGCATGGATACCTACCTGTCTTGGCCCCACCTCATGGCTTTAGGACTGAATTGTTTCAGTAGAGAAGGGGAAGGGGCTATATAAATATAAACTTCTCAATAAGTAAATTCACATTTTTGGGGAAAAAAATTATTTGCCCTGACCATGGCACTTAGTTTTGCTTTCTGAACATATAGTCACCATACCTGTCTGAAATTGTTTTTAGACTATTTTTTGTCTCTTGATGCACAGAATATTCTTGATTTCTTCCTATAGACTGCACATTTTGAGCTAACCAAAGAGTGGCAAAGTGAAACATTTAGCCCACGTAATTATGATGAGTCTTTTTTTCCCCCGCCTTCAATCTTTCCTCTGACTTAGATGGGGATTGTGGGGTTTGAGAAGCCCTATTTCCCAGAAGTGACTATCTTGGTTAGTGGTTTGCATTTCTCTCTCTCCTTCTAGCTCAGTAGTCCTTTTTCCTCTGTCTCCCAACATGACGGTGGCAGCAGGTGCTCCTTCCAATTGTTGAGTCTTTCTGTAAATGTTTGCATGTATATTATCCTATTAATTAACACCCTCATTCTGTGAGATGTAGGTGTTTTAGAGGTGAGGAAACCAAGGCTTGGAGAGGTTAAGTAAATTTTTAAAGGTCATGTCACTTGTATATGGACAAGGCATAAGCCCGAGCCTGCTTTCTTTCTAGAGCCTCTGCTCGTGAATAAGCCTGTGCTACCTCTGTAGTATTAGGGTAAATTTGGTTATGTTCAGTTTTTCAGTCAATGTTTTTGATTCCTTTTGATTTAGGAAGAGGAACTGTAAACTCTTGAAAGTTATAGTTGGGAGAAGAAAAACAGATGCTATTAGCTGTCTGGAAACACTGACACGTAAAGGACTGTATTGCTGGACCAAGCCCAAAGGAGTGGTAGGTGGGAAGCCTGGATAAAGCCATTTCCTTCTGATCTGGGCACAATTCCTCTCTTTATACAGAAAGAGCACTTTGAAGTATGAGGATCAAAACTTTTCTAACTTCTCTTTGGAAACTAATGCGAAAATTAAAGTCTTAAAAGAAAGTATACTTAATCTGTCTGATGCTTTTTAAGGAAGAGTGGCTTAGACTTCTGCTTACTCAGGCTCATCAGCCCAGCGCTGTTATTTTTTTGTGAATGGAGTGGTGTAGCTAATTGTTATGTTAAAAGTGGGTGTCCGCCATGTGGTTTTGAGTTATTTTCCAGGTGCAGAGAGTAATTGTTCTGCGTCTTTGTCCCCCTTTACATCAGCTGTCCCTTGTGACTGGTGTTAGGCGTTGGTTAGGTAGCTGTCTGGGATTGGGGAACATCCCCCAGGCTGCTCCTTATGCAAAGACTTGTGCTTTATGCAAAGCTGCAGGCCCGCCTGGAGCCAGACTGGCACTGCAGCCTCATTTGCACTACTCTAACCGTGGAGCTGAGCTAATCATATCTGAGCGTAAACACACTGTCAGCCATGCTTTTTGAAAGTGGTGAGGGAAATAAGCTTGTTTCTTGATGATGTATAACCATGAGGATAGTAAGAATATTTATGCTCAGAATTCTGAGTCCTAGAAATCAGAGGTATAGAATTCTTTCTTTCTTTCTTTCTTGCCTGCCTTCCTTCGTTCCATCCTTCCTTCTGTTTCTCTATCAATCAGTCAATCAATCAACCTTTTGGCTTACAGGCCTTTAGAAACACTTACCAAGTTCTATTGTACTGTGTTGTGCTCTGTTTAGGACAACGGGAATTTACCTGCACCTGGGAAATGGACCGCAATGAGCTCTGTAGCTACACCTCCTGAGCTCATGTCCCAGCTCTGCAATGTGCTGGTTTTGTGACTTTGGGCAAGTTCCTGAACCATTCTGTCCTACTTCAGTGTCCTCATGGGATGATAATATTCCAACCTCATAGTGAAGTGCGTCACAAGGTCCCTGGCAATGATGAGCGTAGCCCATAAATGTTAGCTGCTACTATGATTGGTGTTCTGCCTGTTGGGAAGTGGTAATCTTAGATGTGTTTTCACGACTAATTCACATATATAGGATATAACAGGATTCGAAGAATCACAGCATAAAAGAGTAGGAGAGGATATTCGGGATTACTGAACGAACTCTGTATTTTACAGTAGGGGAAATGGAATCTTAGACATGTTACAGGATTTAGTCAGTCTCCCAGGTAGTACCAAGACTAGAACTCATTCCCAGTCTAGTTATACCAAAGATTTCCATCGGTTTTATCAGGGATTCTCATAAAGTTGGCATTGGATGATGATGGTATGAAGATACTAGGATTTTTTTTTTTTTTGGTTGGGTGTGAGGCAGAGAAAGGTTTGTGCATAAATAGAAAAAGGACACTCAACACACCTGTTGCTTTTATAATGCAGACTACAGTGGATAAGATTAAAAAAAACTTGGCAGGTGGGAATATACCAAAGATAATGAGAAAGCGTGATTGTAGAGGTTATAGGTTTGAAACAGTTGAATTACTGTCTGCTATCCTTACAAACTTGGGGTAAGTGGAATGTCAAGGTGGTTTGCTGCTGGGAGAACCAGGTTATACGCGTCTTCGGCGTGAGCAGCAAGGATACAGGTACAAAGGGCATCATAGCTCCGTAACCAGAGTGTGGCAGGGATCATGACAGGTCAGTTACTGCTGGCGTTTCGTTTTTCTCCCCCAGTCGTTTTTATTTATTTTGGGTTATAAAAGTAATACATTTGGGGTATATAATTTGGAAAATACAGCAAAGCATGGAGAAAATAAAGGCAGCCTAAAATCTCATAACCCAAAGATAATTCACTATTAACATTTTGGTGCTATTTCTTTTTTTTGGCCAGGGCATATGTGTGTAATTTTTGAAAAACAGTTGAGCTCACATTATATGTACAGTTTTATATAGTAACTTAAACTGTTAAAGTATGATATAGAGGCAGAGTGACTGTCAGTGTTATAAGGAAATGTGGACTTTACCACATGCCATAGAACATTCTTTAGTATGTGTTTTGTATAGTAGTAATGTCTAAAGAAGGCTGATTGTGCTGCACCTTTGTTTTTATCAGAATGACTCATAATTTCCCATCTATAGGTAGTCTCAGATGAAAACAATAATAAGTGACTTAATCCTCAAGGAAGTTTTGCCTGGTTTGACCAGCACCATTTTGATCATTTATAGCCCTTATCCGTTAAATGATATTCTAGGACCAGAGCACAGGCGTTATCTGTTAAAACCAGGTAACTACAGTTCACAGCAGAGAGAGCAGTCCATTCTTGCCAAGCAAGATTCGGTTTGGTCATATGCAGAAGGGAAAGCCATACATCCAAGGAATATAAATTATAGATGAAATTGAAGCCCAAGGGTGAGGATTCTTCCCTAGAATATTTTGTGCTTCCATGAATTCATAAAAACAGAATTTCAGGAAACAAGAAGAGTTGTGAGTAAAGGCTACGTATCTTGGACATACCAATCACGTGCCTTCTTTGGGGCTAAATATTACCACATTGAAAGATCCTGGCAGTAAATTAGCTATTAGATTAATATCACTCTAAGTGGTTTATAGGAATTGAAAGATGTCGCTTTTTTTCCTACTTTACATATATAAGTATATTAAATTTAACTTCAGGAATTTGCTTTCATTTAATATTTTATAATTAAAATGATTATCTTTTTTAAACATTACTTTTCTAAGATTGACTCTTCACACCAGAGATTTGAAGATTATTTAAAATGCAGTTCTGAGAAATAGTGAGTTAAAATAACACTTGTTCAGTGAGGGGGAAATGAGCATGGGGATTGACTCGGAAGGGGCTACAGGAAACTTTCAGGCGTGATGGTAATGTTTCATATCTGATAGGGATTTGGGTTACACAAGTGTGTGTATTTGAAAAAACTCAGCAAATGTACATTTGTTCATTTTATGAAATTTTACACCTAAAGGGGGAAAATGTATGCAAATATTGATCTCTTATTAATAATATGTATGCTGAAGTATTTAGAGGGCAATATACTGATCCGCAGTTTACTTGGAAATGCATGAAAAAAATAAGATGAATTGATGGCTGGATAGATGGATATATTTGTAATAAGTTGAGAGTAGAATCAAGATAGTGAGTATATGGGTGTTTGCTGTAAAATTCTTTGAGCTTTGCTGTATGTTTGAAATTTTTCATAATAAAATGTTGGTTAAAAAAATGTGTAAATTAGTACCTTTAAGATTCTTTTTACTTTAGGGGAGAAATGGAGCCATTTGAATCTGACCACTGCCCTGATCATTTTACCTTTGAGACTGATAGAGAGGGAGCTAAGAGTTGTTGGATTCTTGATCTTTACTGTGTTAAAGATCTCAGTGTCTTTCTCATTGAGTCTAAAGATTATTTTTGTGATTATTGTAAGTCCTGGAAATGACTGAGTAACATAAACCCTGTGTAATTGTCAAAGAGGTGGCACCTGTGTTCATTTCTATGTACAATACTATTGTACACATAAACACTGTTTTGCTGAGACACTTTCGAAGGCTAGCTCTCAATACAAATCTGTATTTTTCTATCTCCTCCTCTACTCTCCAAACTTTGGTCTGGATATTTTTTTTTTTTTTTTTTTTTTTAAGATTTTATTTATTTATTTTTTCCCCCCAAAGCCCCAGTAGATAGTTGTATGTCATAGCTGCACATCCTTCTAGTTGCTGTATGTGGGACTCGGCCTCAGGATGGACGGAGAAGTGGTGCCTCGGTGCGCGCCCGGGATCCGAACCCGGGCCACCAGCATCGGAGCGTGCGCACTTAACCACCAAGCCACGGGGCCGGCCAGGTCTGGATATTTTTTATTGTCTTGACATTTAGTTCACTAATTCTCCTGTTTTGCTGTGTCTAATCCAATATTAAACCCATCTATTAAGTTCTTAATTTCAATTACTATATGTAGAATTGAATAGAATTTTTATTTGATACTTTTTTATAGATTGCAATTGTATGGTGAAATTCTCCATTTCCTACCCATCATTTTTCTTTTTTTCTCCCCTTCTATTTTCTTGAATGTAGTTATTTTTACAGCCCATGAATGATAACTCCTTATCTGCATCACCTGTGGATCTGTACCTATTGTCTGGTCCTTCTTTTGATATTCAGTCATTTGGTCCTGTCTCTTGGCATGTCTGGTAATTTTGATTGGAAAAGTGGATATTGTGTATAAGAAATTGTAGTGGCCCTAGATGACTTTATCCTTCTCCAGAGAGGGCTCACTCCATTTGCTAGGCAGATAGGATGGGGACTGATTCCATTTATCCTGTGAGGGATTGAGCTGATCAAAGCTAGGGTGTGGTTTTGGGAAGGCTCCATCTACTTCTGGTTTGCTGCAGTCTTAGGGAGCAGCCTTCCAGCAGTTCCAGCTGAGAACCCGGGGTGTTCACCATGGCCTTGCCCCGGTGATGTGTGCTGAACTTTAACCTTTGTCTCCTCAGCACATGGGTGAAAACTCTGCTGTGCTCTTCAGAGGCTTTCTGCTTGGTTTCTCAGCCTCCTGCCCTATGCTGCTTCAGGATTCTACAAACTCTTTTCACCAGGATCCTGGCCCCTTAAGTCTCTATTTTTGTTGCTTCAGACCTGAAATACTGCCAGAAGTTTTGCTGGTTTCTCTGCCTCTTAGTAGTGGCTCCACTCTTGTGCCCAGACTGTTTGCCTCCTTCCTGAGCTTTGTTGTTGGTACCCAGAATTGGCAAATGCCCTGAGGGACAAGCCCGCTGCAGAGTGTTGGCTCCCTCCTAATGGGTTCACCCTTCTCCAGGGTTTTGTCCCTTCAATCCTGATTGCCCCTGCAGCTCTCCAAAGTCTTCAAACTTTTTTTTTGCATTTTTTTCTGGCTTTTCTAGTTGTTTTCTGAGGAATCCCTGGTCTATAGCAAACTACTCAGTCATAGTCAGAAGCAGAATTGCTCCTGGGTTTTGTTCCTTATGTTGTAGAAAAGATGGTGTTAGTCTCTGTTTCATTTCTTAAGGAAGATATGTTCAGTTCAAAGGGAATTGAAAGGAAATATGATCTGTTTATTAATCTGAAAGTGAACCAGCCAATATAAACTTATTTATATATTACTACTATGCTTTTTGTCTAACTGTATCAGCCGTTAACTTGAAAGTGAGTATAGCACAAAGAAGTTAAATGATTTGTCTAAGGCAGAGTTTCTCAATCTGGCACGAGTGACGTTTTGGGCTGGATCATTCCTTGTTGTTGGGGTCTGTCCTGTGCACTGTAGGATGTTTAGCAGCATCGCTGTCCTCGTACCCACTAGATCCAGTAGCACCCCTCTCCCCTGGCTGTGACAACCAAAAATGTCTCCAGATATTGCCAAATGTCCCCTGGGTGCAGACTTAGCCCTGGTTGAGAAGCAGTGGTGTAAGAGGGAGGAGTAGTTTCCTGATTTGATATATGCCCAGGGAAGTGCAGTTGAGTTTTGAGTTACTCAAGTCATTGTCTTTCACCGTTGGACTGTTTTCCAGCTGCATTTCTTGCCTGATCATTTGACGGTAGATATGGGGACCTAAGATGGTAATAAGAATAAATGGGTTTCTTCACCACTAGCTGGCCTGCTGTGAATTGGGAGCTCAGGTCACTTGTCCACCTGTTCTAGGGTTGGGAAGACAGACTCGTGATTTCTAGGTGACAGTAACTGTTCCAGCCTGTGTGTGGTATCTCCTCGGGCTTCTGTGAGGGCAGTACTGTTGGAGTCTGTTTTCGTTGTGTTCTAACGCAGGCAGTCTTTAAGCCGACAGGAGCAAATTAACAGAGAAATCCACTCACAGAATGTAAATAACCATTGGGAATTTAAGGTAGGAAGGACATAAAGAGATCAGAATTAGGGCTAAAATAAAGGTTAAAAGAGAAAAAGCCGCTTAGAAGAAAAATGACTTCGAGTGGACATTTCTGAGGTATGACACTGCCAGAAATGATTTAAGCTGTTTGCTACTCTTTCTCTTAGTCTGCAGACATTTTCCAAATCATTCTGCTTTGATGCCAAGGCTCTTATTAATAATGCATGGCTTTTTATGGTACTCCCTTCCCATCTGCCTTTTAGGTGCTGAGTCAGAGAAGATGGTTACAGCAGCAGCTCACACCAGGGAGGAGGAGAAACCCCTCTGCAGTGCTCAAATGCTGCCTTTTCTCTTGCACATATATCTTATAGCAAGCTTTTCACCTTAATTACCCTAAAGCTTCAATTCAGAGGATGCTTTTTTTTTACTCTTAAAGAATAAGCCTTTAAAAACTATCCAGAAGTGTCTATGACATAAGGTTTTTGAGAGCTCTTGGAAGTGGATCTGAAAAAAGAAAAAAAAATGTTGACATGAATGTTAGTATAAATTGCATTTGATTTCAGGGACAGTAGCTGTTATTTTCCACTTTTCTAGCTGTTGTCTGGATATGTCTCTTCTGAGTCCCTAATTTCTATTTTGTAAAATTTGAAATGGTATCTTCACATTACCTTTATGATAGGGAGCTGCTAGGAGTCAAACAGGAGGGAATGGGACAAGTAATTAATTGTTCAGTGAGCACTAGGACCCAGGCCTGGATCCAACATTTTTCTCCCCTACCTCTGCCGACCCACAGTATTCTGGATGACCACTCAGAGACTGACCTTCGAGAGCTCAGCAGCTGTTCTCCCTGCTGCTTGCAAATGCAGGTCTGTCTAGACCACAGAGTTTTTCATTTTCTGGTTGGTTAGGAAATACTATGTTGTGATGGGCACTGGGAACAAACAGGAATTTTGGAAGCCACTGGGGTCTGTGGTATGAGTTGAGGGTACACCCACCTCACCTGCTGAAGCTCCTGGGGGAGATGGTAACATGGAGAAGGTGTTGCTGGGTCTGTGATGAGCATCGTAGCCTCTTACTCACTTCTGCCTTTAAACTATGACACATCTTAACAAACTCGTTAAGTCAGTTCATTAACATGGCGTGGTGTGTTTTAAGTGCTTAAGTCAGGATTTCCTCATAGTGACAGTTTTCATTGTTGTCACGGGTTTTAAAGGTAGCTTAGAAATTGTTTACCTCTCCACAATGAGAATAACAATATGGATAAAAATGATTGTATGGGAACTCGTTGTACTATCTTCACAGTTTTTCTGTAAATCTAAAGTTATTCTTAAAAAAAGGCTTATATAAATAATAACTGTGACTTAGTGAAGGCCCACTGTGTTCTCATCACCAGCTTATCAGTCTGACATTTGTTATTTCTTTTTCTTTTTTTTTTTTAAAGATGTTTCTTTTTTTATTGAGGTATCATTGATTTATAACATTATATAAGTTCAGGTGTACAACATTATCATTCAGCTCCTGTATATATTTGACATTTGTTATTTCTGACCCTCACAAGATGTTAAGAAGGGCAGTGATGAGCTCAAGACCACACCGATGAGTCGGGTCCAGACTCAGACGTTGGTCTGAACTTAATGCCAGATGACTCCTGCCCCGTTTCACTCCCTCTGTGTTCGATAGGGGGTGGGAATGGAATTATTTGAACAGGTGGCTCTTCAGTGTGTCATGTAAGTCTATACATATGCCTTGATTTCTTTCTGTTATAGCATCACTAATATTGTGTGGCACTTACTGATCTGCACACTTGTGTCCTTGGTATGTGGCCTCTGTCAGTTCAGGGACCAACTTTTTTTTAATCTCGATTAAAGTAAATTCTGAACTAACATGTGAGTGCTAACCACATACGAGGCCCTGGTCTCAGAGCTTTGCGTGTGTTGCTTATCTTCCTAACCCAGTGAGGTGGGTGCTGTTATTTTTCTCATTTTGTAGGTGAGGAAATTGATGTACAGAGAGTCTGAGTAACTTGACCGAGGTTACACAGTTAATACGTGACAAAGCCAGCACTCAAGTCCAGAGAGCCTTATTCTGGAGGCCAGGCTCTTAATCACGAAGCTGTAATCCCATTTTAATGTCTTTGGATCCCCATTGCTTCATAGTAGACACTCAACTGTTGATGGATGGTTAGAGTAATGAATGAATAAAGCAACTCCGTGGAGAATAGAAACAATGAAATCCTGATTTTATAAAGTGTTTTCCTTTTTCAGTTAGATCAGAGGGCATCAACTCAAATGCTGGTGTCTGTAAGGACGCGGCAGGCCTAGTGAGGATTAGGGTCAACTAAAAAGATTGTATTCTGTTACAAGGAGATGGCCACCGGCTACTCAGCACCTGATGATTGTATCAAGGTGGGAATTGTATGCCTATTATTGCTAGATCTTCCAATATTTCAAGAGAATCTATAAATCTGGATTTTTATGTGAGTAGTAATAATAATAGCAAACATTTAAATAAGTATAGTGCTTATTATGTTCCAGGCTTTATTCTTAATGTTTTACAAATATTAACTCATTTAATGCTAAATGAGATAGAGATATTGTTATCCGCATTTTATGGATGAAGAAACTGAGGCACAGAATGGTTAAGTAATTTGCCCAAGGTCGTTCAGCCCACTAGGATTTAACCCTAGGTAGTTCTCCAAAGTTGACGCTTTTAGTTAACCACCAAACTGTTTATCTGGCAATTAATTCACAGTTTAAAGATAAGGAAAACCAGAAGACACCTGATAGGCGACACAGAAGACTTTTGTGTGTAGATAGTTTGCAGCTTCTCATCTGAACATTAACTATTTGTGAGATCAAAGCAGTTTATTTCTAACATAACTGCTTCATTAATCATTTTTAGTTAAGAATTTTTATCTGCTGTATACAAGCTTATTTTACTCTTCTATATCATTTCTCTATATCTTTATTTTTCTCTTACGAAGGAATATAGAGTTATATGAAATTCAAACATAACAAATATATAATCTTAAAAAGTCAAAAGTTCTGCATAATCCCGCCCTTTTCCTCCAAGTAACCACTATTAAATAGCCTGGTGCATGTTTTTCTAAGCTTTTTTCTAAACATAAACTAGTATGTTAATAGTTTCTGAGTTCATTTCCGGTATATTAGTGTTGTTAAATATCAAAATTGTATTTAAGGCTGTAAGGCTGGTTTGTTACTTTATTTGGTAAATTCGAAACCTGGAGTTATTACAGATTAGCCCTTCAGGTTTCTTTGATGTTCTCGATTGTGCAGCAAAGAATTTACTATCATTCATCCATCTTTGACTTTTCTTGCATCATACATTTTTCTTCTTGCTTATCAAAACTAGAGTTGCCAATTTTGTTAGCACGGGGTTGGTTTGTTTTTCACTAACATAGCATTTCTTTAACCTACTTCATCAAAACAGGAGTTTTTTCTGTAGTGCTGGTCATTTCAGCTGGAAAGGTGGGATGAAAAACAATATTAATGAGATATTAACATAGAATAATAGGATATGTATAAATGAAGATGACTTCTGAAGATTTAAAAATAAAGTTCAGTAGGATATAAATAAATTGCAGAGCTATAGTTTGAAACAGGTTTCAAATTGTGAGCACATATGGTGTTTATTACTTAATTGAAACTCTAGACTGGTGATTGATTTTTTAATTGAGAAATTTATCTTTAGCTTCGGAGGTATTTGTCTGTATTTGGAATGTGTTATAAGCCAAAATTGTGTTTTCAGATTCTTTTTAAGTACGGATCCTAATTTTTCCCATCTTTTTTGTTAATCATTTGATTTCCACCCCTACAATTAGAAGAGAAATCTTGAATTTTTGCCTTAGGCTCACTATGCCTCGCATACTCGTTCAACTATATTTAACAAGTATTGGGCTGCTACTGTATTCTGTGCACTGTTCTAGGCCTCAGATGCTTGAATAAGACATACAAGAATCTCTGCCCTCGTGGAGCTGATATTCTAGTGTGTAGGGGTCAAGTCAGACAAAAAAGAAAACTGTATCATATTAGGTTTAGATTAGTGCTTTGGAGAAATACAAGCAGAGAAGGGGAGGAAAGTGTGGATGTGTGGTTTTTTGGGAGGTCAGGGTTGCAGTTTTAAATATAGCGTGCTTAAGGAATGTCTTGCTAAAGTGACAACGGAGTAAAGACTTTGAGGAGTTGCAGTGGCATTGCAGTTGTCTGGGGGAGAGCAGCCGGCTGGGAGAGCCGCTTGGGCCTGGCCTTGCGGTGGGAGCGTGCAGGGCTGTCCGCGGACCAGGGAGGCGTGGCTGGAGCAGAGTGAGTGAGGCGAGAGGAAACAGAGATGCCGCCAGAGGCGTGAGGATGAGGTGCAGACAGTTTGGAGCAGGGGGAGCAGACATCTTCTGTCAAGGGCCAGCTGTCAGTGTTTTAAGGCCGTGCGGTCTCTGTTGCAAGTGCTCAGCTGCGCCTTGTAGCTCGTAGGGCTGAAGCAGCCGTGGACGCTGCATAAACATAGGGGTGTGGCAGTGTTCCAGTAATACTTTGTGTACAGAAACAGGCAGTGGGCAGGATTTGGCCCCCAAAGCTTGCTGACTCCTGATTTGGAGGCCTGGAGGCCACTGTCCAGAGTTGGACTTTTACTCTGAGCGAGGTGAGAATTCATTGGAGAGTTCTGAATAGAGAGGAGCGAGATCATTTGCCTTCTGTTTTAAAAGGGTGCTGCTGGCTGCCTGGTTGAGCGTGACTGTGAAGGGGTGAGGGAGAAAGGGTCGAGTTACCGTTAACCAGGCCGGGAGGACCGCGGGTGGCGCAGGCTGGTGGCGGGAAGGACAGCGCTGTGGTTTGGACAAGTTCAGTTTGGGAGGACTGTGAGACAGGCATCCAGGTGGGTGTGGAGGATGCAGTTGCTCCACAGACCCGGTGCTCAGGGTGCAAGTCAGGGCTGACTTACACATTGGGAGTCTTCAGCATTCCTGTGGTCTTTCAAGTCTCGAGACTGGATGAGGGAAGAGTGAGAGCGGCTGTAGCTTTGTCTGGACTGTCGGACTCTTTGGGAGCGTTGATTCCTCTGACTCTTCAATGGATTTTCAGTACAGAACCTTCATGCCCTGTGGGTTAGGTTTATTAGTTACCACCTATGATCTTAAGTTATAATTCTAGTTTTTACCTGCTTTTTTCTTATTGTGGTAAAATATACATAACATAAAATTTACCATTGTAACCATTTTCAGTGTACAATCCAGTGGCATTAAGTACATTCACAACGTTGTGCAACTATCAGCACTGTCCATCTCCAGAACTTTTTCATCATCCCGAACAGAAACTCTGCACTCATTAAACAACAACTCCCCTGTCCCCTTTCCTCTGGCCCTTGGTAATCATATTTCTACTTTCTGTCTCTATGAATTTGCCTATTGAATCATACAATATTTGTGCTTTTGCATCTGGCTTATTTTACTTAGCATAGGCTTTTCAAGGTTTGTCTATGTTGTAGCATGTGTCAGTGCTTTTATTATTTTTTTAAAACTTCTTCGAATAATTAATATAAACCTCTTATATTAAGTCTTATTTCTAAGAGCAATTCTGTGCTACAGAGAGGTCTCGATCACTCAGCCTTGTGTTCCAAATACTCATGGTCTGTGTGTCTGGAAAGCTGTACGAGTTTGTGGAAGTGCCTCTTCAGCCCATGCAGCCATCTTTCTTATCTGTGCTACTAGTAAAATAATGACAATGATATGGATGATTTACTCTCTAACGTGATTTGAGGGGTTTTCTGATATTGTATGGCATTTTTAACCAAAGGATAAGCTTGTCTCATTTGGAATAAATAGAAAACCAGAAAAAGTGACATCTTAAAGGTAGCAATCAAGTCAGAATAGATTCCTTCTGGAATGGGATGAGGGGTATTTTGGAGAGCTATAAGTGTACAGCTTGCTTATTTGACAAATCGCTGCGCTTGGGTACAAGTCCTGCAGTGTGTGCCTCTCACTGCAAGGCAGTTGTGGTATTATTTGCTATAGCTCTTGAGTGACCTCTTCACTCTGCTTGATAACAGCAGTATTTATGGCAGTGAGTGCATTGGGGGACAACCTGTTCTCCTTTGGGGTTCGGGAGTTAAGTCCTCTGAAAGCTGACACGTGAACAAGGCGTAGTTTGTTTAACCAACATTCGGTCTCGATGGCACGGCCCAGTGACATTCTTGACTGTGGTGGCAGAGAATGTGGAAGATAGAATGAAAATTAGTTTTTAGCTTCATTTCAGGACTGGCAACTGCCAAAAAAAAAACCTTTGTTAGTTAAAAAAAAAATTGAGGAAAAGAAAATTAGAGGCAAGAGACGCAGCCTCGGTTTAGTAGTTTCCAGTAGACCTTCAGGTCGTTTCCCATAATTCATTGAGTCATCCAGCAGTGCTGAAAAGGAGCAGCTGTAATGCAAGTTGAACAGGAAAACCAGAGTCTCCAGGTTCTCTCCTCTCGAATTGTGGTTAGCTTGGCCCTAGGTTTTTAAACTTTTCTTTTTTCTATATAATCATCTAGTGGGCAAGGGATTAAATTAATATATCTGGGAGATTGGAGGAGACTTTGCTTTGGGCTCCAGGAGCCCTGAGAACTTTTCATCTTTGCGCTTGTTGGCAGTAACAGCAGTAACAGCGTCTGTATTGAAGCACCTGTGGAGCCCGAGGACCTCTAAGGTCTTAGTGGCAAGGCTAGTGGGGGCTTCTAACCCAGATCTAAGCCAGCTTGACTCACAGCTTGTTTTTCTATAAAGTGGAAATAATAATACTTCATTTCAATTACTTGAAACCCCTTAACTCTTACTTTTCCTGTTGATTAAGGCTTGCACAAGGAGGAAGTTTGAGAGGAGTGTGTCCTTGTCATGTGTCTGTCTCACTTTGTCCTCCCAAAGACCTGGTGAGCTCCTGGATGGCTTCCAGGGCTCAGTGATTATGCATCTTATCAAGCAGGCATTGGTAAGCTTTTCTCAAGACCTCAAGGCCAACTGATTACAGTAAGTCTTGCCCTTCAGAGGCAGCACCCACGCTAGTGGGCGTATCTACTTAAGGACTCATGGCTGGTGCCCAGCTTGTGGCTACAGTGGGAAGGCATCTGCATTCTTTGAACAGGAGCTGAGTAAACTCAGAAAAGGGCCTACACTCTTCTCCAGCCAAGTTGTTACCCACCTGTCGTGGACTATAAGTAATGCTACGAGATACATTCAATCCTATTTGAGTTCCGGGGTTGATTCTGCTTTTCTGTCTTGATTCCCTTGGGCTGTCTCTGGGAAATTAGTAACCAAGTTGACCTTCAACCTTTAATTTAGCCCAGAGCCCTAGGCTGTATCTGATTGGCATATCAGGGTGAGATCTAGGCTCACTTCCAATGTCATCTGGTTCTCTACCTTGCCATTCTCCTCTACCCTGAAGAAGTAAAATTTGTTTACTCTGTGTCCCAAGGTGGAAAATGTCTTTTAGAGCACATGCTAACATAAAACTTCAAAGGTATCTCACCTATCACATTAGCCAAATCCATGTGTAATTTTGGAGAATGTGACTCTTATTTTATACTGCATTCTGGTTCTATTTAATTTTTGTTTTATCCGTTCAGCTGCATAGTAAAAAGCAATTTCACTCTTTCCCTATGCAGACAATTCCACTTCAGAAATCAGCAATAGATCGAATAGAATCAAAGAAACCTTACTTTAGCATAATTGCCAACAAGCGTTTGCACCTAGCATTTGAGACAAGAGATCAGTGTGTTTACAGTCTAAATGGTGTGAAAGGGGATAAAAAATAGAAGTAATAGTACACATTAGCCAATGTTGACGTTGTCAGTGGATTAACGAATAGTGCTGTCCTGGAAATGCTGCTTTTGGGAGACTGGAGTGGAGGTATGGTGCTGAGGGGGAGGCCAGGAGGTCGAAAGGAGATTCTGAGTGTTTTACTGGACACAGTATCTGTGGTGTTATTTTAGGGCCAGACTTTTGGGGGGGAGATTACTTTAAGACTTCTCATTCTCAAGATAAACTTGTGCTTTGCACGATAGGTGGTATGGTTATGCCCATCTTTGAAGCCCTGTGGTTTCCTTTCTAGCCCATGCTCACCAGATGACATCAGCAAGTTGTAGCTCTCTGGCTCATACTCTAAGGTTCTTCTGAAAAGGCTGCAGAGATACCCCAGGGAACAAAGAAGTCAGCAAAACTATAACACCCTTTAAAAGATAGGCACACACACCTCATAGGGTGGTATTGGAATGTCCCAACCCCATAATTTTGGAATGATTATGCCTTTATGTAGGTAGAGGAATACAGAAGTAATTCTCTGCTTCTCAGGGTGACTCCCATTCATTACTCACTAGAAAGCGGAGGTACTAGTTGTCTTAAACACAGAGTATGAATGCCATTTAACCTTGTTCTTTTAAAGAGTGAAAACTATTGCTGTGTAGTTTTTTCTCTCTCCTCCCCCCAAGGCCAGGACAAGACTGTTACACTGTCTTCTGTCCAATTGTGCCTCTCCTCCCTGTAGCCAGCTTCCTAGTTTTGGACGTTCCTGCGCTACTCCTGGTAGTGTGAGGTCTTCCCAGACCCCACGGCCACTGCACAACGGCATGTGTAAGAAGTGTTGCCCGTAAGAGCAGTGGGACTTTAAAGAAGGAAGAGCTCAATGGGCAGGTACATTGGCTCTGCGTCTTGAAGGTGCCCATACATTCTTCTCTCTCTCTTTTTTTTTCTGACAAGGTTAGTATCGTCTTCCATCAATAGCTTAACTTCATCTCTGCTTTTATTACTGCTCCCAGCATCAATTATTTAGCACAAATGCAGATATAATCTCATAAAATTACTTAGTATTAGTGTCCAGCTGTGAGCATCATTTTCTGGAGTGTGCTGTGCTCTCACCATGAATTAGCAAAAGACACTTAAAATCTTTCTGTGGATCCATTTAGAGGGATTGTTTGGGTAGAAGGTTATAGTTGGTGCTACCTGATCTTTTTTTTTCTTTTAGGTGAATTTTTCTTTTATTCTTATATAGTTCACAGCTTTCCTAGAACAATATATTTTTATTTAATTCACTTTTTACCCGATAATATTTTAATCCCTTAAAAATTTGTCAGGTACCCCATTGGTGGACTGAGTCATTTTATGAGCAGGGATCCAGCAAGGGCTAAGCTTTGTTTGGGGAGCTGGTGTTGGGTTGCCGGGAGAGGCAGTAATAAAACTCTAATCTGAAGCCCCAGGGCCTACAGTTGTTTGAGTTTAAGAGTTAGGTTTATTTTAGAGTGGCCTCCTGGGACAGTGACCCTGCACTAGAGATGACGTCACTCACTCACCCCTTTAATGATTTGCCAGGTTGTTGAAGTCAAGTCTAGAGCTGAAAATTTTGCTCCTTTTTAACAGTGATCTAATTGTGAAAAGCACAGATGGCTACTGCCAGTTTACGAATGTTAGGCATTTGCTGATTTAAAAGATAAGTGTCAGACGAGAAAACCAAGGTGAGAAGAGAGACTGAAAATCAGAGAGCCACATATGGTTTTGGATCTTTAGACAGCAAAAGAAACAAAATACAGGCGTACTGAATTGCTCAGGTAGTTGTAACAGTTCAGGTTTCTCCTCCCTGTGCACTGAACCCCTGGTGCATTGGTTGTAATAGGTTATTGGGCCAAGGCATCTGCTGACAAACCACAGGGTCATAAGCAACTTTGGACCCCAGAGACTCTAGTTGTTGGGCGTGGTGGGAAATGTTAATTGGCCTCTCAGTGAACTAGGAGTAGTACTGCTAGGATTCTTATCCCTTGATAAACTTACTCCCTCTGGCAGTCTTGTTAATATTTAAAAATAAAGTGCTAAATCTATTACAAAGCATTGTAATTTAATTTTTGTGGCATTTCAGTGCTGTGTGGTTGCCAGCAGAGGGTTGGTATCATAATGTCTTTGGGCATACCGAGTTTTAACTCTTAACCTCTGCAGTTTTTTTAAGGTGGGGTGTGCAGGCCTAGGAATTGATTTTTGTCTGAGAGTAGGGCCAGTCTCAGTCATTGAATGTCATTGAAGAGAGCCGAAAACAAGCCAGCCGGAGGAATGCTACATGTGAGAGGAGAGGGAAGCACAGCTGGCTTTGGTCTTCACTGGGATCTTTTCCCCTCCTCTCCCTTTTCATCCAGAGCTCATGCTTTTGTTATGATAGTCAACTTTTCCTGGGAATTTTTCCTTGTCTTCATCCTGGGGTTTGTGTCTTTAAGTTCTGGGCAATGGGAGCAGCATTGTCTGAGATCTTGGCTGGTTCCAGAGCGTTGCTGATATCCATGTGGCTGGAAGTGGGGAGTGGCAAGATCTGAAACCACAGAGACAGAGGCCAGGTTTTATGGACTCTTCTAAGTCATGCTAAGCATGAGGAATTTGAACTTGATCTTGAAGGCAGTGGAAAGCCTTTCAAAAGTTAAATGAGGGAGCAACAGCAAGATTGATTTATAATTTCTCGTCAGCTCTCCTATGAACTTTTAGGTAAGGAGTAAATGCAATTCTTGGTTCCAAAAACAAAGTCAAGAATTTTTGTTTTTTGGCATACAATAGCCGCTGAATGCTTTAACTTCTTATGTGAACATTACGAGGATATTTACTGCCTGTATTATAATTTTTGACCCATTTACAGGATTCTTAGTATTAGTATAGTATTAGTATACTTTAATTTAGATTTAGTTGGCAATTTAGATTCAAAGTCAAACTTCTCTCCCAACTTTTTTTTTTATGAAAAAATTCAAACACAGAAAAGTTAAAAGAATAACACAGTGAACACATTATACTCCATCTAGAGTCAACAGTTATTACATTTTGCTTTATTTATTTTAACTCTAGGTTTTTTTTCCCATGAGCCATGTGAAATTAAATTGTAGATAGATATCAAGATATTTAACCTCTAAATACATCAGCATGCATCTCTTAAAAAATAAGGATATTCTCCTATATAACCACAATACTATTATTGCAACTAAGAAAATTAACAGACCTTCATAGTATCTTCTAATATCCAGTCCATTTCCAAATTTCCCCAGTGGTGCTCAAAATGTTATTTATAGCCACCCTCCCCCAAAATCACATTATTTTTTATTGTGTCTCTCTGGTCTCTTAGTCTGTAGCTGCCTTCCCACCCTCCTTCCCCCATTATAGTAACTTTCTGAAGAGTCCAGGCCAGTTGTTTTATAGAATGTTCTACATTCTGGAATTGCCTGGTGTCAGTTGGGTATGTTCCTTAATCCCCTGTATTTTTATAAACCGGAAGATGGTTCTAAAAGCGTGATTAGATTTAGGTTAGAGGTTTTGGCAAGAATGCTCTGAAGGTAATGTGAGCTTATTCCACTATTAGTGATGCCCAGTTTGATCCCCTGGTCAAGTGGTGCCTGTCTGATTTCTCCACTGCAAATGTACATTTTCCCCTTTGCAATCAAGTCATCTGTGGGTGGAATTTGTTTTTCGGGATTTTACACGTTTTGACCACGCATTACGCTTTCCAGCATTCCCTTGAATTAGGCTGGTCCTTCTGTTTCTGTGGACTTGGTGGGTCTTGTGTTGCTTTAACAGTGAGCATCACTTAGCGAAAGAAAGAGAAGTTAATGTCTGATCATTCTGGATCAAGTGAAAGACACAGCAGGATAATAGATGACAGAAAAGGAGCCCAGCTTCCTGCCTGAGTCAGAGGAGCCCTTCTAGGATCACAGTCTGATGTTTGCTAAAGACAAGCCCTCTGGTCTGGAGGGAGGGTTTCATACCACAAGGTGTTAGGGGAAAACTTTGTTTTGCTAATGTTTATGCCTTAGAGTCAAGACATTTTCAAGTGCTTTTCCTGGCGATTTTTGCCTTTATTTGGAAATCGTGGCTCTGATTTCATGTGTTTGACAATTTGGGTGTTAATATCAGCCAGAATGATGCCTTCTGGAAACACTTCAATTGCCAAAGAGTAGATAACCCTATTAGTCTGTTACAATCTTCCAGGCTAATAATAATATGATTATGATATATTATCCCCATAGGACATGGAGAATAATCTCCTTTCCAAAAGAGGATCTGGAGAGAGACCAGAGAGTTGTCTATGGAAGAATGCTTGGGATGGTGGCTAGAGAGAGGAAACGTGCTTGGTGAAGTTTTAACTAGAAGCACTAGAAGTTTTAGGATAATTTTGAGTCATTGCGGGATAGGTGAAGGTGGAATAATGGTTTTGGATTGGGGAAAGTATTTGGGTCAAGAGGAGGGGACCCTTAATAAGGCAAAAGCCCCGGTTGTGTTTTTGTGCCCCCTCAGTATTAAAAATGTATGGTCGTTGTTTTAAAAAATGAAAAGAAAGAAAAAGACCTGTCCTAAGGTAGGACTCCTGGAGTGTGTTCATAGATATTAAACAGGTGTTGTGTGAAAAAATCATTCTCAGGAACTCTGGAAACTTTGAAATTTTGGGTCAATTCAAACAGATTTGGTTACTGCAAGAATTTTCGCCATTGGAACAGAGAACCTGTTTATCATACAGGGGCTTTTCTGACGGTCATGGAAATGCTCAATTGTAGCAAAGAAAAGGAAGTCTAGATGACCCATAATCCTACTAAGCAGAGATGACGCTATGAACATCTTGATGTACAATTTCTGAGATTGTTTTATTTCTCTGTGTCTTTTTCTTGAACACAAGTGTGATGTACTATATACATTGTTATACAAAAGGATTTTTTAAATGAAATAATGGTTGCTTAGTTTTCCGTAGTATGACTTTGCCATAATTTTTTCCCGTAGTTTCTTTTGTTGCACATTTAGATAGGTTTGCAGTTTTGCTTTTATAAACAATACTGAGATAAACATCCTTGACCATACTTCTTATTTGTCCGGTTCTTTCTTTAGGATGCATACTGGAAAGTGGGAACTGTTGGGTTAAAGAGTATGAACATTTCCCTTTGATGCATATTGCAGGTTGTCCTCCATGGGTTATACCAATTTATGCTCTCTTCAGCAAATTATGAGATACCCATTGCCCCACGTCCTCACCAACCTTCATTATTATCAGTCGTTTGAATCATTTAGACAAGCAGCTTCTAGCTTGATCCTAAAATCTTGTTACATATTTGCAGAGGGATAGAAGAAACTTAGTTGTAGGGGTTATGTTTCAGAGTTGAAAAAAATTCACCCCGTTGCTGTAGAGTTGCATTCTTTTAAATCATCACTAAAATGCAATTTTTCAGCATGGTAAGAGAGGAAGAGAGGAAATAGAATTAGAAGCCCTTTTAGGACCGTGTTCACTCTAGGTGGCTCCAGTGTAATTTCTTGACCAGTTATATGGAGAAGGAGGTGGCTCTGGGAATGTGCTTCTCCATCTAGTTCAGGCTCCACTCTCCCAGCTTTATCATGAAGAAGGCTAAAGCGCCATTGTTCGTGTGTGTGTGTATGTGTGTGTGAGAGAGTGTGAGAGAGAGAGGAAGACTAGCCTTGAGCTAACATCTGTTGCCAATCCTCCTCTGTTTGCTGAGGAAGACTGGCCCTGAGCTAACATCTGTGCCCATCTTCCTCCACTTTATATGGGACGCCGCCACAGCATGGCTTGACAAGCGGTGCGTCAATGTGTACCCGGGATCCGAACCCACGAACCCTGGGCCAATGCAGTGGAGCATGTGAACTTAACCGCCACACCACTGGGCCGGCCCCATAAAGCCCATTGTTCTGGAAAGGAAGGCCAACAGTTTAGGCCAGTCAAACCCTAACCCCTCTGGAAAGGGAGAAGAGAGAAGGCAGACACATGTAAATCTGAGGTGCATGCAAGCCAGTTTTTCCAAAATGAAGAGAGAAGAAAGCAATGAAGTTATAATTGTGAGATTTCGAGTTGAATGAGACTTTGTGGTCTAGTGACTCTCAGGGTCCAAAGGGAGGGGAGAAGAATCAGAATTGACAGGAGTTTGTGTGATTTGTAAAAGCACATTCAGTATTATATAATTTTATATTTTGAAAACATTCATTGTAAATATAAACTAACATTTTTATTTGCAGCAGATCTTCTGTGTGTCAGTGATGGGGTCGGGGCCTGGGTGAAAAGGTTGAGGAAACCATGTCCAGTTCCATAATGCCATCGTCCGGATGGGGCGGCCGAGCTCCGCAGAGGCCCAGAGAGCCAGCCAGGGACGGGACTCAGGCCAGTGCTGCTGGCTGCCTCAGTCCAGGGGTTTCCACTCCACCTGTTTTGCTTAGAAGGAAGATTTTTATGAGGGTTGCGTATCTTTCCCATCCTGTCTGTCGTCGATGCAGTATAGATGTGCTCTACTCCCGAGACGGAAAACTAGAACCCCTTGTCAGTACGTAAATTCTCGGTTCTTGTAGACGATTCTGGTTCTAAAAAGCTCTTCTGGGCTTCAGGTTAGGGAGAACTTGAGGAGAATGCGGCAGCCGTTATTGGCAGCCCTTCTGGAACAGAATGTTGATGTGGAGACAGTTCAAGTATGGCAGCCACACACTTGATACACTCCCTCGCCCCCTCCCCGAGAAGCCTAACAAAGAACAGAATGTGAATGTTTTGTTTATTAATGTCTATTGTCATGTGAGATAAATTCAGTCTGGCTGGAGGAATCCTTTATTTTTGCCCTAGTATATATTAAAAAAAGAAAAAATGTTGTAGAGAAAATTGGAAAAACAGAAGAAAGGAGAAAAGTCAGCTCACGTCACTGTCAGCCCCAATACCTAAGCATGTTGGTAAATTTGCTTCCAGTCTTTTTCTGCCTTATGCCTGTGCTGATTGTCCAGCAGTAATTACCGTAATATAACAGAACTTTGTTCATGTTGGCAAGACTGCGATAGTCTATGCTATGTGTTCTACATTTGTTCTGTTTATAAGATTTCATAGCTTTTACTTTTAAAGCTGTATAAGATTCTATCAAGTGTATGTATCCCAGTTAACTTTCTGTTATTTTATTGTTGCTTTTGAGTTGTTTTCCAAGTTTTTGCTTCTAGAAATAATAAAATACTTTGTGCAGAGAATGTCCTCATATTTGGGATAGTTTCCTTGAAGTTGCTAAATCAGAGGGTATGAGTATTTTTTTGGCTCTTTGTTGAATTAGCAAATAATTTTCCCAAAGGGTTATACCGATTTACACTTACACCAGCAAAATTAGTCAAGGATCAGTTTCACTGTGCCCTTTTCTGGCTTATAGAATCTTTCTTGTGTGGTTGCGGGAAAATCAGTACACTTCTAACTTGAGAAAACAAGTCACCACCACCAAATGGCCGTGACAGCATACTGTGTGCTGAGCTGTAATTCGTTAATTTAATAAATAGCTAAGTGTCTACTGTTCATCAGATGTTGTAGATGAAAAAAGAAGACAGACTGCCCTCTTAAGGAGCTTACATCCTGCTGGAAGAGACATGCTCAGATTTATAGGGGTCATGGATGGGAGTTTATGTATCAGTTGGGAAAGAGCCAAGACAGTATAATCTTGAGGGTGGGGTGATGTCAGGAAAAGCTATGAAAGGAGCCATTAAAGCTTAGTGTGAGCAGGTGTCACCAGAGTACATTGGTACAGAGGAGAGGTGTCAGCAGCCACAGGAGGTGCAGTCTGCCTGGCAGGTGGGACGGAAATGGGGAGAGGTGGGCAGAGCCTCTGTCTAGAGTCAGCTCCAGGGGGCAGTGTTGCTTTGCAGCTCTGTGTCCCTAGCATATTCCCATCCATGACATCTCGACTCACTGCGACTTTATCCCCAGGGCAGCGCCGGGGACCCTCAATGCAAAGAGCGCCAGAAAGGTCATTTATAGTTTTCTCTGATCCAGGGTTCTTTCGGGTTATACAGTGCCAGACCTGAGCATCCTTGTTTGCTGAGCCTCTCTTGTGGGTGTATATTTCTGGAGGTTGGTAATTGATCGTGCTGTTAAGATCTTTTTGGAAAAGAAAGATGAAGCTTAGGTCACTTAAGTGATTACCATAGGCTACTCAGCTAGTTAGTGGCTGTCTAGGTAGCATTTTCATTTCTAATCTCAAATACAGTTTAATAATTTAACAGATAATAGACTACCAGGTCAGTGGACATGTTTATAGGGTATTTTAATAGCTGTTAATTTTTATGACTTGGGTTTTTTTGTGCGTGTGTGAGGAAGAAGTTAGCCCTGAGCTAACTAACATCCATCGCCAATCTTCCTCTTTTTTGCTGAGGAAGATTGGCCCTGAGCTAATGTCTTTGCCCATTTTCCTCTGTTTTATGTGGGTCGCCGCCTGGGCGTCCTGTGGGACGCATAACCGGACAAGCAGTGTGTCGGTGCGCACGGGGGATCCGAACCCGGGCCGCCAGCAGCAGAGCACGTGCATTTAATGGCTACGCCATGGGGCCGGCGCCCCCAAGTTTTCTTTAAATACTTTTTGTGTGAAAATTATTGCACATTTGCTCCAGAACATTAAAATAGATGTGCCAAAGGGTGTAAATTTATTGTCAAAAAATGTTTTGTGTCTTAAAAAAAAAAAAACCAAACAGCTTTATTTTCTTTCTTAAATATGTGTGGTTGTGCACCAACCTTGGATCTTAATATCTCTCAGTGTATAGTATGAGTGTCCAGTGTTTTAAGTGGATCTGAAATGTGGAAATTCAGGATTCGCATTAGAGCTTCAGACTTACACCACTTTCGTAAAACTGAATAGAATTTTAGGGATGCACCGTACTATATTATGAGCATTGGCACCCACTACTGAAGTGGAATATTGGAAGCCAATCATGTAAGATTGCCAGTGAAGATCTGGATAAGAGGAATCAGTAGGCAAAGCGGGGGAATGGTAGCTGTGGATTCAAGGGATTCCTAGGCTTTGAGAGCCTGAGAGACGACAGAACAGATCTGTTAAAAACTTGGAGTCTGGAGACAAAGACATGTGAAGTCTTGGCTCCACGTAGTCAAGTTACTCATCCAAACCTCAGTCCCCTGTCTGTAAAGTGAGGGTGACAACCTACCTCGGTTTATCATGAGGACGACATGAGGTAATGCATACAGGTGTTTAGAAAAGCACTGGCGTGTAGGACTCAGTGAGCGTATGACTTTTGACGAGAATCCACTTCTTTTTAAGCAGAATAAGTAGATTCATTTTTACAGAACACCTGTTCTGCAGAGCAGTGAACGCTGATAATCTCTGACCCTGAGGGTAGAGATCAGTTGGTTTTCAGGTTCCGGTTTTTCTCAGAAAATATTGGTCAAAAAAGGTAGCGTAGGTGTTGTAGATATTCTGGCATGGTGAAAATCAACTTCAGTGTTCCTACTGGCACATTTCTGTTCTTTGTTTCCCTTAATTCTTTTCGTGTGTGTGTGAGGAAGATTGGCCCTGAGCTAACATCCGTGCCCATCTTGCTCTATTTTGTATGTGGGACGCTGCCACTACATGGCTTGATGAGTGGTGTGTAGGTCTGCACCTGGGATCCGAACCTGCGAACCCAGGGTCCCTCAATTCTTATTGAATCTTATATGTGTTTCTTATATGTAGGGGGAGGGAGGCAGAGTGAGCAACCTTCCTGTTTTCTTCTCTTTATTCATTTTCTGCTTCTGCTCCCCTTATATTCTCTCCGTTTGCCCTGTGCTTTATTTTATTTTGAAAGCATGGGCATATGAATGGGTATAACCCCCGGTCCACAGATTGTTCCAGTGTTTTCTGGAATGTACGTGACCCTGTTATAAATCACACATTGTGTGGTCTGTAGGGGTGTTTGGCACAAAGATGCATATGATGTGAGTAAATCCAGGGAGAGAACACCTCATCTGACAGGCCCCCCTGAACACTAGGCAGCACCTCTGCTGACTGGCAGATGCCCGCCCTGCGCCCCAGCTCTCCCTGCTGTGGTTAGTATTATAGTAGCACCCGCTTTATATCTTGACATCTTCACTCCAGCCCATCTGTTTGCTCCAAGATATAGCAGACGGGGTGTTCCTCCTGGTGCTTCACGTGGAGCAAAAATACAGCCTTTGGTAAGATTTGGACACCCAACTTTTAGTGACCAAATGGGATTCTACGTGCAGAACCTTATTCAGTTCATCCAAAGACGTTTCTCCTTTAAGGAACTTAGGTCTGGGAACTAAAAATCTCAGTCCTTCAGCTGGAGCCGTGAATTTGAGTCGGGGTGAATTGACTCGTTTTGATTGATACCTACTAGTTGGCCTGCCCGAAGTCTGATCCTGGACCGTTTCTTCTGTGTCAGGCCCCTAAGTATAGCACATAAAGCCCTCAGCGGTCCTGCTTCCATCTGTTTCTCTACCTCCTCTCGTGTTTGCCATACGTGCCCTTCATTCCAGCCACACCGAACTGTTTTTAGTTCCTCCAATGCATTTCTCCCTCTATGCCCCTTTGTCTTCACTGGTGCTCTCCTTTCCTATTTCAGTGCTCTCTTTCAAGACGCATCCTAGAGTCCTCTCTTCCTCAGAGTATTTTCTCTTTTTTTTCTTTTTTTTTTGTCAGGAAGATCAGCCCTGAGCTAACATCCGTGCTAATCCTCCTCTTTTTGCTGAGGAAGACCAGCTCTGAGCTAACATCTATTGCCAATCCTCCTCCTCCCCCCCCCCCCAAGCCCCAGTAGACAGTTGTACGTCATAGCTGCACATCCTTCTAGTTGCTGTATGTGGGACGTGGCCTCAGCATGGCCGGAGAAGTGGTGCGTTGGTGCGCGCCCGGGATCCGAACCCGGGCCGCCAGTAGCGGAGCACGCGCGCTTAACCGCTAAGCCGCGGGGCCAGCCCCCTCAGAGTATTTTCTGACCCCCGCCCTCATGGTGTGATGTAATAGCCACTCTTGTGCTCCCTTAAAACATGAGTTACAGGTTTCCTTGTCTGGCTCTTCCACTAAAGATAATGGCAAGGACTCCATCTTATTTAAAATTATCTTTTTATCCACAGAGTAGAGGGCAGCTCCTGGCACATAATGGGTATATAACGAATGTTATACCTGGTTCACCTTTCTTGTGTTTCTTTTCATAAAATTTGTGTGTGTATAAAATTTCACCTTATTTCTTAAACAATCAGTAATATAATACAAACACACACACACGCTATTGCCTTTGCTTTTTTTCGGTTAACAGTATCTCCTGGAAATCAGTTTGTAGATTTTCCTCATTCTTTTTTTTTTTTTCCCGTAAATTTTATTGAGGTATAACATACATATTAAAATGTGCAAAATAAGTGAACGGCTTGATGAATTTTACAAAATGAATATACCTATGTAACCAGTACCTAGGTCAAGAAGTAAAAGATTACCAGAAGTCCCCTTCCAACCCTCCCCACACCCCCTAAGGATACCTATTCTCCTGACATCTAACACCATAGATTAGTTGTGCCTGGTTTTGGACTTTATTTACATGGAATTATACCATACGTGCTCTTGGGTATCTTGGTTCCACGTGATGTATGATAGATTCATCCATGTGGTTGCATATAGTTGTAGTTTGTTGATTCTGGTTGTTGTATAGTATTCCAAGAATCAAATAGGCTACAAATTTAATCGGTTCTACTATAGATGGAATTCTGGATTCTTTCCAGTTTGGGGCTATTTTGAATGGTTCCTCATTCCTTTTTATGGCCTTGTAGTACTCTGTCCATGTGGCCGTACAATAATTTATTCAACCAGTCTCCTTTGGATGGACATGTAGTTTTTTCCCAGTGTTTTTCTGTTATAAATAATGTTGCACAAGGTTTTGAATAAACTTGTGCATTATATTAAGGAACATTAAAAAACCAAACAGCTTCTTGAGGAGTGAGAGTACCAGGGAGCATTTTTTGGGGAAAAACTAATCTATTTGGCAGCTTTGCTCAATTAGTCAAAAGGAATTGGTGAACTTTTCTGGGAACAGATTAGTGCAGTGAAGCTGGTTAACTCCCAATATTTGGGTTCATCTCATAAAGGAGTAGGGAGCTAATACAAGAGAAAGGCTTGAAATCCCAAATCCACACCCCGTTGGGCCCAGCTTAGTTCAGAAGACTCAATTGTTTATTGTCCCAACTTAGATAATGATTTATTCAGATATTTATTGTGCATCTTCCATGTTTCAGACACACTGTTCTGTCCACCAGGGGCATAGCTCCTTGCCCTCATGGAGCCCACATTCTAGGGAGGGAGATATCAATAGACAGACAAATAAGAAAATGTGTAGTATGTGAAATAGAAAAATAAAGCAGGGAAGGCAGATTAGGGCGTGTGTGTGTGCGCTCATGTGTACGTTGGGACATTTGGGTGTTGGGAGTAAGACACAGATTTTAAAGAGTAGTCAGGAAAGAAATGCTTTTCTTTTCCTACTTCTTAATTCTCTTTTAGCTTACCCAGCCAGATGTAACAAGCATTAAGGATACACGTGTTTAGGATAAAAAATTATGAACTCTTAAGTATATAGAATCTCATAATTCTGTCTTTTCCTCTTGGGTTCATTGTGTCTAATTATTTTACTCCTAATCTGGAATGTCAGATTTCATTATTTTGTGAGGAATTTTTATGAGTCAGAGTCATTTATTAATGTGTGTGTTCAGGTGAGAATCATGTTCCCTGATTCATAAGGATACGGCGGCTGCCTGGAATTCTGATGGGGAGGAGAGAGCGTGTCTTCCTGTTAGGGGACCCAGGGCTTTGCTCTGGGAAACTCTCCGTTTAAAGCCATGGCCCCAGGCTGCTTACGTTGGCATCTGGATGGAAATTTCCGACTATGTAAACCTGAATGGGGCTCATTTTTCTCTGCTGAATTATGATCATAAGAGATCCCTCAATCTAGATGCTGGGGCTGGATAATAATTACAATTTCTCATGAAAGTGTAAAAAAGTTGTTAGTAAGCCCGAATTTGTAGTAAATGTTATTTTAGCATTTATCACACTGCATTATGATTTCTTGCTGAATTGTGTTGGACCTTACTCTGGTGTCTACCCGTCCTCAGCCCGGTGGCCTAGTGCTGTGTGTCACAAGCAGAGGCTCAGTGAACACTTGTTGACACAGTGGAGGAGTTAACGGCCATGGCAGGGTGAAGTTTGTTTTTTAGCTGTGATTCAGCCACTCTTGATCAGGACTGTGTTATTGGAAAGTAAAGCTCTTCAACATATTGTGGAACGCCTCACCTCACCCCTCTCCGTTTCTGACTTCACTCGCCGTCTGACCTGGGGGGCTGGCTTCTGCAGGACTTGACTTGTCTGAAAATAAAAATCAAGATGATATCTACTTCACAAAGATGTGAATTATAAATGAGATAACAGATTGAAAGCAACGTGTGTGTGCATATACACTTCCTAGTTTAGGCCAGAGCCATGGCTAAATTTAGTAACAGACTTTTAATAGGGACACTTGTAAGGTCCAAGGGTTTGATCTATATAACCAGCGGCATGAACACAGAACAGGAGAAGGGCGGCTTAGCAACAATGTGTCTAGAAAGAGTGAGGATTTTGCCTCCAGCAAGCTTAATATGAATCTATAATATGGTTTGACTGCTATTTACCAATAACATTCAGCAATTATCGATGGATTACCTACCATGTAATGCAAGTTTTAAATTCTGCTAATAGAAATATCCAAAACAGTGTTTCCCAGAGTGAGTTCTGCAGAGAATCACTTTGATGTTACTAGTTGTTATATGGGGAAAAAAGGGCTGGTTTGGGAAACAGCGGGTTAGATGATTGAACATCTCTGTTGTAGAATTTTTGGGCCTTGAGTTATTGTGCATTGTGAATCTCCAAGAGCGGGGCCTCCCATGGACAGCACTTTGGTAAGAGGTGGAGCAGGGCTGTTGGTGGTTCTGCCTGTTTCTGGGCCCATCAGACTGTACCTGGACCACTCTGTCAGCAGGGACCCCACTCCCTGTCACATGTGGACTGCTGGGCCAGTATCCAGAGGAGGGCAGCCGGGATGGGGAGGGAAGTGGAGACGATGCCATGGGAGGGGCACACAGAGGAAGTGGGGCTGCCTAGCCTGTGGGTACAGGGGAGGGTTGGTGGGGTGGAGGTGAGGGTAGAGGCAGACTGAAAATGCCTGTCCTCCGGTATCTGAATGTGGGAGAGGGAGTGGACGGTTCTCTCAAGGAGCGGAATGAGAACCAGTGGGTCAGAGTGACTGGAAAACATTTTGGACCCAACCCAAAGTAGAATTTTCTTTGAAGATGGCTGTATTTTACATACTGACTCTGTGTTCTTAGAAGGTGTGGCTTTTGGGTGGTGTAGAAGCATTAGATGGTATTGAAAAGTGTTCTTTAAAATCCCATCCAATCCCCAGTCTATGAATTTGCGATTATTTTGTTTTGTTTGGCAAAGTTTATTTCCTCAGCCTTCTGTGTTTTCAGCATTGTGCAAATTCCTGTGGGTAATTAGAAAAAGCAGTGGTTTGTGTAAATTTGTTAGTTGAATGACAAGACTAACACATGAGACAATTGTTAGCAAACTAAGACAAAATATAAACAAAAGGCAAATTTTTGATCTGTAAAGGTACCACAGAAATTCAAGAAGAGGAAAACTTGAGGAGCCTGTAAACTGGGGTTTGAAGGATTAATAAGATTTGCTTGGCAGAGAGGCGAGCAGAAGCCCTGCAGATCAGCAGAAGCCCAGGGATGAAGGCAAGAGACAGGAAGCTTTTGAGCAGGAGCAGTGTGGATAAATCTGTAATTAAGAAAGATCCACGGGCCGGCCCCATGGCTTAGCGGTTAAGTGTGCGCGCTCTGCTGCTGGCGGCCCGGGTTCGGATCCCGGGCGGGCACCGACACACCGCTTCTCTGGCCATGCTGGGGCCGCGTCCCACATATAGCAACTAGAAGGATGTGCAGCTGTGACGTATAACTATCTACTGGGGCTTTGGGGGAAAAAATAAATAAAATTAAAAAAAAAAAAGACCCATCTGTCAGCTTTGTGTAGGAGATAAAGCATCTCCTTGAGAGTAATCATCTAAGCCATGTGAGTGCTTGCAGTCTTTGAGGGAGAGGTTGTGGCTAGAACATGGATGAGCGAGGTCTTAAAGCTTAGTTGTTAGAGCACAGGTCCATCCGGTTCAGATCCATCCCTCATTAGACCTTCGTGAAGCTACATGGAGAAACTGAAGCCCAGAAGTTGACTGTTAACTGGATAGTATTACTTGCCTCTAGGATATATATGAGGATTAAAGGAGATAAAGAATTACGTAATTCAGTGCTCAATAAATGTTACTTAATGTTATTTATTATGTAGCTGAAGTTCCCTAGAGCCGTGGTTCTGGAAATGTCCACAGACCCACCGACCACATTAGTGTCATTCGTGAGCTTGTTACATGTGCAAACTCGTGAGCCCCACTCAGACACACTGAATCAGTCTCTGGGGTGGGGCCTCAGAAGCAGGCTTCACAAAGCTCTCCAGGCAACAGGCAGGGAAAAGTCTGAGAATTGCCCTAGAGGAGTCCTACAGTTGGGATTCAGGAACTAAGAAAGGGAGGGTGTTTAAAAGAGGGGCTAACTGGGGCCCACCTGGTGGCCTAGTGGTTAAGCTCCGCTTCTGGGGTTTGCAGGTTCAGATCCCAGGCTCGGACCTACACACCGCTTATCAAGCCATGCTGTGGCCGGCGTCCCACATATAAAGTAGAGGAAGATGGGCACAGATGTTCGCCCAGGGCCAATCTTCCTCAAGCAAAAAGAGGAGGATTGGCAACAGATGTTAGCTCAGGGCTGATCTTCCTCACCAAAAAAAGAGGGGGGGCTAACAGCAGTGTTCTTTGCAGTGTAGAAGATAAAAAAACACAGAGATTATGAAATTTGGGAGAAGGGAGGTAGTGTGTTCTTTGCAGTGCCTGACAACTTTACACACAGTGTTCAATAAATATTTGTTTTTATGTTATTGACGACAACTGGTTTAGTGGTATGTTGGGAACAGAAGGAAGATTTCAGGGCAGTTATATATAACATATATAATACATAGCCCAAATTTTAAAAAATACCGCAGAACCACATTAGAAATTTAATGTTGGGTGAAGTTTAAGTTTTAGGTTTAACAGTGTTTATGGACTGCCTACCTACTGTGATTGGGCACTGTGCTATCTGCTATAAATAGAAAATGAGATACAACTCTTGTTTTCAGAGGCTTCACAGAATTACACTTTTTTATGAATTTGAAGCTGTCTTTTTCCATAGCTTTTTCTAGCTGTGGAGAATTAACGCTATATCTGATCAGTAGATGCCGGAAGTTGAGTGTGTGGTTGTCTTCCAGCCAGTGCGAGGCCTGATTTGAAGTGACCTCGTTTCTGAAAGCATTCTGAACGTTGACTTCTTTTGTTCATTATTTTATGGCTTGAGGTATACCTGAGAGACGATTTGAAATCTTTTGAGAAATTTTATGTCCCTGTTAAATGTGGGCACCTGGGGGTTTTCCACATTGAGAGTTGTGCCAGTTGGTTTGTCCCCATTCCCAGTACACGCACCAAACGCAGTAGCCCGAAATAAATTGACTTCTAAGCTTCATCCGTTTAGTTGTTACCTACTGCCCATTACGTACAGGACACTGTGATGATAATGATGAAACAGCATCGACAGAGTCTGTCTTATTGAAGAACCGGGACAGCCTGAGGCCGTGCACACTGAGTCTGGAGGAGTGCCTGGGCTCTCGGTTCAGTACCTGCCTGGGGCCTGCTGGAGGTCAGCCAAGGGTTCAGTTGATCCCTGACACACGGCGGGGTTGAGATTTGTGAACGTGCCGCCCCTATAAGACATCCCCCTTTCACAGTGGCGAGGGGAAAGTGAGTACATTAGAGTGGCTGGTGAAGAAGCTGTGTTTTTAAAACTTACAGTTTCTTGAAAATAGATGGCATAGTATTTAAGATTGCAAGTGGAATACAGGAATTATATTTGCTTGTATTTATGATCTCCTAGTTTTATATCGTAGAGAGACTTCAAGAAAACCCCAGTGGAGGTCGCTCTCCAAAGATGATGATGGTGATCGGGCAGTTAATCTGAATAGTCATTTGTTAAGAATGTTGCTTGTTTTGTTTTTATTGAGGTATAATTGACATATCACATTATATTAGTTTCAGGTGTACAGCATAATGATTCCAGATTTGTATATATAGCGAAGGGAATGTATTTTAATTGACGCTTGGACCAAGCCGCCTGCTCTCTTCCCCTTGCTCTGGACTTTGGGGCTGAGGTGGGTGGGTAGTGAGGACTGCTGACATTCTTTTATTCTTTTTGTCTCCAAATCCCCCAAAGAAAAGTAGCTGGAGCCTTAGTCCACCACTTTGAAAAAGTTGCCAAGACCAGACCGAGATCTGAGTGTTTCCAGTGGGCAGAGCGGTCAGCAGTGTCCTGTCTCTGAACATGGCTGTCGAGTATTGAGACAGTGAACTCTTGGATCTGTAAAGATCTTTCTGATCACCACAGTGCTAGACCACAGATTGGGTATTTGAAGACCTGGTGGAATAGATTTTTTTTTAATTTATGGGTTTTCTAAAACTGCTGAATATTGCAGTTTTCCTCTAAGTCCTACAGCTACCCAAGGAATGTTGGTGTCCTAAAAACACAGAACCCAGTGTGGAAAATAGAGTTATGGCATTTGTAGGGTTTTAGAGCTGAAAGAGGTTTTAAAAAGAAAAAAAACCCCCAAGGTTATACGCACTTTTTTGTTTTGTTTTGTTTTGTTTTAATGATTGCTTTGCATTCACCTCTTTTTTCCCTTCCCTTCTGTTTTCTGCAGTGAACACCTACCTCTTCATGATGCAAGCGCAAGGCATTCTGATTCGGGACAACATGAGAACAATAGGCGCTCAGGTCTATGAGCAGGTGGTTCGCAGTGCTTACGCCAAGAGGAACAGCAGTGTAAATGACTCAGGTATGTTTGTAGTAGAGGTGGTCTGATTAGAATGTCTCCTCCCAGGAGAGGTAAATTTGGTTTGAATAATTGTTTTTGATGGAAAAAAGTGCATTGTAAAGGTGGGAGGGTTTGGCTCTATCTTACCTTATTACTAAAAAAGAAAAGCTTGCAAAATGAATCCTTGTTTGTTTTGCTAATAATACCTTAAGGGTGTCTGGATGACTCCATTTTCGCTCCTAATACTTTTCAGGGAGGGGGAGGTAAGGAGTATCTTTCAGGACCCCGTTTTTCGGTGTAGTTGCCCCACTAGGCAGCTTAAGCATATATTAGGATACCAGCAAAATAGAAGCACCAAAAGCTGTTTCTGGAAATAATTTGATATTTGATTTCAAAAAAATGTATCCGTACAGCCAACAAGGAAAACAGAATTTGGTTGGACTTCTTTACACTTCTTTTATGGCTTAACTTAAAACTTGTTTTGTTGTCTTGTTTTTTTGAGTTACACGTGGTGGCGATAGTGGTGGTTGTGATGGTCATGGTGGTGGTGGTCTTGGTGGTGGTGGTCTGTGGTATTTTCAAAGCTAGTCTGGCCCTGGTTGCCACACAGGAAGAGTTGCTCCAACTCTGTTCTTCCTATTAGACTCTACTTGAATTTGTTCAGCCCAGTAGGACTTGTTTACCTTGTTGTTCATGAATGTTTTAGTTGAAACTTACCAAATTTCCATTTCATAATGATCGTGTAATTCAGGACAGTTTCTACAAAATATAGCTATAAAAACGACTTCTGGAAGGTAAGTTTAATAGATCACCTATCTACCTCCCAGTAAATGGTGTGATATTCATCCTGTGGTTTAATTCCAGCTAGGTGGCTGAGTTTGGTGGTCAGACTCATTCAGCTTGGAAGAAAGCTTTTCAGACTGTTCAGCCAAACATGCAATGATGGGCACAAGAGTGAACATTTCTGCCTCAATCTTTAGAACCTTTACCTGTGGCTTTTATTATCTTATAAGCACTAATTATATAAAGAGGAAACAAGAACACAGAAGTTAGATGGCTTGCCTAACATTGTAAAAACTTTTTCCTGAATCATGGTTTTGACTGGAACTATTTTTATAAAAGACTGTCTGTGGCAAGTTCTTCACCTTTGAGGGAAAGCTGTCTTTTTTATGTCTCTCTTTTTAACTCTTCCAAAAATTGAACATAGGAACTATTTTCAGATGGTTAAATGGGACTGTCATGAGCCTTCTCCAGTCTGGCCCGGGATGGTTTTTATTTAAAAAGTAGATTCTGAAATTTCATCTTGCTTAAGCATTCATGAGATGCCTCTTACTGAAGACTAACATGCTTTCCTATGGTTTCTCACTGATTTCACTCAAGCCTAGTATTATAAAATACATATGTTTTTAAAAATATTCTTTCCTCCAAATCAGTCCTCTCTTCTGTGTAAGTTCTAAGATTGTCTGGGGCTCACTGTAGAATGTGAAATTGGTTTGCAGACATTGCAAATGAGAATTATTCTGTGGTGCTTGCCATCTCAAGGAAAGCATTGCCTCTCAAAGGGCAGTTAAATCCTTGAAAGAATGGACCACATCCTAATTTATTAGTCTGTCCTGCTGGCCAACTTAGCAGCAACAAAGGACCCTAGTTAGCAAAGCTTTGGTACTTCCTTTCTTCTTGCTTGCAAAGAGGAAGTGATTGACTTTTCAGGGATTTTTAGCCAAATTGTGGGGACAAATTGCCTGAGCTCTGAACCATACCTGGAAGGGGTCCCTGCAGTTCCTAAAGTCAAGGGAGAAGGCTGAGTACATTTTTGTTTCCTAATTCATTGTGTGTAGTGTTAGGTTTTGCAAATGATCCCCAGACAGCTTGTCTCACTTGACTGGAATATGGCCCAGTCAGATAGGCAGGATCTTATGTTGCTTCCATTTTTCACATGTAGAACAGATAATCTTGGGGGAGTTGGAGTGGCTTGGTCGTGTGACTTTCCCTAAACCCTGCCAAACACCTGCTTCTGGCTGTGTAACGAAACTAGGGAGTCCTCTGACTACCATTCCCGAGCTCTTTGCCCTGGATCACTCTGGATAAAGGAACATTTGTGCTGTCATGACGTTTATCCATTCCAAGTGTTCATGCCTCTCTGAGGTTGGATGAAGTAGAACTTCTGTCTTGGCGTTTGGCGAGGTAGTCTGTTCTCTCTCAGAAGTTAGAGGGGTACAAAGCAGTACTCCATCCCCCACCGCTGCTGGTCTTGCAACACAGGATCTCACTAGATTGAGGGATTGTTGTCCTTGAAAACAGCACAGAAGTGAGTTGCACCCTTGGAAGGCATATCCAGGGACCCATTATTATTTGACTTTGCATGAGTTTATTCTCAAATTACCATACTCCAAAATAGTTCTTCCTAGCATGCCTCTGGTTGGACTAGTTAACCATCCATTTTGTGTTTCATGTGTCTATTTCCCTTATGAATAGGAAGTCTTTGCCATCGGGGGCTGTGTTTCTATGTGCTAGACACTTAACTTGCATTATCTCACGGAATCCTCACAAGAACTCAGGTAGCTGCTGTGTCCCCATTTTTGGGACAAAGGGGTGACTGTCTGACTCTGGTGCCCGCCCTCTGAACCCTGGCTGTGCCCTCGTGCCTCTGTCGTTTTTGTATCCCCAGCACCTGTACAACTGCCTACCACATAGGAGGCACTCAGTAAATTATTTTTGAGTGTGAATGAATAGATTTAACAAGAAAACACATTTTAAGTGTTGTGACATAATTCTGAGATTCCTATCTTGATTGGCTTCTATGTTATTGGCACATCCTTGGCGGGTACCTGTGAAAAAGTAAATATTTCATTGGGAATGTGTCCAGTGAAAACCCACCATTTTTACTCATGTCAAAGCAGTTCTCTGCCTAGCACAGTTAAAGATGGTGTTCTCGGCCTAAAGCTGCTGAGATAGCCAGGTGACCGCCACCTCTGACCCGGCCACTCCCGCCCAGAGCTCTGTGGGCTTGATGAGAGTAGGCTGGACCGAGGTCGTCCACCAACTCAGCTGCCCCACCCTGGAAACAGGGCTGTGGCACACACCCACATTCGAAGTCTGTCATTAGGCCAAGTGTCAGTGTCACTAAAAAGCTTAGTGTCACATTCAAGTAATGCTAGCTTTCTTTATCCTTGAAAGCTAAAGTGGTGATTGTCTAATAAGAGTGTTCTTTGGGGGATCAGGACCATGAGCCTGGAAATAGGCCTGAAGTAATGACCTGGAGAAGCTTCCTGTCAGTGAAAGCCATTGGTATGTGAGACTGTGAATCCTGCAGAACCTTCTATGAGCAATGAGGGGAAACGCTCAAAAGAATATTGGCATCAGAAGAGAATTCCCTGGGTTTTTCCAGTCCAGCCATTTAGTTTTATAGATGAGGGGAGTGGTTGAGTGGCCTGGCATTTCTCATTCTTAAATATGAATTTCCAGGTGCCATTCTACCTAGTAACTTTCAACCAGAGGGAGATTTCTTACCTCTATACACGCATGTACACGCACGTGCACACAGACCTCTCCACACTTACGGCCTCGTCCCCTTCTGGTCGCATACTCAGAAGAATGTGCTGTTGCCCACATCCTTCAAAACGGGGCTGTTCCATGGGCAAATAAAATGGATCAGGTCATTGCCAGATAGATGTTCTTGACCCCTTTCTCTCTGGTTTTTAGATGCTCCGTCAGGAGTTGTCTTTAGGTCTCCTCTCCTGTCGGGTGGTCATCCTTTAAGCATGCTAGTTCTTGAAGAAGGCGAATTCCTTTTTTTTTTCTTTGTGAGGAAGATCAGCCCTGAGCTAACATCTGATGCCAATCCTCCTCTTTTTGCTGAGGAGTACTGGCCCTGGGCTAACACCCGTGCCCATCTTCCTCTACTTTATATGGGATGCTGCCACAGCATGGCCTGACAAGCAGTGCGTCGGCGTGTGGCAGGGATCCGAACCTGCGAACCCCGGGCCGCCGCAGCGGAGCACGTGAACTTAACTGCTACGCCACTGGGCCCGTCCAGAAAGCGAATTGTTTATATCTCACAGATACTTGTCCCGAAGCCATCTTTCTAGTGTATATAAATTTCCACATTCTTCGTGCAGAGAGGCAAGTGTTTGGTCTTTTTTCAAATGGCAGACGGGGCAAGTGGTGATTCTTCCTGGAGTCTGTTAGTCAGCACTTTCCAGTCCTTGCTCAGCTGGATTTGGAAAGTTAAGGGAGAAAGCAGATTGTTGCCACCGCCTGAGTATTAGGGTGGCTGTGTCAACCTGAGTGCACACTGGAACCCCCTGGGGTGGGGAGGCTTTGAGAAATACCGGTGCCTGCACCCCACCCCCAGAGGTTTTTATTTAATTAGTCTGGGCTATAGCCTGGGCATTAGAGAATTTTTAAGAGCTTCCTAGATGATTCTCATGTGCAACCAAGGCTGCTGAGCCGGGGCGTAAAGCAGAGGTGAATAAGCAGCCGTTTGAATCTGTAGGGAGGAAGGGCGTCTGTTGTTTTCCCATTTTATACACGTGAACGCAGCTGCCGCCACCTTTGTCCCCTCCTTCCCTCGCTGGAAGAACGCGTCCTGATTTGAAATAGATTAGAGTTAAATTAAAAAGGAAAACCATGACCATAGAAATTCGGCAAGCTGGTTTCTCCTTGTAGCAGTTCCCTCAGTCAGTAGGTACGGGCTTTAGAAGAGTAAGAAATGGATGTTTGGATCCCTGGGGCGAGTGCGCAGTGCCATCCGCCCACCTCTGGGCGGCTGGAGGAGGAAAAACACAGGGACCCCACAATAACCATGCACAATTTTACCAGGTCATGGAGCAATTAATTTCCTCTGCCTTTTTCACTTGTTTAAAAGTTTTCTCCTGCTGGTGAGAAAGTAGATTTTATTTAAATTTTTATCTAAAGAACTTAAAATTAGAAATGAAGAAATTAGGGGTTTTTTCCCCCTAAGGTGTAGGGAAGGGTTATGGAGGACTTCCACTTAGGAGTTGTGTATTTGAGGGTTTTTTAAAAATATGGCATTACTAATTTAGTCATCAGAAGGAAAAAATAAGTGATGTCTTGTTTTGTTGCATGCTCGTTGCTGCCAGGCTATGTCAGTGCTTGAAGGAAGTAGAAAGGAATTTATTTGTGTCTTCAAACAGACCCCAAAAGTGGGCTGATTATGGTTATTAGAAAGCATCTTGTCTCCTCTCCCCGTGGTTCCCTTCTCATTTCCTGTTCAGGTTGTAGCTGTGAAGCTTGGTTCTGTCATGGCCCAGAATTACTGTTCTCTTCTGTTTTTGTGGATTTGCTTATGAAAATGCTTATTATAATACCTCTGGGAATTTCTTTGCCTTCTAGGCAAATGTAATTACTGTGATGCGGTCTCTAACCAGCTTCTCCCTCCACACATGTGCACACTGCAGACACACACGTTTTCTAAAATAAAACATAAAAACCGTTAATTTTTACTTAATAGTTTTTTGTATTAAAATGTATATATATAATTAAGAAGCAGAAGCAGAATCATTCAGAGTAACAATTAGTATTGGAGGTTCTTAACACAGCTCTTTGAAGTGTTAATACCTTCAGAAAAGGATCAACTCAACGACAGGGTTGCATGTGTGAACTGAGGACTTGGGGCTAATTTCTGTATAAATGTCATTTACCTTTAGGGTTCATGCTGGCTTGGTTTATGTCTTTATATAAATGCAGGCTTAGTGTGTTTTCGGAAAGCTACAACTAAAAAGGACAGAGAGCATTCTGTTCCTTTCCTCCCCTGTTAAGAGACTTAAAATTCTCAAGTTGCCTCTCATTGAGTTTGTCCTCTGAGTACTTGTGGAGTAGGCAGCCACATGCCTGTATAAAAGGATTTACTGTATTAGTCATTTGATTCTTGGAAACCCTCTCATAGTGCTTTTTAAAAAATATCTGGTTGATGATTCCAGAATTCCAGGGTGCAAGTGAATTTGAATAGGAAGTTTTAATTTTCATAGAATCAGCATGAATCCAAAAGGATTGCTGAGAGAGATTTTAGTACTGTGAAAAAACAGCACAGTGTAGTGGAAAGATCACTAACCTGGAGTTTAGTCGGGTCTCTCTGTGCACTGGGCAAGCCTCTTTGTACGAGTTGTGTATATTAGTGCCTCCGTGTCTTATCTGTGAAAAATAAGAAGTTGGAGAACCCCCTTCCTATTCCGCTATTACAGTCCCCTAGGGAAAAGGCACCTGCTTCATACTTTTGTAACCCCACTAAAATGACAGTTAAGAGGCGTGTGTGTGCGTGCGTGTGTGTTTAATGGCATAAACTCTTAAGAATGAGGAGAACAAAAAAAAGAGACCACAGCAAAAAATTGTGAAAGTGGGAAAGCAGATGGACTTAACAGACCCCAGAAAACTGACTGCTAATGTGGCAGCAGGGAAAGCCAGCAACACCCAGTTTTATCCCAGAACCCCCCAGAAGCTCAGGAATTAGCAATACAGGTACTTTTGGAGGTAAGAACAAAGGTGGCAGCTAAGATAAAGGTTGGCTGAAAGCTATTTAAAAAGTAGTCAGATACCCAGATCCCTTTCCCCATCCTGGCAAAGGACTGGAGCCTTGATAACCTCTAGAGATGGTACAGAGGGTCCCTCAACTTGGGGACACCTGGCACGGTTTAGGGTGCCCCTAGCCTATTTCTCAGACATGAGCAGTATAGAATCGTCATCATATAACTGTTGAAGATTGTCGTAACCCCGATGATCATATATGACTATTGGGAGGCGGGAGGATGGAAAGGGTGTGTGTGTGGTGGGGGCAGGGGAGGAAAAGGAGTGGAATCCTCATCCCCCATAGGGGGACGTCAGTAGATAAGACCTAAAACAGAAGAGTCAGGATGAACTGTATGCTGATGGAGGTAAATACTAAAATAGTTGGCTAAAAGAAGTAAGAATAGTTCCTTTAGTGAATAAGACATGGGAGTGGGGTGCTATTATTTTTTTTATTACGTTGTAGAGTTATTTGACTGTAAACTCTCTGCACATAAAGCTGTAATACCAATAAGAATAGAAGCACTGGTTAAAATAGCATCATCTGGGGCCGGCCCGGTGGCATAGCGGTATAAGTGCGCGCACTCCGCTGCAGAGGCCCAGGGTTTGCAGGTTCGGATCCCGGGCGTGCACCAATGCGCTGCTTGTCAAGCCACGCTGTGGCGGCGTCACATATGAAGTGGAGGAAGATGGGCACAGATGTTAGCCCAGGGCCAGTCTTCCTCAGCAAAAAGAGGAGGATTGGCATCGGATGTTAGCTCAGGGCTGATCTTCCTCACAAAAAATAAAATAGCATCATCTGGTTAACATTCTTATTGATGGGTTCAACTCTTCATCTCTTGTGAAGAGCTCGTCCAGAGTCCTGCTTCATGAAAGACAATATCTAAGAGAAATACTTCTTGGGTAGCATCTAAGAATACAGAATTGATTGCACATTCCAGTCTGAGTTGCCTGTTTCTTACCCCTCTAGATTATCCTCTTGACTTGAACCACAGTGAAACCTTCCTACAAACCACAACCTTTCTCCCTGAAGACTTCACCTACTTTGCAAACCATACCTGCCCCGAAAGGCTCCCTTCCATGAGTGAGTAGAACTCTCGCTTCTCTTCTTCTGCTTTTAAAATGGCTATGTCTTTTTGTTTGTTTAAAATAGAAGGGAGAATGTTGTTGATCCCTCCATTTGTCTCCCTATCTAGAGAATATAAACATTTGCCTCCCTGCCGTTAGGAACAGGGGTCGGGAAAGTCACTTGTGTCCTTCACCCCTCTGCAAGGTGGCCTGTGTGCTTGGTGCTGGTTTCTACCCCAGTTTTTCACTCTTTCCTTTGCACACGCCCCCTCCTCTGTAACTTGGGCTCTTGCACACGCCCCCTCCTCTGTAACTTGGGCTCTTGCACGTGCCCCCTCCTCTGTAACTTGGGCTCTTGCACACGCCCCCTCCTCTGTAACTTGGGCTCTGTTAGGATGTCCTAGAGAAGGTGTAGGCAGCGGCTTTGTCCTTTAGTATAAATCTCACACTCATTATAACTTGTTTATATGAGGGAAGTTGTTTTCTCAGCAAAGTGCTGGTTAAATTTTCGGATCTTTTTCTGTTTTCTTTCTTGGGATTCCATGTAATCGAAAGCAATGACAGCAAACTGTTATACCTTTTCTGTACTTGCGAGCTGCTTCAACAGGTCCGCTTCTTAGTTTAAGTCAGAGATGGTGAGTGTCCTAAGTTGGACGTGACCAGTCAGAGCCACTGATGAATTAACTGGGACAGAGTGTCTCTGCTTGCCCTGGGAGCACACAGAGAGGGCTCCAGGCTCAGCCGTCTTTCTCCTTCCTCTGAGAGGTTCAGCTGCTGTTTTACTTAGTCTTAATTTCTTTCTACACCCCTGGCCGAAGCAGAACTCTAAAGTCTAATTTCTTGATTTGCTGCTTTACCCAGCAACAGTGATGAGCTGAGTGCTGTGAGTTGGGAAGCAGGGGAGGGGACTCCCATCCCTGTTAAAAACACAGTCAGCTGAAAAAGCATTGAGCTTCTCCAGAGAATAAAACTCTTGGACATAGGGAGAAGAATCTATCATTTTCTGGCCTCTTCATTCTTTTTTTTCCCTCTCTGTGTCCAGAGGGCCTGATAGACATAAACATGAGTGAAATCGGAATGGATTACATTCACGAACTCTTCTCCAAAGACCCAACCATCAAGCTCGGAGGTCACTGGAAGCCTTCTGATTGCGTGCCTCGATGGAAGGTAGGGTGTGAAGTCAGACCTGAAGTGCTGGGAAGCCCACCTGGGACTTGCCGTCCTTCCGAATCACCATGGGACTCACTGACTATGACGTTTCATAATTTGCACCCTACGACCTGATGCAGAGTATTTGCGTTTGGTGGAAACATTTTGGAGGAGTGAATTTCCCTAAGGACTCTTCTGTAGTCACAGAAATTTGCATCATTCCGATGACTGAGCAGAACCCTTTTGTCTTCCTTACAGGAATATTGGCTGAGCAAGGGGGGAGGGTTGGTAGATCTCTTGTGACACATTTGCAGAAGCCATCTTCACAAATTCAGCACTTCTTGCCTAATTCGTCATTGTGACTATGAGTTTAGTGGAATAAACAGTGGCGTTAGCTAGCCTGACACTGAGAATTGTTTAGTGTTTTTCTGCACAACTGTAGTCAGGAGACACCAGCAGTGTGGATCCAGCTTATGACACCGGCTTAAGTCCATTCTTTAAAGAAGTACTTATTAAAGTGCTTATTCTGTGCTAGCCCTGTGAGTTACCGTGATGCAGCAATGATCAGAGCAGATCTGGAATGGATCGGTGTTTCCAACCCATCACTGGAATGTTAAATCAATTTTAATGACCAGCATTAAAAAGATAAACATATATGTGTTAAAGTGCATTGCACGTTGTAAGGGGAAGTCCTACTTTGTGAAGCACATTTTAGTTGTTTGTTTATATGTCTGTGGGTGTGTTTGTGTACTGGGTCACAGTGTAGAGTATATGGCTTCCTCTGGGCTGTGGTCTAGAATGAATTCATTCAGCAGGCCCACCGTGGACACGGTATGGTGCGTGTAAGAACAAGGTCCACTTACTTCCGGGGGTTGGCTTGCCAACTAGGTCTTCCTTTAGAGGAAGTTGAGGACAAGGCAGCCTCCCAGCTCTGCTCCCGGAGGGCTGGTCCCCGATGCTGCAGGAGTGTCCTGCTGCAAAGCAGTAGTTGAGGAGACTAACAGGGCGGCTTCTGCTGTGACCCCCTCCAGGTGGCGATCCTTATCCCCTTCCGGAACCGCCACGAGCACCTCCCGGTCCTCTTCAGACACCTGATCCCCATGCTTCAGCGCCAGCGCCTGCGGTTTGCATTTTATGTAATTGAGCAAGTGAGTGGTCCTTTCTTTCCTCTTTCTCTTCTGAGACAGCAGTTTAGAGGGCTTCAAGCTAATCCGTCTCTGGTGTGAAGAGCTGGTAAATCTTACGATCCAGCCACCCCGAGGTGGGAAGGGGAGCAAACAGTGCTCCTCTTCGAGATGTTCACTGCCAGCAGATTTGAGTCCAGGATGGAACTTTGTTTGCCCTTGAACAAAGGCCTCTTGTGTGGCGGTTTTACTGGAGCCGCTATGGGTGGTGTCTTTAGGCTCCAGACCCAGGATATTCTCCTTCAGATCAGGAGCTGCCAGTAGAAATGGCAGTGTTGTTCTTTCTTCCCTTTATGGGGCTGGGTTCTCTTCTGAATGCTGTTATATGGCTGAATGTCTGCCTTTACAACAGCCCTGGGAGAGGAGCTTGGGTTTATCATTATCACCCCTTTTATTTCTAAGAAAGTCGAGGCCAGAGGTCAAGTGACTTGTGAGTCGGAGATGAGCCGTGCTGGACCTCTCTCACTTCTGGCCCAGTGGTCTCTCCCAGATCAATAAGCTCTCCTTTAGGCAGGGCTGAGGTGGCGGAGATTTTACTTCAAGAGTCCTTTTAAAAATAAAATTCTGGGGGCTGGCCGGGTGGCGCAAGCAGTTAAGTGAGCACGCTCCATTGTGGCGGCCTGGGGTTCGCCAGTTCAGATCCCAGGCACGTACTGACGCACTGCTTGGCAAGCCATGCTATGGCGGTGTCCCCTATAAAGTGGAAGAAGCTGGGCACCGATGTTAGCCCAGGGCCAGTCTTCCTCAGCAAAAAAAGACGAGGATTGGCAAATGTTAGCACAGGGCTGATCTTCCTCACACAAAAAAAATAATAAAAAATAAATAAAGAATGTTCTGGGGGTTCGCCCTGTGGCTGAATGGTTCAAGTTCTGCACGCTCTGCTTTGATGGCCTGGGTTCACAGGTTCAGATCCCAGGCTCGGACCTACACCACTTGTCAGCCATGCTGTGGAGGCATCCCACATAGAAAGTGGAGGAAGGGCCGGCCCCGTGGCTTAGCGGTTAAGTGCGTGCGCTCCGATGCTGGCGGCCCGGGTTCGGATCCCGGGTGCGCACCGACGCACCGCTTCTCCGGCCATGCTGGGGCTGTGTCCCACATGCGGCAACTGGAAGGATGTGCAGCTATGACATACAACTATCTACTGGGGCTTTGGGGGAAAAATAAATAAAAAATAAAATAAAATAAAAATAAATCATAGAAAGTGGAGGAAGATTGGTGCAGATGTTAGCTCAGGGCTGATCTTCCTCAAGCAAAAAAAAAAAGAGGATTGGCAGTGAATGTTAGCTCAGGGCGAATCTTCCTCACCAGAATAAATAAATAAAAAATGAACTTCTGCTCGTTTTAGGTTGGCACCCAACCCTTTAATCGGGCCATGCTTTTCAACGTCGGTTTCCAAGAAGCAATGAAGGACTTGGACTGGGACTGTCTCATTTTCCATGATGTGGATCATATACCAGAAAGTGATCGTAACTATTATGGATGTGGGCAGATGCCAAGGCACTTTGCAACTAAATTGGATAAGTACATGTATCTGTGAGTATCATTTCCTCTTAACTAAAGAGGTTAAATCTAAAAGGGTGGTGAGAGATGCAACAATGGCAAAATCCAATTAGCTGCAACCCAAATGTCCATCAGCTGATGGATGGATAAACAAAAGTGGTATGTCCATACAATGGAATACTGTTTGGCAATAAAAAGGCATGGAGTATTGACACATGCGACGACATGGATGAAGCTTGAAAACATTATGCAAAGTGAAGGAAACTAGTTACAAAAGACCATGGATTGTGTGATTCCATTCATGTGAAATGTCCAGAGTAGACAAATCTGTAGAGACAGAGAGAAGAGTGGTTGCATGGGGTTGAGTGGAATAGGGGAAGTGAGGAGTGACTGTTCATGAGTACAAGGCTTCTTTTTGGGGTGATGAAATGTATTAAAATTGGTTGTGGTCATGAATGCACAACTCTGAATATACTAAAAATCATTGAATTATACACTTGAAGTGGGTGAATTATATGGTATGTCAGTAATGTCTCAATGAAGCTGTTATTAAAAAAATCAGTTAGAAAAAAATTCAGTTTTTTTCTGAGTGGTTGATGTGTGTCAGTGTGAGGACACGATTTCAGATGGTTTGGGGCAGCAGCACAGAGAGATTGTTGTACTGAAGACAGTTCTCCAGGGAGATGGCCTATTCTGGAGAAGAATCACCCTTTAATGCACAGATGGTTGATGCTGTCTGTCTCCTTGTAGGCTTCCTTATGCTGAGTTCTTTGGCGGAGTGAGCGGCTTAACAGTGGAACAGTTTCGGAAAATCAATGGCTTTCCTAATGCTTTCTGGGGTTGGGGTGGAGAAGATGATGACCTGTGGAACAGGTACTCTCCTTCTTCCAGTGCCTTCTAGAAATGCTACCCTAGACTCTCCAGACTAGCACTATCCAATAGGAGTGTGATGCAAGCCACGTCTGTAATTTTAAATGTTCTAGGAGCCACATTTGAAAAGTTTAAAAAAAGAAAAAGATGAGATTAATTTTAATATATTGATAAAATATGTTAACATATTTATCACAATGTATCCAAAATAATATTATTTCAATATGTAATCAATATAAAATGTTGAGATAGTTTACATTTATTTTTTCTTACTAAATCTTAAACATCAGGCGTGTATTTTACACTCATAGTACATTTTACTGAAACCTCCCCAAACCAGAGATCAAATATTAGTGATACGTGTACACAGATTTTCCATGCCATCAGATAAGGCTTGTATTATACAAGTTTGTGAATGGTCCTACATGTGAGTAGTGTAGACTAATATTTTTACAGAGTAAATAAATAGTAACCTAATAAGGAACAAATAAACAGAAGAATTTCCACCTTGTATCTGTTTACTTTCTAGCTTGGCTTTCAAAAAGAAAGTATGTATTGGTTGTTAATTACATTGGTTCTTAATTAATAAAGTAATATTTGCTGGTAAAAATTCAGGTGATAAGGAAGTGCATAAACCAAAGAGGGCTAGTCTCAATCCCCATCACTTTCCTATTTCATTCCCAGGAAGTAGCCGTTTTCACAAGCTGTTTCTTCCCATTCGTATGTGAACAACCCAGACACATCCCTTCTTCCCTCCCAACTGTGTTCATACAGAGAGAGCCACTTCGTTATTTTTAACAATATCATAGTATTCCTTTACATAGATCCACGATAATTTATTTTAATCTCCTTCTATTGATGAACATTACTGTTTTAAGATTTTGAACATCGCTTGTTCATGTGTGAAAATATTTCTGTTGGTTAAATTCCTACTTGTGGAAATGCAGAGTCAGAAGTAAATGCACTTCTCAATTTTGATAGTTATTGCCAAATTTTCCTCCAAAAAAGATGGCAAAAGGATTCCGACCAGCGGTGCATTAGTGTGCCCATTTTCTTACATCACTGTCAACATTGGGTATAAACAACCTTTTAAACCTTTGCCACGTTTCAGCCCTTTAGTAGCCACACGTGGCTCGTGGCTGTTATGTTGGACAAAGCAGCTCCAGACAATCCTGTCTCAATCTGATAGGTAAAAATGGCATTTCATCCTTTTAATTTGGGTATCTTAGGAACCTAGTGAGGATGAACAGCTTGTCCATACACTTAACTGGTTTGACTGGACCTTGAGTCTAGTTGAGCTCTCCCAGGATGTAATTCTCCTCTCACGTTCTCCCCAGCTCAGCGGGGGTCCCTCAGCTGCAGGAGCTGTGGCTGGTTTTCCCCAGCAACCTGCACAATTCCAGGCGCACAGTAGGCATTCCATATGTGTTTGTCACGTGAGAGTGAGCACACATCTTCCTGTATCAAAATGAGAGCATAATTTGGATTCAACAGGAGGATGTGGAAATAATATCCTCCCACGGTTTTAAAATATGAAAACGACCACAAATTTCACATAGATATCCAAAGTCTACCTCCTTGTATTAATTATTTCTTAGCGCCCTATCAAGTTTCCAGTAAATCCAGCTTGGGAAATCTTAGCTTTATCATATTAAGGGTAAATCCTAGATACCTCCTCTAAAGTCTGCTTCCCTCATAGTGACTTTCCATAAATTGTGAAGTTTTACATCTAGATTGGAGGATGTCATATAAATCAGTTCATCTCCGTGGTGATGGGGAGGTGGGTGGAGACATAGGTTCTACCTAAGTAGGGAAAACACACTGCAGCTCTGACTTTGCCAACTTGCTTTGTATAGGCTGTGGGGGGAGGGGTGCTGTCACCAGTGAGACAGTATTTTTGGTAGGAGCCAAACAGGCCGGCCTGCTGGGGACACTTGTGTTGTGCCTGTCGCTGAGAATCCACGTCAGACCTTACACTCGAGGATTTTGAATTCTTTTCTTTCTCAGAACTCTTTTCTATTGTAGACTTCTTTTCCAAAACCATGCATTTATCCATAGAGTAGGCAACTTGAATAATCAGATGCAGAAGAAGTTCTGTCGTTCACCATGGGGTTTCTCACCCTCGGCGTAGGTTTGGTCACCTGTAGGACTTGATCATGTGGTCTCAAAGCCCCTTCTCTTTGTCTTGGACAGAGTACAGAACGCAGGCTATTCCGTGAGCAGGCCGGAAGGTGACACAGGGAAGTACAAGTCCATTCCTCATCACCATCGGGGAGAAGTCCAGTTTCTTGGAAGGTTGGTGCAGTTTATTTATTCCTCTTACAAATATCCTCTATACTTTGCATTTCCAGATGTCCCAGAACATCTTACAACCCCTCATGTTACTCCACACCCCACTCCGAGGTCCTGTTCTGACAGCTGTTTTATAGTTCCTGTATATATATTTTAGTTTTTAATTTATTTTTTTATTTTTTTTAATATTTATTTATTTTATTTAGTGTGTGGGTGTGTGAGGAAGATCAGCCCTGAGCTAACATCTGCCAATCCTCCTCTTTTTGCTGAGGAAGACTGGCCCTGAGCTAACATCCTTGCCCATCTTCCTCCACTTTTATATGGGACGCCGCCACAGCATGGCCTGACAAGCAGTGTGTGGGTGCCTGCCCAGGATCCGAACCCGGGCCGCCGCAGCGGAGCGCGTGCACTTAACCGCTACGCCACGGGACCGGCCCCTATATATTTTAATTTAACCGTGAGGCAAACTTTGGGAGTGAAATCAGACTATTGGTGAAAAATTTGATAGTAAGATGTTTTAAGGAAATCACTCATTCTATGTCTTAACCGTTGTAGTCTCTTCTGTAGCCTTCAGGGAGTTGGAGAAAAATCCACTGGAGTAAAGGTCTCTGTGTAACATGCAGTGCGTGACAGCAGAGGCAGCCGCCTTTCTGCAGGCTCCGGTTCTGGAGTGGTGTCCCTGGGCTTCTGTGTGTGTGGTTGCTGTTGCTTTATTACCCTCTTTACTGTCAATAGGGAAATTCCAGATTGGACTATGCGGGGCCTGTGGACAGAGTGACACCTCTGCATTTTCAGGAGTGGCTCTTTTTGTCTGTTGTTAATTGGAGGGAGGATTGTTCTCTAGACAGCCGATTCTGATTGCGTGAACTTTGTGTTGATGGGAGGGAGAGGGCACTGAATACAGACTCTGATCTTTCTTGTCTGATATGTTTTTAATATCTCGCCTCCCACTTCCCCACTCTGTGGCTTTGGGGAACAGCCTTATGTTTGACATAAGGCCATTTAACATCGTGAGCCTTGGTTTCCCCATTTGCTTACGAGGCGGGTGCATTAAATGTAATAATATAGTAAATAAAGCACGTGGCATGAAACAGGAGGTGTTGCTAATAATAATAACAACATGTTTATCGTGGAGAAGCTGACCGCCCTGGGTTGTGGGTTGTGTCCCCTCCTGGTCTGCCTGTCTGTCCTCTGTCGTGAGGAGCTGGCACCCTCGCTCAGGCCTCCCCATTCTCTGCTTACGCAGGTATGCTCTGCTGAGGAAGTCCAAGGAGCGGCAAGGGCTGGACGGCCTCAACAACTTGAACTACTTTGCGAACATCACGTACGACGCCTTGTATAAAAACATTACCGTCAACTTGACACCCGAGCTGGCTCAGGTGACCGAGTACTGAGATGAGGGGAGAATATGTTTGCTTTACCCACCGCCACCAAGAAAGCGGCCTGATGAGATGTCTCGGGGCTCCACCCGGAAGAGAGGAGACATGCGGCATCTAATGAAGGATCACAGGGTCAAGGAACAAATGTGAGCAGAGCACACGCACAAACGCCTTCACGTTCGGACCCGCCGGGAGGAGGGAGCGAGCTTGGGACGGCCTTCATCAGGACGGACTTTCTATTTCCACGAGACAGACGTCTGTCCTGCTGCTCTTCTCCCCGTCTCCTACCCCACCGTCCCCTCTCAGCCACAATCCAGAGCCGGGACTGTGAGCTGCCGCGGAGCCTGTTCCTGCGAATGGCCTTTGGAGCAAAGAGGTAAACCCACCCCAGGGCAGCTGAGTCTTAGGAAGAGCAGATGCAACTCCACACACCGTTCTTCTACGTCTCTGCTGTTCTCCTTGGTTTCATTTTTTTTTTAAAAATTACCTGCTTCGGGTGGGGATGGAGGGTGGAGGGGAGGGACTGGGGAAGATAAGTAGACGTATAACAATCACTTCTTGAAGAAGTATAATTGTAAATAAGCCATGTAAAATGCCTTTTTTAAATTTAATTTTATAGCTGGCTCCAATTCAAACTGAGGATTTATACATTAGATCACTTATTTGGTTGGCACGTGCGGGAACTCAGTTAAAATGCAGTGGAAGATCTCATCTCCCAGATGGCTGTTGCTTTGGGAGGGAGTGGATATAGAGCACTTCCCGAAAAGAACAAAAGCGTCCAGTCTTTGTCACTGGTCACTAACTGCTTCTGCCCCTCCTCCTCCGAAAGTCTTGCTCGTGACCTTGCTCTGGATTCTCTCTTCCCTGCGGGGCGCGTGCTCTCGTGTCCTGCTGTTTTGCTAACAGGAGGCTGCTGCTGTAGGGCGTGCTGCTCTCCCTGCTCAGAGCGCACCCTTCCGGGGCTCTGCGCACCCCTGCTCCCCGGGCTTTATTTCTTGTCCTTTCATCATAAAGAGAGAGGGTGGGTGTTGGTTTTTCCTTCTTCTTTCTTTCTTTTTCTTTTTTTTTCTTATGGAACTTGGCCACAATTTCTGAAACCTGTGCCTAAATTACCGACTAGCTTCAGTGATTCCTCTGAATGTTTCCCTTTCGGTTTCTGGAAAGATTCTTTGTCCACGTTGTTAACTAGGACATAGAGCTGAAGAGCCTTGAATTATGAAGAACTCAGCCAGAGGGCAGGTGACACTCGTGTTCTGTGGGTCAGTGGGATCCAGGTTAGACCAATCAGAGCTTCAGGGTTAGACCACCGAGGTAGAACCCGAGCGCTCTCAGCCCCGTGTGCTCTCTGAAGTCAGATTCTAAATTGTGTTTGAGTCTGTGCCTCTATTTTCCCCTGAGCCAGATCCCTCAACTCATAGCCCCAGTTGGCTTTTGCAGAATTCTGAAAAATGCCAGTTTGTCCCTCCTTTTCCGTAAAACATATTTATACATGGTGATTAGGAGTACTTTCTGAAGAGTACTTCATATTTTTTTCAATTGCCTTGTTTGCCTTCAACTTCCTTAATTTTCATGGTTTACATGGATGTGTGTGTAGGGGGTATATTTGTGTACATACGTGTGGGTTGGGATTTTTTCCGTTGCATGTGTGGGTTCCATGGACATATGATCCCCACAAGCCGTGGGAGTGATTGGCCAGGCCTTGTTTTTCGTTCGTGTTTTTGTTCTTTTGAAGAATAGAGTGGTATTTAGAAAATAGAAATGCATTGCAAAGCTCTTATCGGCTCGTATGAGAGAGCAGGCTCCTGCCCTTGAAAATGCTGGTAAGTCGTATCATATGTTTTAAAAGAGTTTTGAGCATTTCATGCTTTAAAATACTTTCACGAGGGAACTTTACACACAGAAGTTCATTTGGTTTTTTTTTTGATGTATGGTGCATAGCAATAAAGATTCTTCCCCTTTTCTGCCCCGCCCCGTACCCCCAGGCCTCTGTGCTGGCCACTGCTCTCCCTGCTCTTCTCCTTCTCCTCTTTTTCTCTCTTGTCACTGAAGGCTGTGAGCTGCTTTCAGTGTGACAAAACCATGGTGTCACTTGGAAGAATTTGCCAGGACAGACTGATTCTTGGTTAAGGATGATGTGTGTTTTCGTGGCAGTGCTGTAAAATGATCCTGTGGGAAGCTTTTTCATTAACATATTTACCACCGAGAACAAAATGTTGGCAAAAGGCTAACACCTGATTTTAAAAAGATGGTCCTGGGAGGACAGAGGGAAGGGTCTCTCTTCATTGCTTGAAGTAAGGTCACTTCAGTTAGCTTGCAATCATGTGTAAGTTTATTAGTGTGCAGTCTTACTGCGCACTGTTACTCATTTATCCACCAAGTATTGTGTGGGAAACGTGAAAAAACATAGAGCTGCCCGCTGTTAATGGTGTGAAATTCTCACGTTAAAAAAAAAAGACCAATAAGAACCAAATGTGACCTTGTGCATATTTTGGCAGCTGAAGTTCTTTGAGGCTACTGATAGGTGACCCCTTAAATGAGTCTTGTCTTTGCAGCGTGCAGGGAAAGGTTTTGCCTTTCACGCTGTTTTTTGGGGGGTGGGGTGGGGGTAGTTATTTGCAGAAAGAATCATTTTGACATTATAGGGACTCTCGTTACAGCTCCTGCCACAGACATTAATAGCTGAGCAACAGCCACATGTGTCGATTGTATCCACTCACCGGTGACGATGGCATTGAGCGTAGCTAGCTGCTTTCCATCACTACATTTTTTTGAGCTTGCTCTTATGTTTTAAGAGGTGCCAGGGGTACATTTTTGCACTGAAATCTAAAGATGTTTTAAAAAAACACTTTTCACAAAAATAGTCCTTTGTCATTACATTATTTACTCATGTGTTTGTACATTTTTGTATGTTAATTTATGAATGATTTTTTCAGTAAAAAATACATATTCAAGAACCAAACCTTGGTGGTCGTCTCTTTGTCTTGGACAGTGGGCTTTCGGGGGGGGGGGGGCGCTGTCTTTCCTTCCCCTTGGGAATTCAGCTCCTGTGTGTTCCTTCTAGTGACTTGGCTTCCACTTGGCTTGGCTGACCCCTGGGTGCTCCTGGGGGAGATTCTGCCCGCGAGACCCCTGCACCCAGGCCCTTCAGTGAAGACTCAGCCGATGTAGCAAAAGCAACGAACCCACTTGCTGTCCAGACAGCCTCCCGCACTTGGTTTTCATTCAAGAATTGACTCTGGTGATGCCCATCAAGTCCAATGACTCCCCTGGGCAAGGGGAGGTGGCGGGGGGCGGGGGGGTCCATGGATCCTGGCTCCAGAAGGTCCTCTGGGGCCAGTCCTGAGTTTGCTGTCCGCCTGATTCTGTGCGGAGATGGCAATCGTTAACTTCTATTTGTTGGATATTGGCCAGTCACTAATATTTATTGAGTGTGAAGTTCTGTGCCCAGGTGCTAAGGCTATAATGATTAGCAGAATAAGACAGGTCAGTGGCCTCATCAAGCTTACTGTCCTTTTCTCTCCCCGCCCCAGGTGGAGGGTATGATTCAAACTACAACCAAGGCAAGTGCTATAGAGATACCCATAGGCACAAGTGCGTGGTGCGGAAGGTGTCGCTGACAGGCGGTGGGTGAGCTGCAGGAACAGCAAGCCAGTGCTGCTGAAGCAGAGAGGGCAAAGGCGGGCGGCAGACACTGTTAGGCTGGGGAGATGGATGGGGGCAGACCATGCGGTGCAGGGCCTTGTGGGCCTGGGTAAGGAGTTTGGATTTTATACTTAGAGCAACGGGTTCAAGCGTTTCCAGCCGCTAGGGCTGTGTGCGATGTGATTAGACAGTAATCTTGGTAGATGGCTCCAGCTGCAGGGAGAATGGGGGGTTGTAGAGAAGCAAAGGAGAAGTAGGAGGACCAGTTGAGTGCAGTCAAGTTGGGGGGTGGGTGCGGTATGCAGGAGAGGAGATGGAGGGCGGCTGGTATGGAGGAGAGGAGATGGAGGGCGGCTGGTATGCAGGAGAGGAGATGGAGGGATGGTGAGAGGTAATACAGGACCTGGACGTGGACTGCTGTTGGGATGGAGGAGTCCACTGAGCTGCTGTCTTCTCTACTGGCTTGGATGGCAAGGCCGTTCCCTGAGACGGGGGCGCTGGAATTGGACCAGGTTCATGAGGAAGATCATGAGATCAGGTGTGAGTGTGTTGAGTTCAGGGGGTTTTGAGACAACCAAGCAGAAACGGCAAATAGGCAGTTGTACGTATTCTGGTTTGGCGACTCAAAGAAACGATTGGGACCACCGGTGGATTTGTGAGTCTCCAGGTGTAGGAGGTAAGTGAAGAACTATGAGTGGATGAGATTGCTTCGAGATTGAGTAGAGCAGGAAGCAGAGGGAGAAGAGAAAGTGGCCTTGGCCTAAGCCTCTAAGAGCTTTGTTAAAACAGTGGAGAAGAAGAGGATGAGAGCAAGGCAGGCAGGAAGAGTGGTGGGAGGAAGGCGGGAGTGGAGAGGACAGGCACGTCAAGGGGAGAGATGTTCAAGGGAGTGTCAACAGCACTGAATGCAGCAAAGAAGTGACACAAGACGAAGAGGGAGAACTAATGATTGGCAAGGGGGAGGACATTGGTCATGTGGCAGGAGCCATTTTGCGGAACTGGGGGGATCAGGGGACACACAGGAGCGGGCTGAGAAAGGAGGGAATGAGGCAGCGGTGAGGGCCGGCGTCTCTTGACTTTCACGTGAAGGGGTCAAGAGAAGGCTGGAAGCTGGGAAAGCGTGTGAGGCTCAGAGAGGGTTTTGACTTTGGTTTTCCAACAAGGGAAAGCTGAGTGTGTTTTTGAACCATAGGGAGATGTCCACCCGAGAAAGAAAGCTGAGTATACAAGAGACGAGGGATAATCCAGCAGGAATGTTCCTGAACTAGTGGCGGGGGAGGAGACTCAAAAAAAGAAAAAACTCAGTGGGAATTAGGAGCCCTTCGTATGCCATCTCTCGTTGGCAAACACCCCGTGAAGACCCGTGTTGCTGTTAAAAAGGTCGCGGGTCCCTTCCAGCAAGTCGCCAGAATTAGAATTCAGCAGAATCGATTCCTGTACTACCACTATCTTCCTACTCAAAATTTTTTTAATTTGGGGCAAGTCCAGTCGTAAAAACAGTAATTCCCACTTATTGAGGGCTTGTTCTGTGCCAGGGGCTGTGCTAGTTAAGCACATTGTACACAATTAGTCATCAATCCTGCAAGATAGACGTTGCTTCTTTTTCTAGAGTAGAGGTTGCTCAACCTCGGCCCTTGACATTTGGGGCGGGATAGTTCTTTGTACGGGGAGGGGGCGCGGGGGGTGTTGCCGGCCTCTGGGCACTGTGGGATGTTGAGCAGCACCCTTGGCCTCCACGCTGTGAAGGCCAGTAGCAGCACCCCCCTCCTCCCCAGCTGTGACAATCAAGAATGTCACCAGACATTGCCAAATGACCCTGGGGAGAGCAAAATCGCTAGGGTTGGGAACCGCTGCCCCAGAGCTGGGGAACAGAAGCCACCACTTGCCTGAGGTCACAAAGCTGGCACATGGAGCCAGCCAGGATCTGAACACCAGGTCGCTTTTCTCCAAGGTAAATGCTCTGAACCCATAAGCCGCTTCTGATCCAACTTCTCTTTTGCATCTGTGCTCTTAAGAGCTTTTGTTCACAGACGCAGTTCACAAATATTTTTATTATAAAAGTAAGACATGAGTACATGCTTGCTGAAAAAAAGTTCTAGATCTCTCTCCCTTTAATGGCGGTGTGGCTGGTGTCTTTGTCTACGCCTGTATCTATGTACCTGCGTGTATGTATAGGGAGATCAAGGCGTGTACCTTTTAGAAAACATGAATTGTCTTGTTATTCCTTTTGTTTTTTTGTCTTAATATATCTTGGAGACCTCTTCTCCATGAGTGAAGAGTTTCCTCAAATCAAGTTCCGTGTCACCTCCTCCGAGAGGCACTGCAGGGGCACCCAGGCTAGAATACCACATCCCTCACTCTCCTTGATTTTGCTTCTCAAGATTTCTTCCTCTGAATCCTATGTTGTTATTGGTTCTTTGTTCACTGACTGTCCACCCCACTAAAATGTAGTCCCCATGAAGGTAGAGACTGTTTTGTTCTCGGCTCTATCCCCAGCACCGAGAACTGGTCCTGGCACCTAGTAGGTGCTTAATAAATATTGAATGAACGAATGAACCTGTCTTACTCCTTTGAATGGCCGAATGTCGTAACCCATTGTATGGATGGATGTAATTTATTTAGCTCTTCCCCCTCCTGATGGACATGGAAGTTGTTTCCAGTTTTCCGCTATCACGTCATACGTACCCCAGAACACAGCTGCAAGTATTAGTCTGCATGCACATATGTAAGTAGGTCAACCTGAGAGAATCCAAGAAGCAAAATTGCTGGGGCAAAGGGTTCGCACATTTTAAATGTTGATGGAACAGACCAAATTGTCCCACAAAAAGATAGTATGAATTAACCCTTCTACCGTCTATGCATGGCCATACCCTTTCTCTCTTTAATCCCCTGGAATTGATTTTGTGTATGATGTGAAAGTGGAGTGAGGGGTGTCCAGATTTATTTTTTTCTGAATGGACTGCTAATTGTCCCAACAGTATTGATTATAATCTATAATTTCCCCCAGTTATTTGAAATACCATGTCTCATTAAATTCTGTAGCAAGATTCTTCCGTTCCACGGGGCTGTCTCATTCTGCCTTACATGGCTTATGTTTATATTACTATATCCCTATAGTATGTTTTCATAAGACAAGTGTCTCCCATCTTCCATATCCTCCTCCAACCTTTTAAATGTAAGCTTTTCTAGAAGTGGATTATACAGACAGAAAACTCCATAAATCATAAGTGAATAGCTCTTTGAATTGTCCAAGTGAACACATCCGTATAACCTCAACATTGTTTTTTATCAAGATTTACTTGGTTATTTTTATATATTAATCCAGTGAAATTTAGATTTATTTTGTCCAGTTCTATTAAAAAAATCTAGGATTATGATTGACATGACATTGAAATATTAATTTGGGAGGATTTAGTATCTTTCCAATATTAAGTCTTATCTCCAGAATTACCAAATTCTTTTGCTGAGAGCAGCCTTGGACCATCCACTCCAGCCGTGACCAACGCATCACCCTGCAACTACGCTTTTATTGGCCAGTGGATTTAGAACCAAAAAAGTGTGAAAAAAGAAAAGTCCCTAAATGATAGGCAAAAAGATCTTCTGGCATCTTTCTGCTTTGTGATGTTATTTTGTATTTAGTTCCGTTAAGATTATTCTTTAAATAGAAATACCAGTGATCTTGCCAGTAACTAGAAATCTGGGCTCCAAGTTACTTCTGAGTGTGTGGATCGAGTACATTCCATTTCTATGTGATGCTTTACAGTGAAGCCACTATGACGGAAGAGGCTCCGTTGGCCACCCACCTATTGTGGGTCAGGTATTGTGCCGGGTAACTCACATAGGTCATTGCGTTTGCCCTTCATGATGACCTTACGTGGAAAGTATTGTCACCTCTCTTTTCTGAAAGAGCAAGGATCAGAGAAATGTGACTTTACCAAGGGCACTAGCTCCTAAGTGGGCTTCAGAGCTGGATGTGTCTGGCTCTTTCTACATCCATTATCTTATCTCATTTAGTTCTTCACCTGTCAAGTTGAGAAGGTTCAGCCTTTCGTTCATTCAGCAAATATTTAAGCACCTACATCGTACTTTAGGTCCTACCATGTGCAAGTCCTGGAATGGGTACTGGGGATTGAATAGTGAGCAAAAGAGGGTCCTTGTTCTCCGTTTTAGTTGGGAAAAAAGAAACAAAACCCTACTTCATAGTATATATGAGTTAGGTGGTACAGCTAGGATTTCAGTTCTAAACTGTTTTACCTCCAATAAGTGTTGACAAGGATATGGAGAAACTGGAACCCTTGTGCACTGTTGGTGGGAATGTAAAATGGTGCAAACGCTATAGAAAACAGTATTTCTTCAAAAAATTTAATAAAATAGAATTACTGTGTGATCCAGCAATTCCACTTCTGGGTGGAAATATCCAAAAGAATTGAAAGCAGAGTCTTGAAGGGATATTTGTATATCCATGTGTTCATAGCTGCATTATTCACAAAAGCCAAAAGGTGGAAGCAACCCAAGTGTCCATCAACAGATAAATGGATAAGTAAAATGTGGTATATACAGATGATGCAATATTATTCAGCCTTAAAAAGGAAGGAAATTCTGACACATGCCAGAACATGAGGATATTATGCTAAGTGAACTAAGCCAGTCACAAAAAGACAAATACTGTATGATTCTACTCATACAAGGTTTCTAGAATGGTCAAACTCGTAGAGACAGAAAGTAGAATGGTGGTTGCCAGGGGTTGAGGGGAGGGAGAAATGGCGTGATTATAGAATTTTGTTTTTGCAAGATGGACATTGGTTGCACAACAGTGTGAATATGTTACCGGATACATACACAGGTTCTTTACCCGCCACACAAGAGGGACCAGATAAAACTAGAACGCCAGGCTTATGGCAAGGAAAGAGTTTTTATTTCAGGTGACGTCAGCAGAGAGATGAGAGCTCTCAAATTTGTCCCGTCTCCCCGAAAGACGGGAGGCAAGGGGTTTTAAAGGTTGTGAGGGAGAGCAGGTGCTGGGGTTTTAGGTAGGGGAGGGGGAGCAGGTGCTGGGGTTTTAGGTAGGGGAGGGGGAGCAGGTGCTGGGGTTTTAGGTAGGGGAGGGGGAGCAGGTGGTGGGGTTTTAGGTTGGGGGGGGTGGAGCATGTGGACGTGCTGGCTGGCACCTTCCCACCAGCTCGCATTTGACCTTGAAGACTGAATTTCTTTCCCTTGACTGTCTGGACTTTTCCGGTTAGTTTTCATCTTCAGCCTGCGTTGGGCCTTGTGAGGCTGAATCTTGACTTCCTGGGAAAGACAGCTCACTCCTATCCTAAGGAGGGACAGAAAGACCTGGTTAGTTTTAAACAACAGTTGATGATGCTGAATATGCACAGCTGCAGTTAGCAAAGCTTATCTCCAAGTTTTTGCTCTCTTCTTCTAGCCCGGGGAAGATTTTTTTAACCTCTTCTTGCTCAGTTTCAAATATACTTAATAATACTGAACTGTACATGTAAAAATGGTTAAGGTGGTAAATTTTACCACAATTAAAAATTGTAACAGTAAAATTCTACTTCTCAACAACCCCATCCAGTAGGAACCGCCATTATCCCCACTTTAAATCTCGTTGCTATGTTAGGTAGCCCCTAACATAGTAGGCCTTTATTTAATATTTGTTGAATTAATTTGTAAATTAAAAAAAAAAAGAAGCTGTTTTCCATCTATTCTGTTTTTGATCATCTGTTCAGACAGAATGACAGACACAAAAACGCCGTCTCCCATTGCACTCAATCTCCAGTTATTGTCTCTGTAGCCACGTCCCAGGATCACAGAATGTACAGTTTAATACTGTAATCAGCAAGTCCTTCCTGTGGTGTGTCCTTTCTTCACTTGACAGGCTGGCTATTCCGTGTTCCTTGTCACCTGTCACTTCGGTGTCCCTTCCTTTTCCTTTGTGTTGACAGAGCCTGGCTTGTTGGCCCATTCTTCTCTTGGTGGTGGTTTGCTTTCCTTCCATGTTATTGCTGTTATGTGTTCACGGTGACAAACCAGCCAGTACACATTGTTGGTTTTATTTTTCCTGGACTCCTTCCCTGTTCTGTGATCCTCCTTCACCATTCATAGTTCTATTAATTTTTAGCCTAACTCAGGGGTGGGCAAACTCTGACCAGCCAGCTGCCTAGTTTTGTAAATAAAGTTTTATTGGAACACGGCCATCCCATTGGTTTACATACCGTCCATCCGTGGCTGCTTCAAGTTACGATGGCAGAATTGAGGAGTTGTGACAGAGACTAGGGACAGCCCCCAAGGGCTAAAATATTTGCTATCTGGTCCGTCACAGGAAAATTTTGCCAGCCTCTTGCCTAACTAATACAGTTTAGAGTACAAAAGGTTAAATTTTGTGTTTAAGCCTGGCGCGTCCTGTGTAGGGTAGTAAGTGAATAATTGGCATGTGTTTCAAGCTGACACTGGGGACATCAGCTTCGGGGATTTTCCCTTATTCCTCCCTCTGCTGGGAGCCCTCTTGTGATCACAGGGTCTGAAGGGGCCGGCCATCCAGTCCTGTGTAATTTTTTGTCACCACATCACCAGATGAATCTATTTGTTTATTTGTTCACTGACTTATTATCTATCCTTCCCCTTCTATACTGGAAACTTATGGAGGGCAGGAATGTCAGCTCTCCTCACCACCTAGGTGTCTGGCAATAGATGGTGTTCAAATATTTGTCAAATAAAAGAAAGAAAAAAAGAAAGAGAGAAAAGAAGGTGCCTACTCAGACTTCTTTGCTTTGCAGTTTGTCCGTCTTACAGAAATGTGGCCCACCCCTGTGTTGGCTCTGATTTCTCTCTATCTGACTGTGAAGGAGACCGTGAAGGAGTCACTTTACCCCTGAGAAGTGAAATGACTTCCCCAGGCTGTGGAGTTCTGCTTGTAGAAGTGGAAACTGGCTACAGAGCATCTTTCCACGTCCCTGTTCTTTCTAGAATTAAGAGCAGAAGATTTACACCACACTCCCCACTATTCCTTACCCCAGCCTCCCACAAAGCAGGGACCTCTTTCAAACTATGTGGCTACTTCACCAAGCCACCCACCATAGTCTGGAAATAAATCAAACAGCGTCTGTGAGCGCCACGTCTAGCAGGAGTAGGGAGCTGAGGGGGCAGGGCGAGGTGGCAAAGAGCAGAGGTGTGCCTGGGGCCCTGAGAAAAGACACAGGGCTTCCTCAAGGGGCTGCACAGCTCGGAACGTCCCAGGGAAGTTTTCTGCCAGCAACGAGCAGAATTCATTTCACAAGCGGCATAAATTACCCCTAACAGTTCATCCTCGCAGCTAATTCGCATGTGATGGTAGATATGAACCATTACTCAGCGATTATGATCGTGAAGGGAACAGCTCACCCCCGCTCTACTGTAACGTTATGGGTGCCACGTTAGGAGGGAGCGTTCGCGTCTGTCATACACCAGGAGCTTCATGTCAGGCCTGGGGTGTTATCATGATGGTTGGTGGTAGCACCAGGGGGTGGCTCAGGGCTGGAGGAGGTGCCTTTGGTCCCTTCCCCATAATTTCAATGCCTCCAAGGCCACCCCAGATAAACATCCAACATAAGGAAAGACAATGAGTTTGCTAAGCAATGGTGGCTTCAAGACAAGTGCCTTAGCCCTGCTTTCCACCCAGTGGCCACAGGTCCCCCCATATAGAAACTCTTTAGCCACGGTTTATTGGGCCCACTTTACAGATGAGGAGACAGGCTCAGAGAGGCACAGTAACTTGGTCTAGTCAGAGTTGGTAAGTGGCAAAGTCAAGATTCACCGTAGAGGTTTTTCCAAGCCCCCTTCTCATTTTGTAATCCAATATAATTAAGAATAAATCCTCATAAGAGACCTCAAATTCTTCTTGAAAATTAAGAGCTGCTCTTCTAAATAACCCCTGAATCAGAGGAAAATCAAAACTGAAAGGCCAATTATCTAGACTAAAGAGTAATAAAAAGTAGATACTGTTCATGCCAAAGCATTAGGGATGTAGCTAATGCTGCCTGCCGAGGAAATTTATAGCCTTATGAACTTTTATTATTAAAAAAAATTGAAAACAAATAGATTAAGTATTTAACTTAAGAAAATATAAAATATAATTTAAAAAAGAGTAGGAGTAAGAAATTAAAGGTAAACTGCAATTAACGAAATAAAAACAACAAAAGACTAGAAATGATAAATGAAATTTTCTTTAAAAAATAATTCTTTGGGGAAAAAGCACCATAAAATAGATAAATCCTGGAAAATCTGATTAAGGCAAAAAGTAAAAAGATTAGGAGTAAGTAAGGAGACATAATCACAGAATCAGGAAATATTTATCAATCCATTCAAAAATAGATCACGCCTACAAGCCCTAGTCGCTGGTTTAGTCACAGCTTTAGTCACAGTTACGAGCTTTCGTCACAGCTCCGCTCCCGTCCCTGTAACAGAAGTGAACAGGCAGACAAGATTCCGCCCTCCTGGAGTTTATTCCAGTGGGAAGAGATAGGAAGTAAACAGATAAAGGAATAAGATAGTTTCAGATAGTGCAAAGTGGTTTAAAAGAAAGGTGACGTCGGGCCGGCCCCGTGGCTTAGCAGTTGAGTGCGTGCGCTCCGCTGCTGGCGGCCCAGGTTTGGATCCCGGGCGCGCACCGTCGCACCGCTTCTCCAGCCATGCTGCGGCCGCATCCCACATACAGCAACTAGAAGGATGTGCAACTATGACGTACAACTATCTACTCAGGCTTTGGGGGAAAAAAAGGAGGAGGATTGGCAATAGATGTTAGCTCAGAGCCCGTCTTCCTCAGCAAAAAGAGGAGGATTAGGATTAGCACGGATGTTAACTCAGGGCTGATCTTCCTCACAAAAAAAAAAAAAAAGGCAATGTTTGAGGGAGTGCCTGGGATGTGGGACTGCTTTAGATTAGGTGGTCAAGGAAGACCCTCTGAGGAGGGGACATTTCAGATGAGACTTGAAGGATGTAGCATCAGCCATGAAGATCTGAGAGAAGGAGTGTTAGGCAGAGGGAACAGCAAGTGCAAAGGCCCTGGGGTTGAACAGAGGTGCCTCAAGAAAGAGAGAAGGCCCACGGTGAGGGAGGGGGAGAGACCTCACAGGCAGATGTGGGGCGCACTCATGCAGGGCTTGTGGACCATGGTGAAGAACTGGGATCTTCTGAGTATACTGGGAGGCCGTTAGAGGGTTTTAAGCAACGGAGTGAAGTGATCCGATTTGTGCACTGGAAGAGCCCTCCTGGCTTTAGGCTACTGGTGATGAACTTGGTGTTGGTGAAGGGTCAAGAGTGGAAGCTGTGGGGCCTGCCCAGTGGCGTGGTGGTTAAGTTCCCCCACTTCGCTTCCGTGGCCTGGGGTTCAGCACGTTCGGACGTACACACTGCTCGTCAAGCCATGCTGTGGAGGCATCCCACACACAACACAGAGGAAGATGGGCACAGATGTTAGCTCAGGGCCAATCTTCCTCACCACACAAAAAAAAAAGCCAGAGTGGAGGCTGAGACCGCAGTGAAGAGCCTAAGGCAGCTGTCCAGGTGACAGGTGGTGGGCTGGCTCCAGGTGGTGGGCTGGCTCCAGGTGGTGAAGGTGAAGAGAAGGGGACCGTGGTGGACACTGCGGTCCCGCAGCTCAGGAGTGTGGGAGTCAGCCCTCTCTGGGACTCGCCTTCAGCCTGAGACCATGCCCCTCCCCAGGGGCACCCATATCCAATGTCTGGTTGACGTGTAAGTCTGAAGTCCCTGTCCCTTTACCCTCATGGGGGACAACTCAGAAGGGCCGTCCCAGCTTTAGAGCTCTGCGAAGGCCTCTGGCGACCTCATCCCAGCCCAGCGCCTCCCTCGGCCCCGCCTGCTGCTCTCATTCCTCAGAGGTGGGGTCCGTGAGAGTTCTGTCCACAAACCACTTGCCTGCGAAGCTCTGTCTCTGGGTCTGTTTCCCAGGGGGCCCCACCAAAGATGGGGACCAATTAGAAGAACCATAAAAATAGTGTAGGCCACGCTGTGGTGACAAGTCCATTCTCCAGAGGTGATGACTCAGAGGAGGGCCACACCCAAGGTCACCCAGCCGCGTCTCCTCCCTCACAGATCTGCGCCCGTCCCACCTGCAAACCGAGAGTCAAGTCTGAAAGGGCCTGCGAGGTGGGCAAAGGCCAGAAGGACGACTGCACGAAGTCCCAAGAACCTGCCCTTCTGCGGCAGTGGGCCGTCGCCGCTTTGGTCGAAATTTCATGGGAGGGTATTTTTACTCCTCTGACACTGCGAGACTCTTACGATCGGAAGAGCCAGTCATCAACATTCAAATCATCCCCTCCAGAGATGATGCCAGCCTGACTTCTGGAGGGTCTCAAATGTCCCAGTCACCGCAAAGCCCCAGTTTTGCACACTTTTGAAACCCCGACCAGGAGCAGTGACCTGAAACAGTGAAACTACCCCATATTCTAAATTGGAAAAGTTCAGCTCTGTGGGTCTGAAGCTTCCTGCTCTAGAGCCTTCTCACTTGCTGGCTTTTTGGGTCACAGAGGGGCTGCTTTCACTCATTCGTGTATTTATTCATCAGTCCTCTCTGGTGATGCTGACCGGGGCTAAATGCCGAGATACTGAGAGGAAGATGAGAGAGAGCCTGCTCTCAGATGGCTCGTGGCCAGGTGGGGGAGGCAGACAGCAAGCCGATCCACTTCCTGATGGTTCAGTATAAATGTTTTTTTAATCATTTGGGGATGCAGTGAGCATCCTATTTGGGACCAGTTCAGGAAGCTTTAACTGTCACAAAGAGCAGTTTGCTGTCTATTCGATAGGCAGTGGGGAGCCAAGGAAAGCTCTTGAGTGAGAGAGTGGCATGATTAAATGTGAAGTTTAGCTTTGTTTTTATGGTTTCTATTTATCCATCCATCCATCCATCCACCCATATATTCACTCGTCTGTCCATCTATCCATCCCTCCATCCATCCATCCATCCATCATCCATCCATCCATCCACCCACCCACCCATCCATCCATCCATATATTCACTCATCTGTCCATCCATCCATTCATATACTCCTTCATCCATCCATCCATCCATCCATCCATCCATCCATCCATCCATCCATCCAACAAATATTGAGCATCTACCATGCGCCAGGCACTGTGCTGTGTACCTGGCTTCTGTGTACAGCAGTGAACCAGACAGACATAAATTCCTGCCTTCATGGAACCAACATTCTGGAGAGGAGGGGTGGACAGACAATAAACAAGCAAACAAATAAATGAGTGACTTCCAGAGCTATGAAAGAAAGAAACAGGGAGTTGGGGTTGAGAGTGACCAGGGCACAGGGTGGGGCGCCTTCAGTTGGATGGTCAGAGAAGAGACCTCTGGGGAAGTGATTATTTAGCTGGGGTTTAAAAGAAGAGAAAGACGCAGTTATGACAAGACCAGGGGAAAGAGTTAGAGGAAGAGGGAAGCGCAAGGACAAAGGCCCTGAGGCAGGAAAGAAGTTGGCTTGTTGGAGAAAGTGAAAGGAAGCCAGTGTGGCTGAAAGGGAGAGAAGAGGCAAGACAGGGCCTCGTAGGCTGTGGTGAGAACTTGGGAGTTTGGGGGAGGGCAGCCGGAGGCCCCTGGAGGGTTTCAGCAGGCAAGTGACATGTTTTCAGTGACGTTCCTAAAAGTTCCCTCTGGCTGCTGTGAGGAGCAAGCGTGGCCGGCAGGGAGGCTGCAGGCGAGGACGGTGGCGGCTTGGGCCAGGCGGCGGCGGTGGAGTTGGACAGAAGTGGACCACTCAGGACAGACCTGGGAGGTGACGGTGAGGGAAACGGCGGATCGAGTGACTTTGGAGCTTGAGCTACTGGGGGTTGTGTCACGAGGAGCAAAGGCCGGAGGTTGGGGTGGCCATGGGGGCGGGATAGGCGTTTGGGGGGATCGGATGTCTTTTTAGGGTATTCAGGTAGGCACTTAGGGGTTCAAGCCCAGAGCCCAGGAGCGCAGGCAGCTGCTGATGGGCACGCGAGACTCATCGCGCACGTGTTGATTTAAAGCCGCGGGGTGAGTGAGGTCGCCAAGCACGGGGCTGGGGGTGGGGTGGGGGTCCAAAGATGGAGCTCTGCGAGAAGGTTGCTGAGAGGTGACCACGACTGGACTTGGCAGCAAGGATTGGCATCAAGAGCCATCTGGGGACACAGAGGGTGGCAGCCTGGTGGGGTGAGAAGTGGGTCGGGGAGTGTGGAAAGGCGATGTGGCAGGGATGGAGGAACGGGGCGCTGTGGGAAGACGAGGGGTCGAGGGAGCGCGTTCTATGTTTTTCAACACAAGAGGTCCTGAGGGAGAAACTGAGGCTGTATCAGCGAGGCAATCGCTGGAAGGATGTTCTTGAGTGGGCTGGAGCGAGGACACGGCGCCAGGCCTCCTGTTCCGTGGGCATCACCAATGGTGTCCCCTCTCTCCCTGTGCGACGTTGGGCGAGTTACAGGGACATTTTGAGCCTCCGTTTTTACATCTCCAAAATGGGCCACACAGGCCCCTGGTGACTTGGATGTTGAGGTGGCTCGTCCTGGGTTGCACGAGTCCCTGGGACAGAGCAGGCTCCACCAGGGAGGCAGTTGTGATGACCGACACCCCTCAGTTTGTGATTACCCGGACTGTCCCCGAGGAGGCCACCAGGCTCCACCAGGCCCACCTGGCCGCAGTGACCAAGCCTGCCTCCGCCAGGGTTCACAACAAGGCCTGGCTGGCCCCTGGAGGCTCGGTCTGGAGTGCTATACTTTTTTGGGGGGGAAATGAAAGTTTTAGAGTCTGAGGGGCTGCCAGGCCCAGTAAAAGAGGCTCTGGAATGAGTCAGCCCGGATTTGATCCTAGCTCTGCGCTTCCTGGCTTGGGGACTTGGAGCAAGGACATTTCCTCTCTAGGTCTTAGTTTTCTAATCTGCCAAATGGGTATCATCATCATCATCATTGGTCCTTATGAAGATTAAGTGAGATGATTCCTTCTTTCCTTCCTTCCTCCCTCCCTCCCCTCCTTCCTTCCTTCCTCTGTCTCTTTTCCTCCCTCCCTTCCTTCCTCTTACAGAAGTCAAGTTCTGCCGCAGGAGTCTCCCTCTTCTCTGGTCGTGTTATCTGGGGGGGGCCTGGGCCCCTGGGGTTCTGAGGAGGCAACCTTGGCCTCTGCCGCACCCACAGGAGTCTGGGCTCGGGGGCCCCTGGGGGCTCTCCATTACTTGCATTTATTTGTCCTGCCCTTCTGCCCTCCAGCCTGGACCCGGTATCAGCAGTTGGCCGGGAATCCACACAGTGCAAAGGGAGGGGCACTGCAGACATGGGGGTTGGGCCAGACAACAGGTACGTGGCAGGCCCAGAGAGGGCCAGGGGCTTGCCCAAGGCCACACAGCAAAGGGAGGAGGGCAGATCTGGTGACAGCTTGTCACCCAGTCTTCTGTGGGGCGTTTGGCCCAGGTGGTAGTGGCCAGAACTGCCTGGGGAGTAGAAAGGGCGTGAACGCACTTGGCAGCCACTGGGGCAGATGCCAAGGGCAGACTCTGTGAGGACACCTCCCCAGGGTGGCTCCAGGCTGCTAAAGGTTAGTTCTGAGCCCAGCCCGGTGACTCAGGGGACCTGTGTTGGGTCCAGCAGGTGCCTTTCAATGTCCTTCCAGCCCTGCAGGCCCCAGAGACAGACAGGCTGAGGTTGAATCCTGGCTCTGCCTCTCAGGAGCTGTGTGACCTAAGGGAAATTATTAAAACTCTGGAGCCTCAGTTTCCCCGTCTGTAAAATGGGGATGATAATAGTGGTTAAGCCCTTTGATTAGGAGAATTTAAAATGCAAATAAGATCACGCCACTCCCCTGCTCAAAACCCTGCAGAGGTGCAGAGGTCCACTACACCTGCCCCTCTCCGCCCCACACCAGGCCTACAGTGTCTGGGCCCCTCTCTCCCCTCGTTTTCTCTACCCCAGCCACTCTGGCCTCCTGCCGCTCCTCCATCTCCCTGAGCTCACTCCACCTCAGGACATTCGCCCTTGCCCGTCCCTCTGGCATGCCTGTCCCTCTGCTGTTCCCTGCGTTGGTCCTTCAACTCTCCCCTCCCAACCAGGTCCCCAGAGAGGCCCCTGACCCCGCTCCTCGCTCTGTCCCACTCCTGTCTTGTTTACTCCGTAGCACCGAACTGTCTGAATGAGTCGAGCGTACTCGTGTGCGGTTCCTTGTCTGTCACGGGAGTGGGGACCCACAGCAGGGGCCAGGTCTGTTTAGCGGCTCTGCCCCGGACCACGTGCCCCGGAGCTGCTCTGCGAATATTAGCTGCCGTAATTTCTTCTAGAACTAGTTCTAAATCGCTCCAGGTACCCGGTGCCATGTGGGTGGAGAAAGGCAAGATAAGGGCCTGCTTTCCGTGGCTGGTTTCCGTGCGCCCTGGTTCCCTGATTCCTTCAGAGCCTCGTCCCGGAGCGCCTGCCGGGTGGCGGGGTGCGGAGGAAGCTGCGCCGTGCAGGATGCTCGCTAGGCCCCTCTCACGGGACCCACGGCTTGGCCCTCCACTCCCACGCCTTTCGTGGCTCCCTGTCGCCCCAGGCCGAAGTCCACGCCCTTATCTCCGCCTGCCTGCTCCCCCTTATCTGGGTCCAGCCGCCTTTCCTGGTAGGACCTCTCCAGGCGCCACTGCCACTGCGGCCGCCACGCGGGCTTCCCGTGCTCAGCGGCTGTGCCCTTGCTGCGCCCGCCTGAGACGCGCTCCCCCAGCCCGCGGCCGCGCTTCTAGGTGTGTTCACGCAAGCACGGGCCCCTGCAGGCCCCGCTCACCTCCCCGTTCACCTCCCAGCTCCCGTGAGCCTCTCACTTCTGTGTCGTCAAGTGGGCCTCGGCCTGGCAGGCATTCTTTGTAAGGCCTTCTCTCATCAGGACCTCACGCCCACCCCACGGCCCTGACCCCTGTTCCACAGAAGAAGGCACCAAGGCACAGACCTGTTAGGAACTTGCCCAAGGACGCACAGCTAGAGGGGACTGGAACCCAGCAGGCTGACCCCAGATGCATTCTCTGTGTCCCTGCTCTGCCATCTTAGCCATTTAACTGGGCCTTTCCAGAACCCCTTCCTGTGATCAGCCTGTGGGGAGCTTGTCCTCACACTTCCCACCTGCCCTCCTGAGGCTGCCCCCGGAAGCCCTGGACCATCCTATAACCTCAGGGCCAGGCCCCCACGCTGGGTGCTTCACAGTCATGGTGCCGTGTGAGGCTCTCGTTATCCCTGTCTTGCAGATGGGGAAACTGAGGCATGGAATAGGGAGATCACACCTGCCCCAAGCTGGAAAGCAGGAGATCTGAGTCAAACCCAGGCTGTCTGAACCAGAAACCCAAACCGGTCTCCCCTGCCGGTCTTCATCATTCGTACCCCCATAGCCAACCACCACAGCTGACCACAGTGCGCCTGCACAGCCGACCACTGCAGCTGAGACTACAGTCAGCCACCACGGCGACACTACAGCCACCACCACAGCTGACCACCTGCCATCAAGCACCTACAGGGTCGTGCCTGGTTCCCATGGTCTCCCAGGAGGCCCCACACCATCCCTGAAGGTCGGTCTGTTTTTCACCCCATTCTAGAGATGGGGAACCGAAGCTCAGAGAGTGGGATGACCCGGCCAAGGTCGCCCAGCCAGCGAGGGGCGGGCTGGATTTAGAACAGGGCCGTGGGCCCTCGAAGCCCTTACACAGCGGCCCTGTCTGTCTAAGTGACCAGGCCGCCTGTGTTTCTTGCCCACCCCTGCCCTACCCACCCTGGGAAACTTGAGTCTCCTGGGAAGCTCCAGATTTCAACTGTTCCCAGCCAGAGCTTCCTGGGAGCAGACAAGGGGAACCACCCACTTGGGCTGCCCTTCCCCTCCAGCTGTCAATGGGCCTTTGTGTGGTCGGGTCTAGCCCAGCCCCTGTCCACACCATATGGCTTCCTGACGACTCAAGGGCTCTCAGCCAGCAACTGTGTGCGGCCTGGGAACCCGCCACCCAGATGAGCAGAGTCTACCCAGACAGGCCTGCTCTATGGCAGGCTCTGGGGCTTGAGCAGCCCCAGGGCCTTTGCACTTGCTCTTCCCTCTCCCCCCAGGAAAGACCTTTCCTCAATCTCTCTCAAGTCACAACTTAAATGTCACCACTTCAAAGAGGCCCTTCCTGACCATCTGGCTCACTAGAACATGAGCTCTAAGGGGGCAGGAGTTTGTCTGTTGTGTAAGGGAGACCAACAATGAGAAGTTAACATCTCAACAAGATCCTTTCTGTTAGGGATACCTGCTGTAAAAATAACTGGGTAATTGGGTAGAGTGTCTAGAACAGGGGGCCTCTCTGAGGCAGTGATGTTTGAGTAGAGACCTGGATGAAAGGGAGGAGCCATGCCAATACCTGGGGAGAAGAGAGTTCCAGACAGAGGGAACAGCAAGTGCAAAGGTCCTGAGGCAGAATATGCCAATGTGTGTGAGGAACCTCGAGGAGGCCAGTGTGTCTGGCGTGGTGATTGAGAGGAGAGTGGTGGGAGATGAGGTCAGGGAGATAAGATGCGGGGTGGGGGTCAATCACGTAGGGGCCTTATAGGCCACGGGGAGAACTTTGGCTTTTACTCTGAATGAGGAGAGTTCCAAGGGACATGATCTGACATGGGTTTCCACAGGATCCCTCAGGCTGCCTTGTGGAGAACGGACTATCTGGGGGCAAAAATGGAAAAAGGGAATTTATTCACCTAACCCAATGCAGCCCCTACTGTGTGCCAGGCACTGTCCTGGCTCTGCACATACAGCAGTGAATGACTTTGACAAAAACCCCTGTCCTCAGGGAGCTCACACTCTTGAGTTGGGAGCCTGAAGATAAACTAGAGAAATGAGTATAATAATTAGTTGAGGTGAGGATATGGAGAAACGTAGGCAGGGAAGCCTCCGGGAGTGTCAGGGTTCATGTACACATATGCCATTTGTCCAAGCCTGTGCGCTCCTGGAGGGGACAGTGGCCTTGCCACGGCTGGATCCCAGATCCCAGCATGGGGTGTGGCTCCAAAATGGACTCCTACCTCATTCTCCATATGGGGAAACTGAGGCTCAGAGAGCTACTATGACTTGCCCAAGGTCACACAGCTAATAAATGGCAAAGCCAGGCTCCTCTGCCACATAGGGTGGATGAACTTGACCCTCGGTGTTCCACTGTCTTGAAGGCTGCCTGGCCGTCATCTGGGGCCAGCTCTGTCTGGGTGGGATCCTGCTGGAAGCAGGCGCCCTGGGCTGTGGGCCCCAGCGGAGCCCAGGCTCGGGCACACAGTAGGCGCTTAGTAAATGCATGCAGCTGAGCAGGCACCAAGGCAGTGGCTCCCTGCTCCGGGCGATTCCCGCCCCCCCCCCCCCAGGGGATTACGTGGCAACGTCCGAAGACGGTTTTGGGAGTCACATCGGGGGAGGGGGGGCCCTGCTGACATGCAGAGAGCGGCGGCCGGAGAGGCTGCTGGACCGCCCAGCGCGCGGGGCGGCCCCGGCACGGAGGAGGATGCTGTCCAGGCGGCTGGGGGGGGGCGGGTCCCGGCCTGGAGGCCGCGTCCCGCGAGCCTCCTCGACCTGCCCGCTGTGCGCTGGCGCCACCCGGTGGCCTCACGAGACACTGCAGCAGCGCCGGAGGAGCCCGGACTTCGGGATGGCCGGCCCGCCAGCGTCCGGTGACCACCACACCGACGGCAGGGGCCGCCGCGACCGCCGGCTCGCCCACGGCTCACCGTGTGCCGGGTCACCGCGGGGTGTGTTACTCACATAAACCCCAACTCCGCATCCACACCAGCCGGCAACTCAGAATGGACGCTGATCTTCCGTGGGCGCCTTCTCCAACTCAAAGGCGGTTCCTCCTCCCAGACACTCAGTGAGTCTCCCCCGACTCCCCTCTGTCGCCCCACGACCCTCCGGCCCTCCCCCCCACGGCTCCCACCTCATTCGCAGTGAAAGTCAAAACCCCTAAATGGCCCACAAGGCCTCTGCCCCATTATTTCAAGTGGAGATACACGCCGGGTCTCCTCCTCCTGCTGCACTCTATTTTTAGTATACAGCAGGAATCGCCAAGGGACATCTATTTTACTTATTTATCTTGCTTATTGCCCAGCTCCGCCACGTGAGCAGCTCCCTGGGGGCTGGTCTCTGCTCTCTGCCCAGCGTCCAGCACTGTGCCTGGCACACAGTAGGTGCTCAACAGATATTTGTGGAATCAATGGATGGATGGATCTGCACAACCTCCCTGCCTCACACTAGAACTTTGTGGGTTCTAGTCTCACCTCCACCACCCAAAGCTGTGTGACATAGGACAGGCTAGTTAACCTCTCTGGGCCTCAGCTTCCTAACAGGAATAAAAGTGCCCACCTAACTGTGCTCTGAGAGCTTTAAATGTGTCAATCTATAGGTTTAGATATGTTTAGAACAGTATGTGGGGGCCGGCACCGTGGCTTAGCGGTTAAGTGCTTGCGCTCCGCTGCTGGCGGCCTGGGTTCGGATCCCGGGCGCGCACCGACGCCTTCTCCAGCCATGCTGGGGCCACGTCCCACATACAGCAACTAGAAGGCTGCACTGACATACAACTATCTACTGGGGCTTTGGGGGGAAAAAAAAGAAAAAAAAAAAGAACAGTATGTGGCACCCAGTATGTGCTCAGTAGGGACAGGGCCTCACTTCAGTCACCAGTCCCAGCCTTCTACCTCCTCCCCTCTCAACTCCCTAAGCCCCTGAAGGGGAGGGCTCATGTCTCAGTCTCTTTAGTCCTTTGCACATAGTAGGTGCCCAGTAGATGCTGGTGTTGAGGGAAGGACATTGATGTTAGAGGAATGCCTCCTGTTTGCCATGCAAGCAGGCTGTGAGGCTGGCTCTCCTCCCCCAGTTTATGAATGAGGAACCTGAGGCCCCCACGGGGCAGGGCACGACCTGTCCCTCCGGGCTGGTCAGGTGCCCTCCTTCAGGCCAGCTCCCCGGGGAGGGTCAGGGACCCACCGAGGCAGAGGGAAGGGCTGTCGTTCTGCAGAGTGACCAGCAGGGGGCAGCAGAGCCCTGGGACTCCTCTGTGTCCCCCAGCACCTGGGTCTGCACCCCCCTGGGGGTGAACGCCTACTTACATTTTGCGCCCCAGGCGCCTCACTTGCCTCAGCCTAGTCCCGCCCTGGTCTGAGAGGCCCCATCCTACCAGGAGGGGCCTTCCTGCTGCCTCGAGCACGTATGTCTTCCCGGCTCTGCTCTAAGGGCTTCCCGCGTGTTAACTCGCTCAGCCTTCACAGCAACCAGGATGAGGGGGTGCTGAGACCGCCCCCGTTGTTCAGAGGCGGGAACTGAGGCCGGGCAGTGAGGTCGGGAGCCAGAGGCGGTGCTGTTCCACGTGGCGTGTTGGCTGTATGGAGGCAGATCGCGTGCCTTTAGGTCACATGTCGGGACTGCAGTAGACATTTGCCTGGTCCCTTTGGGGGGGGGGGGGTACATGTATCTGCCTGCTGAAGAAGGGAGGCAGACGCTTGCACCCAAGAGGGTGGGCCGTAGTGGAGCATAATAATTTGTTTAAAACATTCGTGGACTCTCCATATCAGAGAATCAGAAAATGTCAGCGAAGCAAAGCTTGACCCAGCCTCAGGGGACGCTTCAGGGGAGGGGAAGAATCAGGAGCCCACGGATTTCTCAGAGAGGAGCAGTGCTTACCCAGGTGAAAGCAGGAGGCTATTTCAGACAGAAGGAACAGTGTGTACAAAGGCCCTGGGGCGGCTCAAGGCCCCCCCAATAGCTGAGTCCAGCTAACATGACATAAAAAAGATGGAGGGAAGGCGGGATGAGGCAGAGAGATCGTGGGGCTCAGTTCGCTGGGACTTAGGGGAAGGGCAGACCACTGGGGTCAGACACAGGACACGCAGGGTGCCGTGGGGTCCCAGAGATGGCCCTCCACCTCCTGTGGGAACCTCAAAGGGCTATCAGTGTCCCCCTTTTACAGATGGGGAAACTGGGGCTCAGAGAGGTGGGGACAACTTGCCCAGACAGCCAGTAAGAGGCGGGCTGGGGTCTGAACCCGCTCTGTGGACCTCCACGCTCTGCTGCTTTTCGAGGGAACACTGTGAACTCAGGAGGGCCGTTCACTGAGTTCAGCTGACTGATGAGTTCACTGAGTCCTTCACGGGCCTGGCGCTGTGTGGAGTGTTTTCCTAACATGGTCTCACTGAATCCACAGAAATAACTGTAGGAGGGAAGTGCCATTATTTTCCTTTCTTTTACAAATAAAGAACCAACGCTCAGAGAGGGCAAGGGATTTGCCTAAGATCACACAGCCCACAAGTGTCAGAACCAGGATTCAAGCCCCGGCCCTCGGGTTCTGGCATCTGCCCTCGTCCCCTTGACCCCTGAGTCTCCCAAACTCCCGTCAGCCCTGAGTTTTGTCATCTGTGCTCTGCCTTCCTTAATCTATATTTTAAATGGACTCCTCACTCACCTTTTTTTTTTTAACTAAACCCGTTTCTGTACAGAGGAAACTGTATATCATTAGCAGAAATGGAAAACCCGTATCATTTATCACAAATCGAAGATGATGAAAGTAAACATAATAGGAACTAAACATCATCCCATTCTTGTCAGAGCCTGTTGCCAGCCCAGCCTGGATGCAGAGGCCTGCTGGAGCGTCGTTAAAAGGGACACGAGAGAGAGTCAGTGGGGCGACAAGGAGATGCTGGCAGAGAGGGAGCTTTTCTCCTGAGATGCTCGGAGCAGCTGCAGGAGACGCCGTGTGGGGGAAGCTGCGTCTCTGTGACCCGAGCCCCACCTGACCTAGAACAGCCCGCAGTGCTTGAGTCGCCCAGTGGCTGGAGAAGCCACTCAACCCCAGAGCAAATCCTTCTTCAGCTCATTCGGGCCCGGTAGCCACAGACCCCGTGTCCGTGCCTGGGGTGGGATGGGGGATCCTGGGAACAGAGCCCCGACTGTCCCTCTCACCTTCTGCTGCTCCCTGGCAGAGCCCCTCAAGGCAGGGTATACAGCTGGCGCTCAGCCAGGCCTCCAGAGCCCGGGCTGCAGACTCAGCTTTCAGTGGTTGGTCTTATTTTTTTAGTTTTTAGTAGAAAAACGTTTCCTGCACCACTAACTCTTTCCTGGGCAGGGTTTGGAAACCATTTCCAGATGGGAAATAATTTTAGGGAAGAGGAACAGCTAAAATTGTGGGCCATCCTGCTGCCAGCTCCCCCTGGGAGGAGCGGGCTGCGGCCCTGGAACGTTCCCGACGCGGGCTGGGTGGGCCTGCGCTGCGGAGAGAAGCCAGGATGGGTTGTTGAGACTGGAAGCCTCATCTGGCGGAGCCGTGGTCAGGCCACGTGGGCACTCCCAACAGTCTGGGCCACTGCGTTTGGGGGCTGCCCACTCGTGCCAGGCCCCCCTCACATGCTCAGTCCTCGCCAACACCCCGGTCAATGGGTCCGGCAGCCGTTTGGCAGGAAACGCCAAGGACAGAGCGTGCGGAACACGCCGCCGCGCTACCGTCAGCGGAAGGCAGCCCCGGGCAGGTCTGCAGGTCTGACAGCTCGTGTTCTGCAGCGGAAACTGTAAGCAAGAGGGGGCTGGAGGGAAACAGAAATGAAGACTTGAGAGATACCAAGTTTTTAAAAAATGGGCAAGACAAAATATAGTGTCTGGGGACACACACAGAGGTGGTAAGACTATAAAGAAACACACGTCATGGCCCTGAAAGTCAGGGGGGTGCTTACTCTGGAGGGACGGAGGGGCTGTCAATGGGCCGGCTTCCCGCAGGGGCTTCTGGGACAGCGGTCAAGGCCTCCTTCTTCACCTGCACATGGTCACGGGGAGTTTAGCTGTCTTATCATAAATCATTAAGGTGTATGTTTGTGCCGGGTGGTTTTCTGTATCTGTATTTTATGTAAAAAAAAAAAAAGATGGATTGTAATTAGTGTTTGGGCGGTGAACATGAGAACAGGATGTAATCCATGCAGAAATAGAAGTATAATGAGGTACACCTGAAATTTATGCAATGTTATAAACCAATGTTACCACAATACACAAAAAACAAACAAAAATAAGATGGTATTATAAAAAAAAAAAAACAAACAAAACTCAGAGATGCCCCCCATGCAGATGAAGAAAGGAAGGCTCTGGGAGTGCGGTGGCTTTCCCGTGGGTAGTGAGTGGAGAGCTGCCATTTGACCCCAGCCTATCACCCGTAGCTCGTTTATTCATTCAACAAATATTTGCGGAGCTCCCAGTCTGTGCCAGGGGCCGGGCCTGCAGCGGCGAGAGAGAGACGCAGTCCTGCCCTCACGGAGTTAAGAGGCTGAAAAGTGAGACAGGTCAGAGAACCTGGAACCCCTCCCGCCAGGACACCTGGGGATTCTGGGGGAAACCTGACAAGCAGCCTTGTCAGTCATCACAGGATGTAAGGGAATCCTCAGGGCCTTCAAGCAAAGAGGAACCGAAAATTCTAGTCTGAGCTAATGCCGTGGGAGGGTTTACCCGCCACAGTGGGATCCTAGGGACTTTTCAAAAGACTTTTAATTTTGAAATAAAAGTTGCAAGAATAGTATAATGAACTCTGAACAGCCTTTACCCGGATTTACCAATTGTTAACATTTTGCTACATTTGTTGCCTCATTCACTCTTTCTCTCTCTCCCGGAGATTTTTCTTTCCTAAATCATTGGAGAATACATTGTAGACATGGTGTTCCTTTACCCCTAAATATTTTAGTGTGTGTTTCCTAAGAATAACCACATTCCTTTATAAAACCATGTAGCTGCCAAAGTCAGCAACTTTCACACAGATCATATCTAAAACCCAAAAACATTTTGCCAGTTGTCCCAGTAATGTCCTCCATAGCAATTTTTTTCCCAATCCAAAATCTAATTTGGGTTGTGCATCACGTTTAGTTGTTATGTCTCTTTCGTCTCTTTTAATCTGAGAGATTCTGTCCTTAATCTTGATATTTTTTGAGGAGTGCAGCCCAGTTTGTAGCACGTCCCTCTGTTTGGGTTGGTCTGACGTTTCCTCGTGTTTCGGCTGAGGTTATGCGCTTGTCAGGAACCACAGAGCGACGTTGTGTCCTTCTGGGTTCATACTATCAGGAGGCACAGGAGGCTGATTATTATTAATAATTTTTTATTATTATTATTGTTTATTGGTGATGTTAACTTTGACCACTTGGCTAAGGTAATCAAAGGTTTTCCTACAATTTACTATTTCCCTTTGTCATGAATAATTACTCTGGGGGCTTGTATTTTAATGTCCCCTGCAGGGAGCCGAAGCTGAGCCTTAGGGAGTTAGTCCCCGACGTGGGGACCCTTGAAGAGCTTCGCTTTCCATGAAAGGGGAATTAACAAAAAAAATCCAACTTCTGTGTATGAACTTGAGCTCTAGGTTGAAAAAAAATTATATCTTGATAATATGTAGCCGTGTGCCTGCCCTCACTTGCTTTGAATTTAAATTTATACCTAGACAGGGAAGAGTGGATTCAGGTTGACGGGCTGGGCGCACAACCCAGGCCTGGCCAATCAGAGCTCACGGCAACTGTAACAGATGGACAGTGACCCAGCCAGGCCAAGGAGCATCTTCCTGGGGTCGGTTTTGGGTGTGCGGGGAAGGAGGCTGGAGTAGTTTGCTGGGGCTCCCGTAACGAAATGCCGCAGACAGAATGGCTTAAACCTCAGAAAATGTTCCCACAGTCCCGGAGGCTGGAAGCCCAAGATCAAGGTGCCGGCAGGTTGGTTCCTCCTGAGGCCTCTCTCCTCGGCTTGTGGATGCTGCCCTCACGCTGCCCCTACCGTGGTTAACAAACAAAATTCAACTGAGTAAAAGTTGAAGATCTTAGTGGCTTTATTCAATGATTCATGGATTGGGCAGCATCCCATCTGGCAGATGGAAAGGAGCTCTGAGGAGCCCTACAAAAGGAAAGAATGTATAGGCAGCAGGGAGCAGCAACGAGGAAGTTATACTAGGAAAACAGGCGGGTTGGTTACTGCAAGGTCACCTTCCTTTGGGGGACAGCAGGGGTCTGCAAGGCAGATGACCTCACTAGGGTTGACAGGCAATTCCTGATCGACTGGTTTAAGATTCCCTTTCTGGGAGAGGCCGAAACTGTAATTAAGTCATGGTTTGGTGATGTGGGGCTTAGCATAAGTGACTCCGTTTTGAGCCTGTTGTCTTGTTTTTAACAACGTGGTCATCCCTCTGTGCACCAGCCAGATTGGATTAGGGCCCACCCTAATGGCCTCATTGAATTTAGTCATCTCTCTAAAGACTTTGTCTCAAAATATGATTACATTCTGAGGCACAAGATTTGGGATTCAATGCATAAATTTGGGGGAAGACATGAGTCAGCCCGTAACAGAGGCCTTCTCTTTGCACTGAAGGTGCTAAGTGGACAGGATAAAAGCAGCCACTGGGATGGTTCTCGTCTCCTTCCAGATGCCCAGAGGTGAGCTGGCACGGAGCCGAGGGAGGAGGCTGCGTGCTTGGGGCTGGGACCTTCCCAGGGCTGTGAGGAAGGGTGCCTGTCACTCACCAGGTTGGCAGGAACAGTGACCCCCCGTGCTGGCATGGATGTGGGGAAGTGAGCCATTTCTTTCCCTTTGGCAGCAGCTAACAATAATGGAGACGTACGTCCGTCTTTTGACGTAGCAATTTCACTTCTAGGAACCCATCCCACAAACTTACTGGTATGTGCTTACAACTCACGTCTCTGGGGTTGTTCACGGCAGTGTGTTTGTGCAAGGAAAGACCTGGAGACAGCCTCGAGGCCTACCACCAGGGACTGTCCAGGGGGCGACAGCTGCTCCATCTGGAGAAGGAATACCTGAGGTCAGATCCCAACTCTGCTGCTTCCGGGCTGTGCGGCCTTGGGGAAGTCTCTGGGCCTCTCAGAGAAATGGGGAACATGACTGTCTCCACCTGTGACATCGTTGTGAGGAGTCGATGAGATAGTTCCTATAGAACACTTGGCAGACAGCAACAGGGTTTTATGTGTCTGAGTCTTTTTAATCAAGAGAAATGGTATTCTCTCAGTTTGCATTTGCACAAAGACCCCCCCACTACTCAAAGCATGGTCCACATCAGCATCACCTGGGAGCTTGTTAGAAATGCAGCCTCTTGGTCCCACCCTGACCTGCCGCACTAGAATCTGCATTCCAACGGGGTCCGCAGGAGATTCTAGTGCATGTTAAAGTTTGAGTGGCATTGCCATAGACTGTGTTCTGGAATGCTAGGAAAGATGGGCTCCCTTTTCTCTGGGGTTTGCTGGGCTGGCAGGATGAGAGCTGGGAGCTGCTGGGGGCAACCTTGGTCACCTGCTGAGGACAGCCTATGTGGAGCGAGAGCAGAGACAAGAGCCAGAGGGAGTATATCTCTATAGACGTTATCTGAGCATCTGGATCCAACCCTGCCTGAAGTCTACGCTATCCTTGCTTTTTTCAGATATATTTGACATATATTCCCTTTCTGGCTTAAGCTGATTTGAGTTAGGGTTCTACACTTTTCATCTGATAGAGTCCTATCTAAGATGCTCACTGTGTGAGCTTGGAACTTCCTTGCTCTCTCTGAATCCCAATTTCCTCTCTGCAAAACACAGGTGACAAAGTTGGTGGTTTTAAGGAACATATGTGACAACATATGTAAAGCACATGGACCAAAGCCTGGCACATAGTAGGAGCTCAATTAATAGTAATTGTTATGGTTTTTATTGTCCCCACCCCAGCTCACACAGCCCCCCTGGAGGCTCCGTCCCTTTCTCCGGGGTAGAGGTTTCAGGGCAGAGGGCTGGCACACAGTAGGTGCCCTGCGTGTGTGATAAGGTGACAATAGAGCGTGCATGTTTGGAGCACTGGGTCTGGAGTCAGGCGGGTCTGGGTTCACCTCCGGGCTCTGCCACTTACTGGCCAGGTGACCTTGGGCAGATGTGACCCCTGTGGGCCTCAGTTTCATCATCTGTGAGGTGGCTTGGTGGCCCTGGGCTTTGCCTGCTGTCCATGCGCAGTGACAGCTTGACAAGGGAATGTCCAGAAATCACCCAGCCATCACCAGCCTACTTAGGGGGACGATGCAGCGCTCTCGACCCGCTCCCCTGGAGCAGCTCCTGCTCATCCCTGGGGACCGCCCTGAAGCCAGGAAGACCCAGGCCCCAGGAGGAGAACGGTGCAGCTTGCCCCGAAGCCACAGACCCTGAGCCACTGATCTGTTGTCCGTGTCGTGGCTTGGGTTCCTGTGGAAGTGGAGACTGAAGAGAGGATTCAAGGGCAGGGAGTTGATCTGGGAGGTTATCCTGGGAAGCTCTGGAAGGAGAGACGGGTGGGAAGGCGGCCGGCACTGCTGTGTTAATGAGCAGCTTCTACTGTGGACAGTGGGGCTCAGCCCATGGGGACCTCTGGGAGACACAGAAGAGCACCGTCCGCACTGGCCCACCAGGGCCCGGGAAGGTGGGGTCCCTGTCTGCCCGCTGCCACCCATCTATGGCTGCAGGTCACCCCTGGCGGCACTCACTGCCCTGTACCTTCGGCCTGCCTCATGCCCGGGCCGAGAGACAGCGGGGACTAGCTGTAGGACGCTGTGGGCATGGACCACACCGGCGAGCGCCCAGTGAATATGGTGGGGTGTCAACAGCTTCTGCCACCGCCCGCCTCCTCTCTGTCCCTTGGCACAGCACATGTCCTTGGGGGGGCTGGAGGGAGGGACACAGGCAGTGGTGAAATACCGGTTTACGCGGTCTAGCCTTGGAAGCCCAGCTCCCTCCTGCTGTTCGTCCCTCGGGGAGAAGGTCAGAGAAACAGGCCGAGTGAGGGATGGGACAGGACAGAGGCCGGGCGGGGGTCCCGGCCTGAGAACCACGGCAGGAAGACAAAAACCGCTTCCTCTGACTTTGTCCCACCAGCCCAGACCCGCCAGATTCCCACCTCCATCTCCACCCGGACCCTAGAATCCATCTGCCCCAAGAGGCCGCTGTTGCCGGGAGAGAAATGTAAAATATGGCTTTGGGGGAACCTGCTCCTGCTGCAATCACTCAGCCTGCTCTGGCAGGCCCTGTGCAGGGAGCCAGCGAGGCAGAGAGGAAGCAGACAGATGTGGGGCTTGAAAGACCCCATGGGGACACATGGTGGATCCGTGCCTCAATGGAGCTGGCAGCCACGAGATCTGAGAGTAAAGGGGAGGGAGAGATTAATTCCAGCTGCAGGAGCCGCTGAGGGCTTCATGGGGGAGGTGTCACATGAGGAAGACTTGGCCCTTGAACAGTATTTTGTCAGGGGAAGGGTGGAGTGGTCAGGGGGACAGCCTGAGCCAAGGCCCGGAGGTGGGAAGAAAGGGAAGATTCCGGGAAGAGCAGGGAAGAGCGAGTTGGGGGATGGAGAGGAGTGGGGAGGGCATGGAGCTGGAGGACGGGCAGGTTTCTATCAGGCCAGGGATTCCAGGGCCTGCTCAGGACTTTGGACATTTCTAGAAGGCCATGGGGAGCCATAGAAGAGCACAGAACAGCAGGCCCAGGACCAGGGTGAGGCAAGAGAGACACCTGGACTGCAAAATGTAAGGAGGCCTCACTGTCAGGGCCGGGCAGGTGCAGGGTCCCCCCTGAGAGAGGGTCTCCTGATGGTGTGTGCCTCGGGCGCCTCGCTTCCCTCACCTGAGTCCGGGCCACCTGAGAGCAGCCCGGGGACGACGGGATTCGAACTTGAGCACCATCTCTCTGACTATTGGGCGGAGAAGGGACTGGAGGTGAGGGCAGAAGCAGGGAAGCCGGGGAGGGGCTTGTGCAGTCGTCCACGCGGTGGTGGCCAGGAGAGGTAGAGGGACTGAGGGAGGTTGGATTTGGGGCTCTGGGGTGAAGGGACCTCCTTTTTGCTCAGTGGTACACCCTGCCCTTTTCCATCTCACATGAGCTGTGTGACCTTGGGCAAGTTACCTTACCTCTCTGTGCCTAAGTGTTCTCATCCGTGAAAAGGGGATGACAACACCTATCTAGACAACACCTATCTAGAGGGCTGTTGTGGGGATTAAATGAGTTAACACATGCAAAGTGCTTGGCTTCTGGTAAGTGCTACAAAGTGTTGGCGACTGTTATTGTTATTGTTGCTATAATCATCTTCATCCTCATCACCAACCTCCAAACTTCACAGCTGTGAATCCAGACTCCAGAACTCCATGTAAGTCTGGAGTTTAACTCTTGAAACTGAGTACGTTATCTGGTAGTCTCGCTCTGACCTCGAGGGTCCCAGCCCCTGATATCTGGGACCCTTGCATCCCCTCCTGGTGCCCCAGGACCCCCATCACTGAGTTTCTGACCCCGACCCCAGTCTCTCCTGTCTGGGCCCCTGCACTGGCCCAGTCCCGGCCGGGACAGACACATGAGCCCAGTGTGGACTGGGACATGGGGGCTCGTGGCAATCCTCCTTCCTGTCTCTACCTGCCCGCACACCTGTCCCTGAGACTTGTCTCCTAAAACCAGACACTTCTCCGTCTCCACAGCCTGTCCAGGCCGCCATCTTCACTCCCCTTTGCGACTGCAACAGCCTCCGTGCTCTTCTCTGACTTCCGAAGAAGGAGGTTTAATGTTTAATTTCAAGTCACACAGCTTGTTGTATAAGTTCAAACAACACAGAAGCACGTCAGAATCTATCATATGTTACATCTGGTTAGCAGTAGCGGTTTCAGGGGAGGGGTTAGGGACAATTGGTTCATATTGTGTGCATTTCATTGTTTAAATTTTGTGATAAATGAGCATTGCTTTTCTGTTTTTTCTAATTACATTCAAAATATAAATAGTACATATAAATGGTAAAAAAAAATGCAATGGCACAAAAAGGTATCCAGTGGAAATGAAATATTTTCTCCACCTTTGACCCCTAGGTTTCCCAGTTCACTTTCCCAAGGCAACCCTGTTTCCAGTTTCCTGTGGGCTCTTCCAGAAAAAGTCTGTACGTGTGCAAATACGCACGACCATAGACTCTCTTTATTTACATAAAAGGAAATATAATACACATGATGTCTTGCACGTTGCTCTTTTTCACTTACCATATCTTGTTGATCTTCCTAATTGGCCACATACGTGAAGGCATCATCCTTTTTCACAGCTGCATAGTATTCCGCTGTGTGGCTGAGCCATATTTTACTTAGTCATTCCCTTACTGCTGGATCTTTAGGTTGTTTCCAGCTTTTTGCTATTACCAAACAATACTGTAGCAATTGTCTTTCTCCTTAGTATCTTTGTGTGTGTGTGTGAGTATATCTGCGGGAGAAATCCCTGGAAGTCAGATTTCATGACAGATTTGTGCATTTTACGTTTAGATCCATATGATCAGATTGCACTTTATAGAGGCTGTGCCAACTTCTTCTCCCTCCCCAGTGAGTGAGGGTGCCTGTTCCCCCACAGCCTTGCCAACACCGAGTGTTATGACCTTTTTGATTTTTTTGTTGCTGTAATAGACAGCAGCTCTCTCAGTATAGTTTAAACTTCTCTCTTAAAATCGAGAGTGAAGCAGACGTCTTGGGTTTGTCGAGTTAAACCCGCTAGCCTTGGTTTGCATCAGGGACCTCTGTTTTATTTTATTTTATTTTATTATTTTATTTTTTCGTTCATCCTTGATGCCCAGGCCCACCAGATACGTCCCTGAGTGTGCACGTGTCTTTGTAAAACCAGTCGTTCTGGTCTATGTGTGGGTGTTTCTAACGGACAGACGGGTTCCCCTGCGCGCGGTGCCGTCCGTGGCTGAGCCTCCTCGCGTGCCGAGGGCGCTGGTTTCTGCCTCCTCTCCCGCGGGCCCTGTGCTCGTGCCCTTCGGGGCGGAACATCTGTCCGTGGTGAGGGAGCCTGGGCGAGCCCGTCTGCTTGGAGGCCGCGAGGGAGGGAGAGCCCCGCGGCTCCGTGCGCCGCGCGGCAGCTGCCTGCGCGCACAGCCGGCGGCCTGGGCAGGGGCTCGGGGCCGGGCGCGGCCCCGCTTCAGCCGCGCAGACCGCGGGCCTTCCCCCCGGGGCTCCCCACGGCCGGGGCCCGTGGGCGACACGGGAAGCGGGGTCCTCCGGGCGCGGGCGGAGCCGAGCCGTGGACGCGGGGACGGCGCGGCCGCCGGGGGCTTCGTGCCGCTCCCCAGCCCTCGGCTGGCGGGTCCCTCTGTCCCCGGGGCGGCTGAGTCACCCCTCGCGCCGCCCGTTCCTTCAGCCGCCACGTGCTACTCCGGCCACCATCCGGCCACCAAATATTTGCGGAGCACCCGCTGAGCGCCAGGCGCTGGCCATAAAGTAGCCACCCACGGGGACAATAATCCGTGCCCTCCTGAGCCGTTTTGGGGAGTGTGTGTGTGTGTGTGTGGTAGGTGGATTAACACCCACCCCCACCGCAAGATGCCCCTGTCCCAATCCGTGGGGCCGGTGAAGATGCGAGGTTCCGTGGCAGAGGGGAATTCAGGTTGCTGATCGGCTGACCCGGAGCTGGGGAGGTGATCCTGGGCTATCCCGCGGGCCCGTGTAACCGCAAGTCCTTATAAACAAGTGCGACAGGGAGGGAGGAGGGCCAGAGCCCCAGGGGGGCTGCACGGGAGCCTGGCCTGGCCAGCTGGCTTCAAAGATGGAGGATGGAGCCACGAGCCCAGGAGTGCAGGCGGCCTGCAGAAGCTGGAAAAGGCAAAGACACCCCTGCTCGCTCTGCACCTCCAGAGGGAACTCGGCCCTGCCCCTTCATTGTAGCCAGCGAGACCCAGTCTGGACTTCTGACCTCCAGAACTGTAAGACAATACATTTGTGTTGTTTTAAGCTACCAAATTGTGGTGATTTGTTACAGTGGCAACAGGAAACTAATACACAAATAAGCCAGTGTGACATATAACATGTTAGATGGTGATAAGAGCTGTGGGGAAAAATGAAGCCAGATGGAGGAGGGGGAATGTTGGGATGGTTTGCAGTTTTAAACAGGGTGAATAGGCAGGGAGGGCCTCACTGGGAAGGTCACGTTTAACAGAGGCCTGAAAGAGGTGAAGACACGAGCCATGTGGATAATGAGGGAAACTGTCCCAGGCAGAGGGAACAGCAAGTGCAAAGGCCCTGAGGTGGGAGCGTGCTTGGTGAGTTCAAGGTACAGCGGGGCAGCCATCGTGATTGGGGCGGAGTGAACCAGTGGGGATGGAGAGAGGGGAGGTCAGGGAGGTTGTGGGGGCTCAAATGAGCTCCAATGAGATGGGCCTGGCACACAGGGGCTGCTCAGCAAGGTCTCTAAGGGCGGTGCTGGGCTGGAGGTCCCAGCCTCAGTGGCAGAGCACGCTTCTCCAGACAGGAATTGAACCAAGATCCATCCCCTTCCCAGCTCTGCCCAGGCCTGTGGAAGTGGTTTCCAAGTCACTGAAGTGAGGGAGGAACGTGCCCGCCCCCCACCCTACCCTGCTCTTGCTTCCTAGGCCAGCCCATTACTTGGAATTATTCTCTCCGTCTCAGTGCCTGATACGGCCTGGTCCAGGCGGGGTGGGCAGAGATACCGTGACCTCTCTCTCACCCCAGAACTGCCAGGCCTGGGAGGAGGAGGCCGCGCTGCCTCCCTCGGGTTCATGGCTGAGCAGGCCAGCCTGCGCCCTGAGCTTGGGCAGCTGGGCTGCGCCTGGGGGAGAAAGGTCGCTATTTCCTGTCCACTTCCTGTGCTCTGTGACGTGGGGCTGGTGGCTCTCCCTCTCTGGGCCTCAATCTCCACATCTGTGCCACACGTGGTTGGATTAATTGGGGGTCTCACACTGACAGCCTGTAGCCGTGTCCTGCTCACAGATGTGTTTAAGTGTTTTAAATTAGTTGCCAACACTTAAAAGTTGGGAAACTTCTCGTAAAACTCGAGATTTCTGGCTGCTCTTGAGAAATTGGAAGATCTGGCAGCCAGTGATGGGAGCTGAGTAGTGGCTGCCATAGTCCCCACCCAGCCCACTTGGTCATTTCTGACTCTTATCTTGGGATCTTGGGGTTTGCAACCCTGGACTCAAATGGCCCTTCCAGCTCTGATTCATCTGTCCATTCATTCATTCATTCATTCAACAGCTATTCCTTGAGTGTTTAGTATGTGTAAGACCTAAGAGATAAACCTTAAAACACTCATTTTACAGATGAGGGAAGGGAGGGGACGTGGTTTCCCAGGGTCACAGAGTCAGTGGTGGAGGCCACAGTGGACTGATCAATTGACAATTGATCCAAAAGGCTTTGGCTACAGTTTATTGAATACTGACCACGGGCCCGGCACCAGGCCACAGCCCTGAACCAGACAGACAAGACCCTGCCTTCACGGGACGCCTGCAGGATAACTGGGCAGATAAAACAGGGTGGTGACAGGGGCAGGGGGAGGGAGGACGTAACATCAGAGCTGTTTCCCATGGACACTTCGCTGAGGGCCGGGAGAGTGGGACAGGTCCCACTCCATGAGGCTGACTTTCCACTAAGACGATGGTGACATGTGGCTCTGGAGCCAGGCCACCAGGGTGCAAGTCCTGGCCCTGCTGCTTCCCTGCTGTGTGACCTTGGACAAGGGACTTAGCCTCTCTGAGCCTCAGGGTCCAAATCTGTAAAATGGAGACAACGTGAATGTCTACCCCACAGGGGCGGTGGTGGCAGTATGGAGTTGCCTGGGACACAGCTGGAGCTCCGTCACAGCTGTGATTAGAATGTCCTCCTGCTGGGGAGAGGCGAGAGGGTAAACAGACGATAGAGTATCCCTTCCCTGGAGGTCTGGGCTGCGGGAGGAACTGGGAGACACGGGATGCGTCGCTGGGTGACCCACGTACAACGGCGGGGTGGGAGCCCACGACTGAGGGGCCCAGGCAGCCCCTGGGGCAGACAGGAGGCTGGGATGGGGGCCCTGGGGCAAGTGTTTGAGGAGGAGGAGGAAGAAGGTGAGGGGCTCGGGACCCAGTGTCCCCCAGTGCGAGGAGCAGGGCTTCCGGTCAGTCCTGGGCAAACACCCACGTCTCCCCAGCAAACCGCAGGCCCCCCGCTGCCCTGCTGGGCCCTTCCCAGCTTGCCGCGCCCCCTGCCACCTGCGTGTGACCTGACGGGGGTGTGGGTGGTGGGCAGGGACCCGTGCGTCTTGCTCAGCACCGGCCCCCCGGGGTGAAGGCCCCTGCTTTGTTGAACCGTCCTGCCTCTCCCTGTCTCCGTGTCTGTCGGCTCTCTCTCTCTCCCTCTTCTTTTTCCTTCCTCACGCACACATGCCCTGACCCTCCCGGCCACGGTCACCCCGTCCCATCCCAGTCACCTCTCCACTCCCGCACGCCCACTATGTGCCTGGCCCCGGACACAGCAGGGGACAACAGGGACACGGTCCCTGTCCTCTGGAGCTGCTGGTCCAGTGAGAGACATGACAAGCACACACGATCTCCCTGGAGAGCCAGTGTGGGGAGGAGGGAAGGAAGCTCAGGGGCTGCGGGAGCCCCGAGGAGGCACCTGCCCCGCGAGAGGGATTCAAGGTGGGCTTCCTGGGGGAGGCAGAGTTTGAGCTGAGACCTGCAGGGTGAGCAGGAGAAGAGGAGGGGAAAGGGGTTCCAGGCAGATGACACAGCCTGGGCACGGGCCTGGAGGCGGGGGAGAGACTGCGGCCTGGTCAGAGAGCTGTTGGAACTGGGGTGTGAGGGGAGAGGGGTGGGAGGGGGTCAGAGGGGATGACAGCCTGGTCACAGCTGGAGGGGGAAGGGGCGGGAGGGGCTGGGAGGGGTCAGAGAGGATGACAGCCTGTCACAGCTGGAAGGGAGGGGAGGCTGGGCTTGTCCTGAGGGGTCCTGAGAGGTCTGAGGCCAGGAGGGACAGGGTCTAAGGCTCTGCCTCACAGTCCGCGGAGGCTCACCTCTCCTGCCATCGCTCAGTCTCTCCCTTCCTCTGGCCCCCCTCTCCATCTCTGTTCCTATCTCTCTCTCTCTCTCTCTCTGACTGTCTGTCTCTCTGTCTCTTTGTCTCAGTCTCTGTGTCTCCATGGGTCTCCATCTCCTCCTCCCCCATCTCATGACACACATCCTCTCCACCCCCTCCCTCTCTTCTTCACCGCCAGCCACTTGGAAGGCTCCAGAAGCCCAGCCCTCGCCCCAGGCCCTCTGGCCTCAGTCCGGGGAGGGAAACCGCAGGTTTTCACTTATTCCTCGGGGTGGGAAGAACTGGGGCTTCTGCAGAGACGCCACTGAAGTCCCCATCGCTTCCCTAGCTTCTCCTAGCCCTGGATCTCCCAGGAGAGGGTGGAAGGCGGAATGAGGGAGGGTGGGGGCTGAGAGAGGCCTGTCTAGTCCCCACTCTGTCCCTCATCCGCACAGTGCAGGCACATAGTAGGCCCTCAATGAATACTGGCTGGGGGGCTGGCTGGCTGGGTGGATGGATGCATGAGTGGGTGGATGGATGGGTGGTCAGAGCTTAATCCTGAGAACATGATCTTGGAGGGAAATCACTGGGTCATCATGATCCCAGAGCCATTCAGGCCAACCGTCCCTCCCCGCCCTCCTGGCTCCTTCCAGTCCAAGGCTCTCCAGGGAGAGGGTGTGTCTTTGCTCAGAGATGTTTGAATGTATCTTTGCTTAGAGACCGGCCATGTGATGCCCCAGCTTCTGTGTGGGTTATAATCCCCCACAATGCCTAGCACAATGCGTTCGTGCCTGTGACATGCTGAGTAAATAAACAAACGTGGAAGGCCGCACAGCTTCATCAAATCTCCCTGGTGTCCCGGGTGTTACATAGTCAGGGTGGCATCTAATCACGGCAAGCCTGTGAGGGGTAAGATCATCGTCATTCTACAGAGGGAGGATGTGGAGGCTCAGAGGAGATCCGCCACTCGGAAGCGGGGGGAGGGGCGGCGCTGACGTCCCGTGTCCCAGGTCAGTGCTTCTTCAGCCGTGTCCGCTGGTCTCAGAATGGCCTGCGGACAAGATCTGCTCTTAGGTGAGGGAAGAGGAGCAGACTAGGCAACCATCATGGCGCTAGTGTTTCTTGAGCATTTACTATGTGCCAGACTTTCTAAGTATTAGCTCATTTATCCTTCCTGAATCAGTCGGGGTTCCACCAAAGAAACAGAACCAGGAGAGAGAGAGATTGATTGCAAGGAATTGGCTTACGCGATGGTGGAGTCTGGTAGCCAAGTCCCAAATCTGCAGGACAGGCCATTAGGAAAGGCAGGCTGAAGACTCAGGCAGGAGCCGAGGCTCCTGTCCACAGGTGGAATTTCTTATTCCTTAGAGAAACCTCAGTTCAGCTCTTAAGGCCTTTCAACTGATTGGACCAGGCCCACCCAGATGATCCAGGATAATCTCCTTTACACACCACAATTGTAGATGTTATTCACATCTACAAAACGCCCTCACAGCAGCCCCAGCTGCGCTTGTGCTCGGTTGAAGAACTGGGCACCAGAGTCTAGCCACGTCGACACATCAAACTAACCATCACACTTCCCAAGAAGCCGAGACGGCAGGTACAGATATTGCTTCCACTCAGGGTGAGAAAGCCAGGCTCACAGAGCAGGAGTGACTGGCTCTTGGCCCCACAGCTGGGAGAGAAAGAACCAGGTTCAGAGCAGGGCTGGGTGCCTGCAGAGCCCGAGTTCTCACCGCCTCACAGTTAGTCTCGGCCCACTTCTTAGTCACATACACAGGGGTGGAGGACCTGAGGTCCGGGTGATGCCCCCGTCAGCGGTCAGAAGTTAAAGTCCATTTCAGATCAGATGCCGTTTCTTCTAGGATAGGGAAAGAACTTGGGATGTGGACTGAGTGGTTAAGATCTGGGTTCAAATCCTGGCTCTACCCCCTACTAGCTATGTGATTTACTTGGGCAACTCACTTAACCTGAGTGTCGGTTTGCTCATCTGTAAAATGGGGGTGAAGGTGAAACCAGCCTTGTGAGTCACAGCGCCAAGGGCAATAACCTGGTGTCCCCTCAAGGTCAGATGGCACCACGGAAGGACTTGGGTGGATTTTAGGCCACCCATAGATTTGACTTTAAATGATGGCAAATCATGCAGTGAGAGTGTTATTCTCATTTCAATTCTCCTTTAATCCTACTGATTCTGGCGATGAGAAAGCGCAGATTGGATCACCCGGTCATGAACACCTCTCCGACATCTGCCAGTCTCCTTTTCAACACAAACAAGCAGCCCCAGGCCCGACACCTACGCAGCATCAGTATCCAGAGAGAATTTGATAACATTGTTGCATCTTCATGGAATTTATTTGCACAGTTTTCCTGCTATTAATAGCAGGTATATGATGATACTGGTTCTCCATTTCTAGTGATACCGTCAAGATTCCTTTATACAAGTTTCTTTAAATAAAGAATTGATTTAAAGAAAAAGGCTAAGTAATAGTAGTACAGAGAGTACACAGATATGGCAAAACAACGACAAGAACCCAGAGGTAATAGAGGTTTACTTAGCACATGGTAGGCTGTCATCATACTCACGGTGGGTGACTCTCATTCGTTCATTTGTTCAACAAGAATTTATTGAAGTGGGCACTTATTTACATCTTATCAAAAGATAAGATCCTTTCCCTATGGAGCTGACACTCTAGTGGGAAACGCTAACAATAACAATCCAGCAAATAATCAGACAGAATCACATCATCAAGTAACAAGTCCAACGAAGGAAACATGCCCGGGGGGAGGGGTGTGTAAAGAGGTTTGGAGAAATGGCCTCCTCTGGCTGGAGGGGTCAGAGAAGGCCTCTCTGTAAGGTGACATTGGAGCCGAGACCTGGTTGATAAGAACCCGAAGGCCGTGGGGAGATGATGGGGAAGGCATTCTAGGCAGCAGGAACAGCAAGTGCAAAGGCCCAGAGGCAGGACCAAGCTTGAGTGTTCAGGAGCAGAAAGAGAGTATGGCTGGATCATAGTGAGTCAGGCCAAAAGTGGGAGGAGATGAAGTCAGAGATGTCGCAGGGACGGGACATCCAGGGCCTCAAGAGCCATTATTATTATTTTTACAGCGATATGTTGGAAATTACTCTTTTCCTTTAACAACAGACTGGAGGAGGCCACAAAGGCGGAGGGAGGGTGCCTCGGGAGTACGCCATGAGCACTCCATGTGTATGGCCGGCCTGCCAGCTGTCAGATGTGCGGCCGAGGGTATCTGTCAAGGAGTTTGTTTTTTGAGGCTGGGAGGATTTGAGAAAGGAAGGAAGGGCGGGGGCCAGCTGCTGCCCAGGCGCTGAGTGCAGCCTCTCGAAGGCTCTCCCAGGTGCGGGGAGCCAGGCTGGGACCAGCTCAGGCCCCTAGTCTTTAAAGAATTTTAAAACCACTCCAATAACACATGGATATGTTCTCTTTCTAAGAAATTAAAACATACTTGAGGCTGTGAGGTCCCCACCGAGGCCCCTTCACTGCTTTACTTTCCCACCTGACACTCAGCACTGTCTTAGGAACTGATGTCTTACTATGTGCTTCCTGTCTGTCTCCCCCCGAGAATGTGGGATCCACAAAGGCAAGGATTTTTCTTCTCTGCTGCACCCCCGGCACCCAGCACAGTGTCTGGCACATAATAGGTGCTTAATAAATGTGTGTGAAATAGATGAAGGAATGAATCAGTAATGAATGAAAAACCTCCATCCCCATCCCGGTCCTTCCCATCTCGCCCCACAAGGTAACTGATCTTATCTCTTTGAAATGGGCCCGTCCGGGTTTTATTCCAGCAGTTCTAAACTGGGGGCGTTTTTGCCTGTAGGGCACATTTGGCAATATCTGGTGACATATTAGTGTCACAACTGGTGGAGTGGTGCTATTGCATCTAATGAGTAGAGGCCACGGATGTTGCTAAAGACTCTGTGAGGCACAGGACAGCCCCACCACAGAGAATTACCGACTCCAAATGCCAGGAGTGCCCACGTTGAGAAAACTTGCTCTATTCCGCGCAGCCACACAAACTGATAAAGACTTGTAGAAAATACCAAGATTTTTTGGTGTGTTTTTAAATAAATGGTATCATATTGCATATCATTCTCTGCTTGCTTTTCTCTCTTAATACTAAATCTTGGAGATTTTTCAGGTCAGTGTGTGCAAACCTCGTCATTCTATTTAACAGCAGCTCACATGTAGATTGTTTCCAGTTTTTGATGATTACAAACATTGTTTCAATAAACATTTTTGGATTTTCATTTACATGAGCCAATAATTTATTCATTTTTTAAAATTTGTTTTACTTCGCCTGGGTCGAACTGGGATTTTAGCTTTTGCCATAAAAGCACCTGGAGACTCGGAAGAGAGTTGAACAAGGTTATCTTGAAAATCCTTACAGCTTAGACATTCCCTGAATCCTTAAGTGGAGCGAGCACCGGCCAGAGGAGGTGCCCTCTCTGCGAAGGCAGGAAGCTCATGAAGGGACTTAGCAGAGAGGGAGCGCCTGCCAGGTGGCAGAGACAGCAGGAGCAAAGGTCTGGTGGTGGGGGATGCACCTACGCTTGGCCAACGATGATAAAGCTCACCTCTGGCAATGACCTCAAGCGTCAAGTGACATGCTGAGGCCTGGCCACTCCAAGTGTGGTCCCCAGACCAGCAGCATCGGCGTTGCCAGGGATCGTATTGGAAAAGCAGAATCTCAGGCCCCATCCCAGACCTACTGAGTCAGAATCCACTTTTTCACAAGACCCCTGGTGGTTCCGATACACATTAAAGATGGAGAAGGACTGGTCTCAGTTTAGAAACCTCCAGAAACACACTTTTATCCTATAGGAGAGAAGAGTGGACTGAATTGCTGCTTCTCTGTTTTCACATCTCTCAGACACCTTCCAACACTTTCCACTTTGACGGAAGAACAAAGAAGGAAAAGAAAATGCAAACGCGCACGTGTGTCCGTGCACACGCACATGCACACACACAACACTGGCGGTGTCGTTTGCCATTCAAGTGATGGCTAACAGGCACGTATCTCTTTAATGAACTCCATTTCCTACCGAAAACATGCCTCATGCTTTATGCAATCCTCCCGTCAAGGTCTGCAAGCTCCGGGGCTCATCCCAGCCTAGAGGTCAGAGGTGACGCTTTAGCCACTTAAAGGACAGTCAGCAATAAAACGATTTGACAGCAGGAGGTCCCTTATCATTCTCCATCTTCTGGGAGAAGAACCCATCAGCGAGGCCTGTCATTTTTGATGCAGAGCAGAGCCCAGGGCGGCTTACGCTGCCAAGACCTTGACTGTGATGACTCTGCTCCCCTAGGGGCCCCTCCTCATAAATCCACCGTCTTTAACAGCTCAGAGTCAGGCCTTTGTCAGCAAGCATCTGTATAAACAAAATATTTTTGGGTCTAGAAAAGTGGTTTCTTCTCTGGGCAAGATTTTTTGACTTAATTGTCCCCTCACCTCCAACTCCCATGTTTAAAAAGATCAAGCCTGGGCAAAAGAAACATATCATTTTGTTCCTCGTCTCTTAAGAAAACAAAAACACATTCGAATTCCACGCCTGCCTCAGGGGGATGACTGTGTTGGCACCGGGTCCTGCTCTGGAAGCCTCTGGATGTGAAGTTAAGGAGAAGGATGTTTATTTCTGGCCTCCAACTACTTTCTCCTGACCTCTGGTCTCTGGCCTTGACCTTCCCCCTTTCCCTGGATTCCGTCTCCCCAGATCTCCTGGGCCATCTCTAAGCCTCCATCTGCCCAGGCAGGAAGGGAGAGTTCGCAGCATAAATATTTAGCCTGAAGGTCTTGGCGGGTGTTTTGGGGAGGCTCCTGGCAGCGGGGTTCCAGGCTCAGCTGACCTCACAGCTTCTCCCAACGGCACCATTGTTGTCCTTTCTGCCTGCCCTCAGTGCCCATGTCCCCACCCCCACCATCCAGGGCACTCCGTGGTGGCACCTAGAGGAGGCTTGGTGGTGGGGGGAATCTGGCTCCCCCATAATCTCCATCATCACTCCCAAAGCCACTCCCAGGAAACACACAAGCTGAGATGACGCCGCTCACCCCCTTGCAGGCTGTTCCTCCGGACCAGACCCCTGTCCCCGAGCCCCTCCCGTCGACAGAGGCTGGGTCTGCCACTGCGAAGAGCTGACCTCTGCACAGCAGAGGTTAACATCCGGGGCTCTGAGCCGGACTTGCGTTTGAATGCTGCTGCTTCGTAGCTGGGTGACTGCGGGCAGGATGCTTTGGCTCCCTGAGCCTCCATTCCTCCCTGTAAACTGAGGACAAAGCAGTGGCTCCTCCCTGGGGGTGATTTTGCCCCCGGGAAACATGTGGCAATGCCTGGGGACATTTCTGGTTGTCACGACGAGGGGAGGGAGCTATAGGCGTCTAGCGGCTGGCAGCCAGGGATGCTGCTGAATATCCTACAGGGCAATCGCAGCCCCCCCCCACAGAGGATTACCCGGTACAGTGGCAACAGTGTCGAGGTCGAGAAACCCCAGGATGAAGGGGTCCCCACATGGTGGGGCTGTTGTGAGGATAAAGCTCACGGAGCAGCTAACACGGGGTCTGGCCTGTGCTGTGCCCCCGCTCCCTGGCCGCTGACGTGGGTATTATTATGATCCGCTGTCGACTCCATCGCCTTCTCTCCAGCCCCAGGCCATCTCCTAGCACAGCTCCAGGGGGCATCTTTCACGGTGTAGCGTCCACGAATGGCACCCCCTGGTGGTGTGCAAAAGGACGCTCTGACCACCCCCACTTCCCCATCCCAACCACAGGCCTGTCCCCTGGAGCCCTACAGTGGCCTCCTCACTGGTCTCCCTGCCTCCACACTTGCTCCCCCCATCGCCTCCTCCACACCACCACCACAATGAGTCCCTAATAACCAGTGTTTTTTGAGCATTAAGAAGGTTCTAGATCTGTGTTGAGTGCTTTATGTTCATTATATTACTTAATCCTCAGAACAACCCCGAGAGGCAAATACTAAGATTGTCTCCATTTTAGAGGCGGGGAAACTGAAGCTCAGAGCGGTGCAATAACCGGCTCAAAGTCACACAGCAAGTGAGTGGCCGAGCTAGGATTTGAAACCAGGTTTGGCTGAGTCCAGACGTTTTAACTGGAATGTTACCCAGCAACTCTGTACTCACTAAAACAGTGGGTGTGCTTCAGATGCAGCTCGGAGGGGCGTCAGTTAAAATGGAGAGCCCATCTACAGTGGACCCCAGGAATCTGCATTCTGACAATCTCAGTCCCCACTGTAGGTGATTCTGATGCTGAGAGTCTATGGACCACACTTGGAAAAACACTCAGATCCTGTTGCTTCTCTTCCTAAAACCATCACTGGTTCCCTTTTCCCCTCAGAATTGAGCGCAAAGTCCTGGGCATGTGGCCCCCTTTCTCTCACTCCCCCTGGTTTTTGAGTGTGTGTCCCATCTCTCACCCCTGGGCATTTGCACATGCTGCACCCCCTGCCTGCAGCCTTCTCTCTCCCTCTGCCTGGTTGGTTCCTGCAGGTGCTGAGCTGGGAGTTAAGACTCCTGGGTCTTAGCCTCCTTGGGCAGCTGTCACATAGCATAACCCTGGACATGGTCTTCACTCTTTCTGGGCCTCAGTTTCTCCACGTGAGCCACAAGGATTTGACTAGCTGCTGGCTCTGTGCACAGAGACGGCCAGAGAAGGTTCTAACCACAGAGCCAGGCAGCTGGGCCACCCCCTTGGTTGCGGGTCAGTGGACTGTGTTCCTGGCAGGTGCTAAGTGCCACGTCATGCTGCTGAGAAGTTTCAGGCAGCTCCGGCCCCAGCGCCTTGGCTGCACTTGCTTTGGCGAAATCGATGTTTCTCCACCTTATCTCCAACCGGCTTACTCATAATGTTTAGACACTTGGCCTCAAGCTGAGAAATCTGGTGACTCAGAGAGATGGCAGTTGCGGGGCCGGTTCCTGACCCTGAGCCCTCTACCCCTGTCAGGGACGCACTCTTTCAGAGACAGAAACGGCCTTTCCCCACCAGCACTCTTCAAGGAGGCAGAAGGAAACTGAGTCCCAGAGAGGAGACACAGCTTCCCTAAAGCCACACAGCCAGCCAGCGGCAGGTGTGCAGTCAATGTTTACTGAGCACCTACTATGTGCAAGTCCCTGTGGCAGGGCCTGGGAGGCCCGTGGTGAACAGGACAGAGAAGGGAACCATCCTTGTGGGGATTTGAGTCACGGCCAAAGACTCTCGATCACATTAAAAGCTGACACTTACAAAACTCTTATGGGCTGGTCACCCCTTCAAGTGCTTTAGGGGATTCATTTATTTTATCCTCATAGGAGCCCAGTGAGGTGGCTCCTGTCATTTTATAGTAAGGAAAGTGAGGCACAGAGAGGTTAAGACGCTTGCCTGAGGTCACACAGCTAGTGTAGTGGGCTACATGGTGGACCTCCGAGATATAAGGTCCTGATCCCTAGAACCTGTGAATGTCACCGTATATGGAAAGTCTTTGCAGATGTGATTAAATTAAGGATTTTGAGATGAGGAGATTATCCTGGATTGTCTAGCAGGACTCTAAATGCCACCACACAGATAAGAGGAGGGCAGAGGAAGATTAGACAGACACGCAGAAGAGGAGAGGGCAATGTGAAGACAGAGGCAGAGACTGCAGTGATGTGGCAACAGGCAAAGGGAAGCTGGCAGCCACCAGAAGCTGGACGAAGCGAGGGGTGATGCTCCCCCAGAGCCTCCAGAGGGAGCACGGCCCTGACGACATCTTGGTTTTGGCCCTGTGAGACAGATGTTGACCCTTCTGGCCTCCAGAACCACGAGAGAATGAGTTTCTGTTGCCGTAAGCCACCAAGTTTGCAGTAATTTGGGGCGGCCACAGGAAACTAACACAGCGAGTAAATGGCCAGGCCGGGATTTGAACCTTGGCACCTTACTGCTGTTCCTTTGGCTTCTGTCAGTGCTAGTCCTGCAAGGCGGTAACGAAGATTACTCAAAAACAAACTCTTGCTTTTTCCCATTTTCTGCTGGCTGGGAGGCAGGCGTGAAGGCAGGACCTGGAGCAGCCACCTCGCACCCGGAGAATGAGGCTGCATGTTGGGAATGGCTAATTTACCTCACCAGCCCTGGACCAGTGATCTCGTTACAGTAGAGACAGAAATAAACTTCTATGTTGTTGAAAGGAAGGAAAGAGGGAGGGAGGGAAGGGAGGGAGGAAGGAAGGAAGGAAGGGGGGAGAGAGAGAGAGAGAAAGAAAGAAAGAAAAGAAAAGGGATCTCATTATCCACGTTCCTCTCAGAAATGCCAGTGAGTTCATTGTTCTTTATTCCTCCTCTCTTCCTCCTCCTCCTCCTTCTAAAATATCAGATGAATAGGCTGATACAACTCAACACATTTCCGTTTTCACCTTAGCTGCCAGGAAACCCAGCTAAAGTCAGTATTCAACTGCATGATTGATTCATCTCAGGTAGATGGTAACATCTGTGCCTATGCTCCACTGAGTTGGGGTTGATCACTTAATATTTTTAGTTGTTCTGGAGGACTTAGTAGACTAGACCAAGGTTCAAATTCATCTCTCTCTCACACTTGCCAGTTGAGGAAACTCGCTGAGGTTCAGTTTCCATACTTGCAGAATGGGGATGAGAATCATAGAGCAATAGATCCCCAGGATTCATCCTGCCCATCTCTTCTTCTGGAAAGCCCCCCTCCTCCACGCAGTCCAGGTGGTTCTGGTGGACTGGTCCCTGTATCTGTCAGCTTCTAGTACATAACAAATTATCCCCAAACTCAGTGGCTTAAAATAACAAGTATTTGTTATTGCCCACACGTCAGTGGATCCCCTGGGCAGTGTTGGTCTCAGCTGGTCTCGTGCATCTGGTCAGCTGAGGGCGGGGTGGCAGCCCTGCTGATCTTGACTGGGCACGCTCACACTTTGGGAGGTCAGGGGGCTGTCGGCTGGTCTAGGATGGCCTCTGCTGGGGGACCGGGCTCTCTCTCACGTGGTTTCTCGCCCTCCGGCAGACTAGCCCAGGCCTGTTCTCATTGTGGCTGTGCAGGGTTCTGCGAGAGGGAGCAGAACTGCAAGGACTCTCGAGGCCTTTGCCGGGAGCAGGCACAGCATCACTTCCCTGCATTCTAGCCGCCAGAGCGAGTCTCAAGGCCAGCCCAGATGCAGAGCCTGTGGAGTAAACACACATCGCAAAGGGCCTGGGTCCAGGGAGGCCATTAATCAGGGCATCAATGCGGTGGAACCACCCCGGTCTCCACCTGCAGCTCCGGAAGTAGGCAGGAGATCCAGGCCACTCCGAGCACCCCAGACAGCTCCAGGGATGAGTGAAGGGATTTGCATCTCACTTACATAGGACCAGCCTGAGTCAGCCCCAGACTTTCAACAAACTGTTGACAGAGAGACTCTCCTTCCACTGGGGTTTCTGGCGGGATCTAAGGCTGCTGAGAGCCATCTTGATCTGACATAAGGAGCAGCTGCCTGAGGGTGAAGCCAACACAGAGGAAAGCAGAGCTGAGAGATGGAGAGAAACAAATCCTGATAACGTCCTTGGGTTCCTGGATCCTGCTATGTCTGAAGCTGTTTTTTCCCCAGCTCCCTGAAGCCGGGATTCCACCCCTGGACTTTCCCAGATTGAGCTGATAAATTACTTTTTTTTTTTGCTTAAGCCAATTTGAGTTGAATTTCTATCATTTGCAACGCAAAACATCTCAACTAGTACATGGAGACAAATGGCTCCCACACTGAACACTTCATCAATGAAGTAGAAAGAGCTTTCCTTTTGGGATCCAATGGCATGGATCAGCTGAGCGTGGGAGCTTCTGAATCTTGTCCTTTCTCCAGGAAAACACACAGACGGGAGCAGAGAGAAGCCAGGCTTCGGAGTCACGCATCCCGGAGTCTCGTGCTGCTTCCATTGCTTGCAAGCTCCCCGACACGGGTTGAGGGAGCTGCGACCCTCCCCCCCACCCCCCCCACCCCCAACACCACCCCCGGAGCAGGGGAGGGAGCGAAAGTGAACAACCATGCTTGTCCCCGAAGCACCTGAGTGAAGCCAGTCTTACCGGAATAAACAGTTTAAATTATTAGCCTGGCTTCAGATTTTGTTTTTCCTCCCACATGAAGGCTCATGACAAGATCAGACTAGGGACGGAGAACACCAGCAGAGCCTTTTGTGGTATTTACTATATGCCAGACACAGGTTACATGGGGGCCCCCTCAAGGGAAACTGAGGCCCAGAGAGGTTAAGTGACTTGTCTGAGGCCACACAGTAAGTGACAGAGCTGGATTTGAACCCAGGTCCTCTGGCTCTGGAATATCCCTTGCTCTAATCATTGCACTAGATGACCTCTATGGAAAATAAAAAGGCTCATTTTTCTTTGCATATCCGAATTCAGAGGGAGGAAATTTGCAACCCTCCTAGTATCTATGAAAATAGGGCCTTAATGTTTGTGTGCAGAAAGGCGCATTCCAGGACTTACAGACTAGCCATCCTCGGGCGCCTCCAGACCTCCACGTGTTTTATGTGGTCTATTTTACATTTTAGAAAAACAGGCTTTTTCTCCTGGCTTCTCTTAAAAAACGTAGGGCTGCAGTTGAGGGGAGGGGCGGGATTTGGAGCGGGGTCTGTTCACTGCAGGGGGAGGCAGAGGAGGAGGCCTCGACCCCTGAACGCGGCTCAGCCTGCGTGGTTTCCTGCGCCCGGAGGCCTCATCTGGGTCGGGCGCATGCCCAGAAGCCAGCCATTCATTCCTGCGGAGCGGAATGCCTTCTTGTTCTCCGGCCAGCCTGGAGCCCGGGGAAGGAAAGGCAGCTGGGGCCTCTGGTTGGAGCCCAGACTCCACCGTCCCAGGGCTCTGTAGCCTTGCCAATCCCCGTGCCTCTCTGGGCTTCCCTTCCTCATCTGTAAAATGGGCATGCGGCCACCCTGCCCAACTTCCAACCTTCCCACTCCACCTTCTGATCCTCCTTTGGGAAGTCACCCTTCCCACCTTGCCTGACTGTCCATCAAGATCAGTGGGTGGGCACACGAACCAAACTCAGCCAATCAGATGAGGCAGGTCCTGACTGGTATGTAGCTTGCTGTCGAGGGGCGTCTCATCCAGGCTGGGCAACGGTTGCGGGAAGAGGAGCTGTGTCACTCTAATTTGGATCTGATTGCCCCTCCCAGAAAGCACTGGAGAAGGCTTACAAAGGTAGAATGCCACAGTAGGTTTAACCCATTTAGCATCAAATGTGGAACAGATATTTTCATATGCTATTTTTTTTAGTCCTCAGAATGGAGAACGTTTTCGATTGCAAGTGACAAAAACCCAACCCAAACTGGTTTAAGCAAAAAAGAGAATCTAATGGTTCATGTAGTCAGGAGCATCTAGCTTCAGGCATGGCTGGATCTAGGGGTTCAGATTATGCCTAAAGAGATCAGTTTTTCTCTGTCTCTTGGCTCTGCTTCCCGATGAGTTGGTTTCATTCTCAGACAGGCTCTCTCCAGGCAGAGGCAAAGGTGGCCCCAGTACCCTGCCAGCTCAGAAATCACAGGCAGGAGGTCCTTCTGATCACCAGAGAAGGATCACCTTCCTTCACCAAGGTGAGGGAAACAGTTACAGAATGCCCTCTATTCCTCTTCTGTGTGTTTGTTATCAGTGGAGGAAGGTTGGAAGGCTGTGATAAGAAAACTAACAGCCTACATTTATCCAATGCCTCTAATACTTTCAGATGTTAACTTCACCCTCACAACCACACTATGAGGTAGGTTCTATGATCACACCCATTTGACACATGGGAAAACTGAGCCACAGAGAGGTTAAGCAACTTGCCTGAGGCCACACAGCTTTTGAGTGGAGGTGCCAGACTTTGAGTCTGCACAGTCTGGCTCTGGAGCCCAAGATTCACACTACAGCACCTCTGTGGAAACGGGACATGTAGACATTTGGGCCACATGGTCGTCCGTGCATCAGAATTTGGCGCTGTGGACCCAAAGGCTTTCTAATTTCTGAAAAAAGAGTAGATTTTTTTTTTAGATGAGATCTTATGTGAATGTAGAACAGACCCAGGAGCTGACGCCCAGTGGAAGCGGGCTGGGTCTTCATTGCCGGGCCTGTTTGGCTGCCCCAACTCTCCCTCCCACCCCAGCACCTCCCCAAAGGTTCCGAAGCAGAATCCAGAGGCTCTGAGGGGCAGTTTGGAAACTGTAAGACCTCACAATTTCTAACAATTTTGTTATGGTTAGACATCTTCTCTGAATGTTCTGGAAAGAAAGTCAACCCTTGACAGACTCCTCTGTGTGTGTGTCCCCATCTCTGTTCCCAACCCATTTTAGAGCCCAAAGTTGAGAAACTGAGAAATAATTATAACACAAAAATTGAAAACTATACAGAAGTTTATAATAAAGTGTTAAAGTTAACTTTTTAAATTTTAAAACAATTTAAAAATCTTTATTATTTCTTTATTACCTTAATAATACTAGTTCATTGAAGAAAAAGTGAAAACTATAGAAAAACCAAACAACAATAATACTCATCCTTTCATCCAGAGATGGCCATTGGACACATATCTGGTCTTTTCTTCGAGACTTAGGTCTATGCAACAAGTCTGGAAGTGAGTATACGTAAGTATAGGGACATGGGTTAATCTATCTATTTTCTTTTGAGAAAATGGGTTCATATCATATCACAATACTGTTTGTAAACTCCTGCTTTCATTTCATGGTATACACCGTACCACGTTTAATTTCATTTCTATAACATCATTTGTAATGGACACCATGTGAAGAAAGAGACCATATGGAGGACACCCAGCCCTAGCAAACCAGTTGCCATATCACTGAAATTGCATGAGAGACCCCAAGCAAGACCGGCAGAGGAACCATCCATCTGAGCCCCAGCCAACCCACAGAATTGTGAGATATAATGATATGGTTGCTATTTAAAGCCACTAAACCTTCAGGTGGCTTGTCATTCAACAATATATAATCAAAAGAGTTAGTCTTTTTCTTATTGATTTCTAGGAGCTCTTTATATATTGCAGCATATTAATTTTTTTGTCTGTTGCAATTTTTTTCCCAGTTTGTTATTTGTTATGATAAATTTGGCCAGGCACAGGTTTTTTTTATTTTTGTGTGATCAAATTCATCAATATTTTATTTTATGGCTGGAAAGGCATTTCCCATTCCAAACAAGGAATTCTTTCTTGTTTTACCCTAGTATTTTAAAGATTTGGATCCAACTGTATTTTATTTTTTTAGTGTAAGTGTGAAGTATGCATCTTGGATTAATTTATGACAACTACTCAGTTGTCCCAATTTATAAACTAACTCCTTTTTTCACCCCTGATTTGGGATGCTAACTGTTCCAGTTATCTCTCACTGCATAAAAATTACCCCAAAAGTTAGTGGCTTAAAATAAAAACAATAATTTCATGAATGGGTCTTCAATGTCAGTAGGGGTCAGTCAAGAAGACTGTCTCTGCTATACTCAGCATCAGCTGGGCTGGGTCCACTGAAGGCTGGAGGATCCACTTTCAAGATAACTCACTAACATGGCTGGCAAGTTGGTACTGGCTGTGGGCTAAGAGCGCAGCTGGGGTTGAGATTTGGGGACCTTGATTCATCTCCAGACAGGCCTCCCCATGAGGCCTGGGCTTCCTGACAGCCTCGTGGCTGGGTTCTAAGGGTGAGAATCCCGATATGTAGCGAGAAAGCCAGGGGGAGGCTGCATGGCCTTTATGACCTAGCCCGGAAGTCAAACAGCATCGCTTCCGCTGTCCTTCGTTAACCGAGGCGGTCACAAAGGCCTGCCCAGGTCCAGGGAGCAGCAAGGCTCTGGAAGAGTGTGAGGGACCAGAAAGACCCTTGTGGCCACTTTTGGAAAATACAATCTGCCACATTTAGTATCATTTACTAAATTCTTGCATGGATTTGGATCTGTTTCTGGGCTTCAATTTTGTTCCCTTAATCTGTCTATTGATATATACCAGTATCACAATGTTTTAATTATTGAGATTTTATAATATGTTCCCCCTCTTTGTTCCTCTCTTCCAGAGATTTCTTGGATATTTTTCCTTGTTTAATTTATCATATTATTAATTTTAAAATTAGCTTATCTGGTTAAAAAACTCTTGGTACTTTTATTGCAATAACAATGAACTTATAAATCAACTAGGGATAACAGACATTGTTTTGTTTTGTTTTGGTGAGGAAGATTGGCCCTGAGGTAACATCCACGCCCATCTTCCTCTATTTTGTATGTGGGACGCCGCCACAGCATGGCTTGATGAGTGGAGCATTGGTCCGCCCCCAGGATTCGAACCTGTGAACCGTGGGCTGCCAAAGCAGAGCACCAGAACTTAACCACTATGCCAGGGCTGGCCCCGCAGACATTGTTTTAATAATGCAGCTTCCCAGCCAAAATCATGGTATACCTTTCCATTTGTTTGAGTATTCTTTGGTGTCCTTGAGTGGTGATTTCAAGTTTTCTTTGTGTAGATCTTACACATCTTTTGTTAAATTTATTCCTAGGTATTTGATCTTAATTTTGTTATTGTAAGTTGGAACTTTTCTTTCATTATATCTTCCAATTGATGATTGTTTGAATATAGCGAAGCTATTGATTTATGCATGCTAATTTTGTATCTTGACACTTTACTGAATTATGTTGGGTTTCCTACACACGGAATCATTTCATATGCATAAAACTGGCAATTTTACCGTCGCGTGTTCAATTTTTAAGCATCCCTTTCCCTTTTGCCATCCAACTGTACTGACTAGTACTTCTAGCACTATCTTAAATATCTGTCCTGTGTTAAATTATAGTGGTGATAATGCACATTTTTATCTTCATCCTCTTGTGGAAATGCCTCTAGGGTTTCTCTGATAAGTATAATGTACTCAGATATATTTTATCATGTTAAAGAGGTAAATATCTATTTCTATTTTACTGAGTATCTGTGTATTCTTATTTATGGAATGCATGTGTGTGTATGAGTTTTCATCAAGAATGGATGTTGAGGGGCCAGCCTGGTGGCGTAGTGGTTAAGTTTGCGTACTCTGCTTCAGTGGCCCAGGGTTCACAGGTTCAGATCCTGGGCAGGGACCTACGCACTGCTTATCAAGCCATGCTGTGGCGGCATCCCATATAAAGTAGAGGAAGATGGGCACGGATGTTAACCCAGGGCCAATCTTCTTCAGCAAAAAGAGGAGGATTGGCAACAGATGTTAGCTCAGGGCTAATCTTCCTCACCAAAAAAAAAAAAAAAAGAATGGATGTTGAATTTTCTCAGATGCCTTTTTAGCACCTAAAAAGAATCATGACTTTTCTACTCAGATCTATTAATATGATAAATTACATTAATAGATTTCCCAACATTGAACTATCTTGGCATTCCTGGAATAAAACCCACTTGGTCATAATGTATATTCTTTTATTGTGCGTCTGGTTCTGTATACAGTCATGTGCTTCATAACCATGTTTCGGTCAACAGTGGACCACATATACATTGATGGTCCCATAAGATGAGTACCATATGGCCTAGATGTGTAGTAGACTATACCATCTAGGTTTGTGTAAGTACACTCTATGATGCTCACACAATGACGAAATCGCCCAGTGAGGAATTTCTCGGAAGGTGTCCCCATTTTTAAATTATGCATGACCATACTAACATTTTATTTAGAATTTTGCATCAACAGTTACAAGTGAAATTTGTTACTTTCTTTGCGAAATCTTGGTTAGGCTTCAATATCAACATCATACTTGCTTCATAAAAATTATTTTAAAGTTTTCTTTCTTTGCCTATGCTCTGAAACAACTTAACTACCTTAGAATGATCTACTCTTTAAAAGTTTCATAGGATTTCCCTGTGAAACTACCTAAGTTAGGTTTTTTTTGGTGGGTATATCTTTGACAACCTTCTCTATTTCTTCTATGCCCTTCACACTCATCCAGAGACAGAAGCAGCAGCAGCATCTGGAAGCTTTATAGAATTCAGGGTCTTGGGCAAAATCCCAGAACGAGAATCTAAATTTTAACAAGATCTTCAGGTGGTTTGTACGGCCATTAAAGTTGAAGAAGGACTTCTATGGGAATTGGTCTGTTTTTCTCTGTTCTGAAGCCAAATATGTTAAATTATATTTTCCTGGAAAATTATTCTTTTTGTCTACATTTCCAATTTTAATTATATAGAGGTGAACAAAATAGACCCTTGTGATCCTTTTAATTTTCTGTTTTTCCTTGGCTAATTCTCCCCTTATCATTCCTTGTTATATATACTTATACTTCTCTAGTTTTTCTGGGTTGTGTTAGCTATTAGTTTATCTATTTTATCGTTGCCGCCCCACTCCTTGCCATGATCAAAAGAACCAGCTTTTTGGATTTATTTATTAGTCTATTTTTTTTTCTGTTTTACAACTCATGGATTTCTGCTTTATCCATATTAATTTCCTTTGCTTTTCTCCAGTTTATTTTCTTTTGTAATTCCTTTTATAAAACTTTCTGTATCAAATCCTTAATTCATTTTTTGTTTTCTTTTATTAGTGATATGTAATGCTGGTAAGGATATTTACGCCTGAACATCACTTTAGTTGAAGCCCCCAGGTTTTGACATGTAGAATTTCTATTATCATTGTGTTTTAAGAGTTCTTAAGTATCGGTTTATTTCCTCTTGAACTTAAGAGTTAAGAGAGAGTTTTAAAAAAAGTTTGTAGGTGAATGGGCCCTCTTATTGTATTATTTATTTCTAACTTTATTGCTCTGTGATCTGAGACTATTATTGGTACTATTCCACTTTTTAAAAAATTACTGAGGCTTTTTGTAGCCTAACATATGGCCAGGATTCGTGCATGTTCATTATGTTATTTGGGCCTTCTGTATCATTATTTTTTGTCTTCTTGCTCTTTCAAGGGCTGAGAGAAGTGACTTCAATTCCCCTCGTCCTATAACTATGTGTTGCCGGGTTGTTTGGTGCCCGGATGCTCACACCTTTCCATCTTCAATGACAGTTGCACCCTCGTGCTGTAAAGAGCTCTGCTTCATCTTGTTCCTTTCTGACTCTAACGTGGTCGTGTGGAGGACTGCAATCCCTCCTTTCACGTGTTTGGATTTGCCTGCTATGTTTTTGCCCCCCCCCCCTTTCATACTTAATCTTCCTCAGTCACTTTGTTTTAGGTGAGTTTCTTGGATACAACATAAAATCAGGTTCTGCTTTGTGATCCAATCAGAATAAATTTTCTTCCCGTTAACTAATTAAGCACATTGATATTTATTGCTCTGGTGCTACGGTTCGTCTTAATTCTGTCATTTTGGGGTGTTTTTGGGGGAGGATTAAAAGTCTTTCACTGTGAAGTCTACTTTTTAAATTTTTCTTTCTTCTTTGTAGGTAGTTCTTCCAATATTTAGAAAAGTGAAATTTTTTCCTAATGGTTACCTTTATGCACACAAATTGATATGCTATCCCTAGTCCTTTATTTCTTTAGACAGTGTCTATTAGTTCCCTTTTGTAAAATTACATTTTCTCTTTCTTCCCTCCCCTTCCCTCCTTTTTCTAATTTTAGTCAATAATTTTTACTGCTTACTTTTGTACCATTAAATATGCTCATAGTTCTGCCACGTCATGTTATCAGCTTTGAATTATACGCTCTAACTCCCAAGTATTGCAAATGAGACCATTAGTTTTCTGTCTGTTTGTCCGAAGGATTCTTTCTTTTTCTTTAATGTATAATAACTTTATTGGCATGTGGCTTAGTTGGCCACTCTGGATCATTTTCCCTGGCACATAGTATGACCTTCTGATGTATAGATTCAAGCCTTCTGTTATTTCAAGTTTTCTTGAATTATATCTTTAAGAATTTGTTCTCTTTAATTATTTTGCATTTCTTCTTTGAAGTCTCCAATTATGCATCCATTGGCTCTCCTTTGCCTGTCTCCAGTACCTGTTATTTTCTTTCTAGTCTTTTTACTGCTTTCTTTACGTCTATTTCACTTTTTTCTCTTTTCTCATTTCTGTTGTCTATGTTCCTCACCGTATTTTCTGCAAGGTCTGTTCTCCTTTATATTCTTCCCAAATTTGTCTTAATTTCTGTGTTTTTCTCCCTTCTATTATTTTCCTGAGCTCTGCCAGCTCATGCTTATGACATCCTTTGGCCTGCCACTTTCTTCAATTATTTCTGCTTTATTGTTTTCCTTCATAGAGGTAATTGCTCATCCAATTTTTTTATTCATGCCAAAATGATTTGGATACAATTTTCATCCCCTCTGTTGGTAGATTTTTATGCTCTTTTCTGCATCGTTTATTATTATATCTTTGTACCAAGGCTTTTACACTTATTTTTTTTTAACTTGTAATTGGAAGGGCTTGATTTTCCTGGCTCAACTATTTGTGATTGTTCCTGAGGGTGTAGGAAGAAGGAGGATATTTTCCTGGCTTCATTACTGAAAGATTCTCTCCTCTATGCCAAATAGACAGACTGCTTCCTGCCAATATGTCTGCTCTCTGTGATTCTTTGTTACCTCCTCTGTTCTCTGAACCTAAGCAGACCCAGAAGGGCTTCTGCTGCCAACACTATTCACCCCAGTTCCTGCACTCGTTCCTATAAATAAGGAACACAGCTCCTCATGTCAGGGCAAGCATCATCCCCCCAAGTGTATTTTTGCTGATGTTTTCTGGGATTTGCCACCACTGAGCCCTCACCACTTCCTGCCCTATTTTAAAGCTGCTTTCAGAAAATTTCACTCATACTCTGAAGCCTATGGATTATACCCTTCTCCCGGTTTTGCTAAAAACGGACTTTGTGGGGTTTTTTTTTTTCATTCTCCTTGATGCTTTGGTATAATTTCTAGAAGGACAAGGGGAAAATATTGCCTTATGCAGCCATTTTCCTGCCCGCATGATCTTACTGGGTCCTCTCAGCTACTCTGTGACATAAGCAGAGCAACTATGATTGTTGTCCCCATTTTCTACACAAGAAAACAGAGGTTCTGAGGCTCTCAGGGGGCTGCAGGGTGGCAGGAGGCCAGCACGGGGGCTGTCTGTGTATCGGAACAACGTGAGCCTGCTTCCTCCACGTCCCGGGTCGGGCTGACGCCAGGCAGGACAGCGGGGAGCTGAGGAGATGGAGGTCTGGCTGCATTGTGTTTTCCACTCCCGAGCGCCAGAGCAGCTGGTTGGGAGCCAGGGGGCCGCCTGCACCCCATCCTGGGGAGATCAAAGGAGAGGAGGTTTGCCACAGGCCCTCTCCTCCAGCACCCAGCCCCTCTGGCAGGTAGCCTGGACAGCAGGGGAAGACCACTCCCGAACATACTCTCCCAGCTGAGATGAGGCCCAGGTGGAATTGGCCTGGGAAAGCTGAACCACAAGCTGCCCCGCTCAGCCCTGCCTGCGTCCAGGCAGCTGCCCCTGCTTCTGGGCTCTTCGCCAACCAGCCACATTCCCTACATAATCCTGGCTCTCCTGGGAGGAGGGTGCTGGAGGGTGGCTTCACTGCAGCCAAAATCCTTGTTTGTTAGAGACCCTCAAATCTCCTAACCCACAGACATGCCGCCATTGTGTAGACAATCAGCAGCAGGGCCTGCGTGTCAGAAAAGAGGTCATTTCCTCCATCCCTCTGCCTCTGATCCAGATACACTTTTTCTACTCCTGTACAAGAATGACCAAATGGGGGAGGTTTGCCTTCTTTCCTTCTTCCTCTAAAATTCTCGATATTTACTAGCACAGTGCTGGTAAATAAATACTCAGCAAGTGTTTGCTGAAAGAATTATACGTCATCCCTTTTATTAAGTGCCTACTGCATTCACTAGACACATGATCTTTTTGAAGCCTTCCACCCACCATGGGAGGGAGGCCCTGTTGTTATCCCCTTGCACAGATCAGAAAACCAAGGCTCAAAGAATAAAAAATAGCCTATTGTGTATCTAATGATTCAAAGAACATCTAATCAAATTGACTCAAAAACGTTCAGAGATGAGGCAGACATTAGTCAGTTTTTGCTGTGTAACAAAACCCTCAAAATCTCCATGACTTATAATGGCAAATCTCCCTTTTTCTTACTCATAGGTTCAGGTCAGCTGGGAAGTCTCTGCTTCAGGCTGTGGGGTGAGTGCAGGTTTGCCCCGGGTGTCATGGCTAAGGGCAAAACCAGGAAGGTCACGTGGAAATTGATGATTCCTCCTGAAATCTCTACTCAGGGCTGGCACACCATCACTGCTTCTCCTTCCACCAGTCAGAGCAGGTCCCATGCCCAAGCCCACCATCACAGGGTCACAGAGACATCCTCTGCCCTTCGTGGGAGGCACTCCTGTCACACGGCAAAGGGTGTGCATGTCTGATTCCAATAAGAGGAGAGCGTTAGAACTGGAGCCTATGGTCTAATCTACCACGGGACAGTTCCAGGGCGGTTAATTGATTGTGTGACTTGGCAGTGACTCTCCTCAGGGTCCAAGATGGTGGCCACAGCTCTGAACCAACCTCTAGCCAGCTTCACCCACTCACACGCTGCAGATGCGTGATGATGTCACCAACCTTCCTGGCTGCCCAGGGAAACTGAGGGGTTTCTTGGGATGTGGGCCTTTCAGGACTAAAACCAGGAAATTCTGGGCAAGTCAGGATGAGTTGCTCACACTGTGGGTGTAGCAGGCTGTTCCTCAACATTTGGGGGTCACTGGGGGTGACGTGTGTGTGTGTGAACCTGTGTGTGAGGTGTCAATCCATAGCCGACACAGCAAACAACTCTATTTATTACACGGCTGCAATCATAATGGTCGTTTGCTCGCTCCTGATTCAAGGGGGAGTTTCATTTGGCTGATTTTCTACACGGGCCCCCACCCTGCCTCATGTCAGCCTGGCCTTCACCTCCTCTCTCAGGCTTCTCCCTAAAACTCTATTATCCTTCCTTAATTCGACAGAGCAATTTAGTTCAACATCCCAACTCCAGACTTCTTTTGCCCACCCCAAAATGGCTAAGCCACTGGGCTTTGGCACAACTAGATTCCAGGGCTGAAATCAGGTGGCAGAAGTGTGTTCTTGCCTTATACAGTGTTTAAAATAACGTGAGCCATTATTTCTGGCTTCTTTTGAATCAGAAGACCTGGCCACACTGTGTGTGTATTTCTACATGGCCATGGTCGGCTCGAGCTGAGTAGAGGCAGCTTCCTTTGGAATGGGGCAGCACTCTCCAGTTTTCCACTGTCCTCACTCCTCCCTATCGCCTCCCTGATATGATGGGCTCACTTCATTCACTTACCTGACTTGCTTGGAGACTAGAGTTTGCCACCCACTCTTGAGCAACACAAAAACAAGAGAAACTTGGCAGCTTTGGTCTCTCCTCCCCCTCCCCTGCTCAGCCTGGACCAGCTTCTCTAAGTGAAGAATTTAGTCTTGCGCTGATAAGATCCGTGCCTATAGAGGCACGTATAGTCAGCTTTTTTGGTTGTTGTTTTGGATAGCAGCTGTATTTCCTCACTTCAGCGGCTGTGCAAATGCACGTCTCAGGCCTCCTGTGTGGAGCCTGATTGACAGACAGACCATGGATTCATCCTCGCAGCTGAGGGGAGGCCACCCTTCCCAGGGCTGCTGCCAGTTCATCACGGAGGCAGCAGGGATCCTGAGGCAGGCCCATTCCCGGGAGACACAGGACTCCTCTGGAGGGTTAAGGACTTCCTGTCAGCCTTGCTGAACTTTCTTAGAACCACGCTGTAGTCTACAACCAATCAATCAATCAATCAATCCTTCCTTCCCTCCCTTTCTCCCAGCCTCTTCTGGCTCTCTCCTCACTTTCCTCCCTGGCATGCTCCCCAGTAAATCTCTTGTCCGTCTCATCCCTTCTTGGCTGTCTCAGAGGACCTGGACTAACACACCTTCCCATAACAGATTTGTATAAACCAAAAGGAAGAAAAAGAGGGGCCTTCCAGGCAGGTAAAGAGCATGAGAAAAGGTGTGGAGGTGGGAAAGCCCAGGGTGTGTTCACATCACAAGGGGAGAAACTAGCCTGTCCTAAGAAAGCCTCAGATTACCATGCTCCAACCTATCAAAGGAAGTGCTGTGTGACTTTGGGTATGTTACTCAGCCTCTCTGGGCCTTGGTTTCATCATCTGTAAATTAGTGATAATAATAGTACCCATTTTATAGGGTCCTATGGGGATTGTATGAATTAATATGAAAAAGTGTTTCAAATGGCATAATTACCAACTAAAGTTAGAGCTATAATAACAAAAATGTTTAAAACTGCCCCTCTCTGATGGGGCTGGTTTTCAGCTTTCAAGAAGAAAACACACATAATATTTTCCTTTCCTGACACAATTTGCTTGTGGCCAGTAGGATACAGTCATGAACCAGACCTGGTCCCTGGAAGAGAGAGGGGTGGGGGGTGGAAAGGGCTGCCCTTTCCCAGGCAGAGTCCCCCATTTTCTGCGGGAGCTGGGTCTTGACATCATCCTCATGACCCTACAGCAGCCAGATAAGAGAGCGGAGGTTGGGCGGGATTGGAGAGTTGCCCAGACGTCTTGTCTCTACCAGACAGTGGACATCTGGACACACCGAGACTCCTACAGGGGACTGTCGGGATGCTTGTCACTGGGTGGCAGCCCCTGGTAGAGCTGGGTGGAAGAAGGAATTTCCTGAGAGTCCACCTGACATGTGGGCCCCACTTCCCAGATGAAGGCTTAGAACCCTGCTGGCTGACTCTCTGCCGTCACCAATTCCAGCAACACACCCATTGCACAGATAAGGTAGTTGAGGCTCAAAGAGGTGAAGTAACGTGCCTAGGGTCCTGTGGCAATGCTGGGATTTGAATTTAGCTCTCAAGCCCTTGGATGTTCCAGCCCTTCACCAGGGGCTGGAAGGGTCACCCTTGGGGTCTCCTTCACTCATCTTCATTCTTGAGGCCACACCAGCCCTGCCCTCAGCAGGGCCCCGTCAGTGCTCATGGGTCAGGGGAGTTTGGAATCTCTGTTACTTTTCAGAGCCTCTCTGTGCCTGTGAGATGCTGTAGCCAGAGAGCTGGATGCCCTATTAGCCTGACAAGCGTTGAAAGCCTGAGCTGTAATAAAAGTAAAAATAGTAGGCTAAAGGGACATTTCTGGAAGCTCGCCACGGCCAGCGCTGGGAGAGGTGCTCCAGGTGCTCTGTCTCATAGTGTCCTCGCCACAGCCGTAACTGAAGGGTCCTCTTAGGAATGTTTTTGGCTGCAAGTAAGAGAAACTCTGACTCATGGTGTCTTCAGCAGCACAGATGTTTGATTATCTCATTAAACAAGAAGTCCAGAGGTAGGCGGTTCCAGGGCTGGTGATTCTGCAGCTCTGATCTGGGGCTCTGCGACTTTCCTGGCCTCCCCTCATAACGCCCCCACCACCCCGTCCTCACACAATGGCCCGCAAAGAAAAGGAGGGGAAGAGGGAGGACAAAGTTTCCCAGAAGCCCCCAGCAGACCTCCAGAAGGTCCATGGCCACCCCTGGACCAATCCCTAGCAAAGAGGGATTTCCCTGGCTGGCTCAGCCCAACAGTGGTTCATTCCCTGGAGAGAGGGCGGGGCCGTCTTCCTAAACACCTGCGTGATTCCTGAACAAAGTCAGGTTCTGTTAGCAAGGGAGAAGCCGGGGGCCGCACCACGTTCTTGTCTCTTTGGTGTGTGAGCAGCAGGTCTCCTTCCCAGGGGAGATTTTGCCCCTGGGTTGAGGAGGGAAGACAGACACGCTCTTTGGCATGGATTTGGACTGAGGTGACACTGGTCTGCACTCAAGCCAGGGGTGTGGGGTAGAAGAGCTGACATTTATTGAGCACCTACTGTGTGCCAGGCCCTGTGCTGGGTGATTTCATTCTCTCATCGTTTAATTTCATCCTCACAACAGTCCTGTGAGGAAGGAACTGTTCTTCCCATTTTTCAGATGAGAAAACTGAGACCAAGCCCAGATCACACACATGGTGAGAGGCTACATTGGAATAAGTGCTAACAGCAGTTAACTGTCACCAGTGCTCACTGCGTGTCGGCACCCGGCCCGGCGTGTCACCTGGATCAGGTCATTGACTCCTCGCCTCAGCCCCATTCCCCTGGGGAGGCACCGTGGTGGGGAGGTGGGGCAGACTGCCCAGGGGCATGGGCTGTCAACCCCACTGCCAGAAGGCTGCCCGTGGGGCTCCCCAAATTTGGAGAAAACCCTCCAGGCCTGTCCTGTGGCCTTTTTGGGACTGTTGGCTTTGCAGGCGGATAAGCTGGATAAATAAACAAGAGGTTCAGGAAACTCTTTGCCTCTTGATGTTCTGAATCTGCTGAAGCCACATGAGGTCATCCAGCTGCCTTGACAGCCAACATTAAACAGGCAAATAAATGAATCTCTAATATGATAGCAGGAAATGTTAAGTACTGTCAAAAAAACTCCACACTTGTTAAGGGAATAGAGAGTGAGGGTGTGACTGCTTTAGACCAGGTGGTCAGGGAGGGCTTCTCTGAGGAGATGACAGTTGAGCAGAGACAGAGGGATGAAGGATGTGACAAAAAGAGCCAGCTGTGCAAGTCTCCAAGAAAAGAGCATTCTAGGCAGAGGAAATAACAAGTGCAAAGGCCCTGAGGTGGGAGAGAAGTTGGCACGTTTGGGGAAGGATGGGAGATGAGTGTGGCTGGAGCAGAGTGGGTGAGGGAGAGTAGGGGATCATGAGGTCAGGGAGGTAAAGTAGGAGGGGGCAGATCATGCTGGTCCTTGCAGGGCCCTATAACGACTTGGGCTGTGCTCCGAGTGAGGGGGAGCCATGGAGGGTGCTGAGCAGGATGCAGTTACAGGATCTGACTTAGGTTCCAGCAGGATCCTACCGTGGGGAGAATGGGCTGACTGTAGAGGGATGAGGGTGGAACCAAGAGACCAGGGAGGAATAATTGCTCCTCCAGAGGGCTGTTGGGAAGACAAAATGAAACCTTCCTGAGCTCACCCAGCAGCAAGCCATAGACACAGGATTAGAACCAGAGCTGGGTCCAGCTCGGTGCTCGGCCTGCTGTCCTACAGAACTTACAGGTGCCAAGCACTCAGTCCTTTGCAACTCCGTTTGACAAGCTCTCAGTTCCTCACAACAACTCTGACCTGTCTGTTCCCAGATAAGGAACTGGCCGCAGAGAAGGTAAGTTACCTGCACCAGGTTTTCCAGGGTGTAAATGTGTGTGTGAGTGTGTGTAGCGAGTGTGGAGCGTGGGGCAAACCTGGAGGGAGGCCCAGGCCTTCCAGCTGGGAGCCCAGGTTCTCTCCAGCACCCAGGGGTGCTCTCTTGCAGAGCCACCAGCACAGGAGGCCCGCACCCTAAGCACCAGGTGATGTTGACAATGGCCACGGTAACCTGAGCCCTGCTATGCTCCAGGTGCGGGTCCGGGGGCTCTACACTCACCGGTCTGTCCCTTACAGCAGCTGAGGACATGGGGACTCCGGGCCAAATCCCCAGTGGCTCTAAGACGCCTTCACTACAGTTATTGAAGGCGACACACGGTGCGGCATCCCCCAGCGCACCCCCCAGCCCCGCCGAACAGAACGGAAATCTCAAGGTCTCTATCGCGTCCGGGTGGGGATGGGACGAGGCGGTGGAGACTGCTTGGGTGGAATGTGGTGGAAAGGCCCCTCCCGCCCGCCCACCACAGTCCCTCTTCTCCCACCGTCATCCTCATACTCCCGTCATCCCCATCACCCCTCCTGCCCCCAAATTCCCTCCCCTTCCCTTCCCCACACCCCCTTCTCCTCCCCCCAAACCCTGCCTCCCTGCACATCCCCTCCCTTTCCCCTACCTCTCCCCTCCCGCCCCGCCACACCCCCTCCTTCCCCTCCAGCCCACATTTTCCACCCCCTTTCCCGGCCCAGCGGCGGGGAGGGGTCTCCGGACGCGGGGGGCTCGCGGCGCCCGGAGGAGGAGGGAGGAGGAGGAGGGAGGAGGGAGGAGGGAGGAGGGAGAAGGAGGGAGGAGGAGGGAGGAGGAGGGAGCAGGAGGGAGGGCGCCCGCAGCAGCCCGGCCGCAGCCGTCGCCGGCCCTGCCATGTCCTGGGCTCCGCTCCTCGGCCTCCTGGCCGCGCTGCTGCTGCTGCTGCTGCTGACCCGCCGGCGCTCGCGGTGAGTGTCCCCGCCGGACCCGGGGGCGTCCCGCTGCGGTGCGCGCCCGGAGCCCCCGGCTGCAGTCCCCGGACGGCAGGGTCACCTTCCCGCCGTCCCGACGGCCCCGGGCGAGCCCCAGGGCGGCGGGGGTGCAGGCTGATGCCCCCCCCCGGGGAGGGGCCGGGCCGAGTCCCCCCGCAAAGGGGGCTCAAAGGGGGAGGCGGCGCGGGGACCCCGATTGGCCCCGGGGCTCTGATCACCCAGCGCACGCTCGCTGGGCCCAGAGCGCGAGGGCCGGACGTGTGGCGGCTTCCAGGTGACGCCCGAGGGCCCGCGGGTGGGGAGCGGGTGCGGGTGCGGGTGCGGGCTCGGCGTGACCCCGGGGAGGGCGCCTCTGCCTGGATCCAGCGCCTACTCCGTGTCCCGCCCCTGCCTGGCTCTCAGCAGCCCCCGGGGAAGCCTTGCTCCTCACGCCCATTACACAGATGCGAGAGCTGAGGCCGGGGAAGGCAGAGGCCCTGAGGGATGCCGTCTTACCAGCCCTGGAACCACCTTCCACCGGATCCCCCGACCTGGAGGAGGGGGCTGGGGAGGCTCGGTGTTTTCCTCTGCCGGTGGAGAAACTCGGGCCGGAAAAGGGTCTCCACTCCCTGAGGTCCCGCAGCTTGGGCGGGGTCCACCCAGACATCTCAGCCTCCTAGTCCCAAAGGTTTTCCTGCTCCATTGAGAATCTGATTTAAGAGAAAAAGTAAAACTCATACACCTCAAATCAGGGAGATAGCAGTACGTCTTTTTCAGTTTATAAAATATATTTTAAATTAATTTGAATGGTACAAGGAGTAGCTGAATACATTTGCCTTAAAACAAATATTTGTCCTGTTATAGATAAGACTGATGCCCTTTTAACCACCCTTCGGACAATTCTGGACCTCTCCTGTTGATAAGTTTGGGAGGAACCTTCCAGATTTTTGTAAAAGTACACTTTTTATTTTAGACTGGTTTTATATTTACAGAAAAATTTGCAAAGTTGCAAAATTTACAAAGAGTTCCCAAATACTCCTCACCCAGTTTTCACTATTGTTAACATTTTACATTATCATGGGCCATTTGTCAAAACTGAAAAAAACCAACACTGGTCTGTTACCATTAACTAAACTCTAGACTTTATGTGAATTTCATCAGTTTTTCCGTTAACATCCTCTTCCCGTGCCAGGATCCAGTCCAGGGTACCACACTGTCTTTAGTTGTCGTGTCTCCTCAGTCTCTCCAGCTGTTTTCAAAATTAGTTACACACATAGATAATACAGTGTGTGTGTGTGTGTGTGTGTGTGTGTGTGTGTGTGTATGTTTAAAGCAGAGTGTCTGAAAATTCCATAAATTTACTTTCTGGAAACTTTTTATTTTTAAACAACATCTTAGTTAAATTTCCAAACAGTAAGCTCACGGTATTTTTCTTCAACCACTAGACACCTTCTCAGGTGAAATTTAAAACCGTGTATTCCATCATTTGCCAGGAAAAAATGAAAAAGAAAATGAGAAAGGCAGCAAATAACTTTCCCTATAAAGAAATGAGTTATTTTTCCTGTGTTGTCGGGCTTTTTGGAAACTCGCTGCAGAGATGTTTTCAGACTGCGCATTTGCTTTTTTCACTCCAGATTTTGGTTTTGATATCCATCCATGTTGCTCCGCGGAGATCTAATTCATTCTTTTCATCTTCTGTGTAGTATTCCATAGTATGAATAAATGGCAGGTTTCTTTTTTCCCTTTTATTCCTGTCCCTACGGATGGTTGTTTTAGGTTGTTTCCAGTGTTTTTACTTTTTCAGACAATGCGCCGTGGTCTTTCTGGGGGGCCTCCTGGTCTGTGCTTTTCTCTGGGTAGATGAGGGCAGCCATAAAATACATGGATTTTGGGTTACAGGGTACCCGGGTGCTCAGCATGGAAATTTCCAGCCTCCAGGAATAAGAACAAGTTGAGTAACTGCTCTCTGCCTCAGTTTCCCAATCTTTAAAATGGGGATGATGATGACAATAGTAGGTGAGGGTGGAATTGCTGGGTTAGAAGGAATGCCAATTAAACATTATTTTAGCTAATTTTTGCTGTCAGTCCCGAGAGCTAATTTATCTTTGAGGGTGAGTCATTGATTTTTATACCTGTGGGTGGCTTAGGAGGGTCAACAGTGGGTATTGGGGAGAAGTGTGGGTAGGGAGGTCACTGCAGCTCGGGGGCAGTTGTGTGGGTCCTGGGGAGACCCCATGGGGACCCCCAATCTCATCTTCTCCTCCTATCTCAGCGAGGGGGCACTCTTGTTACCCTCATTGTACAGAGGAGGAAAACAGACTCAGAGAGGCCAAGCAACTTGCCCAGGGTCTGCCTGGATTAAAAACCAGGGCTGCAAGAATTTTTAATTCCCCAGAAAAATGAATTTTCACTCTTCCCATACATTATATTTGTGATCTGAATGCTCAAAAGTCTTAGAACCACATGACGTTAGGAGAGTAAGGGATGCGGCTACAAGCGGAAGATTCTTAAGGAATAGCAAATAATTGAGTGTTAGAAAAAGAGGTGATGATGTTGACACTGTGTAGACGGTGATTCAAAGTGTGGGTCAAAACGAGCAAGGCCCGGCGCCTCTTGGGCTCGTGCGGTTCTCCTGAGCGGCCCTCGAGGTGCATTCATCACCCGGTCTTACAGCCGAGGCTTAGAAAGGCTGCGTGACCTGCTTAAAGCCACACAGAAATTATATTCCTCGTCTAGCCGGTTCCAAAATCCATGCTTTTCCCAGTAAAAAAAAAAAAAAGCACTACTTCAGTCAGTCAGCAGCTCTGTCTTTACCTCTGGCTTGTTTTTCGTTTCTTTTAATTAAAAATTTTTTAATTATGAAAAATTTCAACTATATAGAAAAATAAAAAGAATAGTATAAGAACCCCCAGTTACCCATCATCTTGATTTGACAGTTGTTAACATTTTTTAAAAAATTATAGGTATAGTATCTCACCACTAAATATTTCAGCACGCATGTCAAAAAACCATCACAATTGCAATTCTATTATCCTGCTTGAGAATATGAAAAATTATTCTTAATATCATCTAGTTCCCAGTCCAAATTCAAATTTCTATAATTATGGCAAAAATTTTTAAGCCCAGCTTGATAACTGTGATTGTTTTCTCCTGGGAGAGGTGCGAGCTGGGAGTTGGGAGGCCTGGGGCTGGAATTAGGGGTCTGACTTCTGTGCCCATTGAGGCTGATGATCTGCCATGTGGCTATTAGAAACCTTCTTGCTTTGCCAGCCTCAGTTTCTCCATCTGTACTCTGAGATGGTTCATGCGGCTGGTCTCTCATGCCCCAGCCGCTTCACCAGGCTGAGTGCATCTCTCTTCCTCTCTGGGCTTGTGTGGCTGCTGCTGGGAGCATTGGGAGAGGTTTTCTGGGCAGGAAGCCCCTTTTCTGGGGGACCAGAGATCACAGTGGCATCAGGTAAGGGTTCCTGGTGGCTCAAGGGCTGATCTGGTCCCTTGCAGGGTACGAAATTTCTAGGCACAAATAAATCTGTCTCATTGCAACATGCACTAACCAGAGGTCACCAAATGATGGTCCATGGCTGGATTTAGCCCCAGATGGATCTGGTGTGTACCACACAGTACAAGGGGAGAAAATTGGGGGATTCCACACACAAAACTCCAGATTTCCAGCTTCTCATGAAAAATTGGAAGATCTAGCAACACTTGCCTGGGACTCAGCAGTAAAGCCCTCTCTAAACCTTGCCACAGTCCTCACCACTCCCTGTTGCCTCTCCGCCATACAGCTATTCTATTTATTGCTATACTTGCTCTACTGTTTTTTCTTATGTTGAGAAACAATTCTCTGAATCTGTGTCTGTTACAAAAACAGGAAAACAAGACTAGAGCAAGGTGGCCACCTGCTTTTTCTACACAGTGGGAGGCAAAGGCGAGGAGTGGAAGAGGGTCAGGGAGACCCGTGGTTGATGGCACACAGCCTGTGGGTGAGCCCTGGGGAGAGAATGGGTTGAGCATTAAACCCATTAAATCCTCCCAGAGCCCGAGGCCCTGAATTGAGTTGAAACTACTGGACAGAGAGGTCAGGCAGTCCACCAACACTGAACAGCTAAATGATGCAGCCTCTGCTCTGGGCACCCAGGACGTGGACGGTGCGTCAGGCTCTTAATCTGTGTTAGCTGCCTTAACCCTCTTAGCAGCTCTGGGAGGCAGGTGCTGCTCATTGAGCACCAACTGTGTACGTGATTCATTTATCTGACAGGTATTTATGAAGCACCTACCATGTGCCAGGCCCTGTTCTAAGTGCTGGGGTCAAGAAGAAGTGCCCGCCCTTGTGGCACTGCCGTCCAGTGAAGGCGTGATATTTCAAGGGCCACAAAGGTGCAGGATATCCACCCTCGACTCTCCCCTGATTTGCAGAGCGTCGAGTGGGAGACAGAGACAGGACAGGTGGCGGGCTTGGCGGTGTCTGTGAGCGAGGAACGGGCAGCTTTTGGAGGAACCCACAGGATGGGAATCAAAGCTCCAGGGGAGAATCAGAGAAGGTGCCTTGATATCTGAACCAGGAAGGGCAGGCGACAGTCAGCTGTGTGGGCAGATGAGAGCGTCAAGCCCTCCACCCCTGCCCCCCAGGGCCTGGCAGTGCCTCAAACCAGTGAGAGTGCAGTGGGAGGGGCCGGAGACCGCAGACCCCAAAATAGAGCTCCCTTTGCCCCCGCCGCCGCAGCTGAGTCACCCTGGAATGTGAGCCAGGCCCGCGTTGGATTCAGGGCCCGGGGCTGGAGGAGCCTCGGGTCAGAGGCCTGGGCTCCCAGCTTCCTGCCTTTGTCTGCGCCTCCTTGGGGACTTCTCTGGGGAAAGATAAAGGCTGCCAGAAATAACACCTGCTCACTGGGGGGCTCCGGCAGCAGCAGGGACAAAGGGCAGCGAAAGGAAGCCCCGGCCCCACCCACACCCTCAAAGACGTCTTAGGGGAAAATCTCAGGCCCCGCATCTGTGCAGTCACTGCAGCCTCTCTGTGTCTCAGTTTCCTCATCTGCAAAGTGGGGATGCAGATGTCCACCTGGGGTGACTTGGGGCCAGGGGAGCATCAAGAGCGTGGGCTCTGTGGTCAGACCTGCCTGGGTCAGAAACCCACCTCCTCCACGGTGGGCCCTTGGGCAAGTGATTCGGCCCCTCTGGGACGCAGTTTCGTCTGCTGTAAAATGGGCTTGATAGTAACTGTTCCTGCCTCATGGGGTTACGCAGTCAGGGCTCGCTAAGTATTAGCATTATGGCCAAGCAAGGAAGCATTTGGAAAATGCACAGTGCCAGACGTAGGTTGTTGCTCAGTAAATGGCACCCGGGAGTCTTACTGGTCCTGCTTCTCAGACCCACCCCACCTACTAGGTGCCAGGCACTGGCCAGACCTCCGTTCATCTTCATCAGCCTGATGGGATCAGTAGTGTTGTCACTCCCCTTTTACAGATGAGGAAACTGAGGCACGGAGAAGCAGCGTCACCCAGCCAGCAAGAAGCATGGCTGGGATCTGAAGCCGGGAAGCGTGCTGATGTGGGCTCGCCACCACCTCGCCCTCCTGCCTCTTGCGCAGAAGCCCCTGCTCCTGTGTCCCCGCTCTCTGGGCTCCGACCTGGGCTGGGAGAGGGCTGGGCGAGGGCTAGGCGCACCGGGCCAACAGTTTCCTCCACCCCGTGCTCTGCCAGGGTGACACGTTCCCTTTATTTTTCTATTGAAGTAACGTTGCTTTATAACAGTATACAAATTTCAGGTGTACATCATTATATTTTGATTTCTGTTCACCACATATTCACCACCCAAAGACTAATTACCATCCATCACCACACACATGTGCCTCATCACCCCTTTCGCCCTCCTCTCTCCCCCATTCCCCTCTGGTAACCACCAATCCAATCTCTGTCTCTAGACACATTTCCTGTAAATGGAGCCTGCAGGAGAAGCTGCCCTGACCCAGTGGCTCACAAAGAGCGGGGGAAAGGAAGGGCCTTGGCCCCTCCCTGGCACCCCCTTAGAACCCCAGAGCTGCAACTTTGCAAGTCTGCTCAAGGATGGGCTCAGACGTGGGGTGGGGGGCGGGGAGCAGGGTTGGTTGGGGAGGCACTTCCTGATGCCCTCAGACCTCATCCCTGGTTCTGCTCCCATCTTTCCCAAACTCCAGCCCTCAAATCTGGCCAATCTTCTGTCCACCACGTGGAGGTGGAGGCGTTGCATGCTGGGCCCGGCCCACTGGGGACCGTGGCCTCGGCGTCCACCATTATTGCTCTCCTGGAAGGTAATGGAAGTCTCCTGACATGTCTCCCTCCTGCCTGTCTCTGTTGCAACCTTTTACAAGCATAATCACATCACTTCCCGACTCCGGCTTCTCACCCTGCAGGGGATCCTCATGGGACCGGGTGTAACAGCCAGACTCTCCTTGGCCCTCAGGCCCTCATGGTCCACAGGTCATCTGCACGTCATCTCCTACCCCTCACCCCCACATTCTCCACTCTGGCCACACCGGCTCCTGCTGTCTTGAAAACCTCATCAAATGCACTCCCACCCCGGGGCCTTTGCACTTGCTGTTCCCTCTGTCTGTAACACTCTTCCACTGTACTCCCTGCTTATCCTTTGGTCTTTGCTCACATGGCACCTCTGGGGGGGGGTCCTCCCCAAGCACCTTCTCTAAACCAGCCCCCTCACTATCTCATATCACCCTTCTTTCTTTTTTCTGTACTGAAATATAATTCACATGCTAGAAAATTCACCCTTTTAGACTATACAATTCAGTGGTTTTTAGTATAGTCACAGGGTTGTGCAACCATCACCACTATATTCAGAATATATCAGCAGAATATTTTCATCGCCCCCAAAAGAAACCCCGTACCCATTAGCAGTCACTCTCCATCCCTCCTCCCCCCAGCCCCTGGCAACCACCAATCTACTGTCTGTCTCTGTGGACTTGTCTTTTCTGGACATTCCACAGAAATACAATCATACAATGTGTGGTTTTTGTCTCTGGCTTCTTGCGCTTAGCATCACGGTTCTGAGGTTCTTCCACACTGTGGCATGAATCAGTACTGCATTCCTTTTTATGGCTGAATAATGTTCCCTGGCGTGGATATACCACATTTGTCTCTCCATTCATCAGTCAGCGCACACTTGGGTTGGTTCCACTGTTTGTCTATTATGGATAATGCGACTATAAACAATAGTGTACAAGTTGATGCGTGAACATATGTTTTAGTTCTTTGGGAGTATATTGCTGGGTCGTATAGTAACTCTGTTTAACCTTTCAAGGACCTGCCAGACTAGTTTACAAAGCAGCCGCACCGTTTTACATTCTTGCCAGAAGTACACGAGGATTCCAATTTCCCCGCGTCCCTGCCAGCGTTTACTTTCCCTTTCTTAACTGTGGCCATCTTCGTAGGTGTGAAGCGGTACCGCACTGAGGTTTTGATTTGCATTTTCCCAGTGGCTAACGATGTTGAGCATCTTTTCATGTTCCTCCTGCCACTTGTCTTTCTTCTTTGGAGAACTGTCCTTTCAAATCCTTCGTGCATGTTTAAATTGGGTTACTTGTCTTTTCGTTGTCGAGTTGTGTCTCCTTTATTTTCTTCCTCACACTTCTCACTCTCTGAAGTGATTCTGCTTTTTTTCTTTTTTGTCTTTCTCCCCTTATTAGTATGTAAGCCCCACAAAGTCAGGCACCTCGTCTGTCCTGTTCACTGCTGTATCTCCAGCACCAGAGCGGTGCCTGGTCCCTAGTTAATACTTGGTGAATGAGTGAATGAATCCACAGTGAGAAGAAGAGAGGGGGTGATTCACTCACTCACTCACTCATTCAGCAGACAGGGAGCCTCCTGCATCCCTGTGGTTCTGATAATTCTAAGACTCAAACAGTGGTCCTCGCCTGGGTTTAGGGACCTCCAAGGGGTCCACTGTGAGCACCAGCTCTTTGATGTTGTGAGGCCCGTTTTGTGATCATGGTGTAGCTCTCCTCAGCTGACAGTCCCTCCCTCAGAGGGTGGTGAGGGAGGATGTGATGAGACATTCATATCTTAAGTGCTTGGCCAAGGGCAGGGCCCAGGGTAAGTGTGATGTAAGTCTGAGTGTGTTCGTTATCTCTCGCGTAACAAATTCCCACACACTCAGCAACAGCCGTTTATTAGCCCACAGTCTGGTAGGTTAGGAGTCCAGCACAGTGGGGCTGGGTTCTCTGTTCGGAGTCTTACAAGGCTGAAATCAAGGTATCAACCAGACTGCCTTCCTGTTGGGAGCCTCTGGGGAAGAATCTGGCTGAACACAGCTCCTTGCAGCTGTAGGACTGAGGTCCCTGTCTCCTTGCTTGCTGTCAGCCAGGGTCCACTCGTACCTCCTGGAGGCCGCCTGCCTTCCTTGCTACATGGCCCCTTCCATCTTCAAAGTCAGCAACAGAGGACCTCCCTTATGTCAGATCTCTCTCATGCTTTGAGTCTCTTTTGCCGGGAAGAGCCCTGTCCCCACCTGATTAGGTCAGGCCCACTAAGGAAAATCATTTTTTCTTAAAGTGACTGTACCATCTCTCCCCCACTCGGGGGGAGGGGATTATAGAAGGATGTGGGTCCTTGTGGGTCATCTTACAATTACGTCTACCACCGTGAGCTATAAACAGTTACTATATCCTCGGAGGAGTCCCTCTGCTCTCACAGACGATTCTGACCTTGAATATCACACACGACCATCACGCCCCCTGGTGAACTAGCATGTACCCCTGGGCATCCCCACAGGCCATGGCCCTGGCCTCTGGCCCCCTGAAGCACCTCAGATTCTGAGCTGGCCAGGGGCAGGCAGGGGGCAGCAGTGAGGCCAGTCCGTCTACTTCCTTCTGCCAGTCAACCGCGCTCTCCAGTCTCATCCCTTCTCTGTGGGCACGACAGGGCGTGTGACATGCCCAAAACCCTGGTCCAGGTCGGCTCAGACAGAGAGCTCTATCTTATACTGCTGGATTCCGGAAGGCTCCCTTACCCACAGAGAGATGACCACCTCGATTAGACCCTGTGATATGTACCAACATCGACTGGTCCCCCAACTTCTGCTCTCAGCCCCCTACCGTCCACTCTCTACTCAGCAGCCAAAAGGATCCTGTAAACACCTAAGCCAAATCACGTCCCTACTCTGCTCCAAACTCTCCCATGGCTCCCAGCTCACTCAGAGAAAAGGCTCACGTCCTCACAGCTGCCCACAAGGCCCTCCCTGGTCTGGGCCCCATTACTGCTCTGGTCTCAACTTCCACTGCTTCTTGCTCCCCCAGTCCAGCCACACTGGGCTCCCTACAGTTCTTTGAACACACCAGGCATGTTCCAACCTCAGGGCCTTTGCACTTGTGTTCCCTCTGCCCAGAAACCTCTTCTTCCAGATTTCCATGTGGCTCCCTCCCTCACTACCTTCAGGTCTTTGCTCAAATGTCTCCTCAGGGAAGCCAGCCCTGCCCTCTCCATTTAAAATCACACCCTGTGCCCTACACTCTTTATCCTCTTCCCTGCTTCATCAAGTGTGATAAGTGCTGTGGCTTCTGCAGGCGACCTGGCGAGCCTCCCCTGGACCTGGGCTGTATCCCCTGGTTGGGCTATGCCTTGGAGTTTGGAAAAGATGCTGCCAGCTTCCTCACTAGGATGAAGGAGAAGCATGGTGATATCTTTACTGTAAGTGCCTCTTGGGAGGGAAGGGGATGAGCAGCTGGGCCTGTGATACCTGCTGTTTACTGATCCTTCTACATTCTTCTATACACTAACCTACCCATCCAGCATCCAGTGGTCCAGCCAACTTTCTATCCATATGTCTATCCAACTGTACATCCAACACTTATCTAACATCCATCCCTTCATTATCCCTCTAGCATCTTCCCAACAGTGAACTATGCAGTCATTCAATATCTATCCAATATTTGTAATCCATCCAGCTGAGCTCTATCCATTCACTCAACTTCCAACTATCCAACATCCATCCATCAACATCTCTCCTTCTGCCTATCTACCCCATATCTAAGCAGCATCCTTCCATCCTAATACCCACCCAATATTCATTCATGTATTCCAGTCCACCAAACTTCCATCTATCCACTCATTCATCCATCTTCCCACATACCTATCCAACATCCGTCTATCCACCCATTTATCCAGCATCTCTCTCTCTGTCTACCCAGATTTATCCAGCATTCTTCCACGCATGTGCCTAACATCCATCCAACCTTCATCCACATGTTCCATTTGCACCAACTTCTGTTCTGCCGTTTATCTGCTTGTCTTCCCATCCATCTGCCACTATCCACCCAGCATTCAGTTATCTGTCCATTCAGTACCCAGGGTCTGTCCACTTGATATGCATCTATTTATATCTCCAGTCGCCTGTCCTTTCAGCATCCGTTCAAACAGCCACCACCCATCCATCCATCTTCCGTGTATCCTTCCAACTTCCCTCCACCCAGCATTCATCCTTCAATCTGCTTACCCAAAATCCACTCAGCACCCTGCCATCCCTGTACCCAACATTCATCCATACATTTAGTCTCCAGCCAATCTCTAGCCGCCCATCCATCCATCTTTCCATCTAACATACCTTCACTAATCTGTCCTTCTATTTATCCACCCACCTAACAATCCATCCAATAGCATTTTTTCCTTGAATATTGGCCTGTATTTTATAAGGAGTTTGATTTATGTGACTCACAGACCACAGTTTGAAAATGAGGCCAAGGCAGTGGGTAGAATTATGTGGCCCCCTCCACAGACGTTGAGGGCAAACACCCTTACCCTTGTGAACTGCAGGATTACAGCTCTCCAGTGCTGCTTCTTTCCCTTCTTGGGAGCATGTTACATACAGAGCTCAGCCTCCCAAAGAAGTGGGCATTGCTTGCACGTCTACTAACATTTACCCAACAGCACCCATCATTTATCTGTCCATCCATCCATCCATCTGTCCATCCATCCATCCATCCATCAGTCCATCCATCCATCCATCCATCCACTCACCCATCTACAATCTATCCACTAGCATTTATCCACCAATATCCTTCTATCTATCCTTCTATCCATCCATCTGTCCATCCATCCGTCCATCCATCCATCCATCAGTCCATCCATCCATCAGTCCATCCATCCATCCATCCATCCATCCATCCATCCGTCCGTCCATCCATCCGTCCGTCCATCCATCAGTCCATCCATCCATCCATCCATCCATCCATCCATCCATCCATCAGTCCATCCATCCATCCATCCTTCCTTCCTTCCATTCATTTATCCATCCATCCACCCACCCATCTACAATCTATCCCCTAGAATTTATCCACAAACATACTTCTATCTATCCTTCTATCCATCCATCCATCCAATCCATCCACCTATGATGCACACAACATCCTTCTGCTGCCTTCGTGGGCAGACTCTCCCCTGGCTGCTGAAGCTATGACAGTAGCCAAGATAACCAGGGCAGGTGCTTAAGAGTGACATGGTTAAGAGCATGGCCTTTGGTTCAAAAAAGCGCTGAATTCCAGGCCCAGCTCTGCCACTTCTCAGCTGTGTGATCTCGGGCACATATGTGCCTTCTCCAAGCCTCACTTTTCAGCTGTAAACGGGTGGATGATGGTCCCTACCTCACAGGGTGGTCGTGAGGGGCAGAGAGAACATTGTCCGTGAAGTACTGAGGGACCGGTGCCAGGCACAGGGTGGGCCCCTGAGCACCGAGAGCTGCCATTGTTCCCGGTTGTGCTCCTTGCTCCGCAGGTGCTGGTGGGGGGCAGGTACGTCACCGTCCTCCTGGACCCGCACTCCTACGAAACGGTGGTCTGGGAGCCTCGCACCAGGCTGGACTTCCACGCCTACGCTGTCTTCCTCATGGAGAGGATTTTTGATGTGCAGCTTCCGCAGTACAGCCCCAGTGACGAAAAGGCCAGGATGAAACTGTGAGTGCTGGAGACGGCGCCTGTGGGGGCCGGGGGGCTGCTGCTACCTGCCCAGCCCACGTCCTGTGTGGGTCGGGCCTCTCTCCACACCAGGGCTCCAGGAAAGACGTCTGTTTTGAATAAACAAACAAAAACAAAACAAAAAAACCCAAAATAATTGGGCTGAAGAACTCTTTACTTCTTAGGAGGCAGCTCTGATTTTAGTGGATAGAGACCAGGTTTGGGTCAGCCTGATCTAGATTCAAGTCCCAGCTCCACCAGCTCCTGGCTTGGTGACTTTGCACCGGTCAGTCCCCCTCCTGAGGCTCTGTTTCTGCATCTATAAAGTGAAGGGAGGTGGGTGGGTGATTAATATGTTTGAGACCATACTCTGTTCCAGGCATCATGCATGATCTCGTTAGTCTCCACAGCAGTGCTGGAGGGAAAGTAACTTATAGCCCCGCTTTACAGAGGACACTGGGGCTCAGAGAAGACAAGTGACTTGCTCTAGGTCACACAGCTAGGAAGTGGCCCAGGTCCTGAAACATAAGGAGTAATTATGTCAACAAGAGGACTTATGAGCACACTTACTCTGCGTTAATCCAGCAAACATCGGAGGACCTCTGTACACTGGTCACCGTCCTAGTTGCAGGGCTGCAGAATGATGCCAACGACCATTTGAAGTCACCTGCCATATGCCAGATGTTTGATAGGCATGCTTTCATATCTGGGCAATAGTCAAGGCGTAGGTATTTTTATCCCTACTTTACAGATGAGGAAACTGAGGCTCAGGGAAGTGAGGTGACTTACCCATGGTCTACTGCTAGTGAGTGGCAGAGCTGGGATTTGAACCCAGGTCTGCAGCCTCCACGGCCCATTCTCCTCCACCCGACATACTGAGGAAATAAGACTCTGTGTCCCCTCTGAAGAGTTCACACAGTCTGAGGGTCATCTTTAGTGATCTGTCTCTAAGAAGAGTAACCTCCTGGAGTTAGGAAAAGCATCTAGAAGGTAGGTTTCTCAGGACTGCTAACCCTGAGGAAAGTGTGAGGTGAACACTGATGGAGGCAGTGCCCCTCTGACCTTGGCTTTTGGGACAGCTGCTAGGAGCATTTCTGAGCCTGACTGTCCTGGGTCCCGTCATTCCATTAGCAACAGGAGTCCACAGTTTGCTGCATCCTACTCCCCCTGCCCAGGGAGGACCCCAGTTTCCTCCAGTGTCTACCCCAAGGGTGTCCAGGAATTTCTCACAAGCCGGCATGGTGTCTTCTGGGCGTGGCTGCCACAGCTGCTGAGGGCTACTGTCTCCATCAAGGACTAGTGTGCTTGGAGTGGGGTCAGGGGAACAGCTGGATCAGGGTCAACTGCTGTGTCTGCTCCCATTTGTTGAGCATTTACAATGTGCCAGGTGCTGTAATAAGCCCTTTACACACATTATCTCCCATGGGTCATGTCTATTGTCTTTCCACAATGTTCCAGCTTGAACATCCAAAAGCTTTTATTACCTGGGAGTTTATGGAACCCCTCTGGAGGCTTTCCCCTATTGAATTATCCAAGAACCTGGGGGCTGAGTCTGAAGGGGGCCATCCTATTTCCAAACAGCAGGTGGCGGCAGAGAGCTGGAGCACCTGAGCAGTTCACCAGCACTGTTCTTGTTGCTGCCACAAGGTGTCGCTGTTGCAGTCGGCTCTGCACCGCCCGCGGACTCTGTTCACGGGCCGCGGTGGTGCCCTCTCTGGTCTAGATCCGCGCACATGTCTCAGAGGGGCCTTAACCTTAGAGACAAGATCCCTCCTTTCTTGGTTTCTAACCACACACTCAGTTATGGTCCGACGTGGATTCTGTGTCGTGGAGGCTCAGTTAAGAGGGGGCTTCTCGCTTCAACCACACTCTCCCAGAGCTGGTTCTCTCCCCAGACTCCTGGGCACAAACTGAGACCAGGTCACTGGCCAGAATCCCGTATTCCTCAGGTCACATTCGCTTGGGGTCATGCCTCATTAGCAGTCTTTGGTCAGGGGATACTTTATCCAAACGTGTCTCCCTAACTGTGGATCTCAAGGAGAAAGGGTTGGTCTCTTAGTTCCTCTCTCCCAGAAGTCTGTGGGCTCCTTACCTGGGCTTGTGTGCCCCGAGGAGGGACAGACTATCCGGGTTAAGAGTTCAGACTCTGGAGTTGGGCAGGTTGGTGTTTCAGTCCCAGCTGTATCACTTACTGGCTGGGTGACTTTGGGCGAGTCACTTTGCTCTCTGAATTTCCATCTGTAAAATGAGTATCATAATAGTAACTGTCATCTCTAGGGTTGTCAAGAGATGAAATGAGATCACTGCACTTAGCACAATAAATGGTAACTATCGTTGTTGTTAATGACACTAGTAATAATAACATCATCTTGTTGAAGCCAGTCTTCCAAAGGCCCCCATTGCCGTGAGGAACTGGAGCCCTGGGACCCTGGGGTCTGGGGGGGAGGCGCCCGTGTGCATCTGTTTCCCTGTGGAAGCTACACTCACTACTCTGCTGCCTGCCCCAGGACTCTCCTCCACAGAGACCTCCAGGCGCTCACGGAAGCCATGTATACCAACCTCCTCACTGTCCTGCTGGGGGACACAGAGGCGGGCAGTGGCTGGCATGAGATGGGGCTCTTCGACTTCTCCTACAGCTTCCTACTCAGGTGAGCGCATGCGCCCCCCGCATCAGAGCCCGCCACTCTGGACCTGGGTCTGCCACAATAGTGGCAGAGGGACCAGGGGGACTTTGTGGGGGGGAAGCTGTTTGGGACACTCAAAGCAAAGACTGCAAGGTGACATTTTGCATCTGGACCCCAGGTGTTCACCTGGCCCAGCCTCTGAGTTGTAAAGGAGACACAGGCCCCAAAAAGGGGCCTCGCCAGTCACCCAGAGAGGGGGTAGCAGAACGAGGCTTCAGAGGCCGTCTTTCCTGTGGACTCCGGCCCTCGGAACCTCACAGACCAGGAAGACAAACTGTTTGGGAGACCAACCCAGGCCTTTAGCTTTTTATCAGACCTTGTAAACTTATATTAAAATTGCACTGCTGAATGTTCCTTCCTTCAGCAGTGCCAGACACTGTTCCAGGCACGGGGATGCAGCAGGGAACAGATGAAGTCCCAAAACTCACAGAGCTGACACTAGTCGGGGAGACAGATAATAAAGACAATTATGTCAGAGAGTGATAAATGCGACAGAGATCTGCAGATGGGGTGATAGGCCCTGGGGGGTTCTTTTAACCGAAAAGGAGGGCCTCTCAGAGGTTCTGGCCTCAGAGTGGAGGCCTGACTACAGGATGCCCAGCATGCCAAGATTCTAGGCAAAGGGAACAGCAAGTGCAAAGGCCCAGGGGTAGGAAGAAGCTTGGCAGGAGGGCCAATGTGGCTGAAGCCTAATGAGCCAAGGGGGTAGGGTGGAGATGAGGGCAGAGAAATTGTGAAACCAGGTCTCACAGAGCCTCAAGGCCACGGAATTTATTCTAAGTAAGACGAGTGACATTGGGGGTTTAACAGGGGTGTGATGTGGTTGGACTTAGAGTTTTAAGAGCTCTCCTTGGCTGCCGGATGGAGACTAGAACATAGGTCGGTGTGTGGCGATGAGAGAGAAGCAGGAGGCTGTTGTGGTTGCCCAGGTGGGAGAACGGTGGCCTGGACCGGGGGCTGACAGGGGAGACGGCGAGAATTGGGGTAGCTTTGGGGGCCGGAGTTGACGGGAGCTGCTGAAAGGTTGGACTGGGGTGGTGGAGGCGGCGGAGGAGCGTGGGCGCAGGCCGCGAGGGAAAGAGCGGCCGTGAGGACAGCTCGCTGATTTTTGGAGCTGCCGTTAGCTGACCAGCATCTCATAAAGGAAAGGACATTTCGACCACTCTAGAAATTTGGAGGGACACAGTTTCAGCACAAAGGACAGGCGTTCGCTGACACTTGTGGGCACACGGGGACACTTATGACACATATGTATGTGCGTGCCTGTGGGCTCAATGTGTGTTAATGCATTTCATCCTCACAACAGCTCCAGGAAGCTGTTGCTTTACAAACCCCATTTGACAGATGAGAAAACTGGGGCCTGGAGAGCCCATGGGGTTGGGGTCATGGCAGGGCTGGTTGCAGAGCCTACACTCTCAAGCATGACCCTTGGTGTGTGAGAGGGACACGTTTTTCCCATTTCACCCTGGAGTGGTGCAGACGCGGTCAAGGCTGTCAGCGGGTTGGGTGCTGGTGGTCTGGGGCACCGTCACTGACGATGGGGAGACTGGGGTCCAGCTGAAACCTCCAGCAAGTTCACAGCACGGCCAGGTCTCCTGGCTCCTGCCGCCCTGAGTCCTTGTGCGGGCAGAGAAGTCAGAGAGTGGCACTGGGGGAGGTGGGGACGACGTGGTGGCAGCTGAGTCTGTTTAGGCCCGTGGTGACAGCAGGCACAGGGCAGGGGTCAGATGTAAATGGACCCCGGTGTCTTCAGGCCCTGAGGCCTCGGCTGGAGCTCCTGCCTCCTGGCTCGGCGGCCTCGGGCCTTTTCCTCGCCATCTGCAGCCCCTGTAACAGAAGGGAAAGGGGCAAGTTGGATTCGGGGACACTGATGTGGAGGTGCAGGTTCTCACGCCCAAACCACCACTTAACCCTCCAACCTGTCCTGTGTGGGCCCCTCGCTCAGAGTCACATCCGAAGTTCTAACCCTGGCCTACAGGATCCTGCATGATCTGCCCCAACCCCTCCTGCCTCATCCCTACCCGTGTTCCCCTCGCTCTCTCCCGTCATCTCTCTGGCCTCCTGACTGTCCCTTGAACAGGCCAGGCACGCTCCCACCTTGAGGCCTTTGCAGTTTCTGTTCCCTTGCCCGAGAATGCTGTTCCTTACATGTCTGCGTGGCTCCTGCCTCCCTTCATTCGAGTCTCATCTCAAGTGTCTCCTCCTCAGAGAGGCCTTCCTGACACCCCATTTACTCTGATGGCCCTCTCTCATTACCCCGTTCCAGCTTCATTTTTCTTTGTGGCTCCTGGCGCCACCTACAGGTCACATGTGTATTTACACATGCAGTTATTTACAGTCCGTCCTCCGCAGTGTTAGGTGTTAATTTGATGAGGAGGCGCCGTAGGAAGGGGCTTCACTTCCACAGCGTGAAACCTGGTCGCCTTCTTGGTTTTCTTTTTGGTTTATTTTTCATTGCCTACTTTTGGTAGAAATATATGTACGGGGAAATGGTTCTCTGCTTTAAGAAGAAACCAGTGCGAGTGGGGTGACAGATGGCAACAGGCGTTTAGCTGCAGTGTCACGGGGACCACTGTGAGGACCCTGCCAGCTCGTCCCTGTCTAGAAGGAGTGGCCGTGACTCCACTCCTGCCCAGGGCTGCCAGGCGGGACTGCGGGCTCCAGGTGGCCATATTCTCTTTTTCATGATGAGATGAGGGGGAAATCCAGATTTTTGTGAATTTCCCCAGATGTTTAGATATACGTTCAGAGCCAGCCCTGATGGCCTAGCGGTGAAAGTTCGGCATGCTCTGCTTTGACCGACCGGGTTCGCTTCCCAGTTGCGGAACCACACCACCCGTCTGTCAGTTGCCATGCTGTGGGGGCTCACATAGAAGAACTAGAATAACTTACAACTGGGATATATAACCATGCACTGGGGCTCTGGGGAGGGAAAAAAAAGAAAAAAAGGGAAAGACTGTCAACAGATGTTAGGTCAGGGCGCATCTTTCCCTGCCAAAAATAATAATAATAATAATAAATAAATAAATAAATATACATTCAGTTTGTTTTTAGGAAAACTCTATTGACCAAACAAAATGCGTTTGCTGGCTGAATCCAGTCTGTGGACTGCACATTTAGCTTCTGCTGTAAGGAAACTGAGGGCATTAGTCTGGGGAAGAGGGACCCGGGGCCTCACACGTTTGGAGGAGAAGGGGAGGGAATTCCTTCTGGGCTGATGCAGAGGCCTGGGTAGGGCCAGCGGGTTAGACGCTGGAAGGAGCTCGTTTCAGCCGTTCTGAAGGAAGGGCTGCTTCCTCTTAGTCCAGTGGATGCGCAGGTTGGGAGCTCTCCATCTCTGGGGACAGGGAATCCAAGGCTGGATGGGGGGAGGTGAGTGGGATGCAGGGGGAACGTGGGACAGTAGCCTGGATGACTGAGCTTGGAATCATGATGACTCCATATTTTCTCCCCAGATCAGTGTTCTCAGGTTTAAGTTCTAACTGTCCACCTACCCACCCACCCATCCATCCATCCACCCAGCCAGCCAGCCAGCCAGCCAGCCATCCCTCCACCCACCCACCCACCCACCCTTCCATCCGTCCACCCATCCATCCGTCCACCCACCCACCCACCCACCCATCCATCCATCCATCCACCCACCCACCCACCCACCCGTCCACCCACCCACCCACCCACCCATCCCTCCACCCACCCACCCGTCCACCCACCCACCCACCCACCCATCCATCCATCCACCCACCCATCCATCCACCCACCCTTCCACCCTTCCACCCGTCCATCCATCCATCCTTCCATCCATCCATCCCCCCACCCACCCACCCATCCATCCATCCACCCATCCATCCATCCAGCATTTATTGAGGGCCTACTATGTGCCTGCACTGTGCGGATGAGGGATAGACTGGGGACTAGACAGGTGTCTCTCGGCCCCCACCCTCCCTCATTCCTGCTTCCACCCTCTCCTTGGGAAAATCTCTGTCCCGGGAGATCCAGGGACTAGGAGAAGTTGACGGGGGCGCAGATCTGGGCTTCAGTGGCGTCTCTGCAGAGGCTCCAGTCCCTCCCACCATGTGGAAAATGTGAAAACCTGTGGTTTCCCTCCCAGGACTGAGGCCAGTGGGCTGGGCTTCTGGAGCCTTCAAAAGTGGCTGGTGGTGAAAACATTTCCTCTGAGACCATTCCTGTGGGCCATGTGTGTGTGGTCTCACACTCGATCCTGTGTCTCATCCTTTCTCCATACTCCCCAGGCCCTGTCCCTCTCCTGCTCAGAACCCCCAGGGCTTTCCAGGTCAAGCCCACCCTTCTCACCATTGCAACCCAGCCCCTGCCCTGCCCCGCCCTGCCCTGTGTGACTGGCCCTGCCAACCCCCAGGCCCCTCCCGCCGCTGTGCCCTCGCACCCCAGCTCCAGCGCCGGGACCAATACCTGGCTGCTCTCCGACCAGGCCGTGCTTGCTCCTTCAGCTCCAGGCCTGTGCCCGGGCTGTGCCCTCTGCCCGAACCCCTTCCCTCTCCCCTTCCCCCTGCTCATCCCGCAGGTCTCAGCTCCGACCCTGCCTCCTCCGGGGAGCCTGCCCTGACTCCCTCTCCAGGGGCAGGAGCCTGATCTCCTGATGGGTGGCCCCCCTCTCGCCCCACTGTCCCCTCACTCGCTCTGCCCCGGCCTCCCCAGCCTCCTCGCTGCTCTGCAGCGCTCCTTTCCTTCCTGGTTCAGGATGTTGGCACCGGCTGTTCCTTCTGCCTGGTGCCCCTCCCTCTGCTCTTCCCACGCTGGCTCCTCATCCTGCGGGTTCCAGCCTAAGCCGTGAGCCCCCCGCCCCCTCGCCCGTTCCAGCTTGCGTTTGTCGCCCCTCCGAGCACCCGCTGACATACTGCTCTTCACCCAGTTCTCTTGTCCGTTGTCTGTCTCCCGCGCTAGAGTGTCCGTCCACTCCGCGAGGACCCTGAGGGTTTTGTGTTTTCTTCACTGCTGACTCCCTGGCCCAGAACAGTCGGGGCGTCGAGTGAGAAAATTAGCTGCTCATTAGGTGAATGAAGAAAAGCTTGTAGGTGCCGTGGGAGGGTTTGGCTGAGACTGTCCAAGGATGACCCCGTGACCCGCTGTTTGCTGCCCCCAGAGCCGGCTACCTGACTCTCTACGGAGTCGAGGCACTGCCACGCACCCCTCAGAGCCAGGCCCAGGACCGCGTCCACTCAGCCGACGTCTTCCACACCTTCCGCCAGCTCGACCTGCTGCTCCCCAAGCTGGCACGTGGCTCCCTGTCAGTGGGTAAGCACCGTGGGGCCCTGGCGGGTGGTGGGGCAGACAGAGGGACCCAGAGGGGGAGTCCACGCTCAAGCTGAAGGAGCATAGGCAACATAGGAGGAAGGACATCTATTGCCCTGGGAGGCAGTGAGATCCCCGTCCCTGGGGGTGTGCGAGAGCACAGTGGCGGGGAGGCAGGGCTTGGACCAGAGCTGGGGCTCCTGGTGGAAATTGACACAGCACAGCTGGAGCGGGGCCTGGGGACCACTCTTGCACGTGTCTCTCGGTGCTCACACGCCCTCGCTGCTCCTAGTTGTTGGCCCTGTGCTTTTATAACGTGGACGCAGCGCGCTGGAGGATTGTCCTGCGCTTCGGGCTGAACTCCACGCCAAGAGCGTCTCCACATCAGTTGGTACAAACCCACCTCGTTCATTTTCGTGGCTACAGAGGGGACTCAGGATTGGTAAAGAGCTTCCTGCTGGATTCAGTGTGCAGGGGCAGTGGGAACCACTGGGCTGCACTGTCCCCTGGCCACTGTCCCCAGTAAGAAGGATCCTCTGGGGCCCTTAGAAGTCCCCCAGCCCCATCCCGGTCCATTTGAATCCGAATCTCCACGGAGGCTGGGAAACTGCATGTTTGACAAGTGCCAGGAGAAGGTTGAGAAATACCGTGTCTGGTCTCAGACACTCGCAGCCAGGCCTAGATTCAGATTCCTAGCCTGCTGCTTCCTTGCTGGTGATTTGGGGCACATTATTTAACTTCTTCTGCCCCAGTTCCTTCCTCTGGAGGGGCAGTTGAGGGGAGTGGTTAAGACAGACTCTGGGCTCAGATGCTTGAGGTGGTTTACCGACTCCTAGGTGGTCTCTCTGTGCCTCGGTGATCTCACCTGCAAAGTGGGGAGAACAGTGAGTTCCTCCTAGAGGGGGCTGTTAGGATTGGCTGAGGCAGCAAGAAAAAACCCTATTTGTGGAGCACTTTCTATGTGCCGGATCCCAGACCAATCATTGTCTCGTTCAGTACTCACAACAGCTCATCACCTCAGTTCCTTTATTTATATTCATATATATTTTTTTAATTTTTATGTATTTATTTTTTTCCCCCAAAGCCCCAGTAGATAGTTGTATGTCATAGTTGCACAGCCTTCCAGTTGCTGTATGTGGGACGTGGCCCCAGCATGGCTGGAGAAGTGGTGTATCAGAGCTCTCCCGGGACCCGAACCCGGGCCGCCAGCATCGGAGTGCGTGCACTCAACCGCTAAGCCACGGGGCCGGCCCTATATTCATATTTAAAATCAAACTTTAACACATTGGAGTGTTTAAATTAGGAAAGACACATATTCTCGTGGTTAACACTTCATAGACGTAGACAGTAAAAAGTAATAATACTCGCTCTTCCAAAGCCAGCTTCCTGTGGAAACCAGTGTGGATGTGCTGATATATATCCCTTCACAGTATTTTGTAGGGGCATTGTATTTTGCAAATAGAGACAAATATACACACCTAGAATGTCTCTCTCTGTATTTACAGAAAGGGATTATATTATTTGCAACTTTTTTTAACCTAAAAATATAGCTACTTTCTCCCCTGTCAATACAACCATCTTCTAGAAGTTTTAGCCAATGCAATTAGATAAGAGAAATCAATTACCGATATAAGAATCGGTAAAGAGGAAATAAAACTCTCCCTGTTTGCAGAGGGTCTGATTCTATACCTGGAAAACCCCAGAAAATCAGTGATAAAACTAACTCAAGCAAAAAAGAATCCAGCAAAGTAGACGGATATAGAATTAACATAAAAAATACATCTTTCTAGCCCCTGCATGTCAGTATTTAGGCAGCCATCCCCCTCCAATGGATATTTATACTTGTTTCCTTTTTGTGTGTACGTGGCTATTGCAGTAATTCGTTGTACTGGTATCTCTTCTACCATCTGGTGATTTTATTTCTCTCTGACAGTTTCCTGGAAGTGGGTTTGCCACATCAAAGGGCGTACACATTAAAATTTTTATTAGCTATTGCCACATCATTTCCAAAACGATGGAGAATTCATATGCCTCCCCAAAGTGCAGGAGCCTGCTCATTCCCCACCAGATTTACCAGTCTTTCCATTTGTTTCTTAATCTGATGGGCAGAGGCGGGTAACTTGTTGTTTTAATTTGCATTTTCCCAGCCTTGCCAAGATGCAGTTATCAGCCTTTAAATCCTTGCCGATCTGATGGGCAAAGAAGGGCATCTGGCTTTATGGGCATTCCCTGACGGCTTCTTGTATCGCACCAGCTGTTTGCTTTTTCTCTCTGTGAGTTGCCTATTGATGTCTCATATCCTTTTAGAGGTAACTCTATCTGTTTGAATCCTGCCATCAATGCTTGGAGGCTGGTATTATGCCCACTTTGAAGATAAGGCTGAAGCTCAGAGAGGTGAAGTCACTTGTCTTAGGTGGCAGAGCCAGCAAAATGGAAACTTGTTCTGATTGCAAAATCCTGTGTGAGAACCACCTGACACATCCCAGAACCGACTGCTTCTCCAGGAAAGAGTGGTTTCTTCATTGCCCTTTCCTCCATACAGATGGTCCGGGGTTGTCCCTGTACATGTAGAAGGGGACCCTCCGTCATTCTGGGAGCAGCCCTGGTTGGGGGTATAGGAAGGCTGCATTTCCCAGTGTGGGCAGCAGGTGCCGATGTTGGGGAAGGTTTCTCATGTCGGGGCAGGAGGCTAGTGGGCAAAGTAGCCCTCAGACCTTGCTGTGGGGCAGGTGAAGCCCTGCGGCCTCTTTGTCAGAGCGATTTGGCAGAACCTATCAAAACATACGATGCACGTTCCTTTGATCCTGTACTGCCACTTCCAGGAATTATCCTACAGAAATGCTCGCACGTGTTTACAGATACACAAAGATATTCATTGCCACGTTGCTTGTGACAGCCAACTCTAGGAACAACCTAAATGTCCACCAGTAGGGCTGATGAAATAAATCATGCATTCATGTAAAGGAAAACCATGCGACTGTAAAACAGAATGGGATGTACTGCTATAGGATGAAACCTACTGTTATGAAAAAGGTGCAGAACAGGGGGTATATGGTGTTTCTTTTCAAATGTGGGAACATGTATAGATTTTTGCCTCTGGGAAGGCTGGGACAGGATTGAGAGAAGCTTACGTTTTACAGTATGCCCATTTGAACTCTTAGAGTTTCTTTCTTTCTTTTTCTTTTATTATTATTATTATTTTTTACCATTTGTATGCATTATTCCTCCTCCACTTTTAAAAATATAAACATATTTTAAAAGAAAAGTGATGCTTTTGGGGACCCTTAGACCATTGAGTCTGGTGCTTCTCATACAATAGGGAGTTGGGGGCAGTAGGGAATTAAATAGAGCCCCAAGCTAAGCATACTGCTTCTTTCTGGAATATTCATTTCACTGGATTATTGGGGGGGGCTGTTTTATTTGAATATTGTTTTTGGGGAAAAGGCACTCTTATATTAAAGAATCATAGAGTCTAATGCAAAAATAGAATGCATTTTAAAGGTAAAAAACAAGACTTTAAAGACATCCCCAGGGGGGCCTCTCTGGCCTGTGCCATCAGGTCTCCAGGGGATAGAGGGGTTTCCAGGGGAAAATTGGAGAGGCACTCAGGCCTGGGCCCCTCGTTTTACAGATGAGGAGACTGAGGCCCAGAGATGGACAGGGCCTGGGCCAAGCCCACACAGCATGGGAGGTCTGGGATTCTCCTCCCTCCAACTGCCTTACCAGTCACACGGGCCTGGCCGTTCTATTCACAGCATTGAGTCATTACACTGGGGCTGATCAACAATACCTTATAATGATGGCAAGAATCTAGCAAGTACAACTTACCAAACCCCTATCAGCACCAAGCCAGTTCTGTGTGTGATCTTTTTGAATCCTCCTAATGATCCTATGAGCCAGGTTGCCCCCATTTTACAGATGGGGAAACTGAGGCTCAGCGATACAAAGTGATTTGCCCAAGATCATCCTTCTAGGATGAGGCAGAGCTGGGATTTCAACCTGGGTCTCTCTGGCTGCGGACTCTATGCTCTTTCTTTCACAATTTATTATTGTTTCTTAATTACAGAAATAATATGTGAATACATTCTCCTGGGACTAATAATGCTAACATTCATTAAGTTTTATTTAATTATATAGTTGACGTTTACTAGGCCTGTGCCAGGCATCACTCTTCGTGCTTTATATGTTGACACATTCAACCCCATGTGGGGGGTATTCATTATCCCAATTTACAGGTGAGAGAACTGAGGTGTGGAGAGGTGGAGGGGACTTCACTGGGCTCCCTGCCTCTTATTTAAAAAAAAAATCAAATATGACACAAAAGGGAAATTCTCTTTTGACCACACCCTCTCTAAATCTATCCCCAAGGTAGCCATTGTGATCAATCTGGTGTTATCCTTCTAGAACAGTGGTGGCCTGTGGAAATAGAATGCAAGCCGCATGCGTAATTTTAAATTTTCTATGAGACACATGACAAAAAAGAAAAAGAGGAAATCAATTTTAATAATATATTTTCTTCGACCAAGTATATCTAAAATATTAACACTTCAGCATGTAATCAATATAAAAATTATTAATGAGATATTTTGCATTTGTTTCTCATACTAAGACTTTGAAATCCGGTGTGTATTTTTCGCTCACAGCACACCTTAATTCGGGCCAGCCACGTTTAAAGAGCTCAAGAGCCATATGTGGCTTGTGGCTTCCCTATTGGACAGAGCAGTTCTAGATCTTTCTCCACACATTAAGCTACAGTGGGAGCCCAAACTATACTGTGATCCCAAATATATACAGCAAACCCCTGTTTTCCCAGTGAAAAGTTTTCCTGTTTTCATTTTGTGGTCAACCTAAACAGAAATAATTAGGATGGAAACGAAATAAGCTTTTCCTTATCGAGGTTGCTGAACTCCTAGCTCAGCTCACACGTTGCGTAAACTAACCGTTGAGAAATGTCACTTTCTTCCCACTCTCACGTTTCGGAAAGGCGTTTTATTCAGACTCCACCTCTGACGTCAGCGTCCTGCCCAGCAGCAGGGTCCCAGGCTGAGTCGCCAAACTCAGTTTTCCAGAACCCCCGCTTCTTCACTCCAGTATCATCTGTTTGAGATACAGAGTGAACTTTTGAATCTATATATAATGTTTCGCTGGAAATTTTGTATTGGGGGAGGTGCCAGATTTTGTGTATGTTTCACATGGTTCAAACATTGAAACTATAAAATAGGAACAGTGAAAAGTCTCCCTCCTTTTATGCAAATGCAAGTGAATCCGACTATATTCTTATTTTTCTCTTTTTTCTACAAATGCACGCCGTGCACACTGTTGCGGGCACTTTGCTTTTTCCTGCGATATGTAGTGGCAGTGTATCTCCTGTGAGATGTAGTGGGTGCACTTCACTGTTCTAAGGACTCTACAGATGTTAACTGATTTGATCCATGGATGAAATCACTGCTATAATTTTTTTACTTTTTTTCCAGTCCGATTTTTTTTTATACAACACCATCTTTGGCTCATTTGCCAAATGACATTCACATACCTCCCTCTTTTTTTTTTTTTAATGGTGATAAGATATGCGTAACATAAAATTGACCATTTTAACCAGTTTTAAGTATGCAATTCAGTGGCAATAAGTACATTCACAATGTCGTGTAACCAGATCGTTATCTATTTCCGGAAGTTTCTCATCGTCTCAAACAGAAGCTCTGTGTCCATTAACCAGTAACTCCCCATCTCCCCCTCCTCTCAGCCCCTGGTGACCTTTATTCTACTTTCTGTCTCTATGAATTTGCCTATTCTAGGTACTAAATATAATTGAATCATACAATATTTCTCCTTTTGTGTCTGGTTTATTTCACTTAGTGTAATGTTTTAAAGATTCATCCATGTTGTAGCATGTGTCAGAATTTCCTTCTTTTCTAAGGCTGAATAATATTCCCTTGTACATATATACTACACTTTATTTATCCAGTTCTTCTGTTGATGGACCCTTGGGTTGTTTCTACCTTTTGGCTGTTGTGAATGGTGCTGCTATGGACACGGATATACAAGTATCTGAGGCCCTGCTCTCAGTTCTTTTGAGCATATATCCGGAAGTGGAATTGCTGGATCATATGGTAATTTTGTTTAACTTTTTGAGGAGCTGCCAACTTTTCCACAGTGACTGCACCATTTTACGTTCCCACCAGCAATGCACAAGGTGCATTCCTTTTTTCCACATCATTGCTTATTATTTTACTTTTTTTTGATACTAGCCATTCTATTGGGTGTGACGTGGTCTCTTATTGTGGTTTTGATTGGCATTTCCCTAATGATTAGTGACGTTGAGCATCTTTTCCTATGCTTATGGGCCACTTGTATATCTTCTTTGGAGAAATGTCTATTCAAGTCCTTTGCCCATTTTTTGATTTGGGTTTTTTGTGGGTTTTTTGGCTGTTGCCGTTGAATTGTAGGAGTTAGTTATATATTCTGGGCACTGGACCCTTATCAAGTATATGATTTGCAGATATTTTCTCCCATGCTGTGGGTCGCGTTTTCATGCTGTGGGGCTTTTTGAAGTCATCCTTAGAAGCTGTGTTTACAGGGATATTCGAGACCTGTGGTTCTACTGTCAGACCTCAGGAATGCCAGTCATTTCTAAATCTGTGTTAAATTTCCTTGCCTCCTTTGTTAGCTGTCCCATCAGATGACTCCTGTTAGCATCCAGAACTAGCATCCACTGAGCTGGCCTCACCGCTTCCTGTGTCCTGCACTCACCTGTTTAAAATCTCTGCATGCCCGGGCCCCGCCCCCAGAGAGTCTGCCAAGATTGGTCTCAGGGGGGACCTGGGCATCCAGAGATTTAAAAGCTCCTGGATGATTCTCCAGTGCCCCAAAAGTTGGGAAACACAGGAAAGTAATGTATTTCAGATGAACAATTAGGCTCATCACTTTAAATGGAGAAGTGTGTCACCTGAAAAGGTGTCTAGAGGTTGTGGAAAAGCATATGGAGCATATTATTTGAAAATGTAACTAAAATACTTAAAAAAAATAAGTTTAGCCTACATTTTACACTCTTTCAAATACTCTGTAATATGCAGCCAGGTTTAGAACAACTGGGTGGATGTGTCTTCCTGTTAACACTGCTTTGTGGTTCAAAAAAGTAGGTAAGAGAGTTTCTAGTGCTTTGGAACTTTGTAGCAACCCAAAATGACTTCCGCTTTTCCAAGGAGTGATTTTGGAAAAACCAAATCTTATGTTTGTGCATATGTATGTAAATATAGCATCGTCTTGTAGCATTAACACAGTATATAAATAATCAGTACCTGGCTTTATACCCTCCACAGTCTGCCCTCGTGGGCCCTCTAGGTCTGTACATAAAGAACTTTCTCATTTGTTCTCATTGCTGCGTGGTTTTCCAGAGCACAACACGCCGTTGTTTATTTAACGGTGATTGTGAACTGGTGACCCGTGGGCCAGAGTTGGCCTTCAGAAATGCTTGTGTGGCCTGCACAGTGATTAAAAATGTCTTACTCAGATGCTAACCTTAAAAACACAAGAAGATTCTACAGGAACTTCTGGGTTTTCAGCGTCTTTTGAAAACTCAGGCTCCCTGGCTGTGCTGGGCCATGTTTCTCCGTTGGGCCTGAGGGGCTGGTCAGTGAGCTGAGTAGGTACCGCCCCGACCCTCCCCTTCCCTACGGGCCCCTTCCTGCCCTCCCACTTGACCTGCCTTCCCTGGAGGCAGTGGGATTGGAGACCCCGGAGCAGTCTGTTCCCTCTCGATGGTCGGCTGGGCGGTGTCTGACGTCTCCGGAGTGGAGCTGTGCCGAGCCTGCTCGTGTGGTCTCCACGTGCACGTGGCCTGGCGTTGCTCGGCTCAGACCCTGGGGCGGGAGACTGCTGCTCGGCGTTTCATGTCCCTTCCCCTGCTGTGTAAGGAAACGCCGTTCAGGCAACATGTATTTATTGAGCAGCTACTATGGGCCAGGTGCTGGGGACACAGGGGTGAATGCAACAGACAGGCCCCTCGCTCCTGTCCACTGAGGTGAGACAGGCAAGAAGCAAGTCAACGCTTAAAGGGCTTCCCTGTAGCCTCTCTCCCACAGGAACTCCCAGGGCTGGTGGCCCGGACTGCGGGTGGATCTGTAACCACCCCCTTTGTGCTCTGTCCCTACAGGGGATAAGGACCGGGCATGCAAGGTCAAAGGTCACCTGTGGAAGCTGTTGTCCCCAGCCAGGCTGGCCGTCCGGGCGCACAGGAGCAGCTGGCTGGAGAGTTACCTGCTGCACCTGGAGGAGATGGGCGCGTCGGAGGAGATGCAGGCGCGGGCGCTGCTGCTGCAGCTCTGGGCCACGCAGGTGGGCATGCGCGTGCGCGCGGGTCCGGGCAGGGGTGTGTGTGTGTGTGCGCGTGCGCGTGCGCGCACACGTGCACATGTGTGCTGTCAGGCACACACCGGTGCGTGGGTGAGTGCACACGTGTGCCTGCATGGGAGCGTGGGTGTGCATTTGTGAGCGTGCATCAGTGTGAGTGTGCATGTGGGTGTGCACACACCTGGCTGTCTGCCCAGTTCCCTGCCTCTGTTAACTGTGACACAGTCTCATGAGCAGGATCATTCATTCAATATTCATTTTTTTTTAATTTGGAAAAATGTTAGACTTCTAGAAAAGTTTTATGAATAATAATGAACTCTTATATACATTTCACTTTGATTCTTCAATTTTTAACATTTTACCACATTTGCTTTCTGTCTCTCGCACTGTGATTATTTTATTGATTTATTTGCAAATAAGTTGCAGACATTGTGACTATCTACCCCTAATTACTTCAGCGTGCACCTCCCAAGAGCAAGAATATTCTCCTCCACGACCACAGCACAATGACCAAATTCAGGACACCTGACCCAGATATGGGGTCATGATCTAATTTACATCCATATTCCAACTCCGCAGCTGTTCCAGTAATGTCCTTCATGGCTCATCTTGGTCCAGCATCCAGTCCAGATCACGCGGTACATTTAGTCATCCTGCCTTTTTAGATTTCTTTAATATGGAACAGTTTCTGTGCCTTTCATTGTTTTTCATGACCTTGACATTATTGAAGTGCAGACCAGTAAATCTGAAGAATCATTTAAAAGTTCTTGCTTTGTGTTGCTTATGTTTTAGCTGGGGGTGGGGGTGGGGCAGACAGGCATGGAGACCGCTACAGGGTGTTTTTAGATGCTGATATGCAGGATATAAAACCAGGTCATGAATAGAGAGATCCTGGGGGTCCACTCTAGCCAGGTGGTCAGGAAGGCCTCTCTGAGGAAGAGCTATTTGAGCTGAGCCTGGATGATAAGAAAGAGCTGGATTTGGGGACTTGGGGAAGATGTGGGGATAGAGTATTCCAGGCAGGGGAAACAGCAAGCGCAAAGGCCCTGGGGTTGGGTCACGCCACGTGTTTGGGCAACAGCAAGGAGTGGAGTATGGCTGATGCAGAGTGAGGAGGGGAGGTGGGACTGAGGGACGAGATCATGGAGGGCCTTGTGGGTCCTAGTAAGTGGGGACTCGGGGTTTTCTCTGGGTGATGTAGGAGCCCTGGGAGGGTTCTGAGCAGAGGAGGGACAGGATCTGAGGAGCAAGGGCAGAGCAGGGACACCAATGAGGAGACAATGCTGCCAGGACTGGGGGTAGCCATGGAGGTGATGAGGAAGTGGATAGCTTCTGGAAACAAAGGGAAGACAGCACCGGTGGATTTGGTAATGGACCGGCTATTGGAGTGAGAGAAGGCAGGCTGAGGATGCTGCCTCTCTGGGCCTGGCTCTTGCCCTCTCCCCGACCCTGAGGCCCCCCCTTCTCTTGGTGTCGCCCCTGCAGTGACAGGTGCACAAGCTGACATTTCTGGGTAATTCCTCTCCCATCGACTTGCAACTTATTTTTAGTTTTCTCTCAGAGCCATTAACTGCCCTTGCCGGCAAAGACTGGCAAGGGCGGGGCTGGGTTTAATCAGCAGTTGGGGCCCCATTAGTGCCTAATAACATATTTGTGGGCAGAGACTTGGAGCTCCAAACTGTCCCCAGAATCCCTTGCAGAAATGACCTCTGTCAGCGGAACTGGACGCTGGCCTGGGGGCTTGAGTGGCCAGAAGTCCAGGGCACAGCCTTTGGCGGGGCCGGGAAGACTGGGCAGGAGGTGGGGACGGGACGTTCTCTCAGGCTGAGTTGTCGTCCAGAACTCAGCAAGTGGGAGACCTTTCGAGAGCTCGAGTCCCCAGAGTGGGGCCGAGACACTGCGTGGCCCAGTGGCTTCAGGCACAGGCTCTGTGACCAGCCTGCCTGGATCTGAATCCTGACTCTGCCCCTTCCTAGCAAGTCACTCACTTAACTTTTCAGTGCCTCAGTTTACTCCTTTGTAAAGTGGAGACGGCGGCACCTTCCTCAAGGTGTTGTGCTGAGGATGCAAGGAAGGGACACGTGAAATCCTGTAACCGTGCCTGGCAGATAACTAACCAGAGCTCGGTAAACATATTCACAAATATTTAGTGAGGGCCCACCGTGTGCCAGGCATTGTTCTAGAAGCTGGGGACAGAGCAGTGAGCAGAACAAAGATCGCTGCCCTTATGAGCTGACATTCTGGTGGAAGAAGACAGACAATTAATAAGTATATAAAATATATTAGAGGTAACAAGTTCTATGGAGAACAGGTAAAGCAAGGGAGGGGGCTACTTCATATGGGGGGTTGGTCAAGGACAGCCTCACCAAGAAGGTGATATCTGAGCAGAAACTCGAAGGAAGTGAGGGAACGAGCCATGTGGATATACAGGATGAGGGCATCCAGGCAGGGGGCAGCAGGTGCAAAGGCCCTGAGGTGGGGATGAGGGGCATGTGGCAGGGAGGTAGCAGGTGCCAGACCACACAGGGCCCTGTAGGTCATGGGGAGGACTTTGGCTTTTTCTCTGAGACGGGAACCCTTTGAGGGCTCTGAGCAGAGGAGCAATATGGCCTGCCTTCTGTTTTAAGGGGTCATTCTGGCTACATTGCTGAGAATAGACTGTAGGAGGTGGGGAGTGGAGGCGGGGAGGCCAGGGAGGAGGCCACTGCAATATTCAGGCATGAGAGGATGGTGCTGGACCAGAGGGCAGGGGAGAGTTATAGCACTCTGGGTGTATTACCAGGTCAGTGGACGGGACTTGCTGTTGGACAGGACATTGAGAGGGCATCAACAGGATGGCTCCAGGTTGGGCCTGAGCAGCAGGGAGGATGAAGTTGCCATTAACAGCTGAGGAAGATGGTGGAAGGAGCAAGTTTGGGGAGAATATCGGGGGTTTCGTTTGGGGCATGCTGAGTTTGAGATGGAGAATGGGTGGGGAGGAGCGTCTGGAGAAAAGGCGAGTCTGGAGTTCAGGGTCAAGGTCCAGGCTGGGAGTTGACGGCGTAGAGATGGTGGTTAAAGCCACTGGGCTGGACACTACCGGGGGTGAGGGTGGGTGGAGAAGGGGGCTGAGCTGGGCCTCTCTGGGTGTGCGGGTCAGAAGATGAGGAGGAGCCAGCAAAGGAGACCAAGGGGGAGCGGGGGTGGGGGTGGGGTGGGGGAAGAGCCAGAAGGGAGCACGGCCTGAAGGCTGGTGCAGAAAGTGTTCCGAGAGGTTGGGAAATGGTGGCTGTGATTGCTGCTGTCAGATCAGAGTGGAGTTGGGAAAAATAATCTTGAAAAATATCGAGCACCTACCACGTGCCAGTCATCCTGTTGAGCGCTTTACAAACATCATGTCATAGGCTCCTTGCAAAGGCTCCATAAATCCAGAACCCCAGAGCCTGGGTCGATCCAGGAGCCTAGAAGAGGACCTGGTGGGCTGAGATCTAAGGTCCAGGCAGAGAGGAGAGGCCGGCTCTCAGGGGACGTGGCTTGGGGTGGGCAGAGGGAGGAGAGTTCACGGAGATCTGCCCCAGCAGGCCTGTCGGTCCAGGCTTCCCTCCCACCTCTGGGCTGTTCGTCAGCCGGCAGCCCTGGTGGCCCTGGTGATGCCCAGACTTCCTCGGCCCTATCCGTCAACTTTCATCCTTCTCTCCCTTCCCCACCTCTGGCTCGGCCCTCAGCCCTGATCCTATCCTCAGCCGCCATGGCCCCACGGCCCCAGGAACTCCTGGGTGGCTCTGCGGGGGTGGGGAGAGGGGACTGTGGGAGCCACAGGGGCACCGGGGCTGCAGACAACACAGCTGAGACAGTGACCACGGGAGCTGAGGGTCCCTGAGGCCCTGCGCCCTGGCATGGAAAGCATGAGCAGAGTCCCGGTCAGACAGCCGGGTGGAATCCCAGCTCTGCCGCTGGCTACTTGTGTGACCTTGAACAAGTCACTTGGCTTTTCTGGGCTTCAGTTTCACCGTCTGTAAAGAGGGGGTAACGAGTAATAGCCGTGTACAGGATTGGGGGTTTTTTCTTCAGTAGTTTTATTCTGAGATAGTTTTGGAGTGTTGAAGAGTTGCACAGATAGTAGAGTTCCCAATACCTTCACCCGCTTCCTCTGACGTGAACATCTTACAGAACCGCAGTGCATTTATCAAAACCAAGAAATTAGTGTTGGCACATCTATTAACTAAGAGGCCATACTTCACTCAGATTTCCCCAGTTTTTCCACTAATGCCCCTTTTCTCTTCCAGGATCCAATCCAGGGTACCACATTGCATGCAGGGTAATTTTTTTTATTCCCTTAAAATTTTTTTCACAAAAAAATGAGAAGGAGTGTAATCTGTGGTCTCCATCGCTCAGCTCTGCTCTCCTCTGGGGTGGCTCCAGCCTCAGACGGGCTTCCCCAGGTGGTGCAGCGACAGCCACCAGCTGCTCCTGGCCATCTGGCAGTCCCCTGTGGAGGAGGGCTTCTCTTTCCTGTGAATTCTAGCACAAATCCCAAGTCTGCCCCTCATTGGCCCAGCCCTGGTCACGTGTCCCCTCTGAGTCCATCACTGGCAGAGTAGCCGGCCTGGGTCACGTGGCCACACCTGAGGTGGGGGGGGGCAGCCCCAGATGATCTACGGAGGTGTAGAGTGAAGTGGAGGTGGTTCTCTGAAGGCCAATGGGGTGCTGTTACCCAAAAGGGAGGGAGCAGCGGGGCAGGCGGGCTGCAGGTGTCCCCCACTCCCACTGACTGACAGTGCGGGCGGGAGGCCTCAAGACAGCGCACGTGAGTCGCCCAGCACCGGGTCTGGCCCCAGTGAGCGCCCCCTGGAGGTCAGCTCCCGCCTGTGAGCATCCCCAGTCACAAACGATAGAACAGGCGCTGCTGTGCTCTGGTGATGGAGCAGGTGAGGCACTTTGGCTGCAGTGGGAGAAAATGAGGTTAGACCAGAAATGTCCTCCTGGGTAAACTGAGGCAAGACCCCAAGGGAGAAAGCTCAACTTCCAGGATAGTGAATTCAGAATCTCTTATGGTTGTGCGATCACACAGACACACGTGCGTGCAAACACACACACACACACACCCATCTGTGCAGCTGGGTGGAAGGCGGTCTTTGTCACCTCCCTAACTTGCCACAGCTTTTTCCTGACAGCAGGGATAACTGAGCAGCCTCGTGTTCCACTCCTGCTTTGTAATTAATGAACAGTGGCCCCCATCTGACCCCTCAGGCAAGATAAAATGGCTTTGGCACTGAGTTAACCCAAAGCTGAATAATTTATCACCTACGTTCCCCTGGCTATTTAAGTGATGGACAGCAAGTGACCTTGCTTGTCTCCGCCAGACCTGGGAAGCTGGAGGAAATCTCAGAAAGAGTCCAAGGCCCCCACTTGTTCTCAAACCCAGGGGAGGGGCCGGGGGGAGGAGGAGACCACTTCTGAGCACCTACTCTGTGCCCAGCACAGTCTCAGCGAACCCTTGTGGCCGCCCCAGGAGTGGGCACGTTATTATCCCCATTTTACCAAGAAGGAGTCATCGGGAGTGGGGAGCTGGGATTTGAACCCAACTCTGCCAGGTCCCAGCCCTCCTCCCAGGCTGCCTTGGAGGCCCTCGGCCAAAAGGAACACAGATTTTTATTTGACAGATGCCACTGAGCCCCCGCTATGTGCTTGGCAGGGGTAGGGACGGGGAGTGCTTAGTGTTCCTTTCCAGTAGCAGGCATGACAATGGTGCCTGCTCAATGGGAGGACTGAATGAGGGAACGTGGCACCTCCTTGGTGCTGACTTCATCACAAAAGCTAAAGAAAACGAAAGATAGAAAATCTGTTTCACCATCGTTGATGCTTTGGTGCATTTCTTTACTGACTTTTTCCGTATGTTTTTCTTCTGTGGTTAAGATCATGCAGTTTTTTTAATCCAGCTTTAATTTTACTTAATATTGTGTCATGAGCATTTTTCCATGTCATTGCAGGTCACTGTAAAAATCATTCACTTTTGTTTCACGTAAAAGGAGTGCATCCATTTAAAAAATTCAAACAGTTTCAAAGGACATATGCAGCGAAAAGCCAGTCTGCCCTCCCTGTCCTCCCATCCTCCCAGCTTCTGTCCCAGAGGCAACCTCGGTTGCCAGTTTCTTGTGTCTTCTTCTAGAGATGGTCTGTGCTTCTTCTTCTCTATCCCTCTTGAAACATCCACACAAATGGAAGCGCGCTGCGCCCCTGTTCTGCATCTTGCTATTTGCGTACTTTAGTGCATCTTGGCTGCAGTCTCATACCAATATGCGCAGAGCCAGCTTCTTTTTGATGCCTTCCTGTACCGTCTTCTTCTGGCTGGATCATCATTTATCTCATTGATCTCCTATTGTTAGACATTGAGGTTGCTTTCAGTCTTTTACTGTTAGGTCAGCGCTGCTATAAACATCCTTGTGCAAATGTGTTTTTGTCTGTGTGCAATTATGTCTGTAAAAGAATGACTGGGTAAACGTGATATTTAATGACTATTTAGTATTTCTTATTATGATTGGATAGGATAGTCATTTATGGTAGACACAAATCTTCCCCAAATTGAGGTCAGGTGGTATTCACCCGTGTCTCGTTTAAGGGTGCCCCATACACACTTTAGTTACGAGCTGAATACCTGAGTATTAAAATGTTCAACCAAGGCTGAAGTCTTGGAGCAAGAAATTCAATCCATTTTCCTAATTATTTAACTATTGGGAAATTTTAAATAATTTTTGTTCAACAAATCACTAGCTTTCACGGTCATCATTGACTATCGCTGCTTTGCTTTGTACGTACACAATCCTCAAATATTTGAAAGCAAATATTCAGATACTGTATCAGTTCGTTATTGTCGCGTTAACAACCAACCACAAAAACCCAGTGGCATACACGATGAGCGTTTATGTAACTCACGTGTCTGTGGGTCCACTGGGGGTCAGCTGGTCTAGACTGGGCTCCGCAGGAGAGCGCAGCTCTGCTCCCTGTGTCTCTCATCCTCCTCTTGGGACCAGCGGGCCAGCCGAGTGAGCGGAAGCACACAGGTCTCTCAAGGCCCAGACTGTGAGCTGCTGGTCTGTCAATTCTGCCTCATTCTGTTGGCCCAAGTAAGTCACATGGCTGAGCCCAAATTCAAGGGGCCGGGGAAATACACTCTGCCCCTGTAATGGGAGGGAGTGCAGAGTCACACGGTAAGGGGCATGGATGCAGGGAGGGGCAGACAGTCAGGGCCAAGGATGCAGTCATCCTCAGATGTTAACTATAATCTGAATGGACACACTTTGTTCCTGTTACTGATAGTGTTTTGCTGATTAGCTATGAAGGTTACCTACGTGACCTCAGACCAGTGATTTTGCTCAAGGTCAGGGATGCCAAGAATGGCCTTAAAGTAGGCGTTGGGCTACGCCAAAGCCACAAAGCATATTTTGGCTGTGTCCTGTCCTGCCTAGATGTCTGGCAGGGGTGGGAACCTACTGATCCCCGTGCCTTGGCCAGGGCTGTGTCCGTGGCACAGACCAGCCAGCTCTCACCCCACGTTTGCTGTCTGGATGGGGCTCCTTCTCATTGCAGGGGAATATGGGTCCTGCCGCCTTCTGGCTCCTGCTTTTCCTCCTCAAGAATCCCGAGGCCCTGGCTGCCGTCCGTGGAGAGCTCGAGCATGTCCTCTTGCAAGCGGAGCAGCCTATCTCGCAGATGACCACCCTCCCACAGAAGGTTTTAGACAGCATGCCTGTGCTTGGTGAGATGGCCAGACCCTCCAAGATAGCCCCAAAGACCGGGTCATCATGGGCCCCCTCAGCCCTCCCCAACATGGGCTCTCATCGTCCAGGGTCCGTCCGTGTCCGCTGACCTAGGCTCCCCCTGGGCCTCCTATCTTAGACTTGCCACTTTGGTTGCGGGTGGCAGAAAACCTAACTTAAACTGGCTGAAGCAGAAAAGAGACTTTATTTGGGGCATGTAACTAAAAAGTCCAAAGGTATCTGGCTTCAGGCATAGATGGATCCAGGGACTTTAGCAATGTCCTCAGGACTCCGTCTCTCTCCATCTCTCAGCCCTGTTTTCTGCTGGGATGGCTCCAGTCTCAGGCTGGCAAGATGGCTGCTAGCAGCCGCAGGGTGACATGTTCTCGGCCTGTGAGGGTGTGCTTCTCTGCAACATTCCTACCCAAAGTCCCAGGAATGTGTCTCATTGGCTCTTTTGGGTCATATATCCATCTTGAACCAATCATAGGATTCAGAGGGTTGGGATGCTCTGATTGGCCAATCCCAGGCCAATCCCAGGAGTCGGGGGTGAAATCAACAGCCTAACCCCTGAGAGTGGGAGAGGAGTGGCCCCCAGAGGAAAATCGGGAAACTGTTTCCAGAAGGGGAGTGTATGCTGGACAGGCAGAAACAACCAATATTGGTGGCCCTGCTCTCTCCCTAGCCTTCTCTGATATCTCCCTAGCTCCCACCTTCCCTCACAGCTTTTCCTCTGGTCAGACGCAAACCCTCACGTCCAAGGTCTCTGAGGGACGGTAGCAATCACATCTCATCACCTGGCCTTTTTTGCCTCAGTGCGACAGTGGGCAGGTCGTGCACTGTCTCTGAGCCTCCCTGCTTTCCTCTGTAAAATGAGGGCTGAGGGTGGCATTGGAGTGGGTGAGAGGACCTGACCCTTCCCTGTCCCTGCCCCTTGCAGACAGCGTGCTGAGTGAGAGCCTCAGGCTCACGGCCGCGCCCTTCATCACCCGCGAGGTCGTGGTGGACCTGGCCCTGCCCATGGCAGACGGGCGGGAATTCAACCTGCGACGTGGTGACCGCCTCCTCCTCTTTCCCTTCCTGAGTCCCCAGAGGGACCCGGAAATCTACACAGACCCAGAGGTAAATGGCATGCCAAGGACGGAGGGAAAAATCAGTGGCTTCGGGATCAGTGAGATCTGAGTGGCAGCGCAATTCTGCCCTTTGTTTGCTGTGTGACCTTTTCACCTCTCTGTGTCCCTGTTTCTTCACCTGTGAAATGGACCTCATAATAGCACCTGCCTCACAGGGTTGTCAGGAAAATTAAATGAGATCCTGTAGGAAAGGCTTTCACAGCACCTGGCATACACGGAGTACTTTGTAAGTGACACCTGAGCAAGTTTCTTTTTTTCAGAATGTTATAATGTCAGCTTCTCAACACGTTTTCCTCTCCTTAGACTTCGAGATGGGGCAAACTTTCACAATTGCTAATAGATTTGGGTGCCTGCTATATGCCGGGCCCTGTGCTATACATGTGCTCATCCATCCACACCTCCATCCATGCACCCATGCACCCATCCACTCACCCATCCTCCTACCCACCCACCCATCCATCTTCCCACCCATCCATCCTTCATCCACCCATCCATCCATCCACCCATCCATCCATCCATCCATCTACCCACCCAACCACCCATCCATCCATCCATCCACCCACCCATCCATCTACCCACCCATTCATCCTTCATCCATCCATCCATCCACCCATCCATCCACCCACCCACCCACTCATCCACCCATCCACCCATCCTTCATCCATCCATCCATCCACCTATCCATCCATCCACCCATCCATCCATCCATCCATCCATCCATTCTCCCACCCACCCACCCATCCATCCATCCACCCATCCACCCATCTATCCATCCACCCGTCCATCCGTCTATCCACCATCTATCCATCCACTCATCCAGCCACCTATCCATCCATCCATCCGTCAACTCACCCTTCCATCTATCAATCTATTCACCGGTACATTCACCTATCCTTCCACCCACCTTTCATTCAGCACCTACTCTGTGCCCAGCCCTGTACTCAGAAACAATCCTCACGTTACCACTCTACGATGTAACCAAAGGAAATGGACATTCTCTTTGTGAAAAACAATTTTTTTAATTCTAAATTTCAAAAGTAACATATACTTGTAAAATAGAAATATATGGACATATATTTAAAAGTAAAAATTTTTCATTTCCCTTCCTCTCCAGTTCCCTAACAGTGGTTTAGAGTACATCCTTTAAATTATTTTTATGCCTTTACAGACATGCTCACGCACATATGAAGAGATAGGTGTGTGTATAGGATCATATAATACACGCTATTCCAAAACTTGCTTTTTCCACTCAACAGCCAGTCTTAAGAATTCTTCCCACGTCAGCACACCCAGACTGAGCTCAGCCTTTTAATAAGCTGATGTAATTTTTTAACCAGTCCCCAGTCGATTGGTCTTTACGGTATATCCAGTTTTTTCTTTTTATAAGCAAGACTGCGATGAACATCCTCCTGCTTCTTCCTTCGTGCATGCATTTGTAGGGGTAGAGTCAGAAATGGACCCTCTTCCTGTTTCAGGTATTTAAATACAACCGATTCCTGAACGCTGATGGAACAGAGAAGAAAGACTTTTACAAGGACGGAAAGCGACTGAAGAACTACAGCATGCCCTGGGGAGCGGGGCACAACCAGTGCCTGGGGAGGGCTTACGCCAGCAACAGCATCAAACAGTGAGTGCGGGGTGGGGGGCGGGCCGGGGGAGGGGGGCTCCTGCTCCGGCTCCTTGGCACCCGCCATCGTCTCCCAAGACCCGGGGCTCAGCCGGGAGAAGGGTTCCGGGCAGAGGCTCCAGACGAGAAGCCCATGAGCCGTCTCCTGCCCACACATCTATTTATTTGTGTTTTTAAAAGTGTGTGCTAACTTTTTTTTGTGTGTGTGAGGAAGATCAGCCCTGAGCTAACATCCATGCTAATCCTCCTGTTTTTGCTGAGGAAGACTGGCTCTGAGCTAACATCTATTGCCAATCCTTCTCCTTTTTCCGCCCCCCCCAAAGCCCTAGTAGATAGCTGTATTGTCATAGTTGCACATCCTTCTAGTAAGTGTGTGCTAACTTAAGAATCAGAAGAGCTCCCTTAAAAAGCCAGATTTCTGATTGCTTTTGAAATAATCAGATCTGGCAACAAGTTTTCCCTCCAAGCCTGGTGTCCAAATACCAAACACTGGACGTTCTGAACAGCTGGCCATGGCCGTCTGCCTGCAGCTGCTGCTCATGTTCAGAACCCTCGGCAGGCGCTGGTCAAAGGTCACTGTCCCTCCTGGTTATTTTAACGCCTGTGGGCTGAATGCCTCATAAATTCTCTTCCCTGGACCCTCGTAAGCTGGGTGGCCTTCTGTGCCTCTGTTTCAACTGTAAGATGGGGGTACTCATCATACCACATCCCAAGGGTGTCAGGACAAAGGAACTGGGTCTTTCTAAGTACTTCACCCACTGCCTGGGTCATTGTAGGCATTTCATATGTGTTAGTAATTATTGTAATTGCTGATATTACCATCATTAGTGTGCAGGCATTATGCTAAGTGAATGGTCACATTACGTTAATCTTTTGGCCTCTTTTCTCAGCAGTAAAATGGAGACGAGAATGCAGTCAGTTCCGCTCTAACACTTCTTGTGCATCCCTAAAAATCACTGGCCCTGCAAAATCATGCAGTGAAAACCACAGGGATTGTGGGAAGAATGGGGCAGGGGCCCAACCGTCAAAAACCTCATAGTGACACGTAAAAAAAGATAAGAACCTAGGGATAAAGTGGTAGTACAGGTTTATGCATGTTAAATGGTTACGAAATACCTAAGTGCTAAAATAAATATGGGGCTTTACTTTGAAAAGGACTTGAAGTTTGCTTGTGGAAGAGGCCGATGGATGGAGTGCAGCTGTGAGTTGGTGTGAAGCATGGAAGGAGGGTTATCTGAAATCCAACCCCTGCTACAAATGGTGTGGCACATCCCCCACCCCCCCAAGAGCTGAGTGGTTGGTGGATAGTTGGGTGTGCACGCGTGTGTTTTCTGAATTCCTGCTCAGCTTGGTTCAGCTGGGTGTGGGTTTTTGCACTCTCCTCTTGTTCTTGCAGATGAAATTACACACAAGCTAACGTGAAATTTGCGTTACGCTTCATTCGTGCCCTAATATATCAATCACACTGGAACAAACTCACGTGTTCAAAACAAGTGTTACAGCAGAACTGACTGTAGTTCCCGCCTTATAAAGTTTGGGGACAGGTAAAAAGAGATAATGGACGCTAAATGCTTAGCATGGTGTCTGGCACATAGTGTTTCAATAAATCAGCTAATTTGTGATTATTTTTATCTCACTTGATTGCCACGACAACCCTGCTAGGCAGGTGTCAGTCTAACACTGACTCTCAGGAGGTCCGTCATTGTCACAGTCATGTGCTGGTGACGGAGGTGCCAGGATCCAAATCCAGGAGCAGGTACACAACTCCCACCCTATGTAAACTCATCCTCTAACAGCTTCAGAGCTGAGAGGGACACATCCCCTCTTTGACCCTCTTTGACCAGACCGGGAAACTGAGGCCCAGACTGGGAAAGAAACTTGAGGGGGGTCACATGCCCTTAAGAGGCAGAGCCCAGTTGTGCGCCCAGCTCTCCTGTCTGGAGCGGTGACTTCGCTCTGTCCTCATCTTCCCTCTTCTTCACTCATTCAGTAGGATCAGCGACTCCCTGCCGTGTGCTCAGTCCCGCACTGGGCACCTGGGTGGCGGTGGGGGATCCAGTCCTGCCCCTTACTAACACAGGTGGGGGGACGTCAGATCAGGCGGGCGGGCAGGGGCAGTTACCATCAGATGGGGCTGCCACCACATTTACAGGAACACTGATTATATCACACACGTGATCTGTTTACTTGTTAGGACAGTTTTCCAGAAGATGGCAGTAAAGAGTGCTTGTTGGGGCAAAGTTGGTGTATGAGAACAGTTTTCCCGTGGACGGGGTAAAATGTCTTGAGGGAGGGGTACCCGTTTCTAATCTCGCAAAGGCCGCCTGTCGTCTAGCAGCAGCCCTGACCCCGGGGGACAGTGAGGGTTCCGGGAGTTTGGGGTGGGGGTGGGATGAGTATGGTTGGGGGGCGTCAGGAAGGGTCACCGTCCGTATTAATCGGGAGATGCCAGGCTCTGCTGCTGTACCGAGCGACCCCCAGGCCTCAGTGGCTTGTAACAACGAGGCTTTAGTTCCCACTCACCAAGCCGGCTGTGGCCTGGGGGCTCCTCCCTCGGTGCAGAGACTCCGGGGCCGGGCTCTCGCGTCTTTCCGCTGCACCGGCCAGCGTGAGGCCTGCATGGGAAGGTGGGCTGGAGAGGCTGCGCCTCGGGGTGGAACTGACCCGGTCACTGCTGCTCACAGCCCGTCGGCCAGAACCAGCCCGCGGGCCGGCCCAGCCGCGGGCCTGGCGGATGTGGAGGGGCGCGTGGACTTGGGGCTCTGCCCTCTCCCTCTCCTTCTCCCACAGCGGAGCTGGGATCGGACTCAGGAGGAAGCCGCTGCTCTCCTGCCTGGCTCTGGATAAGCACCCACTCCCCCTGTCCCTCACACCTTCCACGCCGTCTCTCTGCAGGTTCGTGTTCCTCGTGCTTGCCCACTTTGACCTGGAGCTGCTCAGCCCCGAGGCGGAGATCCCTGAGTTTGACCTCAGCAGGTACGGCTTCGGGCTGATGCAGCCGGAACGCGACGTGCCCATCCGTTACCGCATCCGGCCGTGAGATCCGGGGGTCCACGCGCTCGCCTCCACCCAGCCTGCCCCCCATCGCCCAGCTTCCCGTGCGCACGTTTGGCCTGGGTGCAGAGCTACCCAACGGTGCCCGCATTACTACCCTCCTGCTTTTTCCCTAGAAGGCTGTGTCCGGGGGAGGGGAGGAAGGGAAGCAGAGAGAAGGCGAATGAAGAAAAGACGCCAAACCTCTGTGGATTATCTGCTGCAGAGGTTTAGTTCCAAAATGAGGCTCTTTCTGCTCCCAGCTCCCCTTGCTCCTCTCATGAGATCCACAAAAGCCAGGGCAGACCGGGCAAAAGTAGGGGACCTCACTGCTGTGCCCCGCCTCCTGGAGGTGCCCCTGTACAAGCCCTTGACGATGGTGTGGTCCAGGCCTTCACCAGGCGAGGCAGATGCTGGCCATACAAAGGCCAGTCGCGATCCAGCAGTGTGTCTCCTGAAATAAGGTCTGTCCCCAAATTATTATTAAACTAGCTAAAGCCAAAGGAGTCCCTTAGCATGTCTGCTTTCCGAGGTGCCACACTCACTAGACGCTTCCCTTGTCCCTGTGTTCACACCAATACTTGAGAAAATGCAGGAAGGTTTGCCTGAGGCTGCTGCATCCAAGGTGTAGATCGTGAGCACCCTCCGAACACGGGGCTCTGGGGAGAGGAGCTCTCTGTTCCAGGGTCGTGGGCTCCAGAGGGGGCGGGAGGGCTGACACTCCAGTCAGGAATAAGAAAGAGGCAGCCCTGATGGGGTGGCCCCGATGGAAGGGATTAGTCGGGGCTTCTCAGGCTGGTCAGGACGAAAAAGAGGAGGTGTTGGTTTCCTACATTCGGGCTCAGAAGCTCCGGCTGTGGGCACGATCTGGTCTGCACACCTCTTTTGTTTGGCCTACACTTAAAAAAAATACACTCTCTTCTCCTCCTCCCTCATCTGGGTCACGTGCATTCTGGTTCCGCAGGGTTTCCTCTTGGTCTGCTTCTCCATCCACAGGACCTCCTGGCCCCTGACGGCGCTCGAGTTTGAGAACCCAGTTCTAATTCTTAGACGAGGTACTGTAGGAGGTGGTGGGAACCTGCTAATTGGTCTTCAGACCAATGGTCCATCTTATCCTGGGTGCACCACCCTTTGAACAAGCAGATCAGTGATGAAAACTTGCTTTGGCATCGGCTTTAGAAAAAAACAAAACCAAAACAAAACAGCTCAAAGCAAAAAATTGCCTGGAAAACTTTATTATGATGGTAGACATTATTATTAATTTAGGTCTTATTTATTGAGGACTCTCTAAATGCCTGTGACAGGCACAGTAGACATAGTATTTCTATTTCTCACAGCATCTCTGTGACGAGAGGATGGTTATGTCCTCTTTATAGAGGAGGAAATGGGCTCAGAGAGGTGAAGTGACTTGCCCGGGGTCACACAGCTTATGAGCTGGTAGAATTCAACAAAGAGACTTATTGTCCCGGTAGCAAATGCTAGATGGGCAGCTCTGCATTCCTTGGGCTCCAGGGGGTGGTGGAGGGGCAGTTCTGTTTGCCTTCAGAGAGCCGACAGAGCCAGAGGCACCCATGGGTGGATGCATCTCTTGAGACACAGACACATGTACACACACATAGCTAGGTCCCTGGAGCTTTAGCTGGAGGGGGGAAAGAAGACCTGAGATCTCTGCATGTTCCAGGGGCTAGTCTCTTCTCGGAGCAGTGCTGGGGCTTGGGGGCTTCCCTGGCCGTCAGCCTCCAGGCACCCCCAGGATTCCCAGACAGACACTGTGATTGGCAGGAGGCAGGATATCCCCAGGGAAACCCATCTTCACGCCTGGGTGACCCCCGCTGCCGCCTGCTTCTGAACTCCGCAGGAAATCAGGGCTGGCAGCCTCCTGTGGGAGGACAGAGCCAGTTTCCATGGCAACCCTCAGCTGCCTCCTCCTGGCTTGGAAGGGAAGGAAGAAGGCTGGCAGAAATAGCTGCAGGGAGATCTCTTGTGCGTGGCTGCTACCCCGGTGTGCTGGGGGAAAGCCCTCATGACTTCCTTCTTCCAGATCAGGGCCACTTGTCACTGCGACTAGATTCTCACCTGTGATCAAGACAGGGCCATTCCCTTTAAAGGCGGCACCTCCCTGGAGCCACGATCGTTAGGAAGAGAGATGCTCCCACCAGGCTGCTCCAGCGGGTGCTGGAGGTAGAGAAGTACAGCTTGCAGAACAATGATGTAAACCCTCCCTGTTTTCATCTTTATTATTTTCTTTTCTTCTTTTTTTTCCCTTTCTTCTTCTTTTAAAAAATATAAGCAATAAAGAAAAGAGAGGAAGACGACTGGGTTTGCCGTTTGCTACAGGTTAGTTAGGAAGGGACCTGGACATCATTGTGTTTCTTCATATCTTGCTTTAGAATCACCAAATTGCAGGACATATGTGAGAAATACCCTTAGGTTGATCTGATGAAGTGTTTCCCTACCGTCCTCATTATTAATTTTTTTTGCTATATTTTGTATTGTTGTTTACCAGACATTTTCCTTGAAACAGACTCATTTTTTTAAACTTCAGTTTGTTTAAAAAGGGAACTTTTTTCGATCGCTGCCGGTAATGGGCAACATGTATCACTCGCTGCCAAAAACAGAAAGTGACTGTGAAAAATAAATTCGCTGGAGAGGGAGCCTCCGTGCGGGTGTCACCAAGGCCTGAGGTCTGTCTCTTCTCCGTTACAAAATAAGACGAGCGAGTGTTGGAGTGGCGTTAAAGCCATATGCCAGCACCACCCTGAGACTTTCTCCTTGACGACCACGGGTGAAAGGGACGGGGGGAGGAGCATGCTGCTCACCACGTGGGTCAACCGTGCATTACCCCTGGTCCAAGTGCCGCCCAGGTCATCTCCTACCACCAGTGGGCCCCGCCGCAGTGAGCTGGTGACGCCCCAGCTGCCTGTTCTCCGGATGGAGAAACAGGCTCTGAGAGCTGAAGTGTCTTGCCCAAAGTCATTGATTTTTTTTTTTTTTATAAACATATTGTTTCGTGAGGAGCCGTAGTTGTCATGCCTCGCTGTTTTAATAAAGAGTTCTATTTTCATATGATATTGTTGAGCGGAAACATGCTGAAATATATTAAACCATCCTTGTTTGTGGAACTGCCTCTGAGTGTGATTCGGATCGAGAGTCGGCTGTGTCCAGAATGATGACGTTAGTGCCTGGGAAGGAAGCACAGAGCACCTACTGTGTGCCCAGCTCTGGGACGGGCCTTTTGTAGACAGAATCAAGTCACCAGTCCAGCCACCCGCCAAGGCATATGTTATTGTCTCCATTTGTACAGAGGAAGAAACTGAAGGTCAGAGAGGTGAAGTGGCTTGCCCAAGATCATGTGGTCAATAAGTAGTAGACGCGAGATTCCAGTGCAGGCCTCTCTCCCTCCAGAGACCCTGTTCAGGGTCTTTCTGTCAATGATCTTCCTGATGGCAGAAGAGGGACCGGGTACCCCTAGATGACCTTGGGGTGGAAGCTCACAGCCCAAATTAAGACAAGCAGAAAAGGGCTCTCAAATATTCACTGGACGTTCTCTTTCCTTCACCATAATGTATGCATTTGTTTTCCTATGAAAAAGAAGGGGTGAAATAAATTAGCTTTGGGAAAAATAAAAAAGGGAAAATTATTTTTTCTCTCAAATCTTTCAGTAAAAATAATGTCCTGAGGCAAGTGTCCCTCCCATCAGTTTCCTCATCTGTGAGGGGGCCATGGAGGCACATTCGATTGGATTTGGCTGTGAGTGACAGACATCTCAGAGAAACACTGCGACATTTTGCACATTAAAATGTTAGCATAACACACACAGCAGACATTTCTTTCTCAGGCAGATACAGGAGACCAGAGGTGGTGTGGCATCTCCACCATCACCAAGCCCCTTCCTTCTGGTCCCTCCCTCAGCGTCTGTAACCAGTGGTTTCCACCTCAGGGACCAGTATGGCTGCTTGAGCTCCAGCCATTTGGTTCACATTCCAGCCAGCAGGAAGCAAGGAGGAGCAAAGATGAGAAAAATCTCCTGCTTTCAACCTATTGGTCAGAACTTAGTCATATAACACTCCTTGCTGCCTAGGAGGCTGGGAAATGTAGTCTTTCTCTCCAGGAGACCAATATGTGCCCCTGGAGGGTCACCATACCCCAGCTTGAGAAGTGCTGCATTATCAGTCATCATGTGAGCCACATGCAGGGCCAGGGGGACAACACTTGGCCTCCCTGAGCCATTGACTCTATATCAGAGGTCTGCAGCAGCAGGATGTCACCGTTCACTACCCCGTACCATTAAAGTCAACGGAAAGTCTCCAGGTAAGGACATTAAGAAATACATTTGTCATTTACTTCCACCGTGAATCTATGAAAGGACATTTGAATACCCCTAAAGCAGAAAGGTAGGTTCCATATCAGAATTAACACAACCATTCACTCAAAAATGCATATGAATAGCCCCCAAGTGGAAACAACCCAATTGTCCATCAACTGATGAACGGATAAACAAACTCTGGTACAGTATGTTCATACAGAGGAACACTATTTGTCAATGAGAAGGAATGAAGTACTGATACATGCTACAATATGGATGAATTTTGAAAACGGTATGCTAAGAAATCAGTCACAAAAGCCCACCTATTGTATGACTCCATTTACGTGAAATGTCCAGAAGAGGCCAGTCAACAGAGACACAAAGTGGGTTAGCGGTTGCCAGGCGTTGGGGTGGGGCTGGGGAGAAATAGGGGGTGTCTACTAAAAGGTATGGGGTTTCTTTTGGGGGTGATGAAATGTTCTAAAATTGATTGTGGTGGTGGTTGCACCACTATGTGAATTTACTAAAAACCGTTGACTTGTACCCTTTAGATAAGTGAATTTTATGGTATGTTATTTATATCTCAATAAAATTGTTATGTATATTTTAAAAAGTAAGTATTTTGAGCACCCTGCACGTGCCAGCTACCATTCTAGGCGATGGGGACCCAGCAGTGAATAGAAAAGACCAAAAAAATCCCTGTCTACGTGGAGTGACGTTCTCATGGGGGAGGCAGCAAAAGACGAGGTAAATAAGTAAAATACAAATTATGGCAGATGGTGATAAGTGCTATAGAGAAGAATAAAGGTGGGAAAGAGGATGGAAAAGTGCAGTTTTCAATAGGTCCTCTCCAAGGTGACCTTTGAACAGAGACTGGAAGGACGTGAGAGGAGCAAACCATGTGAGTATCCTAGGGAAGAATGTTCCAGAGAGATGCAACAGCAAATGCAAAGGCCCTGAGGTAGGAAGCTCTCGGGCTCTTTGCAGGAACAGGAGGGAGGCCAGTGTGGCTGGGAGCCATGGAGGGTTCTGGGTAGAGGAGGGATGTGGTCTGACATGTATTCTAACAGGATCCCTCTTGCTCTATGTGTGTGAAGAATGGGCTGTAGGGGGAGAGGCAGGAAGCCAGGAGACCAGCGAGGAGGAGACTGCGATAGTCCGGGAAGGTCTCTGCCCTCCTAGATTTTACATTCAAGTGGAAGAGATAATTCAGCAAGGAAAATCAACCTAAATATAATGTTAGGCACAGAGAAGGGCTGCGGAGACAAGCAAACAGCACGATGCAGTGTGACGGTAAAACAGAGATGAGATGGCTGTGGAGGTGGCCGTGGAGGTGGCATAGGAGCTGAGGTCTGAATGAAGAGGAACCAACCTGGCAAAAAAACAGATCGAGAACGTTCCAGGGAAGGGGCTGGCCCCGGCCCGTGGTGCAGCAGTTAAGTGCGCACGCTCCGCCGCAGAGGCCTGGGGTTCAGATCCCGGGCGCGCACCGACAAGCCGCTTGGCAAGCCATGCTGTGGCGGCGTCCCATATAAAGTGGAGGAAGATGGGCACGGATGTTAGCCCAGGGCCAGTCTTCCTCGGCAAAAAGAGGAGTGTTGGCAGCAGATGTTAGTTCAGGGCTGATCTTCCTCACAAAAAAAAAAAAAAAAAAAAGAACGTTCTAGGGAAAAGGAACAGCAAATGCAGAGACCCTAAAGAGGCAAAGGGCTTGTGCATTTGAGAGACAGTGAGCATGCCCGGAAGGCTGTGGCCGGGCAAGAGGGGCAGGAGATGCTTCTGGAGACACCTTGGCAGCCGTGGCCTGTAGTCTGGTCTTTATTCTAAGGGCCCCTGGAAGCCATTGGAGAGTTTGGAGAGTTTAAGCAGGAAAGTCAACAGCAGCCTTCCTCTAAATGGAATCAATTTAGCTTTATGAAAATCTCATCCCATCATCCTTATGTTTCACAGTGGACCAGTGAGAATTCAAGCCCCTTTATTGCACTGGTGTTTGGGAATCATGGCCATTTAAGACGAGAACCAGAGGCATGTGTCTGCGGGGCAGAGGGTGATGAATGGAGAGAGCTGGCAGTGTGTTAGCCTCTTGCCCTGGGACCTCCCCCAGGACCTCAGAGAGGCCTAAATGGCCTGAGAGACACAAGGCAGATGCACCCACATTATGCAAAACTGGGAAAGTGGCCCTCGGGGCCTCTGGATCCTTGCGATCAGGGTCTCTGTGTGACTTTATTTCAGGTCTTCTGGGGGCTGACCACTGGGGAGAAATGCTGATTGCTTGGCCAAGAGCCAAACCCCCAACCTCCTTGCTAAAAGAACCCTGGTTTCCTTCAGATATTAGGGAGCCATGTGCTCCGAGAAAATGGGCCCAATCTCCAAATCAAGACCTGAGGCCAAGCCAAATATAGATATCAGGCACTTCTTGCCAGCGATTGGGCTAGTGGTTGTCATGTGACCCAGCACAGGCCAATGAGATGGTGAGGGAAGTCTGTGGGGAGCTTCAGAAATACGGGAGAAATTCCTCCTTCCTCCCTCTCTTGGAGTTGTCATGTGAGAACGTGGCCATGGCAGCCATCTTGTGATCATGAGGATAAGAGAATCTCGGAGAAATCCACCAAGAATCCTGAGACCTCCTAGATGCTGCTGTGACAGAGCCTGGCATGACTTACTTTCGGATTTCGTGTTAAATGGGACAATGAATGTCATTACTGTTTAGACTCTACTTAGAGGCCATATACCATAGTGGTTAGAACATGGACTCGCCTGGGTCTGAATCTCGCCTGAGCCACTTATACCAGGGTGATTTGGGGCGTCTCTCTGTGCCCCAGCTTCTTCATTTGTAAAAGAGGGATAATAGATAATAATAACATCTCCTTCATAGGGTTTTTGTGAGCATTAAATGAGCTAATATTGTCATTCACAACCAGAGGAGGAGACGGAAGAATGAGTGTCCTGAGTTAGCCTCATAAAAGAGTTTCCCAGAGGAAAGAGAAACTAACCCAGGCCGTGAGGAGGCAGGGGCAGTGCCGCGGGATCTGGACTTTGAAAGGTGAATAGGAGTCCACCGTGTGGGACAAATGGTGGCTGGGCTGGGGACGCATTCCAAGCACCCCAACAGCGTGAGCCCAGACCCTGTATCAGCTATCTGTTGCTGTGTAACAAACAGCCCCCAAATGTAGTGGTTTACAATGAAATTGCTTTATTATTTCTCATGGTTTTGTGGGTGGGCAGGGGCTCAGCTGGATGGTTCTGCTGCTGGTCTTACTTGGGGTCTCTCATTAGTTGCAGTCAGGTGTCAGGTGGGGCTGCAACATTTAGGATGGTGCCTTGGCAGGGACGACTGCCAGGCTGTGCTGGGCTGAGACATTGGGACGGCTGAGCTGCTCTCTCTTTCCACGGAATTTCAGGGCTTCTCACTTTCCATGTGGCCTTTCCACGTGGTCTCTCCTGCACGTGGCTTGGGGCTCCCAACAGCACAAAAGGGGATGCTGCCCCACCTTCTAAAGGCTTAGGCCTGGAATTGGTGTCACTTATGCCACCTTCTGCTGGTAAATGCGAGTCACAAGTCCCAGCTCAGCGTCAGTGAGGAGGGGACTGAGAACGGGCGTGGATACCAGGAGGCAGGTTCACTGGGGGCCGTCTTTGGGAACCAGCTACCACTGGGCCAGAGGTTGGAAGTTCTTTGCCTGAAATGCGGGGATGTAGTGGTGGGTGATGAAGCAGAAAAACAGACAGGGCAGGGGTCAAACCCGTGTTTCTGTGCCCTGCCATCCCCAAGCTTGTGGGGATGTGAAAAAGAGGGAAACACCCAGAATTCTGGCAACTCTCTTCAAAAACCAAAAATGCCATCGGTTGTCTCCCTATCTCCCTAGAGGGGGGTGATGGGCAGGGACTTCAAAGCCTATCGAGGACCAGCCTCCCAGGGGGCCCTGCGTCAGAGGGACCAGCATCTCCCTCGAGGGAGGGCACTTGTCAGGGGTTGTCCTCAGTTTGGAGGCTCTGAGGCCACAGGAGAAACTGAGACCCCCGGAGCCTCTAAAATAGCCTTTTACATCCTGAAGGTAAAAATCAAATCAGCTACTCCCTTGCTTAAAACCCTTCAACGCTCTTGACAAAATCTAAACACCTCCCCACGGCCCTCGCCTACATGGTTTTCTCTCCTCTTCTGTTTTTCTCTCCTCATGTGTTTTTCTCTCCTGCTCTTCTGAGCCCCCTCTTACCCTTACACACTCTTCTCTGGCCACATCTGCCATCTTCCATCTCCTCAACCTCCCCCCACCCTGCTGCCCCAGGGCCTTTGTACGCGCTCTCCTTTCTGGTGTTAGCTTGGAATGCCCTTCCGCACACCCTTTTATGGCTGCGGATTACTCTGGTTTACCCCTCCCCTGCATGGTCTCTGGCTCAGGGAGTTCTTGATCTGAAGTCGCTGCCCCCTCCTCCCCATTAATCTTACTTATACTTTTGCTTATTTCTTTCACAACTATTATCAAGATTAGATTATTTCTCAATGTCTCTGTTTACATCTCCCATTTGAGTGTGAGCTCCCGGAGGGCGGGTCGACGTCACCACTGCTGCATCCCCAGCGTGCAGCCTCAGCTGATGGGTGCTCGGGAAGTGTGTGCAAAGTGAATGGATGGCCTTTTCCCCATCTTGGAAAGGGAGTTTGTCTTTCATCCTGGACAGTGAGGAGTCCTGAAAGATTATAAGCAGGGGAGTGACAGGGTCAGATTTGTGCCTTTAACAGTCTACGCTGGTAGCTGGGAGGTTGGATAAGAGGGAGGATAAAACTGGGGGAGGGAGACCAGAGAGGAGGCAGATGAGATCAGGAAGGGGTGGACAAAGGTGTTGAAGAGGAGGTAGGAGAGACCTCAGTCCCCAAAAGGCAGGAGAGCTGGATTTTAATGAAATGTTGTCTTAGGAGACTCGGTTAATTAGCTCTCGATCTCTGCGGCTTTACTCTCCTCCTTTTGCTGACTCGTCCCTTTCCATCGCATCTTGGAGTTCCCAGGCTCCTCGGTGGGGAAGAGATATTAGTTCACCTCTAATTGCTCTGCTGGAAGCCGTGCCTCAGTCCATCCCCGCCCTGCATTTCACCATCGTTTGGCCACTGACCCTGGGAGTCTGTGGCTTTGGCAAAGTTCAAGCCACAAAGGGCCACACTGGACTACATGCAGGCTTGCCTGTCTCCCTCTGTGGGGACCCTCTGGTGACGCCCACATTTCCTCCCAGGGAGAGAACCCAAGAGACCACGCCTGGGCTTAGCACAGAGCATTACATGTGGTAAACACTCCAAAATGTTAGGTGGTAGGTGGGTGGGGATGGCTGAATAAGTGAGTAGATTCGTGAGGGGGTGGGTGGATGGATGGACGGACGGATGGATGGATAGGTGAGTGGTGGATAAATGCATGAATATTTGAGCTGGATGAGTGATTGGGTGGGGGGATGGGTGAGTAGGTCGATAGATGCGCGAGTGAGTGGGTGGGTGATAGGTGGATGAGGAAGTAGGTGGTAAGTGACTGGGTATATGGGTGGATGGATGGGTGAGTGAATGTGTAGATAGGTGAGTGGGTGGAAAGACAGATGGTGTATGGATGGGTGGATGGATGAATAACTGGGTAGGTGGGTAAATGAGTGGGTGCAAAGATAGATAGTGGGCAGAATGTATGAATGAATAGAAAGAAAGATGAATGAGTGAGTGGATGAGTCCATGGATTGATGGGTGAGTGGGTAGGTAAATGGATGGTCATTTAGTTGGATAGTTTGGTGGCTGAGGATGTGGGTGGATGAGTGGATGGTTGGGTTGATGGGTAGGTGATGGGCAAAAGATGGATAGAGGAAGGGATAAATGTTTGGGTTGGTCAGAAAACCAGGAACCTGGGCCAGGAAACCCAGGGCCTAATAAAGGCAATCAGGCTAGCACAGAACAGGCACTAGAATCAGACATCCGGTCACTGAAGAGTCATACAACAGCTAATAGGTCTTGTTTATATTAGAATATTCGTCCTAAAGATGAGACAGCCAGAAAGAATCTTAAATGAAGCCAGACACATGCAAAGCATTTAGTACTGAGCCTGGTATATAGTAACTGCTCAGTCAATGCTAGCTGCTATTAATTATTGCGGCTGTTAGTATTGCTACCACTGTTGTGCTAATGAGTACTTACTAGCGTAAGGCAGGGTGCTGAGCACTTTGTATGCTTGAGCTCACGGGAGGTAGATTCTATCATTAACCCCACTTTACTCATGACCATGATTATGATTATTGGGTGCGACAAAGAGGAAGGGCGCGAAGACTGGGGTCCAAGCTGATGGGAAAGTCCCTGGATTTGGAGGGAGCTGGAGTTTGTCTGGGCGAGGCCACAGCACAGAGCAGTCGTCCTAAGTGACAGCCACTCAGAGATGACTGTGACTTCCCGTGAGCCTTCGGGTACCCCATAACCACTCTCATAAAGCAATTATTCCTTCTCAGGGGTCTGTGGGGAGAGGGAAGAGGGGATTAATTAGTCTTGCTCAGTGCCCAGAAGTGCCGAGAAACCCGAGCAGGACACTCAGTGGGATTATAAATAAGTGATGGCCAGTATTATGGAGTCCAAGAAAAAAATCTGACTTCAAATGAACACATCTCTTGCCAGCACAGTTTAGAGGGGATTCACTTGTATTTACTTGGATGAATTGGTCCGACTTGAGCTCACTCAGCCTCGGGGAAAAATCTCAACACTTCTCAGTGGGAAGTTTGCCGAGAGGGCCTGAGCAGAAGACGTTTTGAGAGCGCACTGGCCTGGGAGTCAAGTGACCTGGTGCTGGTGCTCGGCTGCCCACTCGCTGGTTGACCACAGGGATGCTGTTCCCCTCAATGAGATTTTTCATTTTTCCATCTGTCAAATGAAATGGTTATACTTGAATTCTTATCCTGGGACCCCTTCTCTATAGAACATTCTGAACTTCATTACTCTTTTTGTCCTGTTTCCCATAAGTACATTTTATTTTTGCCCTGTTTCTTATAAGTACATTATAAGGAGAAGGTAAACTTCTTGCTAGTGGAGAGATAATTGTATCAGTTGGGCCCTTTTTGACATAAATGACAAAATCACAGTTCAATCTGGCTTAGATAAAAGGGGGTATTTACTTAGCTCACATGGCTGGAAAATCCAAGGGGACTGCCTTCAGGCATGGCTGGATCCAGGAGCTCTAATGACATGGTCAGGACTCAGCATCTCAATCTCTAGGATTTACTTTCCTCTGTATTGGCTTTATTTCTAGGTAGTCTCTCCTTTTATGAAGGCAGAAAATGCTAAGAAATGAAGGCCAGATGCTTTCAAATAACTTATAGTCTTTTCATTCAGAAAATAAAAATTCTAAATCCAGGCACTGTGCAGAGTCTGGGGAAACCGAGAGAAGCAAGACAACCTCTTTGGACTTCGTTGGCCTTTGTATGCAAGGAGCACAGACTTAAATTTATACCAAGACCAAACAAGTGACATAAGTGAGAAAAGTGGCTTGAAAGAGGAACATCAGGGAGAGGTGGAGACTGTGATGAAGTGGAGAGCACGTCCTGTCTAAAGGGGGCAGCTGAAACTCAAGGGCAGCCATGACTCAGTGCCAGCCGTAATCGCCATGTTACACAGGAATATGTGCCCAGTGTTAATCAGCTCCTCCAATTTTTCAAGAGAAGCCAGACATCTAGATTTTTTAAGTAAACTCTTCTGATGTTTAAATATTCACTCAAATTAAAAAAAAAATACTGTGATAGCCAAACAACACAAGTTGACAGATCACCAGCTCATGACTTCTGCTGTTTGGCATAAGGGATTGTCCAGAAGACTGGAACACTGCTTATATCCTAGCCATTTCTTTTAGAAAGATATACACAAATATCAGTTTAGCTGACTTGACTGTGAATGATCGCAGGAGTCTCCTCGTGAAAGGCTGGGAGTCAGGGAGCAGGGCTGTAAGAGAGTTCTTTGCCAATTTTATTTCTGCATACCTTGCCCCCACCCCTATAATGGGACTGGACACCTCTGGGGTCAGAGATGTGTCTTACTCGTAAGTTTCTCATATGCCCTCCTGTAAGAGGATTTATTTATTCATTCAACAAATGAGTATTGAGCAGTCACTCTCTGTCTGGCATTGTGCTGGGCACTAGGGGAACAGTGTGGCAGACACTGATGGTTGCCTTCTCAACTTCCATCTCCAATTCTTCCTTGTTAGACTTCAATATTGTAAGGGCAGTAATGAACCAGCCCTAGGGGGTGAATCCCGTTCCCTTTACCAGTGATTAATCGAGGAGGGGCTGTGTGATCCATGTTAGGGAACTTGGCAGTGGGTGGGGAGATTATGAAAAAAAAGAGAAGAGAATTATTTTTGGCCACTTTGGCCGTCTCCTTCTTTCTGCCTTTGAATATGGTTTTATGGAAACTGATGCCTAGAGTGATGGCAGCCATTTTGTGACTATAAGGCGACAAGCCTGGGACAAACAGCCAATATATTGAAGAAGGCAGAGCAAAAGGATGGAGGAAATCTGAGTCCTTAATAACGCAGTTGAGCTGCTGAATCAACTCTCAAACCACAATCCTCCTGAATTTTTATGTGAGATAACTAAATATCCTTATTCTTTAGGCCCCTATTAGTTTTCTACTACTTGAGATGAGCAAGACAGACCAGCTCCTGCCCTTGGGTAGCCTACAATTTACCAGATAACGAGAGCTAGCAACGAGTAGGTGCTTTCTATAATTCCTCTTAGTAACCTTAAAGAGCAAGCACTGTCCTTATTCCCATCCCCATTTTACAGAGAGAAAAATTGAGGCCCAGAAGGGTTAGACCACTTGCCCAAGGTCATTCTGCAAGTAAATATTGGCGCCAGTAATTCTGACTCCAGAACTCGCTCTCTGAGCCACTAGGCAACCCTGCTTTCCTGAAGACAGTGGCGCTGAATCCTTGTTGAGTAAATGAATGGACTAGTAGTAGCAACAGGACTGTTCGCTGAAAAGTGACAGAGCTGTTCCCACTATTCAGGATCCAGGTGTATCCAGATGTTCTTTATTTGAGTCTGGAGCTAGACTCTGCAGCAATCAGACCGTCCAGAGGGAAGAATCTGAACGACGCAGAGTATCTAGCACTAGCTGTGGCATTGCCCAGCCGTCCCCACCACCGTCATCCCAGTCCAGGCCCTATTACCTCTGGTCTGGACAAGGCCAAGAGGCCTTGGCATGGGTCTTCCTGCTGCCGCTCTTTGTCCCCCAGCTCTCCAGAATGCACACAGCAGCGACATTTATCAACACATGGGGCTTCTCTGCTTAAAACTCTACCTTGGCTTCCCATCACGATGAGAAAAAACTCCAACTCATTCCTTAACCTTGAGCATAAAATCCCAGCAAGGCTCTGCCCGGCTTGGTCCTGTTCGCCTCCCTTCTCAGGCTCATCTTTACCTGAGGGCTTTTGTTCCTTCTGGTTCTGCTGCCTGTGCCTCCTTCCTCAGAACTTCACACAGCTCTCTTCTCCCTGTGCTCAGGTTCTCAGCTTAGATATATCACCTCCTCCAGGAAGCCTTCCCTGCCTGACCACCCTGTCTAAATTTGTTGATGCCTCTCTCAGGCATGCTCCACCACTTTCTCTTGTTTACTTTTCTTCATAGCATTTGTCATAATCCAAATGACCCAGTTTATTTATTTACTTGTTTACGACCTGTATTCCCCACCAGAATATAACGCCATGAGCATAGGGACTGCCTGCTTTATTCTCACTGTTTCTCCAGTGTCTTGAGTAGTGCCTAGCACATAGTAGGTGCTCACTATTACTGGTTGAGAGTAGAGCATTTCCAGACTGGGAAATACCTTTGCCGTCTAGTAAATTAATCTAGGGCTTCTCAACCTTGGCACCGTTGACATTCAGGGCTGGAGAATTCTTTATTGCGAGGCTCTGTCCTGTGCATTGGAGGGTGTTTAGCAGCATCACTGGCCTCTGCCCACGAGATGATGGCACCTTGGACAGGGATCGTGGTGATGGAGGTGATGAGAAGTGAACAGATTAATCATATGTAATAATCTCATGTGCAACTCTGTGGAAATGAATCCCTTAATTTTAGAAATGAAGAAAGGGCCTAGAGAGGGTTAGAAGGATTTTATGTTGGGGCCCTGTGGCTTGTTCACAGTTTTTCTCTTCCAGAGCAGGGGCTCACCGTGTATCCCCAGCACCTATTTACCTATCATGCAGCAAACATGTGTTTGGAAGAATAACCAAGTAAACGTGTGGCCCAAGTATGGCATCCTTAGGGAAGCCCGGCTCACCTCTCCAGGTTCTATATTCGTTGCTGGGGATTATTTGATGGATTCTGTCTCCCCCACTGGACAGGGAGCTCCAGGAGAAGACGGTTCCTTTACTGAGCCTGGCACAAGGCCTGGCACACAGGCAGCTCTCAATAACCAGCTGTCCGAGGTAACCTGAATGAATGAATCACCAGCTCACCCCACTCTTTCTTCCTCTCACCTTGCTTTTTTCTTCTTCTTAGCAGTTATCACTAGCGGCCACATTGCATATTTATTTGTTGATGTATTCATTGTCCACCTTCCTCCACTAGAATCCAGAATTCCGTTCTAGAATTAGATTTTAGAATCTAGAATGGAAGCTCATGAAAGCAAGGACTATTTAACATTGCAATCTGCCCCCACCCCCACCGCCTCTGCCCTTCTCCTTTGCTTCATTATGCCCCCAGCGCACATCACCGGCTGACATATTCTTTGACTTGCTCGTTTCGGTCTGTCTCCAGACAGCTCCACGAGGGCCGGACGTTTGTGTTTGCTTCACAGCTGTATCTCAGACGCTTGTCCTCGTGCCTTGCACACAGTAGGCGTTCAACCCACGTTGTTGACCCGCCGAAGGAAGGCCAGATTGCAAGGCAGGCAGAGGAGGCAGCCCGGTGGGAAGGGCCGGACCGCCAGGCGCATCTTCCTCGCCTAAACCCCCAGCCCGCCCGCCCCCAGCCTCGCCAGCAAGCTGGGCCGGGCAGGCAGGAGTTAAGCCGCGCGCACGCTTCCGACCCGCAGGTGGCGCCGTCCTGCCTCGGTGCCCGACTCCGGGCGCTCCGAAGTGCGGGACAGAATCGCAGCGAGCGCGGAGCTGAAGCTCAGCCCCGACTTGTTGATCTCGCCCAGGCAGCCGCCACCGCCGCCGCGGGAGCAGGAGGAGGACGAGGTGGAGCAGGAGGAGCCGCGCGATCGCGGTCCTGCCACCCGCGCCCCCAGCGCCCGCCCGCGCCCCCAGCCTCGGAGAGCGCGCCCCGGCCCCGCCGCGCCTGCAGCCCCGGCGCGTCGCCTGCCCGGCCGGCGTAGGCCGGGCCCAGCCCGGCGCCGGGTCCGCGGCTGCCCGCGGGCGGGGGCGCCCGGGCGGCCGCGGCGATGCGCGGTCCCTGGCCCCGGGAGGCGGCCGCCCTGGGGGTGAGTGTTGGGGCGCGCGGCTCGCGGCGGGGGCGCAGGGGGACACGAGCAGGGGACTCGCCTGCTGCAGCTCGGCCTATTGGTCTACCCAGGCTCCGCGGCTCCAGGCTGGGGGGGCGGGCAAGGGCTGGGGCCTGGAGAGGCGCGCGATCTCCATTCCGGGGCGAGGGGAGAGGGCGTGAGCTTCGCACGCTGAGGGGCTCAGAAGAGCCCCCGAAATCACCAGTGCGCGGCGGGAGGAGGGCACGTTTTGAAAAGGCCAGAAAATTCAGCTCGTTTCCCCGCCTCCCACCTCCCCCACCCCTTCCCTTCCAAGCCCCGGGAAAGGCGCAGAACCCGGAGTTATAAAAAGCCATCGCAGGAGAGGAGCGAGGAGGAGGAGGAGGAGGAGGAGGAGGGAGGAGGAGGGGGCGGGGAAGGAGCGAGGGGAGGACGGAGCAGGTGGCTCCCCAGTACTCTGCGCCCCCCTCCTGCGGTGGGGTAGGGGGCGCAGTGAGAGGAGCGGGACCCCGCGCAGAGCTCGACTTTGCGTCTTCAGGGCTCACCTCATCGCCGGAGCGACCTCAAGAGATGCTCCCGTGGCTTGGGGAGAGGGGTCGCTCCAGGACAGCGGGGCTGTTGTGACCACCCCGTCTGATGTGACCTCTGACAGGTGGGCACCTGAAACCCCCAGGAATTCCCCCAAATCTTTAAGGTTTAGAAAAGGCAAACCCGCTGCCACCCCCCTTAGCCCTCAAACCCTAATTATCTCGGAGCGGGGGAAGGAAGAGATAAGAAATCTCTAAAAAAGAAAAAAAAGTTTTTTATGCAGCGCCCCTTTCTCCCCATTGCGGGGCCAGGTTAGGGATTCGACGGGGAGATCCAGAGAGAAGCGAGTTTCAGCACTCGACGGGGCGGACAGCGCCCCGGGCGGCTGAGTCGGGCCTGGGCCGCGGGAGCCCCGGGTGGGGCCTCCTGGGCCCCCGGGGAGCCTCTTGGGGGCTCTCTCCCCGCCCCAAAGGGCGGCCCCTCCCTCCAGCCATGGGGTGGGGCGGACTTCAGCACCTGCGGGAGGGACAGCACCCGGCCATTCTGCCCCCTGAGCCGCTTAAGCGCTGGGAAGGTCAAGGCCGGCGGGGGCCCCGGCGGAGAGGTGGGGAGGGGCCGCGCCCAACCCCCTGTTTGCTGACCCGCTTCCGCTTTCTGCCTCGCAGCCGTCGGGATGGAGGTGAGAAGACGGCCGTGACGCGCGCCGCGCGGCCCCTGCACCCCCAGCAGCCCACAGCGCTCCCTGCCCCCCTCCCCCGCGGCGGCCGGCCTTGCCGTCCAGTGACAGCGGCCTAGGGGGGCGGGGGGGCGGGGGCGGCCGGACCAGCGATGCCGGCGGGCATGACGAAGCATGGCTCCCGCTCCACCAGCTCGCTGCCGCCAGAGCCCATGGAGATCGTGCGCAGCAAGGCGTGCTCGCGGCGCGTCCGCCTCAACGTCGGGGGCCTGGCGCACGAGGTGCTCTGGCGCACCCTGGACCGCCTGCCCCGCACGCGGCTGGGCAAGCTCCGCGACTGCAACACGCACGACTCGCTGCTCGAGGTGTGCGACGACTACAGCCTCGACGACAACGAGTACTTCTTCGACCGCCATCCGGGCGCCTTCACCTCCATCCTCAACTTCTACCGCACCGGGCGGCTGCACATGATGGAGGAGATGTGCGCGCTCAGCTTCAGCCAGGAGCTGGACTACTGGGGCATCGACGAGATCTACCTGGAGTCCTGCTGCCAGGCCCGCTACCACCAAAAGAAGGAGCAGATGAACGAGGAGCTGAAGCGGGAGGCTGAGACCCTGCGGGAGCGGGAGGGCGAGGAGTTCGATAACACGTGCTGCGCGGAGAAGAGGAAAAAACTCTGGGACCTACTGGAGAAGCCCAATTCCTCGGTGGCTGCTAAGGTGAGGCTGGGGGCTGGGGGCTGCTGGGCTGGGGGGCTCTGCCTCTGTCTCCCGGTTGAGGACCACGGCTGGGGGACTCTGGCTTAGTTCCCAAATATGGAGACCGGAAAGGGAGAGGGGCTATGGCCGAGACCTCAGAGGTGAGGACCAACCCCTTCAGACTGTTCCTAAGCGGCATTGGTCACACCATCCTTTTATTATGCAATACTCTATACCCCAACTTTGTTGGAGAAAAGGATTTGCAGAGACATAAGAACCCACAGCAAGAGGAGGCACACTGCAATTAAGAAAGAGAGCAGAGAGGGACAATAAAGCCTTGCTGGGGTGGGGCAAAGTTGAGTTTGGTCTGTTCTACGTCATGCTCCTTTGTGAAGTCCCAGACCCAGGCTGGAGGGGTCGCCCTGCGATTTTGTTACTTATCCCTATATCTATAACCCCACTTTGCCCCAAGAAGGGAGTGAAAGCAGCTTACAGACATGCTTGGAGGACATTGAGATACAGGCAGTTTTAACACATACGTAAGAAAACTGAGGCGGAGGGGCTCTGAGGGGTGGGTGTGTGTGCATGATGCCTGCAGCTGGCCATGGGTGCTTGCGAGCGAACAGTCACCCTGGTTTGTTCTTTCTTTATTTATTTGGTGAGCTTATTCCAGGAAGGGTTGATGCAGCCTGTAAAGATGCTTTGGCTGTCAGAAGAGGATATAAATTTCAAAAGAGGAGAGAAAAAATGAGACAATGTGAAAACTAAGGCAGCATAAGGAGGCAGGAATGAGGTTGATCCCATGGGGGAGCCAGGAGCCTCGTGTGCTGCTGGGGAAAGACAGAGGCTGTCAGGGGCTGAGAAAGACTTGGGTGGGGGCCGGGCCAGGACGGGAGGTCGTTGGTTGATGAGCAACTTCTCTGTGTTGGGCTGGGGTTCAGGGATGCCTCAGAGCGATGGGGGCCTGTCTTCACGTGGCCGACGTGCTGGGCGGCAGGAGTAACTGACAACACAATGTGTTCATCACTATAAAAGAGGCCATGCGGGGCCCCGGGGAGCCCAGAAAAGAGAGGTGTTGATGTCGAAATCCAGGAAGACCGAGTTGGGAAAGACACGTTCTCTCTCTGAGATGGGGGCCAAAAATGGAGAGGGGCAGGTAAATGTGTCCGTGGCGGAAGAAAAGGGGACGAGGGAGTCTACGCACCCGCCATGGTGTGTTAGCTAGGGCTGCCTCCTGTCCAGCCTGGCCTCTCATTGAAGGATCCCCCCGGCCCCTCACTGGAGGCCCACCTGCAGGGCCGGGTCTGAAGGGTCCTTTCCCCAGATCTGGCCGCCCAAGGAGAGGCCTCTGAGAGTGGATGGGGGGGTGGAGGGGCTGGAGGGAGGGTGGAGGGAGACCCCCAGGTTTTCTTTCTTCCCTGTGGACCCTGAAGAGGACATAGAGATTCCTAGGCCTGGTTTCCTCTTCTGAGGCTGTGGGCTGCCTCTGGCCGTAATCCTGCCCCGGGTTCGTGTCTAGAAAACCTCCCTCTTACGACAGAGTCACTCGCCCTTAACCGGCTTAGGATCAACAGACTTATTTTGCTATTTCCAGGCCTGACACGGGTTCCTCACCTCCACATCCCATTTGGGCCGAGACATGACTCTCCATCCTTCCTGCCTGTGCCTAAAACATGACAGTGAGGGGGAGGGGAGGGTCACCCTTCCGAAGAAGCAGGTCCAGGGCTGTGTTTGGGTTGGCGCTGGCAGCAAGGCCGGGGAGCACAGGCTTGCAAAAGGTGCTGTTTGGAAATAAACAGCCTCATTTCTCCCTCGGGTTAATCCGCTTGCAGGGACAAGCTTCGTGACCTCTCCGTGATCCCAGGCTCAGGCTGCCAGCTCACATTCCCGGCAGATGGATGGTCTAGGATATTCTGCAGCCAGAGCTGAAATGGGGAGACAGGCAGGCAGGCTCGTTGGCCCTCGGTATAGAAATCCTGACTGCCGTTGATGAAATATCTACTGTGTATGAAGTATAACAACACAATTAGTCCTTATATCAATCAATGCTCTATTATTAACCCATCTTTCACAAATAGGGAAGCTCAGAGAGGTTAAGTAATTTGCATAACGTAACACAGCAGGCAAACAGAAGTAGCCAGAAATTCAAACCTAAGTATAATTTTGAAGACCCTATTCTTTCCATCATGATTAAGTGCCACGGTCTTCCTGCTTCTGCTTTTGCCCCCTGCCATCCATTCCCCGCACAGCAGCCAGAGTGAGCTTTTCAAAACGTAAATTGGATCACATTATTCATCTGCTTAAAATCCTCCAGACGTTTCCCATCATGCTCAGAATAAAATCCAAACCCTTCACCATGGCATACCAGACCCTACTGAATCCGGCCCCCATGACCTCTCTGGGCTCATCTCTTCTACTCTCCTCTGGTTCACCCAGCTTCAGCCCCCCGGCCTCCTTGCTGTTCCCGCAACAGGTCAGGTTCTATGCCACCACAGGACCTTTGCACTTGCTATTCCTGCTGCCTGGAATGCTCTTCCTCAGCTTGTCCCATGGCCGGCTGCTTCTCCTCATTCCTCATTTGAGCAGGTCCCTCTCCTCGGAGAGACCTTCCCCGAGCCTGTCTAAAACAGTCTCCCGCCCCTTCCTCTCCGTCGCATTGTGCAGTCTTTCCCGCATAAGCTTTAAGCGCCATCTGAAATTATATTTGCTTCCTCGTGTGTCTCTGTTTCTCTCCCACAAGAATGTGAGCATCATGAGTGGTGTTCACTGCTCTGTTCCCAGCACCCCTTTTGGTGCCTGGCGCAGAGGAGCTGCGGATAACTCCATGCAGAATGAATGAATGGGCCAAGCCATCAGTCAGCCACTGTGTCTCAGGTCTGGGGATCTGTGTCTCCTGCCTCACTGCCCACCTGCAACCCAGCTGCCTGTGCCCCTGGCCTCCTTGAGCCACGTGCACTTTGCCCACCCCACCCCCCAGCCCCCCAGCTTGGACGCTTTGCTTGTCCGAGCAGCGAGGCCTGCGGAAATCTCTCAGAGGCCACAGAATGAGAGGGTCAAATGGAGGACCACTTCTGGGTGGTTGTGAGACACAGAAATGGCCACGGCTCACACGTGTAAGAGCCAGGCAGACCCGGTTCCAGGCCCAGCTCTGCCACTTCCCCAGTTTCCGGCCTGAGGCACATTCTTCACCTCCCCAGGCCCCAGCCTCCGACCTGGGCAATGTAGATAAGAAACTACAGGGCCATCATGAAATCATGGTCGTCACACTTTAGCGGAGTGCCCAGCACATGGCATTACTGTTATGAATAATAAGGAGCAGAGGCCTGTCCCTGTGGCTGGGGGGCTGAGTGGCGGCAAACCCTTTCCTTCTGATGGCAGACCTGGGAGGCTGAGCTGACACTGTTAATAATTGATGGGATGTTCTGGCAACGCAGAGACAAGCCAAAGCACAGGCCCCAGCCTTCGCCATCAGGGGAGTTAAAATCAAAATCCATTAGGCAATGGCAGTGGGGTGGACTCTTGTTTGGAAGCTGGAGTCAGGCGCATCGGAGGGACAGGGCTGCGGTGCTGGGCCACCACTGGGTTTCCACGTCCTCGGAAAACTCTACAGGCTTGTCTCCAGAGGAGAGGGAGAACTCATTTGCCAGGCCAGGAGAGTCTGCACTCCCTGGGACAGTCTCAGGGTTAAAGACTGGAGATAATTTCCTCATTTCCAGAGTAGCTGCTGTTTGTTGTGCCCGGCACTGATTAGTGATGCTTTATATGCACAATCTCACTGAAATCCCTTCAAGAATCCCATCAGCTAGTCTGCCCATTTGGCTGCAAGTAATAGAGTAGAAAACTCAAAGGGGCTTCTATAAGGAGGAAGATGCATCATTTCACGTAACAGGAAGTTCCAAGGTAGCTGGTTTTGTGTTAATGGCCCCATGATGCCATCAGGATTCTAGACCATAGATTCTTTCTGGAGGAGTCTTTCTGCTCCTCCAACTCCTGCGGGTGACCTGGTCCTCAGGCTTGATGCCTCACATCACAAGATGGCTACCCAGTTCCAGCCTTCAAATGTAGACACATGAGGTCCAACCAATGAGGAGAGGCATTTCCTCCTATGTGCCACTTTTTTCCCAGAGAGACAAACCTTTCCCAGGAGCCCCCTAGCAGACTTCTTTTTAAATCCCATTGGCCAGGATCAGGTCACATGCTTATGCTCTAGCTGCAGGGAAGCGTGGGAAAGCAAGTGTCTGGCATTTTCAGATGAGGGAAGGAATGGGGTTGAGGAGTGGTGTTAATATTCTTTTACCAAGAGGAAACGGGGACTCAGAGGTGAAGTCACGTGCCAGAGCTCACACAGCTCAGTGCTCAGTAGATGTTTGTGGAAGGAATGAAAACGGCGGAGCCAGGGTTTGAACCCAGGTTGGTCTGCTTCCCAGGCCTGTATTTCCTAATCCTAGGACCTTGGGCAGATCATTCGCTCTCCTTGAGCTTCAGTGAGCTCATCTGCCGGTGGTGATAACATCAGTGTCCACCTCCCGTCGCTGTTTGATAATTCAATGAGATTTCAGATGTGACTGTAATTTGCATAGAAAGTACTTTATAAATGTGAATTATTATTATTATTACTATTATTATTGTTGTTATATGCAAGAGTGGGAGTATTCTTTATTTAGGGATATTGGTCAGTAGTTTAGCCACCACAGATTTGATTAAGAATCAGCTCCAGAGCCCAAAAGATGTGGTTCATTTCTTAGCTGCATCGCTCACCAGGAATACGGCCTTGGGCAAGTTCCTCCCCTTCTCAGGGTCTCAGTTTCTCCAACTAGGAAATAAGAGCTATAATGGAGACCCCCTTGCAGGGCCATCAGGAGATAATCTGCATAAAGAGCCTAACCCAGTGCCTGGTACCCGGTACCTGGTAAGCATCAGTAAGTGACAACGGTGAGTATTAGTGACATCACTGAATTCCTCTATTCTAGCTACGCGCCTGCTTGGCAACGTCTCCTGTTATGGGGGTGTTGACTGTAGGATCGCTGCCTGCCCTCTTGGCATTTCGTGCCTCCAGTGTGGTGATGCCTCTGCTTCCTTGACCGGAGCTGGGGGATTCGTGTATTATTGTCAAGAAAAATGAGGGAAACCAACTCAGAGTCCGTGGGGCCCCTTCAGCACTATGAGTCATCTGGCTGAGGCCCTTGCTGGCCCCAGGTCAGTCATCCAGGCTGCTTGTATTTATTCCTGGGAGGCACTATGCCAGAGATTCAGAATCTTGGCTGTGGGGTCACACAGACCTGGAATTGAGTCTCAGCCCTGACACTCCCTAGCTCTGGACTTTGGGCAAATCACTTTACCTTCCATTGCTTCCGTTTCCTAACCTGTAAACGAGGATGACAATAAAAGCCACCTCCCAGGGTTGCCCGGAGGATTACACGTGATAGCGCCTGTAAGGTGTTGAAGCCACGCTTCATAAATCCAGCATCCCCATTTGATATAGGGACACAGGGAGGATGCTTCAATGACTTGCCTGGGTCACACAACCATTTCCACGCCTTTCTGACAGCACTGTTACCCTCCTGGAGGCTCAGGGGTCTTTCCATTCCTCCAGCATGCATGACCAAGAGCATCCCTTGGCAGCTGGTCTGTCAGGAGACTGAAAGTCTGTGCTAGGCTAGAGAATGTGAAAATGCTTAGCAAGGAAACATGCTCGCCAAATGAGCAGTTTGGCGAAAGCTTAATTAACTGAAAGGGGACATGCATGCATTAAGCACCAACTCTATACCCAGTGTTCTGTGTACTTCCTCTCCTTGATAGCGCCATGGATGGCAGCCCTGATTTTAGAGCTGGATCGCCCAAGTTCAAAGTTTGGCTCCTCTACTCACTAACCATGTGATTTGGGGCGAACTACTGCACCTCCCTGTGCCCCAGTTCCTTCAGTCATAAACTGGGGGCACAGCAGTGCCTGCCCCTTTGAACTGCCACCAGAATTAGATGAGTCGATGCAGGCAAAGCACTTCGCATAGGGTTTGGCATGTAGAAAGCCCTCCATAACTGTTAGGGTTTTTTCGTTCTTCATTGTCATTGTCTCATTTAATCCTCCTGACAATCCTGCCAGATAAATAGCTCCTTTTCAAAAAATTGTCATTCTTATAAAATGATACCTGCGCGTTGTAAGGTGAGGCTGCGTAACTTCCTCAACGTCACACGAGCAGGTGGGGCAGAGCAGGGCCCCGACCCTGATAGAGGAGAGGCGGCGGTGTCCCACCGCACCCTCTCGGCTCTCACGCTGTCAAGGCGGCTAACCCAACTCCCAGCAGCCGGCACCTGCAGTGCTTTGCCTGGAAGCTTCCTCTGGCCGGCGGAGCCCAGCAAAGACAGAGAGCTGATGGCCCACCCAAAGCAGCTCACACTGCTGACTGATGGGAGAAGGTGCGTCAACACCGCACCCCTCGCCCCTGGGTGGGGATGTAGCTCGGAGGTTCATGGTCTACACCGGCCCCCAGAGTTCCTCAGCAGGACTAAGCCCCAGGTGCCCACAGTGGTTCCTGGCTTGATAATGCACCCTGCTTGGCCTCTTCCCCCTCCCTTTCTCACGGCCCCTCTCCTCCACTCGTGTTTTCTGGGATCACTTCCCACATGAGCCTCTTGTACTCAGGTCTTTGCCATAGGGTCTGATTCCGGGGGAACCAGCCAAAGACCTCAGAAACCTTAATCGTAGTGTCCTGGTGTTGTGTTATGCGCTAAGAAAGCATCTTACAAGCAAACCCCTGTCGGGGATCGTATTAAAAGAAGAAATTCCAGAGCTGGCTGGGCTCGGTCAGCCTCATCTCCATCTCCTGGAGAAAATAAAGACAAAAGGTGCGGCAGCACACACTTTCGGAGTGCTTACGGTGTGCCTGGCGCGCGACAAGGGGCATCAAATGCACCGCCGTACCTGATCCCCACAGTCACCCTGGGGGGGAGGGGTAATTATCGTCATCTCACAGCCGTGGAAACTGAAGCTGAGAGAGGTGAAGCGGCTGGCCCAGGGTCACACAGCGAACGGGAGGACTCCCTGCCTGCGAGCCCATGGGTTGGCCGCGGTGCTGTGAGAATGACCTTCAGGAAGTGAACGACCTTCAGGAGGTGAGAAGCGAGCTCCAGGCTGCCATCCGCAGCTTTCCCTTGTCACATTGGGGGACCTGAGGCGCTGTGAGGTGAGAGATGTGTTCAGCGTCCCCCACCTGACTTGGGAGTGCTCCTGGCTCCTGGTCCATAATGACCTGGCCCCCAAAGGCTGCTGGATGGGACTAGTGGAGACACAGGGCTAGCAGCGAGCATTATGTTAACATAATTGAATAGATAAGGCCCTGCCTTCTCCCTGAGGTGGGGAGTCTCGATTTGGGCGCCTCCGGTAGAGGTGGGCACAACCAGGGGAGACCAGGGACCGGAGGAACACTCCAGCCCCCAAACTGGAGGCGGGTGGAGTGGGAGCCAGGATTCACGTGTTAATATAGAGGGCACCAATTCTCCTTAAAATGTTTCCCTGGTGACGTAACTAACAAGACGTAATGGTACCCGCTGGAACATCTTCTTACAGGCCCACAGGGGCCTGGGTTCAAACCCCCCTCCACCACTTCCTGGCTGCCTGAGCTCCTGAGGCACCTCACCTCTGTGAGACCGGGAAGTGGGCGTAATAAACAGGGCATACCTCCCAGAGCCGCCGTGCCCAGCCCTGAGCTTTGAACAACACCCATGCCCAGGCCCCGCAACTGAAACACAACCCCTGGGTGATTTTTTAAAATTTGTGGTAAAAAACGCATAACATAAAATTTACCAACCTAACCATTTTTATGTGTATTGTTTAGTAGTGTTAGTATATTCATATCGTTGTGCAACCAATCTCCCGAACTTTTTCATCTTGCAAACCTGAAACTCTATGCCTATTACACACTAACTCTCCATTCCCCGCCCCCAAGACCCTGGCAACCACCCTTCTACTTTCTGTTTCTATGAATCTGGCTACTGTAGGTACAGGATTTGTCTTTCTGTGACTGACGTGTTTCACTTAGCATAATCTCATCAAGGTTCCTCCATGTTGTAGCATGTGTCAGAATTTCCTTCCTTCTTAACGCTAAATAATATTGCATTGTATGGATACACTACATTTTGTTTATCCATTCATCTGTCGAGGGACACTGGAGTTGCTTCCACCTTTTGGCTATTGTGAATAATACTGCTATGAACATGGGTGTATAGGTATCTGAGACCCTGCTTTCAATTCTTTTGGGTATATATCCAGAAGTGGAATTGCTGGCACGTGGTAATTCATTTTTTAATTTTTTGAGGAACTGCCATACTGTTTTCCATAGTGGCTGCACCATTTTACTTTCCCACTGACAGTGCACAAGGGTTCCAATTTGTCCACATCCTCACCAGCACTGTTATTTTCTGATTTGTTTTTTGGGTGTGTATGTGAGGGAGATCAGCCCTGAGGTAATGTCCGATGCCAATCCTCCTCTTTTTGCTGAGGAAGACTGGCCCTGGGCTAACATCCGTGCCCATCTTCCTCCACTTTATATGGGACGCCACCACAGCATGGCCTGACAAGCACTGCGTCAGTGCGCGCGTGGGATCCGAACCTCCGAACCTCGGGCCGCTGTAGAGGAGCGCGTGAACTTAACGGCTACACCACCGGGCCGGCCCCTGGTTTGCTTTTTTTTGATAGCAGTCATCCAAATGGGTGTGAAGTGGTATCTCCTTGTGGTTTTGATTTTCATTTCCCTAATGATTGGTGATGTTAAGCATCTTTTCATGTACTTGTTGACCATCTGTATATTTTTTTTGGAGCAACGTCAAGTCAAGCAATAGGCCCATTTTCTAATTGCATTGTTTGGTTTTTATTATTGAGTTTTGAGTTCGTTATATATTCTGGATATCAGAATATATGAAGATATATGATTATATATCAGATATGTGATTTCAAATATTTTCCCCCATTCCATTGGTTGTCTTTTCACTCTATTGTGTCCTTTGATGCACAGAAGTTTTTAATTTGGATGAAGTCCAATTAGCCTATTTTTTCTTTTTTTGCCTATGCTTTTGGTGTCATATGCAAGAAATGGTTGGCAAATCCAATGTCACGAAGCTTTCCCCCATGTTTTCTTCTAAGGGTTTTATACTTTTAGTTCTTACATTTAGGTCTTTGCTCCATTTTGAGCTAATTTTTGTACGTGGTGTGAGGTAAGGGACCAACTTCATTCTGCACGTGGACATCCAGTTTTGCAGCACCGTTTGCTGCCCTGGGTGACACTGACTCGCAGGGAGGGCCGGGAATCCCAGTCACTGAGGAGGGCCCTGGGGTGGGGGGCAGGGGCCCTAACACGCACAGAGCCCTGTGCACAGGGCTGGGCACTCGGGTCAGCTGCTATTACGATCGTTGGCTGGGATAATGGACAGTCCCGACACACCCGCGTGGCTCCACCATTCCCCTTCCACTCAGGGGAGCTCCGTGGGATGCAAGTGAGAAAGAGTGAAACACAGGTGTGAGGGACACGTGTCCAGAATGTGACCACTGCTCACCACCCCACTGCTGCCTCCCTGACCTAGGCCCCCATCCCCTCCAGCCGGGACCATTGCAGGAGCCCCCTTCCGTCTGCTGCTGCCACCCTCTGCCCCCACGGTCTGTCCTCCGAGTGCAGCCAGAGGGAGCCTCTGTAAGTCAGACCACCTCGCTCCTCTGCTCAAAATCCTCCCCTGGCTCCCACCTCACTCAGAGAAAAAGCCGAAGTCCTCACCACCCCCTACAGGGCCTAGGATCTGGCATCTTTCCCCTCTACCCCCAACACCCTTCCAACCTCATCCCTACCACTCTCCCCCTCCATCACTCTGATCCACCCACAGTGGCCTCTTTGCTGTTCGTCAGACACACCAGGCACTCTCCCACCTCAGGGCCTTTGCACATGCTGTTCTTCCACCTGGCACAGTCATCCTGCAGACATCCCCAAGACCACTGCCCACATTGTTCAGGTCTCAGCTCAAACGTCATCTTCTCAGCGAGGCAGTCCCCTCCACCCTGTATAAAATAGCACCCCCAGCACTCTCCATTCCCCTCTCCTGCTTTATTTTCCTTCACCTGATGTAACATATAATTACTTCATCATGCGATTACTTTTTCTCTCCCCCACTTGGATACAAGCTTCAAAGGGCAAGGTGTTTTTCTCTTTTGTTCACTATTGTATCCCCAGTGCCTAGAACAGCACCTGCCATAGAATAGGCACTCAATAAATGTTTGTCAAATGAATGAATGATGTTATCCTAGAGATAACTGAGAATACGTACTAAATGATGAGAAAAGGAATTTGTTTACAAACCTTGGGACTTTCGTTATTATTACTAACACATTTCTAAAAGTCTGACTCTCATCTGCTTCTGCCACACTCGGGATACAGAGCGCCTCTGGTTTCTCAGCCAGAGCCCGGTTTCTCAACCTCAGCACTATTCACAGTGAGGAAGGATAAGTCCTGTTGTGGGCCGTCCTGTGCACTGTAGGATGTTTAGCAGCCTCCCTGGCCTCCACCCACTAGATGCTACCTGGAGAGTGGGCATTGGAGAAACGGAGGACAAGCAGCCGCCAGGAGGATGTTGCAATATTCTAGGCAAGAGAAGATGGCGGCTTGGAAGGTGGTGGCAGGGGAGTCAGTGAGAAGTGGCTGGATTTGGGATATATATGGGATGTGGGGCCAGTTCCTGGGCAGCCACAAACCCTCAGCCCCCACCAGATGCCCAGTCAGTGTGATGGGTCTTGGGCCCTGGCCATTTTCTAGCTGTGGCTCAGTTTCCCCATCTGTAAAATGGGCCCTCCCTCGTAAAGAAGTGATGAGGATTAGATGAGGTGATGTGGTAAATAACAACAAGCACAGAACGCCCACAAGATCAGTAGCAGCTGTTACTATTTTGAGGGGTTGTGTTCATTCATTCAGTGAGATGTATTGAGTACCTACTGTATGCTGAGCACCGGGCTGGGTGCTGGGGACACAGCAGAGACAGAACAAAGATCCCAGCCCTGGTGGCACTGATATTCCAGCAGGGGAGAGAGTGAGACCACTCACACAACAAACAATACAGACACTGCTTGGAGCACGGCCACTGTGACAAAGAGATCACGCGACGGGCAGGGAAGCATGAACGCTAGCTGGATATTTGATGGCATTGAGGAATTGATGCTATTTTTTAGGTGTGATAATGCTATTGTGATTATGTTTAAAAATCTTTATCTTTTAGATATGCATACTGAAATATTTATGGATGAAATGACAAGATCAAATACATATGTAATGTTTTGGTTGGTGAGAGGTGCCATGAAGAAAGGTCGGCAGGGAAGGGGGAGGGAGTGCTCAGGTGGGGGGTTAACCAGGGTGGTCAGGAAAGGCCTCACCCAGAAGGTGCCCATTAAGTGGAGACCTGCAGGAAGGGAGAGAGGGAGCCATGTGGACTGTTAGGGGAGAGTGTTCCTAGTGGAGAAAACAGCATGTGCTAAGGCCCTGGGGCAGGAGCGTGTCTGGGGCAGTCAAGGAACAGCTAGGAGGCCAGTAGGGCTGGAGCAGAGTGAGCCAGCAGAGGAGTTAGGGAGATAAGATCAGAGAGGTGACTTTGTCTGTCACCGTTGGACTTGGGCCTTTCCTCTGAGCCCCTGAGCCTCCATGCTGGCCTCCCTGCCTCCAGCCTTTCCCCTCCAGTCCATCCTCTGCAGGGAACCAGAGCCGTCTTTCTCAAGTGTAATCTGTTCATGTTAATCGTCCCTTTCCAAAACCCCTTCCCTGGTGCCCGCTGCCCCCAGAATAAAGTCCACACTCCTCAGCTGGACCTTCAAGACCCTAGCCAACCTCTCCACCCTCCTCTCCTCCCATCTACTCTCCGTGGTGCCCTCTGCTCCCACCACACCCACCTTTCTGCGTTTCCCCGAATGCTCCGTCCTTCCTAGTCCTGCTCCACACCTTTGCCCAAGCTGATTCCTCTGCCCGGCAGCCCCTTCTTCCTCTTGTTTGCCTACGGCCTCTCTCCCCCGCCTCCAAGGCCCAGCCTCTCCCTCCCTGCACCACCCACAGCCCTTCAGGCAGCACTGACTGCTCCTTCCTCTACGCTCCGGAAGCCTGATGTTCACACCTTCCTCGCACGCAACACTGTGAAAACTAGCTTATGCGTTGTTCTGTGGATGCCAGGCCTGGCCCACAGAGAGACAGGGAGGCTTAAGAGAGGAGGCTCTGCAGCCCAACTGCCTGGGTTCAAATCCCAGCTCAGTCAATTTTGAGCTGTGTGCCCTTAAGTGAATGACCTAACTTCTCTGGTCAGTTTCCTGATCCATAATTTGGTGACTCTCACAACACCCAAGGTTGTCGTGATAATTCTACAGGAAGCACTCAGAGCAGTGCCCGGCGCTCAGCAAGTGTCCTGTACAAGTTAACTATTATTGTTATTATTGCAGTTAAATGTTAGTAAACGTTTGTTGAATGAATGAATAATCAAACTTTCATGATCTTGTGATGACTGATTGGAGGGTCTCCCTTACAAGGCAAGGGTTTCCCCGGTATATCCCCATCTCCTCCCACCTTCCCTGTCTCTAGCTGCCCACTACCACCCCCACACTTCCTCGGCGAGGAGGAAGTGACCTCTTGCCTTCCATTCACAGCGCGGAGACACGATGAAATTAGACCCTTGAGGTTCCCTCTGCACCCTGGCTGCTCCCTTTTTGCTCTGCGGCAAGGCTGGCCTCCACCATAACTGCCCACCGTGGCCTGGCAGGCAGACACCGTCTTTGAGAGAATAATGTTACGTCTGCCAAACCCACACCATCACTTACATCCGCCAGGTAATGGACCTGGAACCAAACAGCTGCTAAAAATAGACCATCGTATTTCACTATTTGCCACCGAGGGCGCATCCCTGAGTCTTTGCAAGGCCCGTGCGATCCTTGGAGCGGTTCACCTTGGCCAGCTCTGCCTCTTAGAGTCCTTGTGGCCCCAACTGTACCAGAGAGGCAGCCCAGGATTGCCCTGCCAGCGGCCGGTGAGAAGCAAAAGGAAAGGGGGGTATGAACCAACCTTCCAACTGCCTGTCATGTCTGGAATTCCCACTGTCTCTGAATGGATCAATTTTCTTTTATCTTCTATGCCGTGGAGATGTCGACACATATTTTATTGTTCCTTGAAATACGGACCGCAGTTTGATTCAGTCATTCCTCCCTATTCCCAAGACAATCCTTTTGGTTTCAAAGTTAGCCTCCTTTCTAGGTTTCTCTGGTCCTTGTAACTTTATGTGGGTGTATGTGCATGTTTTGAGGTCCTGCTTCAATGCCACCTGTTGTGCATGTGACAAAAATTTATTGCATCTTACTATACACCAGGTACCATGCTGGGTGCTTGAGAAGCCCTTGTGTATCTGTTAGGATTCTTTTGGTTGCAGGTGAAAAAAAGGAGCTCAAGTGGAATTAAGCAAAAAATGTCATTGAAAAGTCCTGGGTTAGGTAGGGCTTCAGGCAGGGCTGGATCCAGGGGCTTAACTATGACATCAAGACATGGTTTCCAGTCTCTCTAAGCTCTCTTCTTCTCTGTGTGGGCTTCTCAGCAGGCTGTACCAACATGGCTGGAAAGATAGCCTGCAGCAACTCCAGGTTTCCATCCTGGGGAAAAAGCAAGTCTCTTTCCCAATAGTTCCAGCGAAATCCTGGGGCTGATTTTCATTGGCCCATCCCTGAGCCAATCACTTAGCTGGATCTGGGTCAACAGCTAGAGCTGGGATGAGACTGAGAATGGGCAAGAGATGGTTCCCCAAAGAAAAACTGAAGTAGTGTTACCAAGAAAGGGGAGCATAAATGTAAGCTGGCAAAATAATCCACAGCCATCACGGAGCTTATAGCCTACTGGAGGGAGATAGGCGTTAAACAAAAAATTAAATGAAAGAATAATCGCACAGCGTAATATGTATGCTGTGAAGGAGAGACACCAAGGGTTTCAACAGAGGATAACAGGGCAGGGTCAAAGAGCCTCTCAGCGTAGGCAGCTGTTTCTGAGAACTTGAACTTGATTTGTCTCCTTCCTGAGCTGCAGAAGTGATCTTTCTTCTACAGGTTCTCTCTTCCTACCTCCCCTGCACCACGTAGCATGCTCTCTCTTGTATTCTATTTTCTTCTGAAGTTGTTTTTCTCCCCCACTAAAGCAGGATGTGCTCAAAGATCGGGACTGTCTCGTATTCATTGCTGTGTTCCAGGGCAGGGTGGGCTGCCTGTTGTGTAAATAAAGTTTTATTGGAACACCTGCCGCATTCATTTGCCTATTATCTAAGGCTGCTTTTGGTAGCAACAGCATTTACAGGAAAAGTTTGCCCACGTGTGTTCTAAAGTGGCCTCAGGGCCTGATGCAGAGGAGGGGCTCTGTCAGAGGGGGTGTGTTGGGGGGTGGGAGGGAGGGATGGCACAAGCTAGCTGTGGGACCTGGAGCAAATCGCTTAACCTCTCTGGGCCTCTGACGCCATATCTCGCAAAGCCAGCTGCCGCTTCTCATCCTTCAGGTATCGGCTCATGTGTCAGCTCTTCAGAAAGGCCCTCCTTGACCTTGAACGACCAGTTTGGACCTGGTGGCATTTACGCTTTTTCCGTGATACAATGTCTCTCTGATTTATTTTGAGATTCAGCCCACTGGAGCGGGCGTCCCTCCCTCCTCTTCCCCAGTGTTCTCCCTCCTCTCATATGCCATCACCCCGAAAGAACTCTGGTTTGGAACTCTGGAGGCCTGGGTTCATAACCCAACACCGCCACATCTGAGCTATGAGATCCTGGGCAGACCCTTCATCTCCCTGGGCCTCAGTTTCCGAAGCTGGAAAATGGGTGTGCTGACTTTGCCAAGCAGGAAAGACAGGTGCGCTCACCTGTGCCAGAGGGGCCAGCTGTGCGGGCCAAGCACAGAGGCTGCGTTCATGCTGTTGGTTTTCCTTCTCCCTTCCTTTTCTTAAGAGGGAGAGAGGAAAGCGAGTCTACCCCAAACTTCTCTAGTCCGGCCTCTGATGACACCTTGCCTGCTGGAACTCTTTGTGCAGTGACCGTGCCGAGGAGTGGCTGGAGGGGAGGGGGCCTAGACACTCCCCCAACCCTTTCCCGGGGCTCCTTCACACCCCCATCCTTTGATATGGGGGCATGGAGCTTCCTCCATCTTACAGGAAGCTCTATGCAAATGTAGCCCAAGGCAAGTCCCCTAGTCCCCCTCTCCTCCCTCCAGGTTGCTGCTCCCAAACTCCCCACCCCTGTATAAAAATTTTAGACCCTTGCTGGCCTCATGACTGGGAGAATAGGCCAATCCAAAGAGGTGGTTTTCCAGACAGATTAGGAGAAGCCCGGTGTGTCGGGGGTGGGGGGGGTGGGGGGGGGCTGGATGCCCCTAATTACTGAGTGATCCACTGGAGGGCCAGCTACAGAATCTGTGGGGATGCAGTGCAAAATGAAAATGCAGCCCCCTTGTTCAAAAATTCACGAGAATTTCAAGATGGTGACAGCGGAGCATTAAACCAAGCGTGGAGTCCTTCTAATCACAGAGCTGTGCACAACTGCGTGCGTTGCAGCCCCACGAAGCCGGCCCTGCCCACTGGGGAGAATGACTTAGAAGTCCTTATGGATGGGGAGTAAAAGGCCCCTCAGTCCCGGAGAGTCTGTCAAGGAAAAAGTGCCTCCTGGAGCTCCCTGCCAGGGACACGGAAGCCAGAGCGGGGACCTCAATCAAACTCAGGTGCCTGCGGGGCCAGGGAGGTCGTGTTAACAAGTGGAGCAGTCGGCTGGAGAACTGCAGTGGGGCAAGTCCAATCAGGAAGCCAGGTAACACTCAGCCTGGTGTCAAGGAGGCAGCAGGGAGTGGTGGGGACTGTGGTGACCTGGAGCCGACAATCCTGTATAAGGAGGCAGCTGCTATTCAGCTCCAGGCTGGGTTCTGGGCCCAGCCAGAAATGTTAATTTTCATGTGAGATATCCCAATTTTTCAATGTTGGCAAATAATTTTTAAAAATTAAAAACAGTTGAATAGGCCAAACACAGTACGTCTGGGGACCACACGCAGCCTCTGGGGTTCCACTTTTTGACCCTTGCAGCGTAGAGCCTTCAGATGGCTAGAAATGGGAGGGGGGATCATTTCTAGCCTCTGAGGCCCCCCACCTGGAAGGGGGGAGAAGGAAGTGGGTAAAGCTTGGGTGACAGATGCAACAGGTCCCCCCTCCCCTCTCCTACTCCTGGCATCAAGCACAGCAAGGGGTGGCAAGTGTTTGTTGAATAAATGACTGTCCCACCCAGCTGGGACTTGGCTCCAAAACCCTAGGCAGCTCGTCCCTGGTGGATGCCAACACAAGTCAGAGAAATTCAGGGGTGAATCCTAAACTTCTTAGCCAATAGGACCCAATGTCCCCATACCCAACCTCCAATGAGAACGGGAAGAAAAAGCTGCTGTGGTGGTTAGAAAAAGCACTGGATATTGAGTCAGCAACGGGACTGGCTCTGAGCCTCAGGTTCCTCATCTGTAAAATGGGGATAATAAACCCCCAGGGTGGTCCAGGGGACTGACTGAGGTAAAGCAGGTAAAGTGCTCAGCAGAGTGCCTGACGTGCAACCAACATAAGCTGGTAAATTCGTATTGTCGTTTTCATCCTCCTCCTCCTCCTCCGGGCATTTGGCTTATCTCCAGGGGCTGGCGGCCTGGGGAAGAGTTTTCTGTGTAGAATTAAACTGTATCCTGTGGCGTAATGTCAGCTCTACGCATTCAGGCTGGAAAGCTTGGGCCTTCGGGAGTTTTCGGTCGAGACTGGGGTGCCGGGGACTGGAATGCTGGCGTTCAGGGTTGGAACTCTGCTGCTCAGCGTGGCCGCTGTGGAGCACCGCCGCTCAAGGTCGTGGCCCCGGAGGTCCAGGTCGGGAGGCTGCGATCCGCAGTCAGATCCTCGGATCCCTCACCGGACGCCCAGAGCGCAGGGCCAGAGCGTCTGGACTCGCGATGGAGACTCCAGCGGGCAGGGTAGGAGCGCCGGTGTCCGGGCTGGAACTCGTGTGCAGAGGCGGAATTCTGAGCTTCAGGGTGGGGACACGGCGCTGGGTCACGATCGCAATCCCGGCGGGCGCGGCCAGGGCGCCGGTGTTTGGGGCTGGAACTCTTGTTCCCGGCTTGTTGTTTTGTGGGTCTCGTCCCCTACATGTGTCATTAACCCACCCTCCTGGCAGCAGTTCCTGAAGGAATGCAAAGCACGGAAGGTCCCCAAACCTCCATTTAGCCAGCGGGGTGCCCCTTTCTCGTGCTGTTCTCACGCCGTCTGCTCAGGCCGTGCCGGTAGAAGTGACATGATGCTCAGGGAGGCCAAAGACCCTTGAGGCCGTAGTCAGCCCTGCCTACATCCACTTCTTGCTGGCTGAGCCCCAGCGGGCCGGGGAAGCAGCCCTGCCGCCCCCAGGGGCGCCTGGGTGACCTCACGGCCCGTTCTCCAGAGAAAGGCAAACGCTCAGTGGAGGGTGGGAACAGAGCGCCAGGGGCCTGTGGCCCCGCAGCCCGGGAGGTGTGGCCGGCAGCGACAGGCGAGGAAGTGCAACAGTGTGCCGGTCACTGCAGTCACCGCAGATGCACTGCTGGTGCCAGCTGGACGGGAGCGTCACTGATCGCGGGGTGGAGAGGGGCTAAGAAGTCGTCTTTAAACTCTACTTTCAATGGTGAATATAACGGGTGGGACTCAGCGGAGGGGGTTGGCGGGGACAATTGCTGGGTCACAGCCCCTAGTGAATGGTTGTAGCACACCCTCCCCGCGACCTCCATGCTCCACTCCTGTACCTCCCTTTATTTTTTCTTAGCCCTTTTCACCACCTCATATGTTATATGTGCATCTGGCTATTGTCCATCTCGTCTCACTATGTTATAGGCTCCATCAGAGAGGGACGTGGTCAGGTTTTCCGTCTATCTTCCCGGTGCTAACACTGTGCCCAGCATATAGTAGTTACTAAGTAAATACTTGTTGAATGAATGAATGAATGAATGAATGAACAAATGACTGTTGCCCCTTCAGATATAGTCTTAGAGGGTTTTCCAAGCTCTCAAGTCATCCCATGCAGAGCCCACTTTCCATCTCATCCCCTCTTATCTGTACAGTTTTGGGTGGGGGTCAGGTGACACGGCAGTAGGGAGGGGCATTAGCCCCGCCATGGCATCTCATTGCCCTCAGGATAACTTCCCAGATCCTCATCCGGCCACTAAGGGCCTGTAGGAACCACCACCTGCTTTCACATTGCACACACATCATATGGTTCCTATCTCCTTTCTCAGATCCTCAGGACACTATTCTGGGTCTCATCTCAGGGCCTTTGCACCTGCTGTGCTGACAACAACAACCTTGTAGCCCCTACCGTGGCCCCTTTGGCCTCCTTAACTCACCCTTTATGACTGCTTAAACACCCTTCCTTTGACTTCTTAAACTTGATGTCATTCTAGGCTCCATGATGGGCCTTGGTATTTCTTCCAAGAATGTGTCATTAGGCCGCCTTGGTCACTGCTTTTGGATTCCAAAGTTCATCACTGTGGGGATGATCTTCCCTGAACTGGAGGTTCCCTATGAGGGAGGTGGCAGGAGCCCCTTCCCTTTCACTCGGAAAAGTGCAGAGCCTGTCCCTCCTCCCAGATATGAGACATTCTTGCTCAAGGGAGGAGGCGGTTGGTCTCCCAGGGAGATTCCCTAGCTTCCCCCAAAGCCCGAATCATATGGGCCCATCTCTGTGGGCCCTCTGTCCCCCAGTTACTTCCCACCCTCCAGCTGTCCGGGCTGAGCCCGGGGCCTCCCCGCAGACTCTGAGGAGTTCAGCCTGTTTCTCTGACAACACCCACGTAGCCAACACTCATACCGGTCTCTACGGATGGTAACCCATTTGGCCCTCACAATGCCCTGTGAGGAAGGTGCTATTATTAACCCCATTTTACAGATGAGGAAACCGAGCCCCAGAGAGGCTAACACATGGGAGGATGCAGCTAAAAGGCGGCAGGGTGGCGTGTGAACCCCCGGAGCCCAGTGCCGAGCCGCACTGCGCTCTTCTCCCCTCTCCGTGCTCCCTCACTCGCTTCTTCCTTTTATTCCTAGTCTTCTCGTCTGTCTCTTTTAGCTCTTCTCCTTTTTCTCCTCAAGTAACTCAAACTCCCCGAGTTATGAAACAATCCCAATTGTGTGGATGTTTTGTTGCCTTTTTCAAATTCCAGAAATCAGAAGGGCAGTGGGTTTTTTTCTCATCTTTATGATGTCAGGGAGGGAGGAGAGGAAAGTTGGGCGTTTTCCATCTGATTTGCTGGAGAATGGGATCGGGGGAGGGGTAAATCTCCTCCCAGTGGCCTGCAAGGCCCCATGCGGCGCCCCCACTTCTCTGGCTCATCTCCCACCACAATCTCCTGGCTTCCTGTGCCCAGCACACTGATCTTGTATTTACTAAATTCCTTCCTGCCTCAGGCCTTTGCACATGCTGTTCCCTCTGCCTGGAACGCTTTTCTTCTCTTCTTCATCCAGTTATTGCCTGCTCACTGAAGCTCCCAGATCAAATGTCACCTCCTCTGGGAAGCCTTCCCTGATCTCTGAATAGGGCAAATCCCCTAGTTATGGTTTTCAAAGTTCTGTATGTGTCTCTCGGAAGGTCCTGGTTCCCATTGTAATTTCACATCCATTTAAGTGATTATCTGATTACTGCTTGCTTTCTCAAACCCCATGTGGCCTGGGAGCTCCCTCATGGCAGGACTCGTCTGCTGTGTTCATCTGTGTTTCCTGCACCCGGCACTATGCCTGTCTCCACATAAGCACTCCGTAAAACTGTGTTGCATGAGTGGATGCATGGATGATGCCAGAGGTAGCTCACAGTTGGCAGAAAGCAAACATCACACTCCTTTGAGTGGGGAGGGGGTGAGACAATCTGAAATGTCCAGCTGAAACTCTAACCAAAACGTTCTTATCACCCCAAACTGAGAGGAACGAGGGCACCAAATTCTTCGCAATCAGCTGAATCTCTTCTCTGGTGCTCAGAACTCGGCGAATGATAATTACAGTGTCTTCTCTCAGCTTGTCAAAGGTACCCACTTAGGCTATATTTTATAGGGTGCTATTGAATTTTCCTTAAGCAAACGCCACATAGGAAGACTCTAACCCCAGGAAACAGAAGTTCTGAGGGAGGTTTCAAAATGAAGGATCCCAAAGAGTTCACCAGAAATGTGATTTACTTGGAAGGTGCACTACCCCTTGGGGGCAGGTGGGCATGGTTCAAATCCCAGTGTCACCTCTAGTGCCTGTGGCCTCGGACAGGTCACTTCCTCTCTGAGCTGAAAGCTTCTCCAAACTCCGTCCTCCAAGCACCGAGGCCGGCAGAAAGCGAGGCCCTCTTTTCTGGCTGTTCCAGCAAAAGTCCCAGGACTGGCTCTTTTGGCCACACTTGGGTCACGTGCTCCTCTCTGAACCGATGCCTGTGGCCAGAGGAGGACATAAGAGAGGGGTCATAGACCACCACCGGGTCCAGGGGAAATGCCTGAAATAGTATTTGCTTAATGTTCTTCTTTAAATTAATTCATTTATTTTACTTAAATCAAGTTGTTTTAGGAGGAAATGTGGTATCGTGAAGAATTGGTACCATTTGCCATAAATCATGTTATGAAATTCTAGCCCGATGCTGGAGCCTGACACCTGCTCTCTTTGGGTTAAAAGGGGAGATATGTGTGACAGAAGTTGTTAAAGTCCCATTAGCTTCAAACTGGGACCTTCCCCCTAAGGGAGTCTGGAGGTTTGAGAGAGAACGGGAAAGGCTAGTGCCTTGTCCCTCAGAATCAGTGTGCTTCGATATCTTGCACCTGCACAGCTAAGCCAGTCCTGGCTGCACATGAGAACCATCTGAGGATCTTTGAAAAATCCCAACACCAGGCCACCTCCCAGAGCAATTAAATCAGAATCTCTGGGGGTGGCCCCAGGGATTGGTATTTTCAAAGCCCCCAAGGTGGTTCCACTGTGCAACGAGGTTGGGAAATCCAGATTTTGGTGCATCTAGTACTGGGGTGTGTGTCCCACACTGGCACGCACAGGGGTTCGGCAAGTCCACTGGGCCGCAGGAAGGGGCTCACTGGGACGCTGGGGTCCCCTGGGCTGGTGAGTGTGTCAGAGAGCAGGTTCCGGTTTCTCGAAGGAATTAACTGAGCAGTAGCCCGAGGAGAGTCATCTAACACTCTCGAAAGGGAAGGAAACGCTCATCCATCTCCCAGTCCAGAAGGATTAGATTCCCGGGATGAAATTCAACTCTCACCCTGATCCTGCTGCCACTATCTGGGGACTGAGAGCTTGTCACCTGAACTGGCTGTTACCTCTCCATCCATCTGTCAACCATCCTAGACCCAGCTCTGCTGCTTGCCAGCTGTGTGGCCTCCAGCAAGTCACTTAGCCTCTCTGGTCTTCAGGTTCCTCGTCTGCATGATGAATGGTAGCACATTGCTGAGCTGTGTGATCTTTAAGGCATTTCCCCTCCGGGGACCTGTGAGTCTTCAGGCCCTAGGTAAGGGGTTCTCAAACCCCAGCAGAATTCAAATTCCCAGGTCTGTCCCCCGGACCACTGTCAAGGTCTCTAGAGGCGGCCCAGGATCTGCATTCTAACGAGGATCGCAGATGCTTCTGATGCAAGTGGTCCTCGAAGTATACTTTATAAGCATGCTCCCTATGCCTTAGGGTTCAGCGTCAAAGCCCCTTATCCAGAGATCCAGCCTATGAGCCACACCCTCCTCACAGCAGCCTCCTTTTTACAGGTGAGGAAACTGAGGCTCAGAGGGGCTGAGTCCTTTCCCAAGGCTGTGCCCTGAGTACCTGGCAGCGCTGGGATTCGGACGCTGAGCCTGCCTAACTCCAAAGCAGGCGTTCTTCTCCTGCCTCTCGCCGTCCATTTTCAAATGGCAGCTTCCACCCCTGCGCTCCTTTTCTCTGCTCTAGTATTTTTTCCACAGCAGTTATTACCTTCTTCCCACCCCTCCTGGCCCCCTTGAGTATACGCTCCATGTGAGCAGGGGTTGCTGTCTTGTTTACTAAAGTATCCCCAGCACTGAATTAGTGCCTGGCACACAGTAGGTGCTTAATCAATGCTTGTTAATGAATGAAGTCGCTGCACCTCTCTAAGCCTCAGTTTCCCCATGTGTGGACTTTAGCCCTTGACTCGCCCCCTCAAAATGCTGAGCTGATAGGTGTTTTGCTCACTGTAGAGTGCTGTGCCAAGGTGAGGGGGGTTTAGCTTGGCATGGGTGAAGGAGAGCTGTGGCCCTGCCCCTGGCCCTGCTCGGGTTGAAGGGCCTGGTGCCTTTCACAGCTGGGGTAGGCACTGCAAGCCAGACCCTCACCTCCCCGAGGACCCCCCGCGCTATATCTTCTGTTCCGTCACGCCACCTTCTCACGAGATCAGATCTCGCCATCCTCCCGTGCCCATGCCCGGGCCTCTGCTGAGGCCTGGCCAGGCCGCTTTGTCTTTCTTCCCCTGGTAACTCATCTCCTCGGCCTGGTCCTCGAGCTGGGCCCCATCCTGTCTTCCCTGGGTGAGGCCTCCCCAGCGGGAAGATCAGCTGAGAGAGCCTGAAGGCTGCCCGCAGTGCCTCGCAGACGCTCGAGCCTCACACGTGGAACAGGTCTCACTTGCATCTGGTGGCCCAGACATGCGACAGCGCTTGTTTTATTTTTCAAATGCTGGCTTCAATGGCCTGCGATGGAGGGTGCTGGAAACTTAACCTCAGTTCAGTTCAGTCTCCTCTTCATCTTTCCTCTGAGGGTGGTCCTAAGAAGGGGAGGTTTAGGTAGTGATGAATTAATGCCATAAGGGGGCAGTCAGCGTGGTGGATGCTATAGGTGCCTCACCCACACCCCCTTTCCGGGCTGGCGAGCCCACCTGACTGCTGTGAGCGCCAGCTGCTAACAGCTTACAGCTGCCCCCTCTCACAGCTGCCCCCCTCTCACAGCTGCCCCCATTCTCACAGCTGCCCCCCTCTCACAGCTGCGCCCCTCACAGCTGCCCCCTCTCACAGCAGCCCCCCTCTCACAGCTGCCCCCTCACAGCTGCCCCCTCTCACAGCAGCCCCCCTCTCACAGCTGCCCCCTCACAGCTGCCCCCTCTCACAGCAGCCCCCCTCTCACAGCTGCCCCCCTCTCACAGCTGCCCCCCTCACAGCTGCCCCCCTCTCACAGCTGCCCCCTCACAGCTGCCCCCTTTCACAGCTGCCCCCTCACAGCTGCCCCCTTCTCACAGCTGCCCCCTCACAGCTGCCCCCTCTCACAGCTGCCCCCTCACAGCTGCCCCCTCACAGCTTCCCCTCACAGCTGCCCCCTCTCACAGCTGCCCTCCTCTCACAGCTGCGCCCCTCACAGCTGCCCCTTCACAGCTGCCCCCTCTCACAGCTGCCCCTCACAGCTGCCCCCTTTCACAGCTTCCCCTCACAGCTGCCCCTTCTCACAGCTGCCCCCTCACAGCTGCCCCCTCACAGCTGCCCCCTCACAGCTGCCCCCTCACAGCTGCCCCCACAGCTGCCCCCTCACAGCTGCCCCCTCTCACAGCTGCCCCCTCACAGCTGCCCCCTTTCACAGCTGCCCCCTCACAGCTGCCCCCTCTCACAGCTGCCCCCTCACAACTGCCCCCACAGCTGCCCCCTCTCACAGCTGCCCTCCTCTCACAGCTGCCCCCTCTCACAGCTGCCCCCTTCACAGCTGCCCCCTCACAGCTGCCCTCTCACAGCTGCCCCCTCACAGCTGCCCCCTTTCATAGCTGCCCCCTCACAGCTGCCCCCTCTCACAGCTGCCCCCTCACAACTGCCCCCACAGCTGCCCACCCTCACAGCTGCCCCCTCACAGCTGCCCTCCTCTCACAGCTGCCCCCTCTCGCAGCTGCCCCCTCTCGCAGCTGCCCCCTCTCACAGCTGCCCCTCTCACAGCTGCCCCTTCTCACAGCTGCCCCCTCTCGCAGCTGCCCTCTCATAGCTGCCCCTCTCATAGCTGCCCCCTCTCACAGCTGCCCCTCTCACAGCTGCCCCCACAGCTGCCCCCCTCTCACAGCTGCCCCTCTCATAGCTGCCCCCCTCTCACAGCTGCCCCTCTCACAGCTGCCCCCTTCTCAAAGTTGCCCTCCTTCTCACAATTGCCCTCCTTCACACAATTGCCCTTGGCCAATAGGAGTCACCCACGTGGGGATTGCAACCTACACAGCTCCCTCCTCCCCGCAGGCAGCCTGCAGCCCACGCCTGGCGAGTCAGGGGTACAGAGCTCAGCCTTCTTTCTTTAAGGTGAGATCAACTCCGGGTGCACTTCACGCTCCTGGGCTCCCCGTGGGATCAGGCCAAGGAAGCTAGCATCCTCCTGAGACCACGTCCTAGCGTAGCTCCTGCCCTGCCGGGTCCTGCTTCCCCTGCTCACTGTCTCCTAAAGGCACTTCCTCAGCGAATCACTGCATGAGAATCCTGGTCTCAGGCTCTGCTTCAAGGACGCCCACCTACCCGTCCTGAGGGGAAGTGGTCAGTGTGTTTAAAACTTACCTCCTTGTACAAGTGCTAGGGATTGACAACTCAAAGGGACCCTCCGTCTGGGGCAGAGGATGGGCTCTCATTGACCCCGTCCCCACAAGCACAGACCCCAGGCCACTCCCCATTGTCCTGCTGAGCTAAAGAGTTTTGCTTCTTCTGCTGACTTGGTGGGGATGATGGCCAGAGTGGGCTGCAGTCTAAGCGTTTGTTCACAAAGGGCTTTTAAAGGCTGGCTCGGCCCTCCGTCCCCGCCTTCTCTGCCAGGAACGCTCCCCATCCCCAGCGCGAAAGCTCTGGCAAGCTGGACCTTGTTTCTCTTTGGCCGGCGTTTTCTGAGGTTTAGCTTGGCAGCCTTCCACGCCGACCTTGGACGACGTAATGAAGTTGGGAGAGGCTGCAGGCCAGCTCCCCGTTAATGTGGCTTTGAGAGCACCTCAGGGCTCCCAAATCTTTTGGCCCCCTCAGGTCAGGAAGTAGAGAAGGTGAGCCAGGCAGGGAGAAAATGACAGATTCAATGGTGCTAAGGCGCAGCGTGACCTTGGACAAGTCACAGCCCCTCTCTAGGTCTCGAGTCCCCCAATATAAAGGAGAGCATTGGGCTGAGTGTTTCCTCGCAGCTCCCTACAGTATCCATTCATTGGAAAAACATTTATTGAGTGCTGAGTACGTGCCAGGCACTCCTCTAGGTGCTGGTAACATAGTAGTAATCAAAACAGCCAGCGTCCCTCCCTCGTGGGATAGGCTGTCCCTAGTAGGGAGAATGGAAAGAATGTGGGATTTAGAGTCAGAAGACCTGGATATTTTGCCACTGACTTCTCTGAGCCACAGTCTCCTCGTCTGTAAAATGAGGTTATTCTGAGGCATCCCTGAGATAGTGATGCAAACGTTCTTGGTAGTAGCCACATCTAACATTTATTAAGCACCTACTGTCTTCCAGGGCATGGACATAGACAACAACCCTCATAGTCTCTCCGTGAGGAGGGTTACTGGAATGGCGGTGAGTGAAGGCTCTGCAGCCATACTGGGTTCAAATCCGACTCTGCCGCTTTCGAGCCGTGTGACTTGGACCAGCTGCTGGACCTCTCTGTGCCTCAGGCTCCTCACCCCTAAGAGAGGGGTCATAACTGTATCTGGATTCTGAGGTTGGTGGAAGGATGGAGGGGGTTAGGACTCGTACAGCCCCTAGAACAGTGCCTGGCACACAGTAAGTGCTCAATCCAGGGGAGTTATTATGAGGTAGATGTTATTCATCCCATTTCACAGAGGAGAACACTGAGATTTTAATACTTGCCTGAGGTCATCCAGCAAGGAGGAGCTGAAGGAGGTGTTGAAGGAGCTGCCCCCCGGTCTGGACCCAGGGCCAGGAGCTCCCCCACCTCCCTTAGCCGCCTGGACCTGGAGGGACCAAGCTGAGCTGCAGATCAAGGCTGAGGGATCTGCAGCTTGGAAATCCCCATTTCTGAGTGTGTACGGGGTGCCTCCAGGAGATTCCAGGCACATATGTGCAAGTGTGCGTGGCTGTGCGTGCTTGCTTGCACACATCTGAGCTTGCGTAACAGTCATCATCAAGAAGGCCGTTCTGTATGATTCCATTCACATGAGCTTCAAGAACAGGCAACACTAAACTGGTGAGAGAAATCAGAACAGCGACTGCCTTTGGTGATACTGACTGGAAGGGAACCCAAGGGAACTTTCTGGTGATGGAAATGTTCTGTACCTTAATTGGGGTGATGGTTACACATGTGTACCCGTTTATCAAAAGGCATTGCACTGAGCACTTAAAACTTGTGCATTTTATTATGTGTAAATTATACCTCAATAAATAAGAGAGTATTGGGAGAAAAATGATCAATAAGAGATCTCATTTATCGAGGGCTAACTAACCACGTACCAGGCATTGTTCTAGGTGCCTTATGGGCATCTGTCATTCAATCCTTGCAGCAACGCCACACAGCGTGGCTGTATGTACACACATGTACACGGTCCCGTGTGTACCTGTCTGGGGCTCTTTCTGTGCAGGCTTATGAGTGGTTCACAGAGCGCATATGCACACATGGGCACTAATCCATTGCCGACCTTGAGGGCCTAAGCAGACATGCATGAGGGTGTACACGAGTCCACAGACATGTCCCTGGGAACAGATGTCTGCTGGCACCTGTGTGCTACATAGTGTATAGTGAACCGTGCTCCACACTGGGCCGTAGTTAGACGCTGGTGGCATGCCGGGGCCCTGGTCTGTGTAGGCAAATCAAGTGCTGTGATCAGACAATAATGGCAGGGGATCGACAGCCAGCCGCCTGTGCCAGGGAGGGACGGGACTCACGGGCACCAGGCAATTAGCATCTCTAAAGGGCGTAGCAGCTGAATGGTGGCTAATTTGCAGACATGGCCCCACCAGCCAAGCACTGCAGGGGGATGACAGGCCTCCCAGAGGATTTGTGAGTTGCTCTTGGCGCAGGTTTTGCCCTGAGAGGAGCCCACACTTTAAGGGTGTGAACAGAGCCTGCCTGCCCACACAATCCTCTCCTCTGTCTTCTCCACCCACCTTGTGAGCTGGGGAGGATGTGGAGGCTCAGAGTGGGTGAGCAACTTGTCCAAGGTCAAACGCCCAGTAGGTCCTGGACCCAAGGACTGAGATTGGGTTTCCAGACTTGGAGGCACTGTGTCTCTCCCAACCCTGTCTCACATTCACATGCAGCTTTCATGATTTTTTACCATTTCCTTTCACTAAAGGTACTATTATTTTCTTAGTATTTTCCCCTTAAACAGCTCCCTTTTTAAATTTAACTAAGTTTATTTTTTTAAAAACCTGCCATTCATGGAAAACCGGTATCTGATATCCATAAATTGAAGCAGGGTGACCAACCGTCCTTGTCTCCATTTGCCTGGGACTGAGGGGGTTCCTTGGACACGGAACTTTTCGGTTTTAAAATGGGGATGGTCCCGGCAAACCAGGTTGAGTTGGTCACCCTAAATGAAAGACAAATTTAAAAATGAATGCCGTGAAAATGAACTGGATTATTAAACTCTAACTGGCCTCCATGGCCGGCCATAAGCTCTGAGCCTGTTCTCGGTGCTAAACACATAGCTTGGTTGGGACTGAGGAGCATCTCCAGGAGCATTTCCAGGTAGTCCCAGCAGGAGTCCCAGAGTTCACTCTGATTGGCTTGATTGGGTCACATGCCCAAACTCAGCCAATCATTGCTGCCAGGGGAATGCTCAGTTCTGATTGGCCAGGCCTGGAGCTAGAGGCAGGATCAGCCTCACCCAAGCCACGTTGCTCCAGAGTGGAGAGGATTTGTTGCCAGAAGGCAGGCCCCCCCAGGACAGACATGAAACGTGGGATGACCCTTCCACCCTCTCTAGAACGATGTCTTCTTGCTATCCCAGACCCTGGCTCCCAATCTGCCTCCTGCTCCCTGTGTCCCCTCCCCTCTCTGGGCCTCAGTCTCCCCATCTGTACAATGGAGGGGTTGAGGAAGGCTAAGCTGAATGATTTCTAAGCATCTTCCAGGCTTTGACATTATGAGATTTCTCTTCCCTGGGACAATTAATAATGGAGTTTGGCAGTGCTTACCTTTTTTCTCCCTCTCCCTAGCTCAGAGAGAGATGAGAAAAGAGGAGGTTGTATAACATGAGGAAAGGAGGCTGAGACATTTCCAGGTTCGTATCTGAGGCTGACGCTTTCGGACTTTTGTGATTTGGGGCAAGTTACTTCACTTCTCTGAGCCTCAGCTCCTTTATCTCTAAAACGGGAAGAACAGTAGTATCTATTTAGAAAGGTCATGACGAGGATTAAAACTAGCAAAATCCTTTGGTAAAGGACATATGTCTGTAAGGCGCATTCACGTGCAAGAAACAGAAAGACAAATCAAACTGGCATAAACAGTAAAGGACGTTTATTGGATGGAGATCACGGAAAAATCCCGGTGAGGGTTGATACAGGGGTGGGGGAGGGGTCACGATGTCTCCAGAAGGTCTGTGATTTACTCTGCTTGGCCCTTCCCGTGAGTCAGTTTTGCCCTTGGGCTGGCTCCCCTCGTGGGTGTCTCAAAGGCACTTCAGGCTTCACATTCGCAGACTGCGTCATGCAGAAGAAAGAGGACTTCCCGCATTCCAGCAAAAGTCTCAGAAGTCAATCCCACTGGACTAGCTGAAGTCACATGCCCCACTCTGAGCAATCTCTGTGGCTAGAAGATACAATGCGTTCATCTAGGGGATGCAACGTGCTGATTGGCTGATCCCTGGGCAGGGGGTGGAGTCAGCTTCCTCAGGACCACGTGGATCCCCAGCAGACAAGGGAGCAGTTGGGAAGGGGCAATGCGTGCTGAAATGATGCAATCAGATGTTTGAGATCACCGGAGGCTTTGGTGATGACGATGATGAAAGGGCTCTTAGGGACATCTCGTCTTGTCCTTCGCTAGCATTTTACAAATGGGGGAAACTGAGGCTCAGAAAGAAGAGGCTGGTTTCAGGTGGATGTTACCTGGAAAATTTGGACTGCAATCTGCGTTTGGCTGGGTTACTGTAAGACCCCATGGAAATAATAATATGCTTTGAGAAGAAAAAGAAAGGAGGAAAGAAAGGAGACGGGACTAAAATGCATTGCACACCTACTCCATGCCAGATTTTTTACACCCATCGTGTCATTGAATCCTTGTAGCCACCCTGGAATGAGGGTTCTGCCACTGCTCCCATTGCACAGATGTGAAACGTGAGGCTGAGCGAGCTGAGGTAGCTTACCCAGGGTCACATGCAGTAGGCGGTGCAGCAGGGGTCAAAGCTGGCTCTGCTTGAATTTCCATCAGAAGGACATTTGCAATTCGTGCGCTCCTACTGTCACGCTAGGTGTTTTCCCAGCCACCATCTCTTACTCGAGTGGTCAGTGGGTCTGCCCCCATTTTGCAGAAGTCCTGTCTGCCTGTAGGAGGGGCATGTTCTCAGGAGTTATCAGAGGTTCCTTCTTGGCTTCCAGAAATGGGTCTATATTTCAAGTCATCTTTGCCAGTGGGGCCTCTGTGACTTCTTTCCTGCTCTTTCTTTCTGCATCCTGCTCCCCGTGCCCCACCCCACAATCTTTTCTGGCCTGGCACTCCCCACTGGGAGTTTCTGAGTCTCCAGGTCCCTGGTACCCAGCCCTGGGGCAGGGTGAGGAAGTTTCTCTGCAGCCTCCAGGGCCTTTGCCTCCCTGGGCCCCAGAGCTCAGCCCTGCCCCCGGCTGCCCCCTCCGAGGCCCTCCCCAGCACTGATTTTGTGCCAATGTTTGGGCTACTATGGCCCTGGCCAGGCTCGAAAAAGGAATTATTTCTGTCTCCTTGCATAGTTCTCAGCCCAATTCCCAAAATGGGAAGCGGCCTGGGAGGGCCTCCCAACCCCCAGCTCCAGTGAAGGAGGGAGGGAGGGAGAGCTTGGCAGAGCTGGGAGAAAGGAGGGGACCCAACAAATGACTCCACACCACCCCCAACACACACACACACACACACACACACACACACACACACACACACACGAGGGCCCCTTCTCTAGCCCTGTGGCCTGTAAAAATAGTAAACCCTTGGGCTGTTCCCAGGCCCTGGCAATGTGTCTGATGTGCTTCAGGCAGAGACGGAGGATGGCTCCTGGTGGCAGGGAGGCAGGCATGGTGAGGATGAAGAGGTTGGGGAAGGTGTGTGGCCCTCACCCCCGTTGCTAAAAGAAGACTGGGGTTAGGGAAAGGGGAGACAGATAGGCCTCAAATCCTGGCTGGGGAATGGGCAGCTAGTCCACCCAGAGTGCTTTGTTCTTGCCTGTTGAGCCAGGTTCTGAGCCCTCCTCTTCCAGGAAGCTTTCCCTGACTGCTTAGGGGGCTACCTCAGGGTCAGACTCCTCGTTATTCCATGAGCTCAGGGCCACCTGTCCTGTTTTCCAACATCCCTCATAGAGTCCAGTTACGACTCTGCCCAGCCTGGGTGTCATCATAGTGACCAGCTGGGTCACTGGCCACTGGGTCACCGACAGTGTCTGACTGATTCGTCCACCACATGGCTGACTGACAGGCAGAATGTCTGAATGACTGGTCAGGTGGCTGCCTGCCTTCGTGGTGACCAGATGTCTGACTAATAAACCGATTACAGGCCCAGCTCACTGTAAGTCTGTCTGTCCTCCTGCCTGGGCATCTGACCAACTGGATGGTTAACTGATGGATGAATGGCTGGCTGTGTCTGTGTGTCCACCTCGATGTCTGACTGACTCGTCCGACTGACTACCCTGTGTCTAACTGAATGGGTAATCGGTTGTCTGTCTGTCTGTGTCCATGTCAGACTGAGTGCTGGTTCTCTGATGGCTGTGCGTCTGACTGAGAGGATGCGTAACTGACTGGCTCTCTGTCTGACTACGTCGTCAGAGCTCTGACTAAATGGATGACTGACAATCTGTCTGTCTGTCTGACTGCCTGTTATCTAACCAATTAAATGCATAACAAATTGCCTTTCCATCCGTCTCCTTGTGTGAGTGCCTTTCTGAGTGTCTGACTACTGACCGTCTGTCTGTCTGTCTGCCTGCGTGTCTGACCCACTGGCTGAGTGACTGACTGATGATCTACCTGTCTCCATGTCTGTCTGACTGTTGACAGTCTCTTTGGCTGTCTGTCTGTTTCCCAGGGTGTTTAGCTGCTGTAATGAGATGACTGGCTGAGCCTCCCTCTCTGTCTCCTCGTCAGACTAACGCCTGGCTCGCTGTCTCCATGTCTGACTGACAAGATGGCTGAAGACAGTCTGTTTGTCTCTGTCTGTCTGCTGGGTGTCTGCTGTAACTAAGAGATGATGACAAAAGATCTGTCTGTGCATCTCTTTGTCCAACTGATTGACTGATTGTCCGTCTGTCTGCCTGGTTGTCTGACCATGTGCCTGATCAAATACATGAGTGACTGACTGACCGTCTGCCTCTGTGTCTGACTGACAAGATGGTGGACAGGCTGACCAGCTGTTTTTCTACCTCCACGTCCCGCTGACTGGCACACTGGATATTGGACTCTTGACTCCCCAACTAGGACACCACTCAGGCTGTCCTAGGCAGTGGCAGGGCTGGAATGGTGCCCGTGTGGAACACCCCCACCCAGCCTTGGCAACCACACTTCTCTCCTTTCCTCCACGGGCCCCCCAGCCCAGAGGAGCTCAAGTCCTTTCCCTTCCAGAGAAGGGAGGGGAACTGAGAGGAACACCTCAGCATCTGCTCCAGCTCCTGGATTTCAAATGTTCGTGCTCCATGGGGGTGGGGAAGGCGTGATGAACTGCATGTTCCTCACCCCATCCCCCACCATTTTCGGGGAACCCCCTGGGGGCCTTAAGGAGGAAACATCACTCTTCAAGGAGGCCATAAGGACATTCTCCCAGTGTGTCTTGCCCTGCCGGGCCCTGCCACCCTTGGAACCACGTTGGGGGACTCTTTTCAAATCCTGACACCCTTGTTGCTCAGAGATCTGGGCTGATTCCCAGGTCCAAGGGCAGATCCCGGCTGTCTGAGGGGCAGACAGGCACCACCGGGAGGACAGCCTCCCTTGTCAGCACGCCTCCACCCGTCAGGAGCTCCACAGCCCCTCAGGAGGAAGCCAAGCCAGGGGAGAGTGAGTAACGCTTCGCAGGGAGGGAGAGGGCACCGTCCTTTCCTGCTGGCGCTGCTTCCTCCTGATAATAGAATTCTGCCCAGCTCCTGGGCGGCTGCTGTCTGACCTCCCTTCCTTAAAGACAATTCTGCAGATGAATTTTATTCCAAGATAAAGATGTGCATGAACAGGGGAGAAGGAGATGGGTAGGGAGAAATAGGAGTTTGGGAGCCTCTGGATGGAAAGGGGGCTCCCGAGAATCTAGCTCTGTCTAAATTGTGCCTTCCTTGTCTTTTTTAGGGCCCCCTAGATGCCCCCAGATTGGCCCTCGGAGATGGCAGGCTGGACAACCCTTGCACAGCTGGAGGGAATAACTGGTCCAAGCTCTCCGGGGAGGTGGGAAGAGGGCATTCTGGGAGGTCTTCAGACCTCTGGACGGTAGACAGCAGCATTTAGAGATGGCTGGTCATCTGAGGCCAGGGTTGGGACTCAGTCTGTGACCAGGGTCAGAGAGCAGTCTGTGACCAGGGTCATGGCTCACCCTAGGATCAAGTCGTGGTTGACTCTGTGGCCAGGACCAGGACTCAGTGTGTGACCAGGACGAGGGCTCAGTCTGTGACCAAGGGCAAGACTCTGTTGTGACCGGCGTCAGGGCTTAGACTAGGACCATGTCACGAAGGAATCTGTGGGCAGAGTCAGGATTCAGTGTGACCAGAATTAGGACTCAGTGTGTGACCCAGGGCAGGGCTCATTCAGGGGCTGGAATGAGATTCCGTCTGGATCGTTGGGCATTAAGAGTCAACTCAGGTGCTTATCCCTAAGGGACAGGCGAGCAAAGGGGCCAGTGTGCTGCTGGTGGTTCCTGCCCGCCCTCTCTCTCTTCCTCTTGGGCTCTGAGGGCAGAGCTGGGACGCCTGTGAGCCCCGGGGGCAGGTGAGGGTGCAGAGGATTGTCCTCTGTCCTCGCGTGTTCTGCTGAGGTGGGACCAGAGGGCCATCCTCGTGTCTAGGGGAGGGCGTGGAGGTGGAGGACTGCCCCTGATGAGCAGGGCAGACGAGGAAAAGGAGACAAAAATCACAGAAGGAGGTAGTTACAAGTGTGGGCTCTGGAGCAGACTACCTGGGTTTCAACTCTCGTTCTGCCACTTAGCAGCTGTGTGACCTTGGGCAAGTGACTCATCCTCTCTGTGCCTTGGCTTTCTTATCTGTAGAATGAGGAGAAAAATAGAATCTACCTCGTAGAGTTTTAGTAAGGATTAAATAAGTTAATGCATGTAAAGTGCTTACAGAATGCCCGGTTGGTTGTAAGCGCTCAGTCAATGTTAGCTGTTCTTGTTAGCTCCAGAGCCACGCGGGGGCCACACCCTGTGAACAGCCGGGGGGAGTCATGTCGGGGGAGAGAGGGCTGGCGCCCAGGCTCCTGGCCCCTGGCCAGCCCCCCCAGATCTGTAGGCCTCCCCTCTGTTAGGTTCTCACGCCTCCATAATCCCCTGGGCGTCATCGTTGTAACACTAATGACACTTGTAGTTACTTCTCTAAAGTCTGTGTCCCCGCAATGAGTGTCTGCTCCCTGAGAGCCATTTTCTTGTCTTTCTGGCTCATAACTGTGTCCTCAGCACCCAGCACAGTACGGGCACACAGTAGGTGCTCAAGAAATAGTTACTGACTATGTGATCGCCATAAAACCAACCATTCCCAGGGGGCCAAACACTGCACTTTGCCTTCTCTCTCATTTTTTGATCCAGTCTTTTAAAAACTGATGATTAAAATGAATACAGACACACAGTAAAGACTAACTCAAACAATACCAAAGGGTATACAGTGGAAAGAGAGAAGTCTCATCCCACAGCTCCAGGATCAGGAGAAACCATTTTCTTGTGCATCCTTATAATATCTTCATGTGTTTGTATTTTTATAGTCACATTCCCCCAGCTCCGGGGAAATAGGGATTTTTGTGTGTTTTGTCCACTGCTGTATTCCCACTGCTTAGAACGGTGCCTGGCAAGTAGTAGGTTTTCAATAAGGATATATTGAAAGTTCAGTTTTTTTCCTAATACCAATGGGATTATGTCATACATACCATTCTGTACCTTGCTTTTTGATTTTTAATAAATTAATAAATCTTAGAGATCTTTCCACATCAGCAAAAATACATTGACCTCACTTGTTTTAATGGCTCCATAAGCTTCCAGGCCGTGGATGCGCCATGATTTATTTCACTAGACCTGCATTCAGGTGCCTTCCGGTTCTTGTTTCTCCTCACCCATCACGGTGATATCTTACTTAAGCTTCACATCTCAACTCTACAAGCAGTTATCTCTGATCTCGGCTGAGAAGACTGCATCTCAGAGAGGTTAAGGCACTTGCCCAAGGTCACACAGCTGACCTCCAAACCCACTCCACCACCCAGGCGTTTCCTCTGCTGCCCACTGGTGCCCCTTACTGAGTTTTCCCATCACCAGCCTCAGAGAATTTGCGTCACCTGCACAGGGTGTGGTCCTCTGGCAAGGTTCTCCTGGCCTTCGGCAGTGCCTCCCGGGAGCCTGCGGTGGGATCAGGAGGGTGAGTCCTTAGATGGACCAGAATCCATTCCTCTAGAGCTGTGGTTAAGGCAGCAGTTCTCAGCCAGGGGCAGTTTTGACCCCCACAAGACACTTGGCAATGTCTGGGACATTTTTGGTTGTCACGCCCAGGGGGATGGGCGCTACTGGCATCAAGCGGGTGGAGGCCAAGGATGTTTCTAAGCATCCTGCAGTGCACAGGACAGCCCCACCACAACAGCGTGGAGAAACCCTGAGTTAAGGGCACAGGCTCTGGCAGCAGACTACCTGGGACAAAACCTGCTGCTTACTGGCTGAGTGATGCTGGCCAGGTTGTTTAACCTCTCTGTGCCTCTGTTTCCTTATCCGTAAAATGGGAATAAGAATAGTCCCTCTCTTCCAGATCATATTTGTAAAGCACTCTGGGAAGTGCCTGACCTATGGTAAGCTATCTGTATATGAAACCATAATTGGAATCGTTGCCCTGAGAATCCGGGTGTCAGAGAGAGCTGGAAGAAGATGTGCTCTGAGGAGAAAACAGGGCAGCCAGGCTGTTCCCTGCTCCGGGAGCACAACCTCCCCCAGGGAGCGTGAGCACAGTCCAGAGATGGAAATAGAAGCCCCTGGATGCTGCTGACCCCTGCATGGTCAGGAACGGAGGAAAAATTGCTCAGAAGACTGTTTCCACTTTGGGGGCTGAAAAGCAGCTCCCAGGAGACCCTCAGACACGGGGGTTTTCAAGAGGCTGAGCATTAAAGGGTCTTAGAGACCAGTGACTCCAAGCCGTCCATTTTACAGGTGGGGAAACTGAGGCCCGGAGAGGGGCAGGACTTGCTCACACAGTAAGGCAGTGGCAGATCTGAGCTGGAATCCAGCCCGGGCCACACTCCACAGCTCCACCCGAAGGCCCCTCCGGGCACAGACAGCGCGGCGGTCATATCGCTGTTCCCCTTTGCTGGGTCTCTGGAACCCGGCCCCCCGGAAGCAGTGTCATGCGGGTGCTTACGAGCGTAGTTCTGACGTCAGCCGGACCCTGGTTCCAATGCAGTTCCGGCAGCTACCTGCCCTGCCCTTGGGCAGACCACGGACGATTCCCTGAGCCTCAGCAGATGGGCGTGATCGTATGTCGTTGTTGCAGGGACTAGAGACAGCGTGTGGGTCCTCTGGCGCATTGCTGGTGGAGCGCAAATCAGCCACGCCTCCCTGCAGGGCAATTTGACAACATCCAGGAACATTTAAAAGGCACCTGACCGTTCGTTCAGCAATCCTATCCTGTAGATGTACCCTTCCACGTGGGAAATGAAATATGGACCTGGCTGATCTTGCAGTATTGTTTGCAATAGCAAAAAGTTGAGAACAATCCAAATGTGGACCAAGAGGAGACTTGCTAAAGACTCCATGGGGCATCTACACAAAGTCTTGGACACATTTATTGAAAAGTTTGGGGCAGCTCTGTGTATATTGCTTTGTAACAACCTCCGAGATATATCAAGTGAAGAAGTAAGATCCTGAAGGGTTAGTGCAGTGTATGCTACCATTACATCAGTTAGGAAGGGAAGCAGCTGAAAGGAACAGAATATTCAACACACAATGGCTTGGACAAACACAACAAGAAGTCTAGAGCTGAATGGCCCAGTGCTGGCACAGCTGCTCAAGGACTCAAGCATCTTTCTTCCTGCTCCCCCATTCTGAGCATGTGGCTTTGGACCTCATGGTCTCAAGATGGCTGCCTCACCTCCAGGCATCAAGTCCACATTCCAGGCAGAAAGAAAAAGGACAAAGGAAAATAAAAAGACAAAAGTCTTCTCTTCCAGGAGCTTTATCTTTTGGGGGAAGTGGAAAGGAATGCCCAGCCCAGAGACTTCCACCTACATCTCATTGCACAGAACTGGGTAACATGGCTGCTTCTAGTTGCAAGGGAGTCTGGCAACACGAGTGTTTTTATCTAGGTAGATTGCCCCCTGAACAAAATTGGGGTTCTGTTAGTAAGGCAGAGGATGGATATTGGGAAGGCAAGCAGTGTCTGCCATTCATAGCCCATCACTGGAAGGATCCATAAGAAACTGGGAACAGTGGCTGGCTCCAGGGAGGGGAGCTGAATGACAAGGGATGAGGACAAAAGGGAGGTCCCTCTTTTAACTGTGTATCCTTTTGTACCTTTTTGGTTTTCAAACTGTATGCAGGTATTACCTTAAAAAAAAAAACTATAATGTTTGTGAAAGTACAATTTTTAAAAAGACAATGCGTACAAAATGCCTGGACCTTAATCGGCATTCAATAAAAACCAGCTTTCCTTCTTTAATCACTTGGCTTAGCATCAGAAGTAGATTAAATTCCCAGCTCTGCCACATCTAAGTTTTGTGACCTTGGACACACTTCTCCATCTTTCTGTGCTCCATTTCCTCCTGAATGTGCAATGAGATACAGATAAACATATTCTTTTAGCGGCTGGCAGGAGAATTCCTCCCGGGGGCCCAGTGCTGTTGGGGAGATGGCTTCTTAAACCACTTGAAATGAAGGAGCCCCCGTGGGGTGTGGGTGAGGCCAGCGCTTCCCAGAAAGGGAGTGAGATTATACGGCGTGAGGCAAAGGGGAATTTGCTGGGGGCAGTGAGGTGAGGGAGGAGAATTAGCTCGGGGTTGGCTAAGACATCACACACTCACACACACGGTGACCTCCCAGCTCCCTCTTACCACAAATCATAATACAGCCGCGCAGTAACAATAGCAGCCAACATTACTGAGTGCCGACCACGTGCCAGCACTGTTGTACGTGCTCTTACGCACATTAACTCACTTAACCCCGTCCCAGGGGGCTGCTATTATTATCCCCATTCTATAGACAAAGAAACTGAGTCTTCAGTTGTCTGCCAGAATGATAAATGTTGGATGGGGTTGCATTTCTTACGGAAAGTGGTAGTGGGGGCTGAGCCAGGGCCCAGAGGGGTCAGGACACTTGGACACAGGACACAGAAGCAGCAAGGACGCTAAATCTGCAAATCCATGGGGGTTTTCAGAGTTCTGGGTCGGGGCTGTGGACTGGGTGTTGACCTGCGAGACTGTGAGGAGTTCAGACTGCTCAGTAGGTAGGAAGCCCCCTCTCCCGGCTGACAGCCGGGTCAAGTTCAATGGCAATAAAAGTCCGTGCAAATGTCAGGGCTGTGGGGAGGTTCGGGCGAGACCACAGCTGGGACTGTACACTGCACACCCGGCATCTGACCACTTCACACCTCCACCTCCACCCCCTGGGCCAAGCCCCCATCCTCTCTCATCGGTCTATTGCAGTAGCCTCCTCCCTGGTCTCCTGGCCTCCATCCTGCTCCCCTCCACCCCTCAGTCCATTCACAGCCAGAGGGATCCCAGGAAAACCCTAGTCAGAACGCATTCCTCCTCTGCTCAAGACCCTCCCATGGCTCCCGCCTCACTCAGAATAAAGCCACAGTTCTCACCACGGCCTACCACGTCCTCCATGATCCAGCCCCCACCAGTTCTCCGCCCTCACCTTCTCCACCCTGCCTCTGGCTCCTTATGCTCCAGCCCCACCGGCTCATTGTGCCCACCTCAGGGCCTCTGCACTTGCTGCTTCTCCTGGTACTCTTCCAGCAGCCGTCTATGACTTCCTTTACCTTTTCATTCAAAATGTCTCTGTTCAAAAGTCACCTCCTCAGAGTGGCCTTCCTGGACCACAGCGCCCCCCCCCCACCCGCCGTCTAAAGCAGCTCCAGCCCCAGCCATCATGCTAATCCCTTCCTGCTTCACTTTTCTTATCTCCACGAGTCAAATTACACTTTTCCTCATTCCCTTGTCTCCTCCTTGTCAGCTTCCTGAGACAGCAGGGACTTTGTTTTGCTCACCTGCCTCCTAGCAGATACTTCATAAATTAAATTATATCTGTATAGATGCAAACATACATACACATCTACACATCACAGCCTCATTGAGATATTGGGATGTGCAATTCACCCATCTACAGTGTACCATTCACTGGCTTCCAGTGTACACACAGAGTGGTGCAACTATCACCATCATCAACTTTAGAACATTTTTATCACCCCAAAAAGAAACCTCATACCCGTTAGCTCCCCACTCCCCAGCCCAGCCCAGGCAACCACTAACCTAATTTCTGTCTCTAAAGATTTGCCTGTTCTGGACCTTTCCTATAAATAGAATCATATAATATGTGGCCTCCTGTGACTGGTTTCTTTCACTGAGCCTGTTTCAAGTTTCACCCACCTTGTAGCCTGAGCCAGTACTTTCTCCTTTTTGTGGCTGAATACTATTCCATTGTATGGATAGACCACATTTTGTTTAGCCTTCAGCAGTTGATGGATATTTGGGTTGTTTCCACTTTGGGTTATTATAAATAATGCTGCTATGAACATCTGTGTACAAGTTTTTGTGTGCACATGTGTTTTCCTTTCTAGGAGAGGAATTGCCGGGTCATGTGCTAACTTTCTGTTTTGCCTTTGGAGGTTCTTCCAGACTGTTTTCCAGAGTGGCTGCACCTTGTTGTGTCCCCACCAGCAGTGTCTCAGGGCTCCAATTTCCCTACATCCTTGCCAACACTTATTGTTGTCTGTATTTTCATTCTAACCATCCTAGTGGACGTGAAGTGGGATTTCCCGGTGGTTTTGATTGGCATTTCCCTGATGGTTAATCACGACTACTTCTCGAAGGAGTGAATGGCATGCTGTGAGGCGGGGGTCCATACCCGGGTGTGCATGGCCCTCCAGGCCAGGGCAGGCTGAGATCTGGAGCCCAGGTGATCCCCAGGATGCTGTCCCAGGCTGGGCAGCCTCCTGGGTCAGGTCAGATGGCCAGGCCAGCCCTCTGTGCTGACTCAGGCGGCCGGTGGCCACAGCTGGGTGTGAGAATCTCCGGTGGGCACCAAGTCCTGACACCCTGGGCCGAGCCTGGGCTGTCCAGTGGTTGTGGCCAGCTTTTCGGGCCAAGCTCTAGGCACCGTGACATCAATGCAGTCCCTCAGCAGCATCACAGAGCCCTGGCAGGGTCTCCCCTCCTTCCATCTGCCCCTCAGCCTTTCCAGGGGCTGCCGGTACCTCCCTTACACAATTGAGGAAAGGGCGGCTCAGAGAGGTCATTTTCCAGCCCCGGGACACCAGCTGAGCCTGTGCTGACTCTGGGGGTCCCACGTGACCAAGACAAAGTCCCAGCCCAATGGGGCTCACCCTCTCATGGGAGAGACAGAGGGCACCTAAGTAGACAAACACGTAAGACTATCTCAGGAGAAGAAAAATAGAGAAGGGAAGGGAAGCTGAGTGACACGTAGAGGGGCCGCAAATTTAGATGATAATAAAAGCACCAGACTCTTCTGTGGTGTTCACCGAGTGTCAGGTGCTGTTTGAAGCACTTTATGTATATTACCAGGTGAGGCAGTCAGAGAAGGCCCTTCTGTCACAGAGAAGACAGATCATGTTCCCCCCCTCACATGCTTCTTGGTCCTTGAACTGAAACCAGGAAAATGAGGAGCCATGTGAATAGCTGCCTGAGGGTGCTTTCCCCAGAAGGGAAAGCAGCAAGTGCAAGGGTCCTGGGGTGGGAATGTGTTTGGTAGATTCTAGGAACAGTGGGGAGGCCAGTGTGCTGGCGTGGAGTGAGTAAAGGGAGGGCGTAGGAGGTGAGGTCAGCAAAGCTGGGGGGTGGTGCGGGTCAGGGTGAGTGGCCTGCCAGGCTGACACAGTGGGAGAGCCCAGGTTCTAACGCAGGTCTCAGGACTCGTAGCCCAGCGCCATACAGGGCGCTGTATGGAGAGTGGGGGGTCCTTCTGAGCGTGGAGCCAGTGCTCCACACTCTCCTCTTCTGTCACCCAGGCTCTCTCCCGACTCCCAGGAGAAGGCATCTCCTAGGCGTCTGAGGGCATCCTGCCTAGCGGCCGAGACAGGCAGCAGGACCCCTCATTTCCCTTACCTGTTCCAGTCCAACCTAAGCCCCCACTGAAGCCTAGTTCCGCCACTTCCCGAGTGTGCGGCCTCGGGTGAATGACTTTACCCCTTGGTGCCTCAGTTTCCTCCTCTGCCAGATGGAGGTCATCCTAGGATCCACCTTACAAGGTTGTTGCGAGAATTAAAACAGGCTGGGATGTATCCAGTGCTTAGAACTGCACTCAGTGAGTGCTTCATAAATTTTGGCTTTTATTATTTTGACAACTGTGATTTCGTTTTATATCTACTCCTGGCCTGTGATGTTTGCGATTGGCAGGGGTGAGGGTGCTCGTGGCCAGCACAGCTTGGAGGCCGGGATTCTTCTGTCCGGGGAAAGTGGGAGGAGGGAGGAGGGAGACGGGAGCATCAGCCTACCCGCCAGGCGGCAAGCCTGGCCCCAGTGTCCAGCCCCCCTGGGGGGACAGGTCTCATCTGACGTCATAGGCCCAACACTAAGAGGAATGAGCGGGTGAACGGGCGTTGTCTGGGCGCTCACTTGTGTAGTAGCACTGGCTCCACGCTCAGAAGGACCCCCAACTTTGTTTAATGCTCTGCTGTCACTGTCTTGAAATTCATAATAATTTCTGAACCAGGGGCCCGGCATTTTCACTTTCAACTGAGTTCTACAAATTACGTATCCAGTCCTGGCTGAGAAGCAGCTGGGAGGCCCCCCTCCCTTGCTGGAGCCAGCCATAATGGATGCCTTCTTCCTGTTGGAATTTAGAGGATTATTTGATCTATCTAGTTTAATCGAGCGCCTGGTGAGTTTTCTCAGAGGGTCTAGAAAAGCATTTACCCTTTAGAGGAACAAGAGAGCCCAGGATGGAGGCAGAGAGAGGGCCTGATGGTGCATTTAGCATAGGGCGGGAGGGGGCAGGGTGCATTACCAGGGCCTCTGTCCACTGAGATCTTCACATAAATCACATCTCTGACTCCCAGGATCTCAGAAACTCCTGGAAAGGAAGGGAAGTAACGCTGCAGAGCACCACTTTGTGTCAGAAGCTTCCCACAACGCTATTGCCCTTAATCGTCATTATGATGAATTATTATTATTAGATCCTTTTGCACACGATGAAACAGACCCCGTAAGGCAATGCTGATGCGTAAGCTCCCAAGGTTAGTGGGGGAGGGGAGGAGATGGAGAGAGGGGAGAAAGAGGTCTAGAAGGACAGCGGAGGAAGGGACAAGAGGGCGACAGGGGAAAGCAGGACCCCGTTATGGATTCCGTGGGTCCCCGGGGACTTTTGCCTTTCTCCACAAAAAACACTAAACCTTATATTTTTGGCTGCATGGAATAAAGACGAATGTATTAATATTACATATTAAAACATTTTCTCCTGTCTAGACGTGCGTTTTTCCCCTTCTAATTACAAATGAAATTAAAACATTGGGGAGGGGACCCCAGAAGTCTCGTGAGCCCCCAGCTCCGTGTCTCCTGTGCCTAAGGGGGAAGTCCCTTCTGGCAGGCGGAGAGGCGGAGAAGGGAGATGGAGAGGAGGGAGAGAGAAGGCGCAGGGAGCAGAGAGGCCGCGTCGCATATCAGACACGAAGGCTGCGTGAGAAACGCAGGGCAGCAGCTCGAGCCTCGCCCTCTGCGCTTAGCCCAAGTGTTTGCTCTCTTGGGGCTGCCCTGAGACCCGCCTCTCCTTGCCCACCCGCCTCACCTCTGCACTGGGAGCCTCATCTTCCAGTCCTTGCCTGATCAGATCTGCCCCGGGACCCTGCACGGGGCCTGCAGACACGGAGAGGGTCGGCCCCAGCCCCTGCCCCACCACACCTGCCCTGGAGGCCCCGCCCCACAGCCCCTGCCCCCCGCCCCACCTGCCCTGGAGGCCCCGCCCCACAGCCCCTGCCCCCCGCCCCACCTGCCCTGGAGGCCCCGCCCCACAGCCCCTGCCCCCGCCCCACCTGCCCTGGAGGCCCTGCCCCACAGCCCCTGCCCCCGCCCCACCTGCCCTGGAGGCCCCGCCCCACAGCCCCTGCCCCCGCCCCACCTGCCCTGGAGGCCCCGCCCCACAGCCCCTGCCCCCCGCCCCACCTGCCCTGGAGGCCCCGCCGCACTGCACAGACTGGGCCTGCCTGCTGAGTTACGCAGTCAGCGTGGGGGCCCAGCTGCCGTGCGGCCAGCCACGCTCTTACCGTTTGTGTTATTAACGCGACTGTTTACTCCCGGTAAAATGACCTTAATTTACAAGGCATTATGACTAATACCAGATGATTACGGCCATTAATATTTATGGCTGACACTCCCAGGAGGGGACCTGGGTGCTAATTGGCACTCCTCTCTGTGCCTCTTTTCTCAACGTAGCTTCTGATTTCCACTGCTGTTCCAGGTTTCTGCCTCTTAGTTTCAAAGGGAATTATCGTTTGGGGCATTTCCTTATTTCTGCCTGGTTCTCTCATCGCCTTCTCTTATTTCCTTCTGACTCTGTAAGCAGCCTAGAAACACGCCGGATGCCCTGGGGACTCCAGGGCCTTGGCAGAGGGCCGGGGTCGTGGCTGAGGGGAAGACGGCTGGGCTGGGCTGAAGGAGGGTCTGTGCTTCTGCCCAGAGGAAGTGGAGGGGAGGGAGGCACAGCGATGTGCACGTTCGCCCATAAACAGCCCCGTCAGACACCAACGCCTTCCTATATCGCTAATCAAACATTTTCTGGTCTTTTTATATGAGATGGAATCTAAACCAGCCCCTCCCAACACCCCATCTCTGGGTTGGTTGAACAAATGGGGGTGTTTGGGGCATCTGCATTCGGGGCCCAGATTGAAGAAGACGGATCACCCCTCCCCTTCGTGGCTCTTAAGTTTTGGGGGCTCCCGGAGCTGATGTCGCCTGACCCCAGAGGAGAGATGTACTTGTCATCTCTCCGTGTCAGCTGGAAGATGTGTTACAAACCGGCAGGGTGTTGCCATGGTCACCAAGCGCTTCCTTCCGAGAGAGGGGGGTGTCCTGCCCGAGAGATGGGGGTGTCCTGCCCCGGGGTCCCCTAGAGGCCTTGCCCACTCACGCTCACCCCCCATCAGCTGGGACTGGGTTGCAATCTCAGAATGCCTCCCGGGGCCGGGAGGCCTGTACGTGGGTGACGTGCCAGGAGGACACTGGGGTGGCATGGAGCCCTCGTGTCCTGACTAAAGGGACAGCCGCCACCCAGCTCCAGGAAGTGGCTGCCGTGCAGAAAAATGGGCACAGTGCTGCCGAACCTTCTGATTCTCTACGAGAAGTGGGAAATTTGGATTATAGGAACACTGTCCCAATTATTTTTATTGTTGGCAAAGGCAAATAATTTTTTAAAGAACTGTGTGGGCCAAAAAAACATGTGCATTTGGTGGCCATTTTGCAATCTGAGCAGACACGTCACTGACAAAATGGCAGCCCCACTCAGCGTCCTTTTGGGGTCCTGAGGTCAGTGAATCCAGGAAGATGGCTTTGTAAGGAGATGGGAAGTAGGGTGTGCCCAAATTCCCAAAATAGACTTGGATTTAGGAACTGGAAACTGTGATGGGCCACATCACGTGTCTCTAAACGAGCATTCCGGATCTCCCGTGGTGTTGATCCCGGGCTAGGAAAAGGGCACGTGGGTTTTGGCCTGCATCTGCCCCCAACTTGCTGAGTGACCTTGGACTGTGAGCTCCCCTTCTCCGTGCCTTGGTCTCCCCATCTGTACAAGGATGAGATTGAGCTATTTTCTGGGGTCTTCTAATGCCAACTGACTGCCCCTCTTATGCTTATTCCAGAACATTGTCCCCAGCATTCACTCTGTGTGACGCCCAGGATTTTCAAGAGTTGGGGTTCCACTGTCAAGAGTGGGTCTCCTTCTCCACTCCATTCATCTAGTCTTTAAGAGCAGCATGTTGAGCAACTACTGTGACAGGCACGGAGCTGGGGATGGGAAGAAAGCCCTGAGAAGGACAGGCATGGTCCCTGCCAGCATGGGCTCACATCCCCCTGGGAGAGGCAGGAAAGGTGGAGGGGGTCATCTGCCACATGGCCGAATGGCAGGCTTGACTCCTTACCTGGATTTGGTTAGCCAGCGTCCATCTTTCTAGACTCAGCTGAGCTATTACAGCCTCCAGGAAACCTTTCCTAACTCATTCCTTTACCCCTTCCCACTGCTGCCCCCATGACTCAGGGTTTGGTCCTGATTGGCCTAAGGCAGGGTTTCTCCACCTCGACAGTGTTGACATCTGGATAATTCTCTGTTATGGAAGCTGTCCCGTGTACTGTAGGATGTTTAGCAGCATCCCTGGTCTCTACCCACTAGATGCCAATAGCACCCCCCACCACACACACACACACACACACACACACACACACACACACACTGATGACAACCAGCAATGTCTCCAAATGTTCCCTGGAGGGAAAAATCGCCCCTGGGTAAGAACTGCTAGTTTGAGACGATCATGGCGGCCCCATTCTTTTTGCCAGTGACGGTTTAGGTGTGGACATGTGATGCCCATCAAGGCTGCTGGGAAGCTTCTGGGAAGGTTTCTCCATCTTAGAAAATGATGGGAGGGTGAGAAGATCTTTTTTCTTGCCCTGGAGTGTGGTCATGTCTTCACATGATGGCTAGCGCAATGGCAGCCATCTTGGGTCCATGGGGTGAGCCAGGCTGGGAATGGAGCCAATCTTTTGAGGAAGGTAGAGCATATGGTAGAGGACTTGGACCATTGGTGATATTGTTGAGTACCTCAGCCCTATCTCAGGACTTCTTGTTATGTGGGATAATAAATCCCCTGCTTTTGTTGTTGTTTGTTTGTTTTTTGTTTTGAGGAAGATTGGCCCTGTGCTAACATCTGTTGCCAATCTTCCTCTTTGTGTTTTTTCTCCCCAAAGCCCCAGTACATAGTTGTGTATCATAGTTGTAGAGTTGTAGCTCTTTTATGTGGGACGCCGCCTCAGCATGACTTGATGAGCCGTGAGTAGGTCTGCGTCCAGGATCCGAACCGGCGAACCCCAGGCCGCCAAAAGTGGAACCTGCGAACTTAACCGCTACGCCACCGGGCCAACCCCTCCCCTGCTTTTGTGAGCCTCTTTTAGTCAACGTTTTCTACTTTTTGAATGAAGAGCATTCCTGACTGATAAATTATAAATCATACTTCAGACCTTATCTTAAATGTCAACGTCCTCAGAGAGCCCTCCCGTGTCCCCCAGTAGAAATTAGGTTCCCCTTATTATTCTGACCTTTTCCTTGATGGCAGTCATCCCAATTTATGCTGATACTTTGTGTGTCTACTAAGACCTGTCTTCCTCCACTAGACTGTGAGCTCCGTGAGGACAAGGAGCTTGTTTTGTCTTTTCTTCCACTGTACCCAGTGACTAACACCAGGCCTGGCACATAGTAGGCCCTCAGTAAATATTTGTGGAGTTAATGAATGAATTAAGTAAATGGGGAAATTGATGGATGGATGGATGGATGGATGAATATATGGATGGATGCATGGATGGGTGGATAGATCGATCGATGGATACCTGAAAGGGTGTGTGCTTGCAGCTCTGGCTGCACACTTTGGTGGGAAATTCTCCTCATTCTTTCAAACTCTGAAGCTGAACCCAAAGCTTTGGAAGTGAAGGGAGAACACCCAAAAGCATCTCATTTAGAGCTGAGGAAAGCAAGCCTGTGAAATTGCATCATGCAAATGCTTCACAGAGCCGTAACCTTCTCTTCTTACTTGGGGTTATTTGAGAAGTGGTTATGGAGCCCACAGCACACAAGAAGCATGCCAGGCACTAGAAAGATGGAGTCAAGAAAAACAGCACAGATCTGGCCTGGAATCCCCGGGCAGGTGGGGCCCTGAGAAAAGATGTTTGGCTTTGTTCAAATGAAATCTGACAAAATGTGGAATATGATTATATCAGAGGCAGGTGAGGATGCTCTGGCTCAAGTCCCCATGAGGACAGTGAAGGGGTGAGCTGGAATTTCATGGTTCAGATGGAGAAACCAAGGCCCACAGAAGGCAAAGAACTTTCCTGGGGTCCCCCAGCAAGTGGCCCCAAGTCCTGGTCTGGGCAAGTCCCACGTACTATGATGTAGCTGAGAGCGCCACACACCAGCTGTGTGACCTTAGGCAAGTCATTTCACCTCTCTGAGCCTCTATTTCTTCAGCTGGATAATGGGGGTGATGATGCTACTCGCACTCAACAAGGCTGTTGCATAGCTTCAGTGAGCGATCACAAGCAGAGCACCTGGACACTGAGTGGTGCCCAGTCATCATGCTGGGTTCCTTTTCTCATCTCTGGTTGGGGTATCTGGGAGGGCTGCCTGGAGGAGGTGTCCTGCAGATTCTCAACTGTCTAGGAACAAGCCCTCAGGCAAATCCTTGGGGTGTGGTATTGAAATGCTGTCTTGAAATCCTTCCTGAGACATCAGGGAAGACAGCATGGGGCTGTCCATGCTGGAGATGCTTCCTCATTTGTGTGTTCCGCCTTCTAAAACTTCGTTGTCATGGAAATGCTTCTCTTGGTCTTTTTAAAAAGTGGTTTGGCTGGGATATAATTCACATGGCATAAAATTCACCTATTTAAAATGTATAATTCAATAGTGTTTAGTATATTCACAGAGCTGTGCAGCCGTCACCACAGTCTAATTTTAGAACTTTTTCATCACCACAAAAAGAAACTCAGTACCTATTAGCAGTCACTCTCTAGTCCCCCTCCCTTCAGCCCCTGACAACCACTAATCTGCTTTCTGTCTCTATGGATTTACCTGTTCTGGAAATTTCATATAAATGGAGTCATACACTATGTGACCTTTTGTGGCTGGCTTCTTTCTCTGAGCATAATGTTTTCAGGGTTCACCCATGTTGTAACGTGTATCAGTATTTCATTCCTTTTTATGGCTGAATAATATTCCATTATATGGATATACCACAGTTTATTTACCCTTCATCAGTTGATGGACATTTGTTTCCACTTTTTGGCTATAATGAATAATGCTGCTGTGAACATTCACATACACATTTTTGTGTGGATATTACAGGTTTTCAGTTCTCTTGGGTATGGACCCAGGAGTGGAATTGCTGGGTCATATGGCAGCTCTGTTTAACATTTTGAGGAACTGCGCTCTTGGTCTCCCTCTTCCCCCCCGACTGTATAGTATAATTCAGCTCAGAGGTCAGGGCTCTCCTTGTGGACAAGGCTTTTCTCTCATAGCTGGGCATTTCCCAGGTATCTTCCTCTACCTGAAGAGTCTAAGGGGTGCCCAGCCCACAGTAAGATGCTGTGGATTCAGATCCTGCCCCTGCCACTTCCAGACTGTGTGATCTCAGGTAGGCAACTAAACCTCTCTGAACCTCCATTTCTTCACCTGGAAAATGAGGACAAACAGTATTCCTGGCTTGAAAGACAATCATGACAGTCAAAATAAGAGAATGTGTGTGAGAATTCTTTGTAAACACTGAAGACTGCTGTAGAGATCTTATTATTCACCCAGAGTATATTTATCAAGGGCCTGTTATTTGCCAGCTCCTATGTTATGTGATGGGATGGAGTTGTGACCAAGGCAGACAAAGTACACGCCCTCTGAGATTTTACACTCTGGTCTTTTCAATCACAGATTGTGGCCAACTGCTCTATCATCTTGAACAAACCGTGCTTCCTTTCAGGCCTCAGTTTTACCACCTGTAAAATTGGTGGGCTGGATCCATCCGGGGGCAGTAGAGTCCCTACTTCTCTCAGCCCGTCAGTAACACGGGCATAAATACAGACAATACAGACTTCCAAACTCCAGGCAGCATCTTCAGGGGACAAGGAGAGTGGGCTCTTCCTAGCTGCTCAGAGTAGTCAAAGATGGTCCGTCTGGGATGGGCACGTGGGCTGGGATGAGCTGCCTTCCCCCCACCTCCGCGTCTCTGGGGCTTAACGATACCGTCATCCTCATGCAGCTCCTGGCCTAATTGGCATGATGCCATTACATCTGCTGGTTCTTTCCCACCGTGGAGCCCAGCCTGGTGGTCCAGACCTGGCTGCTGGGCTGCAGCCGAGAAAAGGGCCCCCCGGGAGCGTGTGTTCCTCACAAAGAACAAAGATGTAGGCAGCGGCCTAAAATAGACACAGAAAAACACTGCTTTTTGTTTTCTCCCTGGAAGGGTGGCTGAGCGATCCACGGCAGGGGACCCAGAATGTCTGTATTGAACACACTGTGATTATCAGACAGCCAGAGGAGGGAGCCGGGAGCTGAGGGCTCTGGTGGAAGATGCCACCCCTCGCACCGCTGTGTGCACTCCGGGCTGGGGTTTGGCCCCAAGAGAACCCTGAGCCGGACTTGATATCAAGAGGGATTCTCGCTGCCACTGCCCCACACCACTGCCAACTCTGACTGTGTCCCTTTCCTTGCTCCGAAGTCTTCTGTGGCACCCATTACCCTCAGGAGAAGTTGAAGTGACTTTGCAAGGCATTCAAGGCCCTCCAGGTTCGGGCCCCAAATGATTTTGCTGGCCTCTTCCCACTCCAGACTGCTTATTGCCAGTCCTACAACTTGCCCTACATTTTCACGCCCTTGGGCCTTTGCTTACCCAGTGTCTTCACCTAGAATGCCTGGATTAGTCCAGAAAATCAATTCTAACAGACTGAAGCAAAAAAACTGGGAGGGCAAGGGAACAGAGGGAATTTACTGGCATGTGCAACTAAAAAGTCCAGAGGTACATGGCTGCAGGCATGGCTGGATCCAGGTGTTCAGACTGTGTTGTGAGGTTTCAATTTTCTTCTATCTCTGGTCCTTTTTTCCTTTGTGTTGGCTTCCCTCTCAGGTGGCTTCCCCAAGTTGTGGCAAGGATGGCTGTCAGCAGCTCCAGGCTGGCATCCAGTCAGGACAGCAGCTCCAGTGGGTCCCAGTAGTTCTGAAAGAGCGGTGGGGTCGACACACATTGGCCTGATTGTGCCGTATGACCACCCCTGAACCAATCACTGTGCTCATGAATGGAAGGCTCTAAGCTGCCAGGTCTGGGTCGCATGCCCACTCCTAAGCCATTTGCTGGGTGTCAGGGAGATTTGGTTCCCAGAGGAACACCAGAGACTGTTACAGATAAAGTGTGAGTAGATGCTGGGCAGTTAGAAACAAGTGTCCACACAATTCCAGTAGCCCTGTCTACACTCAGCCGATTCCAACTTTAAGCAAATTTCATTGGGATACAAATATTTGGGGGAAGGCTGGTTAGAAACTCTTCCAGGCAAGACTTATCCGCTCTCTGGGTCTTAGTTTACTCATCTGAGAGATAAAAATGTTGGACTTGACTAAGGTCCTTCTTGCTTTGACATAAAATGAATTTCAGAAAAACAACCTTCCTTGTCTGCCAGTTTCTGAGAGAAGAGAAGAGGTCAATGGTGGACTGTAACCAAAGGCCAGAGAACGTTTTTTCTTTCTCAGCTCCCACTCACCAAGTGTGTCCTATTCTCCCCACTCTGTGTCAAGACTTGACCAGATTGTACATTATTTTGTACAATTTGCACATCAACTCTCGGAGATCCTATGATATTCCACTTGAGGAAACTGAGCTGAGATCAGGAAAACAAGCGTGGATTGTAACTCCGTCTGCCTGGCTCTTAACCACTATGCTCCACACCCTCCTTCCCAACCAAAGACTCTTGGAGACCTCAGATCAGGGACCCAAGCTACAAGCACAAAGACTCCCAAAGGCTGTACCGGGCCACATGAATGAATGAAGAGGGCCCGGTGGGGCCTCTGGCAGACCGGAATGCTCAGGCTGTGTGACTCAGCCCCAGCCAGTGGCTGTTACGTATGCAGGAATGTGTAGCTTGATCTTCCAGTTTTTCAAGAGAAGTTGAAAATTGGAATTTGAAAATGAAATCTCCCCAATTTTGTAAATGTTAGTAACAAATTCAGTTTTTTCTAAACACTATTTAGACCAAACAAAACATATCTGTGGGCCAAATTCAATTTACAGGCCACCAATTTTCAATTTCCCTCTCCTTGTTACAAATAGAAGAAACTAAGTCACAATCTGTGTTATACATAATGTTTATATATTTGGCCTTATCGTCGAGGCTGCTTTCTCCTAGAGTGGTCTTGATAATATCTCTCTGAGGAGATGAGATTCGTGCAGAGACCTAAAGGAAGTGAGGGAGTCAGGCTGTGGCTATCTGGGGAAAGAACTTTCCAGGCAGATAGAAGCACATGTGCAAAGGCCCTGGGGCAGGAAAGGAGGAAGAACAGCAAGGCTAGTGGGCTACGGTGGAGTCAGAGAGGGGAGGGTAGAAGGAGATGAGGATAGAGAAGTAACCAAGTCCAGATCTATACAGGGCCTGTAGACCCTGAATTTAATTCAGAATGAACGATTGAGAGGACAAATTGATGAATGGATTCCAAACTGCTTTCACTGAAACAGTCATGTTTGGTGTGGGTGTGTGGGTGTGGCTGATTCATCCTAGGTGCTGAAGTCTTCAGAATTATCCTGGAAGATGGGTCTGTGGTTAACATCCTCAGGTTGCCATTAGCTGTGGCAGTGGTACTTGCTGAGAAGCCTCAGATGGAGAGGGGTCTTTATGAGAGTGGGTATATATGAGAGAGACAGACAAGCCAAGAAGAACAAAGGCAGAAAGAGATGGCGCTCACGAAAATACCCATCAAGTCAAGTACACCAGGCCTCCATGGGGGGACCCTGAGCTCACCAGCACGCCCACGAGACCTCCTTATCACCACGTCCTCACGACTCCTGCAGCAACCGTGGAGAGCCCACCGGTGCTGGCGTGTGGCAGACCTGAAACTCCTGTCCTTGGCCGCACTCAGCCCATGAGACTATTTTCTGCCTTGATTCAGGCACTGACATCCCCGTTGCTGGCAAGCAAGTTGGGTGGGGTTGCCATGGCGACCCTCAGGCATGGATTCCCAGAGATGCTCCCTGCATCCTCCCCAGCCTGCCGCTGCTGATTGCTGGGGGAGAGCGTGACTCACCGTTAAATATATCGCGGCCGTCCCAAATTGGCCGCTCAGCCCCAGCAGCCGGATGTGGGGACAGACAGCATCTGGGGGCGTGTGGGGTTGGGAGGCTGAGAGGCACAACCTTCTGTGGATCTTTGGGGCCTTCAGCTCCCCTCACTCCCAGCTGTTACCTTTGCCAATTCCCTGCCCGGAACTCACGCCTTTGCCAATCTGTCTGGGTTTCCATCCCAGCTCTGTTACTTGCTAGCTGTGTGACCTTGAACAAGAAGCTTCAATTCTCTGGGCCTCAGAGTCCTCATCTGTACAATGGGGGTGATGTGAGTGCCGACTGTCAAGAACTGTGGGGGATCTGGGATTTTACTTTGCTTGCACGCGAACAAGTGAGCCTGCCACAGTTTCATGGATGCTGCAGAAGACACGAGACTCCTGGGTCAGAGACAAAAGACTTTGTTACTCACAGCACAGCAGGCGACTTGAGCTTCCTATTCGCATCAGTTCTCTTTGTCCCCAGGTTCTAAGGGAGCACTGCAAAGCGACCCAGATGGATGCTGCACTGCCTGGATTTGTCACGACTCAGGATCCTCAAGCTTAGGAAACCCCCAGTCTTATTAGGGGGCTACTGGCAAACCTGCCCAGCCTTTGCCCCAGAGGGAGACATTATCCTTATTATACTGGTTGGGAAACAACTCTGCCCTCTACCCTCTGCCCTCTGCCCCAGAGGGAGATACCATTTCTGTCTTCCAAGGCTGTTTGCTATACAGACACCCTTGAGATGATAATCCAGAAGACAGCTCTTGGTGTCTCTTGCTCAGAAGACATACAGGCACTGAGAGACACATGAATTGTCTCCCAACACCTCTTCATAGGGCTGTTGGGAGGAGCAAATGTGAGTTCATACATGTGAGATGCTTCACACAGCACCTGGCACAGAATAAGCACTTAATACGTGTTAGCAGTTATCATTATTATTCTCAGCTTTTATCCCTTTCGTAATGTAATCTCTTTTTCCTAGCAGGAAGTCAGAGGCCTTCTGCCCCATGATTTCCCCGGTTAGGCAACTACGAAAACCAGAACTTCTACCTCCTCTCCCAGGACCCACCCGTTCATCTCCCATGCTCCACGATGCCTTAATAGCCCCCGACCCCACCCCGTCTCCTCCCTCTGACTTCCCTGGGCTCTTTTTTCAAAATGGCTTTATTGGGGAATAATTTATGTACCATAAATTCATTCGTTTTAAGTGTACGATTCAGTAACTTTTAGTAAGCTTACAAAGCTGTGCAGCCATCACTATAATCCAACTTCAGGACGTTTCCAAAAGAAAGCACTGGCCTACTTGCAGTCGCTCCCTGTTGCCACCCCCAGGCCAGGCAACCACTAAGCTACTTTCTGTCACTGTGGATTTGCCCCTTCTGGACATTTTATAGAAATGAAATCAATCATACACTACGTGGGCTTTTGTGTCTGGCTTCTTGCACTTAGCATAATGTTTTGGAAGTTCATTCATGGTGCGGCATGTATCAGTAGTTCATCCTTTTTTATTGCTGAGTAGTATTCCATTGCTGGATAGACCACAGTTTGTATCCAGTCTTCACTGGGTTCCTGAGAGAACGTTCCGAGATGATGCTGATGAAAGCTTTTTGGACACCGTCAGTTGCGGAGCAGGCGTTGCCTATTGTTGCTCCGATCCCTCTCCTGACCTTGTCCTGTCCTCACGGCCCTTTGCGAGTTCTAGCTAACTTGAAATAAGAGCGAGGGACGGTTTGGCAGACGGAGTTTCAGAGATTTTTAAAATCACACAACAAACCCACTTCCATGAAAAGCAGGCAAATCCACTTCCGTGGAGCCAGTCCAAGCCCTAGAAAAAGAGGCGTTCACGGAGATCTTATAGGCTGAACTTTCCCCACCTCCTCCAGTTCCAGCTCCGTGGCAGCCCCACACAATCAGTAAAAGAAGAGCAGAAGGAGAGGCTTCCGGTGCTTTCCTGCACAGTGGCCTTGTTTCCTTTATATTCCAAATAGGACCACAGCTGCCAGATAATGCCACGTCCCATGAAAAATACCTAAAATCCTGCATTAAGGGAAAACATCTGTTCTCTACCTTTTCTACCCTCAGCCCTGACGCTGGAGGATCTGGAGGGGTGTTTGGTTAACAGAGGATTCTGTCTCAAATAGCGAAAGGTCCAGGACTATTCTTAGCTGTTCTAGTTGATGAGACTGGAGAGAGACGGGGGAAGACAGCAGATGGAGTTTTCTGGCCTGATTTATTAGCCCTCCTTCAAATAAGCAGACCTCTCTTATTGAAGTCCTGCATCTGGACTTGGGGTTCCTGCAAGACCCAGGAGATTCCTTCCAAGTTGGGAAGGTGTTCTGGTTATCTATTGCTGTGTAACAAGCCACCCCGAAAACTTAGTGGGTTGAAACAAAGTCAATCATTTCTTTGTCCGTGAATCTGCAACGTGTGCAGCGGTGGGTGGGGCTGGTTCGTGTCTGCTCCACACATGGCGTCCGCTGGGGTGGCTCCGCTGGGAAGAGCTGTTCCTGGCTGTCAGTCCCTCTGTCTGGAGTAGCTGAGCTTCCCCACAGCGTGGTGGCTGGGTTCCGAGAGTGATCAGACCAAGAAACAGGAAGTGAAAGACACCAGTTTCTCAAGATTTGGGTGCCACATCATTTCTGCCATAGTCTACTGCACAAGCAATCGCAGAGCCCAAATTCAAGAGGAAGGGACCTAGACCTCACCTCTTGATGGAGGAGTGGTGAGGAGTGTGGGGGTGACGCTTTAAGACTCACTTGGCTGGCAAGTTCATGGCGTGTAGCGCGTCAGGAGGTTTTCGAGGAAAATGCTCCACAGGACTGTTAGACGGTAAGGGCTCATCCCAGAACCACGGTCCTTTCCACTTCGTGTTGGCCAAAGTTGGTTTGGGCCAAATTTCATTTTGCCTCGTGGGCCGAGGATGAAGCAGGTCCCTACCCTGTTTGTTCTGTGCCCCCAGGCCATTGTTTCTGCCCTCCACCCCCGAGGGGCTGTGTACTTGGAAATCCAGGCCCTCTGGCGCAGCCTTGGGTCACAACGTGTTCTCAGAACTGGGAGACCCCCTAGTGAGTCTGCAGGACAATGTGCACGTGGCTGCTTTAGCCCCTAAGCACCTGCTTTCATGGAATCCAGGGAAGACTTCCCACACACATCTTCCCTCTCCATTTCACTGAAGCTTTCAGGAGAAAATGGCCAGAGCTCTCTGGACGTCTTCCAGGAACACGCCGATGGTGAGTGTAACCCCAGCCTGAACTCGGGGTGCTGCATGACTCGCCACCTTTGTCGTTTGGATGACCTAGACTCCTTATTTTTCTCAGGCGCTGGCCAGCAGGCCTGTGCCAATCTGCATGGCTGTCTTAGCAGCAAATGGCCACTGCCAGTGTTCTTTGAGGATCTTTTCTTGGATTTGGGGTGAGAAGACCAGGGTTTGAGTGCTGACTTCTCCTCTTAGTGGCTGTGCAACATCAGGCAAGGCATTTTACTTCTCTGAGCCTTGGTTTCCTTTTCCGGCAGGCAGGGATACTATTTAAGGCATCGTGAGGGTTAAGTAGACAATGTACCTAATGCACTGCACACAGTGCCTCGCCCATAATTCCTGCTCACTTAACGGTAACTAGCATTATGAATAATTGTTTTCTGCATAATAATGGTTTTTGAGGAATGGGAGCCAACCTCAAGGAAAGCCGACTTTGCATAAGATCTCATTTGCTATTTATGAAGAAATAATCCCTGGTTCCTCTCTGCTTTCTTGTAAATCATGCGTTTGGAGCAAGATTTCACTCTACAAATTTTACCTTGAGCTCCAAAAAGTTCTCATTGTGTTTGACTGCCTTGAGGAAACAGAGGGTGCTTTGCCTTCAGTCACAAAAACACACCGACTGGGTACTGTCGCTGCAGTGGATGTGTGGCCAGCAGATAGATTGCCCAACCCCAGAGGGAAGCTGGATTTGCATTTCTTGAAGAGAAAGATCTGCGAGGCATTTCAGAGCCCATTGGCCCAGTCAGAGTCCTGAGGAGTCTGTCTGGAGACCTGGAATTCATTTGTTTGTTCTCCCAACAAATCTTTATTGAGTATCCCCCTACACCAGCCCCTTGCTAGGCGCTGAGGATACAGCAATCAAGAAAAAGGACTAAGACCCTGTAGCTCACAAAGCTTGCGTTCTAGAAGGGAGAGAAGAACAATAAACAAGAAATAAGACAGAATTAAATATAGAATATCTATCCGTAGATGTAATATGTCAGGAGTGAGGGGACAGGAATTGATGGGGGGTGGGTGCCATTTGAAATAGAGGGGTCAGGGAAAGCCATTCTGGGGATGTGACTCTTGAGCAAGGACCTGAAAGAAGTGAAGAAAGGAGACGGGTATATACATGGGGGCAGAGGGCACAGCCAGTGCAAAGGCCCTGAAGCTGGAGAGTGCCTGTGTGTTCCAGGAGCAGCGACAGGCCCAGCGTGGCTGGAGGGGAGTGAGCGAGGGGAGGAGCGGAGAGAGAGAGGGCAGAGAGGTGAGGAGGGGGCCAGGCCATGCAGGGCCTTGCGGGCCATTGTTAGGTCTTTGGCTTTCGTTCTGAGCACATTGGGAGACACGGGGGTGTTTTGAGCAGAGAAGACTGAAATGGTCTGGCTCAGGTTCTAACAGGGTCCATCCGGTCGAATGTGGAGAATGGACTGTTTTATTGTAGGGACCAGGACAGAAGCAGGAAGATAGTGAGGAGGGGATTGCTGTTGCCCAGGCAAAAGAGGATGGTGGTCTGGCCCAGGGGATATCTGTGGGGTAGTGAGAGGTGGGCATGTTCCAGATGGGTCTTGAAGGCAGGTCTGACAGGTCTTGCAGATCCATTAGATAGTCTGAGATTCCCGTCGCTGGTGGCTTAACGTGCCTCCCCCAGCACCAGGCTCAGCGGGACAGTCTTGACTAGACATCTGGCCACTGTGCAGCGCTCTGCCCACCTGGTGAGAAGGGGCCTCTCCCATCCATGCCCTGGGGACAGAGGCGCTGGGCTAGGCCCACCTGGTTTCCCCCAGGGAGTGTCTCAGAGAGAGCTCTAGACTGGAGACCCTTACCACGTATGACACTCCCCAGCTGTGTGACCTTAGACAAAGTGTCTTCCCCACTCTGAATCTCAGCCTCCCTGTCTGGAAAATGGGAATTATGAAACCAACCCTGCTACCTCCACGACCACGTCTGCCATAGTCTACTGAACAAGCAAATGCAGAGCCTAATTGGAGGGGAAGGGACGTATACCTCACCTCCTGATGAGGGAGTGGCGAAGAATGTGCGGGTGATGTTGTAGGACTCACGTGACTGGCAAGTTCTCGCAACGTGGTCGTGAGAATCAAGTGAGATACAGGCTGGGCACGAGCTCTGAAGACAGTGACGGGCGACGCTCCTGAAAAAGTTAGATTCACGTACGTTATCAGTAGTGCCGTCTGGTCCTTTCTACCGTCATGCCGGCTGTTGGGAAAGTGACGCTGGTTCAGGTCAGACCACAGCCACGGCTAAGTCAGCATCCCTCCCTTTGGTGTGCTGGTTAAAGAGCCTGGGCTCTGGACTCAGACAGAACCCGGTGGAGCTTCTAGGTTGGTGCTGAAGGGCTGTTTCCAGAAGAGGCAGCTAAAAAACGATAGATGGTCCCCCCAGTTTGTAGCAAGACCAGCCTTTTAGGCTGGGCATTCCCTCTTGCCCACATTCACCAGGAGCCGCGTTCCCAGGGGCCGGCCTGGCCCTGCCCCTGCGCACTGGTGAACTCGTCACGGTCCCCGGGAGCCGCTAAATGTGGGATGTGGGTTCACCGTGCCTCTTCTCTGAGCCGCCCTGGTCTCCCCCTGGGGAGAACTGGGCCAGGGTCCTCTCAGGCCAAGAGGAGCCTGGGAGACTTCTATTTTTTGAGAGTCCTGGAATATTAATTTATTTTTAAAAAATAACCAAAAAAATGAACACATTCCTAAAGTTGCGGTACATTTAAAATAGTAAATTGAACAAACTCATGCTTTTGACCCATCTGCACAAAATTACAACACAAGTGTGAGGCTCACAAGATAACTGCAGGATTTGTTTTAGTTATTTATATATTTATATTTTAAATTCAGGGATCTACCAATAAATAAATTTATTTATATCTTACACTTGTTCACTCCCTCCAAGCGAGCCTGTAATGGGACACGAGGGGAGCATGGTTCAATGCACGCAGTCTTTCCTCCTCGCTGTCACTGCGCCCCTGTTTCTGTACATAACCCATTTAGAGATAAGGTCAAAATTCTAAAAATATTGGAATGTCAGTTTTTTGAATAAGTAATATATTTTCCTTGTCTGAAAGTCAAAGCATCCAAAAGGGCACACAGTGAAAATCCTTCTCCCGCCTCTGTCCTCCACCCTCCTCCCCGGAGGCAGCCACTGCTGCCAATTTCTTGTGATCTTTTTGGGAAATAATTTATCCATGTTTAAGTAAATCCAAATCCGTATTTGTGTCTATTCTTTTTCTTTGTTTTATTGAAATGGGAGCTGGGTGCACATGTTGTTCTCATCTTGCTTTGTTGGCTAACAGCAAACAAACAGCATACCTTGGGGATTATTCCCTGTCTGTGCCTATTGAACTACCTCGATCTTTCTTACAGCTGCGTAGTATTCCATTGTGTGGGTGGCCCACTGTTGATTGAACTTTCCCCTGTTGATGGGCACTGAGGTTATGGCCAAGCTTTTTGATCTAATAACAATGGCGCAGTGAATAACCTTATATCTATATCATGCAAACTCTTCAAGACCCTTAGGGATTGTGAGGTCTGGGCAGAATGACCCCTCTTTTGTCCACCCCCAGCCACTTCCTGGAAGCTGAGGCTTGATTAAGGACAGCATCCCAGGATGGGGGAAGAACATTCCAGGCAGAGGGGACTGCAATGCAAAGGTCCTGAGGCAGACATGAGCTCAGTATATTGAGAGAACAGTGAGAAGGCCACTGTGGCTGGAGTGGAGCAGGTGAGGGGGAGAAGAGCAGGAGATGAGGTTAGAGAGGCCTGCGGGGGGCAAGTGGGCCATGATAGGGTGAGAGGGGAAAATGAATGAAGCCACATCGATGACAAGTGACAACTGAAAGGACATTATGGTCCAAGAGGTGTGGCCCTCCCCCGAACTCTGGCTGCTGAAAAGACTGATGGCCCCTCCTCTCTTGGGTCCCCTGGACCTTTCCCCAAGGTCACCCACAGAGAGGCAGGAGCCCAGGGACCTGCCACAGGGCTGGAACCCACCAAGGCCTTCCATGGACCTGGCTCTGGCCTCTCCCAGTGCCCGTGCTGGCCTGGCCGAGCACATCTGAGGAAGGGCGGGAACTCGTGGGGGGGTGAGGTAGGGCTGGGCTCAGAACATCCCTCCGCTTAGGCCACCCTAGATCACTCTTTCCTCCATCCATGCGTGGCCAGCCCCTCTGTCTCGGCTCAAAGATCGTCTTCTCAGGCCACCACGTATCGACTCACCTCCCCGTCCTTGCCCCCACCCACCTGCCCACCCTGCCTGTCTCCTCACTGTTTGGAGCCTGGTGGTTTCAAAGCCAGATGGCCCAACAGAAATGGCTCTGCCCCTGGGAAGCTGCTCAGAGTGGGGAGCCCGCTGTTCCGGGCTGGAGCCAGATGGGACAGGTAAGTGCACGGACGGCTGCTGAGCAGGGCCGGAAGGCCCTCATCTGCAGAAAAAAGGGCACTCATCTGCTTTTCCCCCTGCTGCCCCTCCCTGCCTTAAGTCCTCTCTCCCCCTTTCTGTACTGTGTGCTGCCCCTCTCCTCCTCTGACCCTTGAGCTCAGCAAGGGGGGTGCCTGTCCAGTTCAGCCCTGTGCCCCCAAGTGACATTTAAAGAGACCTTGAAGGAGGAGCTGGAGTTAGCAGGACAAGAGGAGTGGGGAGAGAGCATAGCGTGCAAGGCCCCTGGGAATAGCCTAGTGCGGAGAGGAGGGGAGAGAACAGGGCCGCGGGAGACGAGGAGCGTGGGGAGGAGAGAGGAGCGGGAGAGGGGCAGGAGACAGATCCCTGGGCCTTGAGAGCCGCAGTAAGGAGTCTGGATTTGTCCTGAACGCACTGGGGAGCCACAGAAGGCTGCAGAGTAGAGGTATGACAAGATCTGACCTTGTAGAAAGATCCTTGGGATTCTCTGGGAGGAGGGGTAGAGGAGACAGGAGGGGGAGCAGAGCCAGATCTAAGCATCACTGCCTTTCTCGGGTCAGACAGACTCTCTGTCTCCCTCCTCCTCTCTCTTCCTTTCTCCCCCTCCTCCTCATCTTCCTCCTTGTTTTTTCTCTAGCTCTCTCTCTCCCCTCTCTTCTTCTCTTTTTTCTCTTCTCTCTCCTCTTTCTCTTCTTTTCTTCCTTTCTCTTCTCTTCTATCATAATCTCTCACACTCATCTTCTCTCTCCCTCCCCCTCCTTCTCTCCCACCTCTTCCCTGGACAAAATGGTAATTCATCTTCCCCACTCTGGCAGGCCCTGGCGCCCTTCCTCCGGCACAGCTCATTATTTTAATTAAACTCTGGGATCTGTTTTACTAACCTGACATCTTGCTTAGGGAAACCAAAAGAGGAGGTGCCTGGGGCCAAGGAAGGGAAGTTGCCAGGGGACTGTGGAAAGGTTTTCATCGCCCCATCCCAAGAAGGGCCCTGCGGAGCCCTTAAAGGAGCAGCCAGCCCAGCAGCATGGTTAATGCTTTGAGGTCTGGCTTAGCCTCTAAGTCCCATCACTTGTTCGGGCATGAGTTACTCTCTGAAGCTCTTTCCTGATCTATAAAATGAGGATATTAATAGTTCTTCTCTTGTAGGGTTTTGGTGAGGTTTAAATGAGTTAACATAGTGCTTTTCACACTGAGGTCATAAAATCAATTTAGTGGGTCACAACCACCATTGAAAAAGCAAGAACAAAAAATGCCAGAGTGCATTATCATAATAAGGATACATGTTGTGGGCAGGAGCGATTATTTCTCTGGGTTTTGTAACTATCTCTTTCTCTGGCTGCCCTTCTAGAAGACTTGAAAGCTACAATGAAAGCACTTAGAAAAGTTCATACAGTAGGTGCTCAAACTGTGATTGTGGAAGCAAGGAAAGATTTCTTGTTGATTTCCCGGCAGTGTCAGTGGTTTTGCCCCATTTTACACACAGGGAGACTGAGGCTCAGAGAAAGAAGAGGCTGTCCGAAGGCCCCTAGATCAGGCTGAGCTGTGAACCCTGGCCTGACTTGGCCTGAGAACTGCCTACCCTCCCTTCTAGAATCTACGGGAGGTCAAGGGATAATTGTCTGGCTGTTAATGGTATAATGAGGGCTCTAGGCAGCCAGGGCCTGGCAGGACTCAGGGCAGAGGCTGGGCGGGCTCTGGGGCTGGACCACCCTAGGCTGTGCCCAGAGGCTGCACAAACCTCCTGTCCTGTGATCTTGCCTCTCCAGCCTGCCGCCCCTCCAGCAGTTACAAGGGACTGGTGCAGCCACTATGGAAAATAGTACGGAGATTTCTCAAAAAATAAAAAATAAATTACCATACGATCCAGCTATTCCACTACTGGGTATTTATCCAAAGAACATGAAATCAATAATTCAAAAAGATATAGACAGCCCTATGTTCACTGCAGCGTTATTCACGATAGCCAAGATGTGGAAGCAACCCAAGTGCCCATCAACAGATGACTGGATAAAGAAGATGTGGTATATATATATACAATAGAACACTACTCAGCCATTAAAAAGACAAAATTGTGCTATTAGCAACAACAGGGATGGACCTTAAGGGTATTACGTTAAGTGAAATAAGCCAGACAGAGACGGACAAACACTGTATGATTTCACTCATATGTGGAAGATAAACAAACACATGGATAAGGTGGTTACCAGAGGGGAAGAGGGTAGGAGGAGGGTGAAAAGGGTAAAGGGGCACATGTGTATAGGCAGTGAATACAATGCAGTCTATACAGAAACTGAAATATAGTGACGTACACCTGAAATTTACATTACCTTGTAAGCCAATAGGACTTCAATAAAATAATTTTTTTTTAAAAAAAGGGAAACCTTAGAGGGGAGAAGGCTGCGGTTTTTCTGCCTCCTCGTGGGCTTTCCAGAAGCCGATAAGTCTAGAAGAGATCCTCACGGGGAGCAGGGGAGGATGGGGTGGCTGGTGCAGGGCTGTGAGGAGGGGGCGGCCGGAGTGGCAGGGTCTGCAGACTGCAGAGGCTGTTGGGAGGACTCTATGAGGCTGTGACCCGGAACAAGACCCTGGCTGAGGGGCTGAGAGGCAGGAGGCCTGGGTCTCTGCCTTGGTTATGCCACAGCAGGGCTGTGTACCTGAGGGCTGGCTCCTTCCCCTCTCTGGGCCTCAGAAGCCACATCTGTACAGTGGGTGTGGTGGCTCTGCCAGTCTTTAGGAGGCTCACCACTCAGATGTCTCAAAAATGCTCCCATGAGTCTGTGATTCTGATTCTGAGAAGTCTCCTCAACTTTCCCACTAGCCCTGTATTCATTCATCCAACAAACATTGATTGAGCACCTACTGTGTACCAGGGACCTGGAGATGCATAGCGGATCAAGACAGACCCAGTCCCTGCCCCCCCCCATGAAACCTATCTAGTGTACGAGACAGTTAACAAGTCAAGAAAGAAATGATGAAGTGCTTTGACAGCCCTGAAAGAGGGTCTTGGGATAACAAGTGAGGCGGGGCTGTTTTACCAAGGTGTCAGGAAGGCCTCTGTGTGGAGGAGACAGTTGAGCTGAAATCTGAAGGATGAGAAGGAAATAGAAGCAGAGATCTAGGGGAGAAGCATTCCTGGCAGAGAACCACAATGCAAAGCCCTGTGGCTGGAGCGAGTTCGGGGTATGGGAGGAGCAGCCGGGAAGCCACTGAGCCAGGGGTGGAGGTGAGGTGGGCGAGGCAGCCGGGGCCAGATCAGGCAGGGGCTCGAGGCCATGGTGAGGCCACTGCTTGTATTCCAGGTGCAGGGCGGCGCCAGTGGGGGCTTTGGTCAGGGCAGTGGTAGGATCAATGTACACTGTAGCAAGAGCGTTCCGAGTGGAGAATGGACTGTGGGGGCGTGGGAGGACGCGGGCACACCAGTGAGGAGGCCACCACAATCATCCTTACGGGATGTGTCAGTGGCCTGGGCCAGGGTGGTGGCGGTGGAGGCGGGGAGAAGTGGTCAGACTCTGGCTCTGTTTTGAAGGTGGAGCCCACAGGATGTGCTGACGGACAGAGAACAGTCGAGGAGGGCTGTCAGGTTTGTGGCCTGAGGATCTGGGAGGATGGAGGCGCCATTTGCCAAAACAGGAAAAGCCCAGTCAGGAGCAGGTGGTGAAGGATGGAGAGCGTGGCTTGGCCTTGTTGAGTTTGAGAAGCCTGCGGGACATCCGAGTGTCAAAACAAACCTCCCACCAGCCAGGCCCCGCCAGCCCAGATGGTGGGTGGAGGGAGCCTGCAGAGATTAATTCCCATGGCCCAGTTCTGTCTGCCTGTGCCTATCTGGGTCACCTGGACCGCAGGTCCTCACCCCCCAGAGCCTATCCACTCTGCCCCGTTCTTTTCAGTTCTCTGGACTCTGCTTCCCCGAGAACACTGAGGGAGGGAAACCAGAGCACTCCTTTTCCACACGCCCCCTAGAACTTCCCTGCCTCCCTGCCTTTGCTCTTACTGTGCCCTCCGCCTAAAATTCCCTTTCCCCTCTTCCACTCTCACATATCCAAATTCATTCCATCCTTTTATGCCAAGCCTAGAAGCCTCCAAGAAACCTTCCCTGGTTTCCACTAGAATAATAGGAACTGTATTTTGAAGGCCCTACTATGTGCCAAGCTCTGTAAAAGTGGTTTATCTTTTTCTGATCTCATCTAATCTTTGGAGGTAGAGATTATCACCTCCATTTTACTGATGAGAAAGTTAAGGTTGAGGGAAGTGAAATCATTATCTTGTGGTCATATGAGAGAAGTGGCAGAGTGGGGGCTCAAACTCTATACTCTCTGTCATATTTTATAGGGCAACTTAGGTACTCATCCTGCCTGAGGGACTTTGGGCTCATCAAGGGCATAGGTTGATTTATTTAGTTCTGCATCTCCAGAATCTGGCACGGGCTCTCCATAAATGCTTGCCAGATGGATGGATGGATGGATGGATGGATGGATGGATGGATGGACGCATGCATGCATGGATAGGTGGATGGGTAGGTAGATATGTGGATGGGTGGACAGATGAACAAGTAGACAGATGAATGGACGATGAGTGGATGCATGGATGGATAGATAGGTGGATGGGTAGATAGATGAACGATAAATGGACAAATGGATGGATGGATGGATGGAGTAGAAAAAGCGAGATAAGAGAGATGTGAGAGACAAAGAATTTCCATCTGAGAAAGCTGTTCTTGCACATTAAGTCATTGTTGAGGCGCCCCTCTGACCTCGGGAAGCACATAATTAGGAGGCCAACTCTTCTCAGAGAAGATGGGGCAAAGATCCACCGTTTATTGAGCACCCATTATGCACCAGGCACCATCCTAAGAACCTTATATACATTAACTCAACCAATCCTCATGAAAGCCCTGTGAAGAGGGTACTGTTCTTATCCCATTTCTCAGATGAGAACACTAAGGCTCAGAGAAATCAAACCACTTGCCACAGGAGTGAGGATGGTAACACACCCTGTTGGTGCGATGTTCACTGGAAACCATGGTAGCCCTGAGGGGTTCTCCCACCCCGGGACCTTTGCACTTACTGGTCTCTGCATGGGGCTTTCTGCCTCAGGCTCTTCTCATGGTCAGCACCTTCTCACAGTCAGATCTTAGCTCAAACATCTCCTCTCAGAAAGGTCGTGATTGACCACCCCACTTACTATGACCTTCCAATCATTCTCAGAATCACTTAGGATACAGATTTGGCTGTTGTGATAGAGACCCAAATAGCGGTGGCTTAAACAATATCAAAATTGTTTCTTCTCTCTTTCTCTCAATAAGGGGACGTCACTGGTTCTTGAAATGTGGTGTATGCTTGTGTGGCCTCAACAAGGCCAGAAAGCACAGTGGTTAACAGCACGGGCTCTGAACCCAGCTCTGCCTGAGTTCAAATCTCACCACCATCTCAGCAGAGACCAAATGGACCTTGCACAAGGATCTTAGTCTCTCTGAGCCTCCATCTCTGCATCTGAAAATAAGGTTGTAATAACATGCTTATCTCAGAAGGGTCCCAGGAGTGAATACATGCAAAGTGTCCAGAGCAGAGGTCAGCCAACCAGGGCCCAAGAGCCAGATCTAGCCCACCAGCTGTTTTTGAATGGCCTGCAAGCTAAAAGTGGTTTTTACATTTTCAAGTCATTGAAAAACATCAAAAGAAGAAGACTATTTCATGACATGAAAATTATATAAAATTCAAATTTCAGTGTCCGTAAAGGTTTCTTGGAACACGGCCAGGCCCATTGGTTCCCATTTGTCTCTGGCTGCCTTTGTGCTCTGGTGCAGGGTGGACTGGTTGCGACAGACCGTGTGGCCCACAAAGTCTAAAATATTTACTGTCTGGCCCTTTACAGGAAAGGTTTGCTGACCGCTGGTCTAGAGAGCATTGCCTGGTACACGGCAAGCCCCAGTGTGTGTTAGCTGTTCTTATTCACATCCTTGGAAGCAGCTACGGGCTAGGGACCAGACTGCATTTATTAAGCACGAATCGTGGGTGGCCCCTGGGCTAGGTGCATCTCCTCACAACACTTCCAGTTGGATATGACGATCCCATTTTATAGATGAAGAAACTGAGGCTCAGAGAGGTGATGGCAGTGGCCCAAGGTCACCCAGCTGAGTAGGTGACAGAGCTGAGATTTGAATCCAGGGTCCTCTGGTTCCATTGACTGTCCCTCCCTCCCCTGGCTCCATACACACAGCGCAAGCCCTACTGCCCGTGGTGGCTCTAGGAAAATGCCAGCAGCTATGTCTCTCTGAGGCCCAATAATGGAATAGCCTTGAAGAGTCTGTTAAAAATGCAGATTCCTGGGTCCTCCCACAGACCTCCTGAATCAATCTCTGGGGGGAGGACCAGGAATCTACATTGCTAGAAAAATCTCCCAGGGATTTCAATGTCAGAGAGGTGGTCAGGGAAGGAAGAGTTCCCCAAGGGCTACAGCTGTCGGGGAGGGCTTCCTGAGGAAGGCGGGGCTGAGGAGAAGCTGGACCGGTTAGGGGAAGGATGGGCATTGCAGGCAGGGGAACCTGCCTGAGCAAAGATGGGGAGGCAGGAATGAGGTGTCATACCCAAGGGCAGACTACATACAAGCCAGCAAGGTTGCCAGGGTTGGGGTGTCAGTCAGGTTCTCCCACGAGCCCTGGCACTCCCAAGAGATAAGGAAGTTCTTCCGCTCAGGACCCAGAGCCTCCTCTGTCTCTGAGTTCTTAGAATAAATTGGAAGGTCCTCACTCTGGCCTTCAAAACCATGTGATCTGACTCCTGCCTGCCTCTCTGTCATCACCTCTAACCTCTCTTTCCCTTGCTTCTTCCACACTGGCCTCCTTTCTGGCCCTCAGACGCACCTCGTTCCTGCCTCAGGGCCTTTGCACTTGCTGTTCCCTCTATCTTGCTGTGCTCATCCTCAGACCTCAACTTAACAGGCATCCTCAGAGGGGCCTTTATCAACCAGCTGCCTCCCTCCCACAGGCACTCTCTCCCCATCGCCCCTTAACTCCCTCCCTGCCATTTTTTTTATCTGTTTGTTGGCTCCTCCTCTTCCTGAGGACAGTGACTTGTGTCTCATTCACTGTTCCGTCCCCCGGAGCCCAGAAAGTACTCGGTACATGGTGACCGAATGGGCATAGAATGTGAAACATGCCCAGGCCAGAGAAGGGCGAATCCAGGCCTCTGGGCTCCCCTCGTGGCTGAGCCCTCAGGGCCCAGGGGACTGCTGGTTAAGGGTTTGGGATGATAACTCTGTGGCCTGGACGTGGACAGAGAGGTGTGTTGGGGAGAATTCGTAAAAGAGAAAATCAGGCAGTTGGAGGGGCCCTTTCCTTCCTCTACCCTCTGGAGAGGAGGACACGCTGTCACCTTCTAGAATTCTCCAGAACATCCCTCTATTTCCATAGACCCTGGAGCTAATGGCTGCCCCAGCTCCCGTCCTGGAGCAAGCCCCAGGCCAGCCAGCCTCCCACATGCATAATCTCTCAAATCCTCCCAACAGCTCAGTGATTGAGGAAGTACCTCTGCCCCCATTTCACAGATGGGGCAACCGAGACTCGGAGAACTGAAGGAATTCGTCCTCTGTCTGGGGCGAGACCCAAACACCAGGACCCAGTTCTCACTCTGGAGCCTGTTTTACTCAGCCCCGTGTTTGCCGCCGCCTCGGTCCCCCGCATTCGTGTCACTCCTCCATCCCACCCTGACATGCCATTGTCAGAAAGTCGTTCTGAGATCTAACTCAGAGCCTCAGCATGTCACCAAGGGAGAGGATTCAAAGACGGCTTCAGTTTCCGTTTCCGGTGTAACTTTAGGGCCCGATTCTAACCAGAAAGGCATCGAGAGTGGTGAGCAGAGGTCACAGAAAACCTGAACCCCGAAGAGGGTCAATTCTCAGAACAAAGCTTCAGAAGACGAGCTGGGGGTCAGAGTGCCTGAGTTGAAATTCCAGCCCCCACACTTCCTTCTCTTTGTGACTTCAGTCAAGCCAGTGACACTCTGTGCTGCCATCTGCCTGTGTGGAGAAGAGGGGCCTTAACGGGCAGGTACCTATGCCCCGGGGGCTTCAAGGTTTGAACCGGAGAAGCAGGCCCTGTTCCCGGGCAGCTGGGGCCTGAGGGGAGCCCGGGCCTGGTGGGGAGAAAGCGTGGTGACGAAACAGTCAGAGAACAATTCCAGACCACGGTGGAAAGGCTGGTGATTAATCGCCAAGTAGAAAGACAACAAGGTCCTGCGGGACCTTCCCGGGAGCTGTATGGCCCAGAAAGCAGACTTGGTTTCTAGGGAGGACATCTCAACCCCGGCACTATTGACACTTTGAGGCAGGAGAATTCTCTGTGGGGGGCTGTCCTGTGCTTTGTAGGATGTTTAGCAGCATCCCTGACCGCCACCCACGAGATGCCAGTAGCTGGTCCCCACCCCACACCCGGTGTGACAAGCAAAACTTTCTCCAGGGGGAACATTGCCATACGCCCCTGGTGGAGAACCAGTGCTTTTAGGTGTGATCTAAGATACCAGCATCTGATTTACAAAATGTTTAGCCCCCATGCAGGCCTCAGACATCGGTGATCAGCTCAAGTTCGTCCTGGTGTCAGGCGGGGAACAACCATCAGCAGGTGGTGTTCAGCCTGAGAGCCGCCAGCGTGAGACCTCTGTCCTGGAAGGTCAGGCTAACCCTAGAGGTCATTCATTGTGCAGACGGGGGTGCTGAGGCCCAAAGAAGGGGAAAGACTTGGCCAAGCTCACCCAGCAGGACATGGCAGAGCTGGACCTAGGGCCAGACTCGGTTTCCCCATCTATATAATGGGGGATTAGGCTGGATGGCTAGTGGCCGCCTGGCAGACTGCTCTCACCCGTGACTCATGTGGTGCCTCCTGCAGGAAGTCACCCCCCGCCATAGACTTGGTTTCTCCCGGGCAGTAGGCTGGCCCCTTGCCCTTACCCTCTCCCTCTGCTTTGCAATAATTTGCGTTTCTGTCTCTCTGCTACTAGCTTTTGCAGACCTGGCACCTGGCCCAGGGCTGATCATTTTTAGCTTTGCCATAAAGTTAAAATGTATTTTTAATACATTTTATCTACATACAATTTTATCTACATACATACAATTTTTATCTACATATATATATGAACTATACAGCCCTTCATTCGTCCAGCCAGTGACCACAATGCATCGGGCACCATGCTGGATGCTCCAGGTACAGCAATGAACGCAGCAGACTGCTCCCTGCACTGGAGCTCCCCGTGTGGTGGCGGGGACAGGCATCACAACCAATCACACAAATATCTAAAATCATGTCGGCAGGGCCAGGAGGAGGGTGAGGTAAGTGAGGTGCCCAGGGCACAAAATTTAAGAAGGCATCCACTCTCAGAGTCAGGCAAGTGCACCCCTCACCCTTGCCCCAGTCCTGCATTTTGGTTCTAAGTTTTGCAAAGAAAAAGTGCAGATGCTCTGAAAGCAAAAGCAGAGAGATGTGGACTCATCAGGGAGGTAGGAGAGGATCCAGGACATCAGCCCTGGGGAGGAGAGGTCTATAAATACACACACCATTCAGGGCAATGCTTCTCCATGAAATTCATGGTTCATATACCTTCCCTATGTACATAGCTTCCCCCAAATCAATATAATGCCCTCTCTTTCGTAGAAAGGAGAATTACAAGGAAAGGAATTTATATTAAACTTGTATGCATTTCAATATGCAAATGCCTGGTCATGACAATGACACCAGAAAACACACTATACAGAGAAGCACCGTGAGTGTGACAGGGACAAAAACAGAGCACAGGTGTGTTGGCAGCTCAGGTACCACGAGCGCTATTGCATCAGCTACACGATTTCGCTGACGTGGTGACTCTTGGTAAAGTTCTGAACAGAAGAAAGTACAGTCCTTCCCCTGCTTTTTCCAATGGTGGTGTTTCTGGAAAATTCGGAGTATTTGAAAACCTTGGCAGGAGATATTTGGTGTATTTATATGTAAAATGGAGTCGGAGTCCAGGTTCAGGAAATTATAAGCAGCGTTGTCTCGGGCATCACAGGTCGGGCCATGCCGGCCTCAGCCCACTCAGTGCCCTAGGTGACCTCGCCCATCCCTGGGACATCCTCACACATTTCCAGCACGGGCCCTTGCGGGCAGTCCCACCCCGCTGGGAATCGCTGGATGCAGCCTCCAGCTAACAGCCAGGCTCTGAGTAGAGGACGGCGTCTGATGGCTGTTCATCCTTCCATTCTCCACCTAATGGTTTGTTTGTTAAACTGCCTTTATCAGGGTCCTTGCACGCTGAGAGGGGCTTGTCTTTTTTTCCAATTTGTGCTCATTTTTGGTAATTATCCGTGGAAGAAAAGGAGGCAACACCAGCACGAATTATCTCCTGACCAGTCTGAGCCAGCCTCGCTAAAGACTCCCGAGGAAGCTGGCAGCCCCTGGCCGAATCCACCAGGAATTCTCAGCCGCTCCAGACTCGCTCTGTGGACATTAGCCAGCTCCCATGTGCGATTACAACCAGAAACAGACCGCTCGTGAGGTCCGGGACCCTGCAGATTGTTTCTTAGAACCAGCATCATAATGAGCTCTTCTACAGGCCAAAGACTTTTAGCTAGAACAGGGTTTCTTATCCAAGCATCTAATTCATGAGAATTGAGTTTTTCTCGCTTGAGAAGGAAGAGAGACAGAAAGGGGAAAATTCTTTATTTAATCTTTTACCCCCTCACCATTCCCTAACTACTCCTGCCCCGTTAGACACGTACCTCCCAGCCTCAAAGAGGGAGACCACATCCCAAATAAAGTCCATTACTTCTTGCCTTTTCAATTTCCAGGTTTCAGTTTCTCACAACTTAAAGGTAGGGATTTTCAAGAGTAAATGACAAATATTCATCTTACATGGTTACCCTTGGAACCAAACCCATGAGGGAGGTGAGCCTACTGTGTCTTGTTTCCAGTCTTCCTCGCCACCCGCAGGGTAGGTGTCCTCATCCCCATGTTGCAGATGAGAAAACAGAAGCTCAGAGAGGGCTGTGACTTGCCCAAGGCAACACAGCAGGTCCGTGGGAGGGCTGGGGTTTGTCCCAGATCCACTGCCCCCAGAGCCCACCCTTGTGACAGTCGCCCTGCTGCAAAGTCATTTTCCTTCTCCGAGGGTAGAAATAGCTGTTTACCCTATTTTCTGTGAACAGGTTTCCAAAGAGACCTCCAGAATGTGTGCGATCAAACCAGCGAATTCAAAAATATAGCGCTTATTACGGAACTTAGTATTAGCCAGCCACCCACCCGCCTGGCTCTAATTAGAGGCCTGTCTTCTGTTTTACAAATCATGGCTTTCCGGGGCCTGTAATTGAACCAGTTGCAATCCAGGCCTGGTGAGTTGAGGGTGGAAGACTGGCCTCCCCACCGCCGTCTTACTGAGGCTAGTGATGGAGAGGCAGGGAGCCATTAGTATGGCCTTGGGTTCCAACCCTGACTCTGCTGCTGAGGGCCGGGATTGGGGTGAGGGAAGTGAGGCACAAAAATCCAGGATCGGTGTTATTGATTTTTCCTTTTCTCTTAGACTCCAATAAGGCTCAACATAGCAGATCCTGTCTTGACATGAGATTTCGACATTTTGTTTGTGGATTTTTTTGCATTAAGTTTGATTTTCTAAAATATTGCATTAAAATATTACTTATCTTTATTACTGAGTTTTTGGGGACTCCCTTAAATTTTGTACTCTTGAATTTTCTCACCCTAGTCTCGGCCCTGCTACCACTTTTGTGTAACCTTTGTCAAGTCACCCCCTCCCCAAGCTGCAGTTTTCCCATCTATAAAATGAGGGTACTAACAGTACCTACCTCAATTGGCTGCTGGATCTAAAGTCCTGGCATACAGCTGGCACTCAATAATGGCTGCCATTGTGGGGGAAGAGAGAAAACTGGGGACACTATTGGCATTGGGGGCTGGATAAGACTTCGTGACGCAGGACTGTTTGTACATCATAGGATGTCTCTCATCCCTGGCTCCCACTGAACACCAGTAGCATCCCCAGCCCATCACTGTGACAATCAGAGACGCCTGCCCGCCCTCACATTTCCAAAATGCCTCCTAGGGGGCAGTGCCACCACCACTGGGCCAGATCACAGTCCTGGAGTCACACAGACCTGGGCTCAAATCCAGGTTGTCACATAGCTGTGTGACCTTGGGCAAGTTCCTTAACCTCTCTGAGCCTCTTGTTTTCTTCATTTGTAAAATGCCAATAACAGTATCTAATAGGGGTGATTTGAGTGTTTGGATATCCAATTCGTGGTAGCTGCTACTGTTCTTATTACATTGTTTGTATTCAAAGAGATAAGCCTTCTTGGAGCCAGGATCTCTCGTGGCAATTTGTGGGGCAGGAGGGGGCCGGCTACCAGATGAGGCTGTGAGACGGGGAGAAGCAGATCTAGCCTGTTAATTTGTATCGTTTGAACTGAACTGCATTTACATATTTTTATTAGTTGCAAACATTAACAATTTGAGATTTCACAAAAAAAAAGATTTTTTTTTGTTTCTCTTGATAAGTTAGAAAATTAGGCCACCCTTGGCCCACCTCTGTTCCCTCCTGGAGCTGGTAAGAGGTGGCCGAGCACCCCTCCCGGAAGGTTACATCCAGCCGGATCCCACTGTTTGCACTTCCCGCCTGGCCCCTGTAGATGGTGAGTTTTCAACCCCCAGCTGGCTGTAAGGGGTAGGGAGAGAGGGCTGCTCAGGAAGGCGGAAGGAAGAGTTTTAAAAGGAATCAGGGCTTGGCACTGGGTTGTCAGGGAAGATAAGAAGTCCTGCAGGAATTCAGAGTGTCTCAAAAGGTGGCTGAGAGAATCGGGGGTTTCTGTTTGTTTGTTCAAGCTCCTTTGCAAATTGCTAAGAGCCAGGAAAATATTAGCCTTCTAGGGAAGGAGGCTGGGAAGAAGCATAGCAGGAGCAAAAACCTGGAGTCTGGAATCATCCTTCATTGCCCAGGGAGAACTGGGGGAGCAGGAGACAGTCAGTAAGGGACACTGTGCCAGGTCAGGAGACCCCAAACCCAGTCCTGGTTCTGCCACAGGCTGTCCTGGCGCCATTGGTTGGTCACTCCCCTCTCTGGGCCGTTTCCCAGCCTCCTACCCTAGAATAAGTGAAAGGAAAGGGTTGAACCAGGAAGGGGCCTGTGCAGAGAAATTTTAGATTGTCTTTTTCATTGCACCCCCCATTATGCCGGTACACAGTAGGCGCTCAAGCAGTTCTGTCCTGTTTTTGTACACAGCTGCACCGAGCTGTGCAGCAGTTTGGTCCTGCCCAGGGCTGTGTTCTCTGAAGGCAGGGGTTGAGAACAGCTCCAGGAACAGCCAGAGAAAGTGGTTGTGTTTATAGTTTCCGCCTGGTCGATGGACTAAAACTCTAGGGAAGATTCCAAACACAGGCAAGGAAAACAATGCCTAGGTGAGAGCTGGGGTCCTTTAGAGGGTTCAGGAGACAGACTATAGGGACAGGGAAAGGGGACCCGGTCCTGAGCAGCCACTGGGCTGGTTCAAATGTGCTCTCTCTAAGGAAGGGATCGAGTGGTGGTCACTTTATCAGTGGCACCTGACACAGGGCCTGACATGCTTGAGGGATGAATGAATAATTGATTAAAAGAAAGAAGGAAACAAAGACAAATACAGGGAATGAAGGGAGAGAAGAAAGGATGAACGGATGCATGGGTGATAGAAGACTAAAGGATGCTGGATGCTGGATAAGTGGATGGAAGATGGATGGATTAAAATATGGAGAATGAGTGGAAGGAGGAAAGAGTGAAGGGAGGGAGGGAAGAGAAGGAAAGAGGGAGGGAAAGTGGGAGATTGGACAGATGGGAAGTTGGGTGGATGGATGAATGGATGGACGGAAGGAAGGAAGGAGAGAGGGAGGGAGGAAGATGGAGGGTGCATGGATGGGTAGGTGGACGCATGGATGGATGGATGGGTGAATACAAGAATGGAGGATAGGTGAAAGGAAGGAATGGGGTGGATGTTAGATAAATGGATGGATGGAAAGTTGGGTGGATGGATAGAAGGATGGAAGGAAGGAGGCCTAACTCTGCCTGAGAAACAATCCATTAATAAGCATTTACTGAGTTCCTACTGTGTGCCCAGCCCCATGCTAGGCACTGTGCAGAAAGAGAGAAGTAAAGTCAGGATCCCTCCCCCACCCCCACCCCACACACACACAAGGAATTCATGGACTGTTGGGGAGAAAGGTTCGGAGGCTGAGTCCATTGTCCAAGGCAGCTCAGGTGAGAGGTAGAATCCACAGCAGTCCATCCATTCTGCCTACAAACTGGGCTCCTCCACTGGAGTCTCAGAAGCCTGAGGAGGAGAGAATGATCCTGGCCAGGCTTCCCGTGTGGCCTTGAGAGAGGCTCCTTGGAATGTCCCAGAGCCCACCAGACTGGTTCCTCAGTGAGGGCAGGGAGCAGGTCTGTGTTCACTGCGGCATCTGGTGGCTAGTGGGGCCCATCCTCCCACAGAAGGCAGTCAGTTACATTTCTTCAATAAACGAATGAGTAGGTGAGTCAATGAATGAATGAATGAATGAGTGAATGAAAGTCTGAGTAGCTTTGCCTATGGCTGTAGGCAGATTCCATCACCTTTGCAAGCCTCCCTTTCCTCGCCCCTACGATGGAACTAACAATACTCAGCACGGATTGTGAAAGTGCTTTGTAAACTGGACAGAGGTTTACAAATGGAGAGTGTGACATTAATAGAAGCGAGAGTAGTGGTACCACATCAATCGCAGGAGCAGTCATGGCCCCCGCTGTCACTATGTTCACGGTAGCGATGATGCTGTTATTACTGGCGGTGGTCCTGGAAGTATTAATGAAAGCCCTAATTGTTTCCTTGATGGCAGTGATGGTTGTTTTCATGGTGGTGGTAAGAATAATACTGTTGGTAGCACGAGAGAGGAAAAGGGAGGGCATTCCAGGAGGAAAAAAATGTTCTGATTTCAGTTGCAAGTGACAGAAATCCAGTTCGAACTGGCTTAAGCTAGAAAAGCAAGGGACGGGTGATATATTGGCTCGTACAACTGGAAAGTCCAGAAGTAGCTCTGACGTCCAGGCCACATACACAGGCCCTCGAACCATGTCATCAGGACTTGTCATTGCAACTCAGTCTCTCTCTGTTTTCTGTCTCTGCCTTCCCTCGGGGGGGCTTCACTCTCACACAAGCTCTCCGGGCTGCCAGGCTCCCAATCTCCCAGCTACACAGCCCCCCGCAAAAGAGAACTCCTCCTCCGAAGTAGTTACCGCCAAAGTCCCAGGACTCGCTCTCATTGGCCCATCTTGTGTCACATGCTCATCCCTCAGCCAATCACTGTGGCTAGGAGGGCTGGAATATGCTGATTGGACCAGCCTGGGTCACATGGCCACTCCTGAGCTGGAGGTGGGCAGGGTGGTGACAGAAGAGGAGGAAAGAGCTGTGCCTGGCGGGGGACCAGTAAATGGCCTTCAGCGCTACAGCCAGGTAAAGATGGCAGAGGGCAAACGGCCTGGTGCCTGATTGGTGCTCAACAATTAATTTTTCTCCTCCCTGTGCTCTGAGGATAGGGAACAACTGATATAAATTGGAGGATAGAGCAGATCTGAGTTCAAATCTCAGCTCTGCTACTTGCTAGCTGCGTGGCCTTGGACAAAGTACTTAACTTCTCTGTGGCTCAGTTTCCTCATCTGTGAAATGGGACCTCAATAGTGGGTTGTTTTGAGTAGAGTCATGCACTGCATAATGATGTTTTGGTCAACGGTGGAGCACAGATACAATGGTGGTCCCATATGGCCTAGGTGTGCAGCAGGCTACGCCATCTAGGTTTGTGTAAGTGCACTCTATGATGTTCACACAATGATGAAATCACCTAATGATGCACTTCTCAGAACATGTCCCCATCATCAAGCAACACATGACTGTATTAAACAACATATTGCTTAGAACGAGGCCTGGCACTTAGTAAGTGCTCGATAAATGGAGGTAACAGTGCCAACTCGTATGATTTGTGAGGATGAAAATCTTGTCCCTCTGCCTGGATGGTCCTCTCCCGGATCTTCAGACCACTGGATGCTTCTCTTTCAGGTCTAAGCTCAGAAGTCACCTCCTCAGAGAAGCCCTCCCTGACCGCCATTGCTATTGGTGCCCCCCCACCCACCCAACCCCTCTCTATCCCATTAGCCCGTTTTCTTATCTTTGTGGTACCTAAAGGGACCTTGTTAATTTCTGTTCCCTCATTTAATGGCTGCATCCCCCACGCAAATGTCAGCCACCTGCAGACAAGGGCTGTCTTGGTCGCTACTGTGTCCTGAGAATCTAGAACAAGGCCTGGGACATAGTTCGGGTTCCATAAATGTTTGCTGAATGAATGAATGCATCCCTCTTTTCTTCCCTGATACCATGTTTTTGTACAGCATTGCCCCCAACAGGGAAGACCCTGGGACTGAGACGCAGGGACGGGGGAGGGGTGCAGAGATGCACTCCCCAAATGGGCAGGGGCGGGGGGCTGGGCGAGCTGCTACCCTCTGCCCTCAGAGAGGGCACCTTTTGGTCTCTGTCCTGGCTGTGTGGAGGGTCTTAGCCCTGGGGGACCCTGGCGGGCCGGGCACCCACCTTGACGTGGGTCATCCCAGCCAAGGTCAGACTAAAGCCGGCAGGACAGGAGGCTCAGGCCTCGGATTACACAGCCCTACACATCCAGCTGCTTAGCCGAGATTAGTGAAGACACCACGCCCATGCTGTCCAGGCCCGAGGCGGGGGCCCAGGAGGGTGGGTCACAGGCCACCTCTCTGTCCCCACCCTTCAGGCCCATCCTGCCGTGGGGAAGCCTCAAGACCCACCGGACACTGGGCCAGGGCTGCCGACAGCGTGGCTGTATTTTCTGCACATTGTTATTACTGTTTATTGAGTGCCTGCTGTGTACTAGGCCCTGAGCCCAGCACTTTATAGAATCTCGCTCAGTACTTCAAGATGGCAGACTGGGGCTTTCTAAAAATTCAGTTCCCCAGTAAATAGTTGTGGGGCACCTACTATATGCCAGGAGCTGGTCTAGGCACTGGGAACACAGAAGTGACGAAGATGGTCCCTACTTTCTTGGAGCTTTTAGAAGGGAAGACAGGCAATCAGTGAGTAAATAAGAGTTTTTAAATGCACTTCAGCTCCTAAAGCAGGGGATGGAGAAGGAAGAGAAGGGAACCATGGATCAGCCGGTGAGATCTCCTCGATCCACACCCCAGTCCCAGGAAGGTGGTTTGTGCCCTGTAACCCATGCTGGTTGCGGGAGCTTCACTATCAGGAAGAGTGCAGAATGTGGACCACCTCTCCCCGTAAATGTTTGTTGAATGACTGAATGAATATACTGCCATTGCTCAAAAGCCTTCCATAGCTCCCCATTGCCTGCAGGGTCTCGTCCAGACCCTTCCGCCAGTGTTCACAGCCCGTCACAATCCGGCCCCAGGTGCTCCTCTGGCCTCTCCAGCGTGCTCCTCGCAGTCCTCCCCATCTCAGGAAATGCCACCACCATCCTCCTGGGCGCTCAGAACAGAACCTGGGATTCTCCTTGACTCTTCTTTCCCTCGCCCCACACAGCTGAGCCATCAGCAGTTTGGTTAGTTTCACTTCCAAAATATGCCTTGAAGCTGTCTTCTCTATTCTCGACAGCCGCAGTCTCTCCCCTGGAACCCTGCCAGGCCTCCCCACTTAGATTCCTGCTTCTGTTCCAATCCCCCTACAGGCTGTTACCAAACACAGTGCAGGAGCTTAAAACCTACATTAGGCCATGTCTTTGGCCTGCTGAGAAGCCCTCTGTGGCTCCTGTGGTTCTCAAAATAAAAATGTCTTATCAGATCTTTAAGGCCTTTCTCATTTCTCTCTTCAACCTCATCTCTGACACCCCTTGCCTTCCTCCCAGCTCTGGGTACACTGCTCCCCCTTCTCTTCCTCTTACATGTCAATCTCTTCTCTGCCTCAGGGCCTTTGCACTTACTGTTACCTCTTCCTGGAACACCCTGTCCCCAGATCTTCCCATGCCTGGTTCCTATGCATCTCTCAGATCTCCACTCAAATGTCACCTCCTCAGAGGGGCCCTCCCAGGCCACTTAAGCTCAAGTAGTCCCCCCCCTCCCCACCCTATTGCTTTTTATCCCATCTCTTTGTTTCATTGGCAGACTGGGTGGTGGAGAATCAGAAGGGGCTTCGGAGAGGTCCAGAAGCGGGAGAGACGGGGGAAAATGCGGCCGGGGGCTCTAAGGAAGCAACAATGTGGCTTCCGTGCAGACTGGGATGAGCAGGCCACAACGCTGACGGGTGAGGGGCTAGAGCAGGCGGGGCTTCCATCCCTGATTCAGGCCCCCGTGGGCCCAGCTGCAGGCCCAGTGTGTTCTCAGGAACCCATGACTGTTTCCCTGGCACTGTTTAATCCTTTCCCTCATCGCTGGCCACACTGCTAATGATTTATTCCTACAAACCGCGATCCCGGCAGAGGCCAAGCAGGCCTCATAAACAACTCACGCGGGCCGCACGGAAGACTGTGAAAGCACAGGCCTGGACTCGCTGGCGCTCGGCTCCAGCCGGGGATGCCGCAGAGAAACACTGGCCCAGAGTAGCCAGGGCTTCAGATTTTGGGGGGGAAGCTGGAAATCTGGATTCATAGGGGAAATAAATGTTGGCAAATAATTCACTGTGTGGGCCCAAACAACCCGCCCACGGGTAGCTGGAGCCCTCCAGCTGGCAGGGTGGCCTCGGTTCACACTCTTACCCTTCATTGGCACCAAGTGGCAGGCCCTGGGGTACGCATTTTCCACCCACGGTTTCATCACCGCCTCACAAACACCTGTGTGATGGGGACCGGTCTGACCCCATTTTACAGACAAGAAGACTGAGGCTCAGCCAGACGACACGATTATCCATGCCAGGGCTCAGCCTGCACGGAGAACTCACTTGCACAGCCCAAAAGCTAAAGAGCTTCCAAACTCTGCCCTAAGAGCTTCTAGCTGCTTTGTCTTATTTCTTCTTCCCAATCTGCCCATTTCACGCAAGGGGAAACCAAGGCTCCGAGAGGTTAAGTAGTGGACTAGGGGTCACCCAGCTGGCAAGAGCCAGGTATGCAACCGATTGTAAGTTCAACATCAGAGTTTGCAGGCTAAACCGTTACTCTGTCTGGCTCTGACGGGAAGGAGCTTTGAGAAGTTCGCATGACCACAGAATCCTTAGCAGCAGTGAAACTCTTCTCTGTGTAAGCTCCTACTAAGTGTAAGTCTCTAAAAAGTGCTAGGACTTCGAGCTCTTCTCTGGAAACCCTACACTGCAGCCAGGACCCTCAGATGACATTTTTGGAGGGACTGGGAGCCTCAGGAATTTTGTTCAAACGCTGACATCCTGGCTGCTGGTTTACTGTTTGCCAACCCCCGAGCCTTGGTTCCTGCTCCAGCGTGGAGGATTCCAGATGGAATCCAGAATCTGACCAGCAGCCTGGAGCTCAGCATGTTCCCCATGGTGTATCTCTTCTAGTCCTCTGCTCCACCATTTCTTGGTCTGTGGAGGAAGGGAACTGGCATTTCTTGAGGACTTATTAGATGCCAGGCACCTTCTATGTGATATCTGTGTGATTCAGCTCCCTCCTGGCTGTGTGATCCTGGGCAAATCATTTCACCTCTATAAATCTCAGTTCTCTCATCTGTTACATGAAGATGAGAATTTTGTTAGCCAGGTCACTTTTTATCTGCAAGGGTTAGAAACCCAACCCAAACTGGCCTAATCAAAAAAGGGCATTGATCAGTTCATGTTATTGGGAAGTCCAAAGACACTGGCTTCAGGAATGGCTGTATCCAGGTGCTCAAATAGTATCTTCAGAAACCTGCCTTTGTCTGTTGGCACAGAGTCCCTCTGCATTGGCTGTATTCTTGGGCAGACTCTTTCCAGGGGGCCAAAGATTACCCTTTGGCCCCTGCAGGTTGACATCCTGAGAACTCAGCAGCCCTGATGAAAGAGAACACCTCTTTCCCAATAATTCAGAAAAAGTCCATTGGCCGGTTTGAGTCATAGCTATACTACTAAACCAGTCACTGTGGCCAGGCAGATGAATTATCCTAACTGGCAAGCTTGGGTCTCATTCTGACCTCCTGGAACTGGGGAAGAGGGTCCGCTTCACTCATAACATGAGAGTGGAGTGGAAGAGGGTTGATGCTCCAAAAAAATGCTAAACAGCCGAAAAACTTATCCACCACAATAGTACCTAGCTCCTGGGTACTTGTGGGGATTAGATGAGATAATATGCTGCGCCTGGTTCTTATACAGGCTCGTTTAACAGCTTGCCTTTGTCTTCCCCCTCCTGGACCCCTGAATATCCCTCTGACCAGCATGTCCACCCCAGAGTTAGGCAGGCCTGAGTTCAATCCTAACTCTGATGTGTGACTCTGGGCAAGTTATTTCTCTGCTCCAAGCCTCAGACTGGTCCTCTGAACAATAATGGGACGTGGTGAGCAGTAGGTGCTTGGTACGTGGCGGCTGCCACTCTTGCACCTCTCTCTCTCTGCACACCCCCCGGCCAAACTGGGCTGCCTGTCATTCCCCACTTCCAAGCCTTTGCACGTGCGACTAGCTCCGCCTAAACTCCTCCTCCTCCTGTCTCTGCCCGCGGAATCCATCTCTAGCCTTCAAGCCCGGCCCAAATGATTCCTCCTCTACAAAGCCTCACCTCTCTGTGCCTTGGTTTCCCCAACTGCAGATCAGGGATTATGAGAGTACCTACCTCTTTGGGTTGATGTAAGGAGTAAACGCGACTGGCCATGTAAAGCAGTTGGCACCGTGCCTGGCATGGTGAGTAATCAATAATATTAGCTGTCATTATTATGTCATTGTTATTAGACGTTCAGATGCTGACTCGAGCTTGTCTTTCCCCGTAGTGCCTCCCACAGGGGGAGTACTCAGTAAGCATACTGCATTCGGAGTGGTCCAGTTGGGGCCATGGCTTCTAAACCCATCCATCCATCCCACCAGCCATCCATTTATCAACCCATCATTCATTCATTTAATGGACAGTATTGGTTGAGTGCCAACTCCATAGCAGGCTCTGGGCAGTGGGGATTCAGCCTTGCAAGACAGACACAGTCCCTGACCTCATAGTGCTAACCTGGGTTGGTGGGGAAGCAGAAAATAAATGAGGGAACAAGTGAGTAAACAAGATGACTACAGATTGTGCCAAATCACCACGGAGGTAAAACAGTGTGGCAAGAATGAGTGACCTGGGAGGAGTTTATTTTGAATCAGGTTGTCAGGGACAGCCTCTCTAAAGAGAGAATGTGAGGGATAAGAAGGAGCCAGCCATAGAGAAATCTGGAGGGAGGACACTCCAGGCAGAGAAAACGGCAAGTGCAAAGGGCCTGAGGCAGGAATGATTTCATTATGTTGAGGAGCAGATAACTGGCCAGTGTGGCTAGAGGAGAGTGATGGTGTGGGAGGGAGCAGAGGAGGAGAGCTCAACAGGGGCTGGATCAGGCAGGGCATTGCAAGTCTCATAAGAGTTTGGACTTTATTCTGAGTGCAGTAAGAAGCCAGTGGAGGGCTTTAAGAAAGGGATTGACAAGACCTAGTTTCTACCTTAAAAAGGCTGCGATGACAGGGGCGATGAAAGGGTTGCGTGACACACCAGAAGGGCATTGAATCCAATCCGGGCAAGGTTGAAAAGGCATCTCTGAGGATGTGACATTTCTGCTGAGTCCCAAAGGAAGGGAGAGGGCAGGCTGTGTGTGTGGGCGAGGGGGCGGGAAAGGGCTCCGCGGGCCCAGGGCACAGCAAATGAGAGGGTGCCGAGGGCTCTGTTGACTTCCCTTTCATCACAGGAAAACGAGAGGCTGCTCAGGCTGCAAGAAGGAAAGTGTTAAAGATTAAAAAAATGCAGCGAAACTTGGTAAAGATGTAAGGCAGACCTTATTCGGGACCTTTGTGACAGGCGTAGGGGCCACTGCGTTGGGACTTCACAGTGGAGAAGAGAGATTGGGCTTGGCTTCGAATACAGTATGGGCATGCGGGAATGTGTAAGGAGCACTCTGTATACTGAGGTATTACTAGGCTAATCACTGCCGTGTTGATTAGGATCTAGGCCTGGCTGCTGTAACAGAGAGAGAAGAGAGACGAGACCCAGAGGCGTTTCTCTCATCAATCCAGACATACCTAGTCCAAGACTGGAATGGTAGCTCTACAAAGTTGTCATGGTCCCAGGCTCATTCCACTTTTCTGCTCCACCTTTCGTGAGTGTGACTTTCAGTCTCATCTCTCTATATAGCTGCTAGAGTTCCAGCCATCACATGATCATCCCTAGCAGCAGGAGGGAGGAAGATCTAGAAAGAGGAGGCAGCCTTCCTTGTTTTAAAGAGATTTCTAGAAGTCTGACACAACACTTCCACTTACATCTTATCGGCCAGATCCATAACCCCATCTAGCTGCGGGGAAGGCTGGGAACTGTGGTCTTTAAGCTGAGAAGCTGTATTAGCCCACTGAGAATCAGGACTCTGTTAACGTGAGAGAGGAGAAAACGGATACCTCACAGTCTCTGGCACACATGGCTTTCCTCAAAGCAGCCCCAGGCCCATGCGGAACTCACTTGCAGGCCCCACGAATTGAGAGAATGGGACGTGACCCCAAGAGTCACGGAGCCGAAGCTCAAGATGCCAGGCCCGGAGCTCCTGGCCACTTCTCGTTCTTTTCCCAGGCAATTAGTGCGGATGATCCCTCGCACTCGAATGGGTCAGCCTCCCCTTCAACATCGGACAAGGGCCTGGCGTTTTGCTGCCCTGAGTGGTTTCGTGGGGTACAGCTGACTATCTGAGGGAACACAAGAATGATTGTCCTTATTTCCCAAAGCAGGTCCTTATTGGGGCACGAAGAAGGGAGTCAGAGGAAGACGGCTGCTACTGACATTAATAATAATCAGGGCATGTTCTGCAGTGAGTGTGGGTGGTCTGGAGACCCCCTAACATCGTCCCCCATTACCTGTCTCCCCTTGTCTCCTCTTACTCTCCCTTCCCTCACCCTACTTCAACCACACTGGCCCGGCACATTCTCACCTCAGGGCCTTTGCACTTGCTGTTCCCTCTGTGTGGAATGCTTTTCCCACTGATGGTCACATGGCCAGCTCCTCCTTATCATTCAGGTCCCAGCTCAAATGTCACCTCCACGGAGAGGCCCTCCCTGTCCACCTCAGCTAAACACTACCTCTAAGCTGTTGTTTCTTTGCAGGGATCTTTGTAAACCATTTGTCTTTGTCTGCCAGAATGAGTTTGGTTAAAACCAAAGAATAGAATCTGCCCTCCAACTCAACCTGATGAATTAGTCAGAATAGGCTAGATTGTGCTGCAGTAACAAGCACACACAATCTCATGACTTTACACATCACAGCTTATTTCTCACTCCTGTGATTTCCACTAAGGATCCAGTAACAAGCCAGCGCAGCTCTCTTCCAAGAGGACACTCAGGGGTCCAGTAGCTCCATCATCTCAACGTGTGATCTCCGTTTTTGCTGGGGGAGAGGACGAAAGAGTGTGGAGAAGTCACGCCCACTCTTAAATGCCTCAGCCCATGGGGGCCGGCCCAGTGGCGTAGTGGTTACTTTCACACGCTCCACTTCAGCGGCCCAGGTTCTTGGGTTCAGATCCCAGGCACGGACCTACACCACTCATCAGTAATGCTGTGGCAGCATCCCATATACAAAGTAGAGGAAGATTGACACAGATGTTAGCTCAAGGTAAATCTTCCTCAGCAAAAAAAAAATTTTAATTAAATTAAAAATAAAAATAAATAAATCCCTCAGCCCAAAAGTGATAGATATCATCTCCATGCACAGCCCATTGGCCACAGCTAGTCACACAGTCCTGCAGAGAGGAAATAGAAGCCTCCGTGTGCCCGGGAAAAAGGCAAGAACCAGATAAGAGTGAGAGCTAGAAGTTTCTTCCACACTAGGCATACATACACTGCATTGCAGCAATCAAAGACGTGAGAGTTCCTTTGCCAACCCTCTGAGCAGAGGCACCCCCGTCTTGCTCCGGGGCTCTTCTCCTTCCCCCGTGGCTGCCTGACACAGAGAGTGAACAGGGCACCCATGTGGATTCATGGGCTAAACGTCAGTAAAACATGATTTCTTTTTGTTTGTTTGTTTACATTAAAAAGCAGAAATACCAGTAATTTCTCTCTTTTTTGTCTGCCTCAAATGCTTTTTATTTTTTAAAACAATTTTTAATTTATTTTTATTTTATTGTGGTAAGAACACTTAACATGAGATCTACCCGCTTAAAATTTTTAGTGTACAAGACAGTACTGTTGACTCCAGTACGACGTTGTACAGCAGATCTCTAGAGCTTACGAAGTGCCCGTAACTTCTTTCTGCAGCCCAGCGCACCATATCGTGCACGCACCTACATCGGAGACCAGCCCCTCAGCCTGTCGTGAAGATTTTAGAGCTTTCAAAGCCCTTACCGCATCCCCGTGAGGGAGGCAGCGTGTAGACCACAGACCTCACTGTCAGAGGAGGGGGTGATGCGTATCACTTCTGGCCACAGACGAGTGTGCGTTCTCCATGCTGTCCCTTCCCCTGCCTTGGCAAGAATGGAGGCCACATACTGAGATGACAGAGCCGCTGGATTCCCGAGTCACCACTTGGAAGGAGACTGTGCTGGAGACCCAACAGACTCTCAGCGGATGTTGCGTGAAAAAGACCAGAGATGTAAAGACACTTGCCTAAGGATGCCCAGCCAGAATTAGAAAGTAGGTCTCTCAACCACCCATGCGTCCATTTCACCTCAACCGGAATCTCTACTGAGACTAAAATGCTACGTGAGAAAGATCTATTTTTAAGCCACCCAAATGCCTCCTTCTAAACGTATATTGGACATTAACCAGCAAAGCTGGCTATTGTCAAGAATGACCACTCAGAGCCATCGTTCTAACATTAGCCAGAGTGGTACCCAACCCCACATCCAGACTAAGCTGCCTTTAGCAGCCCCAGCCACCTTGGCCAAGCTCTCAGAGAGTACCCTCCCCACTCCCCATCCTGCCAGCTTCAGGGGGCGAGGGGACAGGTTTGTGACCCAGCAAAAACTGTGGACACTGCCCTTGCCTAGCATTTCCCATGCTCCTTGATTTTTATTCCACACACTGCTCTCTGCAGCGGGGATGGACCGATGCCATTCATCAATGTTAAGACTGACAGTTCCTTCCTCAGCTCCTCGTGCCCTCAGCAAACATGGGGAATGGGCGATCATTCAGGCAGGAAGGACCTTGCCCCACTTCTCCCCATCACCTCCTCCCTCTGCAGGGACCAGAGTCCAGTCCCCTCCATGGCAGGCATTGTCCTCAGAAGGGCAGGAGATTGTAACATCACCAGCTCCCAGAATCCCTGCTTTAGCAAGGCTCATGGGAACTTAGTTGACCCATTGGGAAGAGGGTGCCCAACCCAGAGCTTGTTGGGAAGAGTCGGTCACTTCAGGGAGATGGTTAAAGTGAGGGCATGTGTTAAAAACTACGCCCCAGACCCCAGGATGCTGGCTAAGAAAGGGCCTTGGGGGTTAAAAAAACAAAGAAGGGCTTCAGAGTCTAGGAGACATGGGTTTAAACCCTGCCTCGGCCACTTCCGTAATTATCACTTGGGATCTTGTCTTTCTAAGTCTCAGTTTCCCCAATTATAAAATGGGGGGAGGGGGCAGAGCATGACCTGCAGGTTGTCTTCAGGATGAAATGAGATCCTTACTTCCATAAATGTGTATTGAGCACCTACTGTGTGCTCTGAGGATTCAGGATTGAGAAAAATCAGACACAACCCCTGCGCTCAAGTTGCTTGCATTCTACAGAGGCAGCCGTCATCGTGGACAGTGTTCTGAAGAGAAGGATGTGGTACTATGAGAGGTTGTAGCTGGGGATTTGGCCTGGCCAGGGAGGTCGGGGGTGTCTTCCCTGAGGAGGTGATGCCTGAGCTGAGAAGGATGAGTAGAAGTTAACCAGGCAGAGAGGAGGAAAAAGCATTCCAGGCCTAAGGAACAGCATGGGCAAAGGTCCTGTGGCAAGAAGAATTGTGGAGACTACGAGGGACCAGAGGAAGGCTAATGTGCCTGCGATGAGAGAGCAAAGGGGAGTATGGAACAAGATGAGGCTGGAGAGTTGGGAGGGGTATAGACTAACTGTAACAATGAGACCCAAAATACAGTGGCTCAAACAAGATAGATGTTATGAGGTAGACCAAGAGCTGGCAAACTTTTTCAGTAAAGGGCTGGTCTAGGGCTGGGACTAGCTTCCATCTCAGATCCAAGATAGCTGCTCCAGCTCTGTCCATCACATCTGTCTCCCAGCCAGCAAGAGAGAAGAAAAGGAGAAAGGGCAAGCATCATTTCTGCTCACATTCCATTGGCCAGACTTAGTCACATGGCCATGTCTAACTGCAAGGGAAGCTGGGAAATGTAGTCTTTATTCTGGGTAGCTCTGTGTTCAGCTAAAACTCTATGACAATGGAAGAAGGGAAGAATAGATATTGGGGACAGCTAGTGGTCTTTGCCACAGTGGGCCAGAGTGGCTTTGGGGAGACCAGAAAGACGTCTGTTTGCAGTGGTCCGATGGGTGGTGATGGTGGCTTGGGGCAGGGCAGTGTCCTGCGAGTGGAGAGAAGGGATTGGATCCAAAGATGTTTGTGAGCCAGAATGGCCAAGACTTGGTGACAGACTGGATATGGGGGCAAAGGATGGGGTGAGGTGTGGCAAGTGTGACCCTCTAGGTTCCTTGCTTGTGCAAGTAGATGCAGATCTGGCCTGGAAAGTTCTTCATATGTGGTAGCAAGTCAGTAAGTGGTTGCTGTCTTCAGTAACACATCATCTGATTTTCCAACACATCATCTGAAAATCTGGATTTTTATGTGAAATCTCACAATTTTGAAATTTGGGCAAATGAGTAAAAATAAATTTCTCATTCCCAAGACATCTGGTTTATAGTGGCTGGCACACCCCCAGCAATGCCACTGCACCCCATTTCCACCTCTGTGACTCGGTTGCCCTCTCATGGTGAAGGTCCCTGTTGCCGGGCTCACCCCAAGGCCTCTGCCTTCATCCTCTGTAGTCCGAGCACACGAGCCCTGGATTCCTGTCCCTTTGTATCCAGGAGCGCCCCCTGCAGGCTCCTGACTCCAATTTCACCAAACCCCGCCGTTGGCTCCCACCTCTAGGGGAGGCGGACAAAACCATCAGCCTGCTCCCAATCCCCTTAATCGGATCTGAGCCAGTGACCCTTCTAATTAAAACTCGCCAGCTGTAATCCCCCCTTAAAGCTGGGGGAAGTGGAAGCGCCATAAAAGGAGCGAAAGCTTTGATGGTCCAGAAGCCACCTCCTCCATCGTCCTTGCAAACATCTTAGTTGACACACAGACATGAGTCGAGTCCCAGATCTACCGCTTACCAGCTGTGTGGCCCTGGAAAAGTCACTTCATTGTCTGAGCCCCCCTCTCATTCATTTGCTTGTTCATACACTTTTCACCTATTTAGGGAGCACCTATTCTGCCCGGCACCGTTTCAGGAGCTGGGGATACAGCAGTGCAAGACAGACCCCGCCTGGGCCCTCGTGGAGCCAACATTCTATTGCGGGGCACAGAGGAGAAAATTCCAGCTCAGCAAGACCAGTGCTGCGATGGGAGAAAATTGGGGGCTGTGGGGTTCCCGGGGATGGACGTACCCAACCCAGACCTGGGGATCAGAGAGGGCTCGCTGGAGCAAGTGGCCTCTGAGCTGAGGCCTGAACGGGCAGTAGGAATCAGCGGGGAGAAGTTGGGGAGGAAGGGCACTCCAGGCAGAGGGAACAGCATGGGCGAGGATCTGGAGGTGTGAGCAACACTGGCGTACGGCTTGGGGCCTGTAAGCAGTTTTGCCAGGATTCAGTACAGAGTATGCAGTGGGAAATGTGGGAAATGGTCTGGAGAGAGAGAAGAAAGGAGGTCTTGATATCAAATCCAAATGTCTTTATCCTGCCTCATCGGGCCTTCCTGCCTCTCCCACCTCCTCTCCTCCCCCTCTCCCCCTTGTTCACTCAGCCCCACCCACACTGAGCTTCTTTCTGTTGCCTGATATGCCAAGCTCATTCCCATCTCAGGGCCTTTGCACATGCTGTGCCTTCTGCGTGGAATGCTCAGATCTTTGAATCACACACTCCTCATCCTCAAGTCTCAGCAACCAGGGCACCTCCTGAGAGAGGCCTGCCCTGACCACCCAGGCTCATGTGGACACCCCCCAGTGCTTCAGTACTGATCCTCCTGCTTTGTTTTCTCAGTATCATGTAGCACTTTAACACTCTCTGACATCATCTTGCTCTTTTATTGGTTTATGGGGTTTTTTGTCTGCCTCTCCCTACCAGCTCCTTGAGGCCAGGGAAATTATCTTTCTCATCCATGCTGCATCCCCAGCAACTAGCATAGCACTTAGTAAGTGATCAATAAACATTTGCCAGCTCAATGCAAAGGAATTGGGACTTTATCGGAGAGCATGGGGAGCCACTACAGGGGGTAAGGGAAGGGCTGTGTCTTGCTCGGATTTCTGCTTCTCCCTATGACCTACCAATATGGTTGTGAGGATTAAAAGCAGTGGGATACTCTTTATGGAAAGCAAATTTCTATATAACTTTATTGAGGCTTATTTTACATATCGTGTAATTCACCTGTTTCCAGTGTGTAATTCAATGATTTTTTAGTAAATTTGCCAAGTTGTGCAACGATCACCCTAAATCAGTTTGAGAACATTTTCGTCATCCTAATGAGATCCCTCATGCCCATTAACTGTTAGTCCCTATCCCCACCCTCGCGACCACTAATGTGCTTCCTGTCTCTATAGATTTGCCTTATCTGGACATTTCATATAAATGGAATCATACAGTGTATGGCCTTCGGTGTCTGCCTTCTTTCACTGAGCGTAATGTTTTCAGGGTTCATCCACGTTGTAAGGTGTATCAGTACTTCATCCCTTTTTCTGGGTGAATAGTATTCCATTCTGTGGCTATACCACAGTTTATCGAGCAATCAGGTGATGGACATTTGGGTTGATTCCACTTTTTGGCTACTATGAATGATGGTGCTATGAACATATATTGTATGAAAAGCAGTTTGCAAGCCCTAAACACTAGGTGCAGCTCTCAGCTTGCCAGAGCTGCTAGTATCACTGTACAGACTTGACCCCAGGGCAGTGTGACCACGGACAAGTGCCCTGTCTTCTCTGCTTGAGTCTCCCCATCTTTCCAGAGAGGAGCCTGGGTCCTTTTCTGCATGGACGTTCTGTGCCTTGTCCATATTCCTGGAAGAGGAGGGAAGTGTGTGGAGGAAATGATAAACAGTCTGTGTTTATTGCTGGAGCCAGAGGTGCACGTCCTGTCATCAACCACCAGAGCTGACAATTAAGATGAGGAGACCCTGGCTGCAGCACCCCTGAGTCCCACCCTGGGGACTCCCACTTGCCCATCTCTTTGGTCCTTTGGAGGACCAAGCCCTCTCCCCCATTTGGTGCAGACAGGTGGGCTCCGGGATCCAGAACCTCCTCAAAGGGAAGGAATTTGGGGACAGCCTCCAAGTCCCTGGTCCTGGCTCCTGCCTCTGCTCCCTGGGTTCCTGGAGTCCTGCCCACACTTGACTGGGCTCAGATCCCAGGAGAGCAAGGCTAGAAATGCAGAGGCCTGGTCAGGTGTTTGAGCTGGGGCTAGGAGGACTCAGGGTGCTGGCTGGTCCCCCAAATCTGGGGCCCATCCCAGAGACCAGATCATCACTGTCCATTTGGGTTCAAGGCTGTTTATAGGATGCTCACTGCCTTAGCCAGGCTCTGGGGTCCACAGACCTACCAGAAGCAACCAGTCGGGGGCTGGGGATGGGGGTGACGATAAATTACCCGAATAATCACTTAATAACATAATATATATTAAGTGGCTGTTGTTTGGCAAGTGCTCAATTACTCTCATCTCCATATTAGCGATAAGGCAACGGAGGCTCATCAAGGGGAAGTGACTTGTCCGAGGCCACACAGCCGGGGAATAATAGCCCCCGACTCAAACCCAAATTCAAAACCAACTTATAGGGCCGGCCCCGTGGCTTAGCGGTTAAGTGCGCGCGCTCCGCTGCTGGCGGCCCGGGTTCGGATCCCAGGCGTGCACCGACGCACCGCTTCTCCGGCCATGCTGAGGCCGCGTCCCACATACAGCAACTAGAAGGATGTGCAGCTATGACATACAACTATCTACTGGGGCTTTGGGGAAAAATAAATAAATAAATAAAATCTTCAAAACCAACTTATAAATCAGTGTAAGGCTGCAGAGTAGTAAAAGCAATAACAGCTGATCTAAGGGCCTTATGAACCCATTGAATTCTCATGGCAGCCTTGCAGTGACCCCCCTGCCCCCTGTCTTACAAACGAGGAAACTGAGGCACAGAGGGTTTAACTCACGTTCAGAAGTTTCCCAGCCAGGCAGTGTGGCCCTGACGCTAAGGGCTTCAGTGGGTGTGGAAGAGCACACAATCCTGCGGGCAGGGCCAGGAGGAGTGGGTCGGGGGAGACCCTCACGCTGCATTAGTGCCCATGCTGTTTGATGTGTGCACATGCAAGGAAGGAGGCCTGGCTCGCTCTGACCCTCCCAAACCAACCCTGGGCAGCGGGCACCCCCACCCCCAGGATCCAGTGAGGCCTCTGCCCCCTTTTTCTTCTTTCCTAGGCATCCTCGGGCAGAGAGGCGGGGAGGGCACATTCTCAAGTACAAAGGGGGTGCCTGCCTTAGAATAACAGGCCCTAAGGACGATACAATAGCTGGGTGCATAATTCATGTATCTGTCAGCAGAGCAGCAATTATGTGGGCCTTCCCTGGAGTTGTCAGGGGGTTAGAAACCGGAGCAGGCTTCCCCTGCCAGCCTCCGAGGGAAATGGGACCTCCCAGCTCTTAAAGGAACAGACTCCCCAAGAACCTGCCCCTTCTCCTGCGGGCTCCCTCCTGCCTGGGAGTCAGAGGCTGGACCAGCAACCTGTGGGGCTCAGCGCAAGGCCCTGGCTGGCTGCCCCATGAGGTCACACCCACTCTGTGCCTGGCCCTGTGCTAACAGCCACATGTGCATAGTCTCCTTCTCTCATTCTACGTGTGACGGGCTGACTGTCGGTATATCCTAGGGTTTCTCAACCTTGGTCCTATTGACACTTTGGGCAAGATAATTCATTGTGGGCTGTCCTGCGCACTGTAGGATGTTTAGCAGCCTCCCACAGGCCTCCACCCACAAGATGCCTGTAGCGTCTACCCCCCAGTTGTGACAACCAAAAATGTCTGCAGAATTTGCCAGATGTCCCCCGGGGGTCAAAATCATCCCCAGTTAAGAACCGCTGGAATATTCCCATTTTACAAATAAGGAAACTGAGACAAGGGAAGTTCCAGTGCCCGAGGCCACCAGCCAGTAACTCGCAGAGCTGGCTTCCACCTCCGGGGCTTCCTGACCTCAAGGCAGGAGTTCCAAGTCATTCAATAATCACAAATTTATTTTCATGAACATTTAATATCTATATATCCCTAGCACGCAAAATCAGCAGTTTTGCAAATGTTATTTCTTAGGACAAGACTAAAATAAAACAAAGAAGGTGAGTAGTGTTTGTTTTCTGTTTTTTTTTTTAACTATTAAGGACAGAATAGTACGAGTAGCCAAAGAACACATACAGAATGATGGCGAAACCAGGCAAAACCAACAATAATTGGTTTAGGGTTATGTACATTTGTATTAAAACTATACAGAAAAGCAAAGGGATGAGAAACAAATGCTGATTCTGGGGTGGAGAGGGACACACAGAAGGGTCAGTGTTATTGTTACATGTGCTGTTTCTTAACCTGGGTGGTGGCCTCACAGGGGTCCGTTTGAATATGGTTCATAAATATGTATAAATTAGATCTACTTTTGTACGTGATTTTATAAAGTGATTGCAGAATTTTTCTTTTTCAGTGACTATAAATCAAGACAGTAAAATGCAAAAGTTTTTTTTTTTAAGACACAGGATGTGTGGGACACAGCTACAGCAAAACAAAATCAAGAAGTTGGTGGAACAACGGAGGCTGGGGAAACGCTGTTCTGAGCGGGCCAGAGAGACGCCCGCGCCGCGCTGCCTGTGGCGGCCCCCGTGCCGCCCAGAGTGGATGATCAATGAAGAGCTGCCAAACTGAAAACCGATGGCTGGTCCTGGCCCTTCCACTTGTAGCTCCGCGAACTCCAGCCACAGTCCACACTTGGGGAGCGCCTGCTGGGGTCGTGCCCTGGGCTAGGTGCTGGGTGTGCGGAGATAAACCTCAGAACCAATCCCTGTCCCCCCTCAGCTCACAGATGCTGGGCAGTGATGGACACACACACACACACGCACACACACACCCCTGTAATGTACTAAGTACCCCAAGGTGTGGCAAATGATGAGGGGGCCCAGAGGCCCTCTCATTTTGCAAATGAGAAAACTGAGGCTTAGAGAGTTAAATAAGTGGCTCAAGGTATAGAAGCAGCAGAGCTGGGAGCTGAACCCAAAACAGCCTGACACCAGAGCCCGAGCTTATGTTAGCTGCTGCCTTCTCCGCCTGCTCTCGAAGTTCCTGTGTCCTCACTGCTTCTCTCTGCCCCTTCCCTTCATTCTCTGGCTTCTCTCCAAGGCTCAGCTTTCCCTGATGTTTTTGTGGCTTCTCTGTTCCCCTACAACTTGGGAGATACTTGCTTGGGGCTTGGGCTTATCATGAATCTGGTCCAAGCCTAGATTGTACCTGACCATTTAATTCAGAGGCTCGCCATCCCATAACCCACTCACCCCCTAGATGCCTGAGCTCAGATTTTCAACAGTGGGTTGGCTGAGCCTAGCCTGGATTTTCTGTCCATCTCTGGGCCAATCAGCAGCAGCCGGGATCAAATGATGTGAGCGTGGTGAGCAGTCCAGCCTTTCAGCAGGGGCAGCAAAAGGAGAGGGGCAAGTCTCCAGGAAGAGGACAAATGGGGAGGGGATGCTGGTAGACAAGTTTAGGGGTTTAGATCTTGTCCTGAAGAGTCCCGGAAATTTATTAAGCAGGGGAGTGATGTGATTTTATTTTCGAAAAAAGACCCTCAGAGCAATTTATTACATCTGCTTGCATTTCTGCATAAGCTGCAGACGGGCCCAAGTTCGTTGATTTCAACAACATACCGTGAGCCCTTTCTCAGGCCAAACCCTTTCCTTAATCCAGGGGTCTTAAATACCTGTGGTCCTTAGCCTCAAGATTCATAGTCCCAATTGGGAGTTAATAACATGGGTCCAGGATGTCTATGCCTCCCTGGAAACTGCCTGCAAAATCTTGTGTGTCTAGCCAAAGGGTCCATAGCCTTCATCTGATTTCTAACACAGCCTTAAGAGCTCACGCTCTGAGGTCAAACAGACCCGGGTTAAAATACTGGCTCTGCCACTTTCTAGCTTTGGAAGCCTAAGTTTCCTCATCTGTTCAATGGAGACTCAACACTTGATGGGGTTGTTGTAGGAATGAAATAAGGTATTGCACGGAAATGCTAAGCACATTGCCTAGCGTACAAGGAACACTCAGTAAAGGGTAACTATTGTTATTATCATCAGCATCATGTCGTGAAAGCCAGACCCCACCTCATCACAGCTATGAACCACTGGTCTAGATCACAAGTCAGCAAACCATGGCCCCTGGGTCAAATTCAGTCCGCTGCTTGTTTTTGTAAATAAAGTTTTATTGAAACACTACACACATTCGTTTATGTATTATCTAAGGCTACTTTCATGCTATAACTGCAGAGTTGAGTAGTTGCAACAAAGAATTCATGGGCTTCAAAGTCTAAAATATTTACTGTCTGGCCTTTTATAGAGAAAGTTTGCAAACCCCTGGGCTAGAATGATTAGCTCTAAATCATTGCAGTTCTCAGGGCCTCAGTTGCCACATCTGTACAGTAAATGAATTTGAGTAAATGATCTTTTTAGCTCAAACATCTAGTCATTAAGTGACTACTGAGATGTGAAAATGCTCTTGAATGTTGAGGAGCGTCCTGCGTAATACCCAGGGTATTACGATGATCGTCCCATTGGTGGTTGATAACTAAATCTCACTCTTGTCTCTTCACAGATCCTTGCCATAATTTCCATCATGTTCATCGTCCTCTCCACCATTGCCCTGTCACTCAACACGCTGCCTGAGCTGCAGAGCCTTGACGAGTTCGGCCAGACCACAGACAACCCCCAGCTGGCCCACGTGGAGGCCGTGTGCATTGCGTGGTTCACCATGGAATACTTGCTGCGGTTCCTCTCCTCGCCCAAGAAGTGGAAGTTCTTTAAGGGCCCACTCAACGCCATTGACTTATTGGCCATCCTGCCGTACTACGTCACCATCTTCCTCACCGAATCCAACAAGAGCGTGCTGCAGTTCCAAAATGTCCGCCGCGTGGTCCAGATCTTCCGCATCATGCGTATTCTCCGCATCCTTAAGCTCGCACGCCACTCCACTGGCCTCCAGTCCTTGGGCTTCACTCTGCGGAGGAGCTACAACGAGCTGGGCTTGCTCATCCTCTTCCTCGCCATGGGCATCATGATCTTCTCCAGCCTTGTCTTCTTTGCCGAGAAGGATGAGGACGACACCAAGTTCAAAAGCATCCCAGCCTCTTTCTGGTGGGCCACCATCACCATGACAACCGTTGGGTATGGAGACATCTACCCCAAGACTCTTTTGGGGAAAATTGTGGGGGGGCTCTGCTGCATTGCAGGGGTCCTGGTGATAGCTCTTCCCATTCCCATCATTGTCAATAACTTCTCTGAGTTCTACAAGGAGCAGAAGAGGCAGGAGAAAGCAATCAAACGGAGAGAGGCTCTGGAGAGAGCCAAGAGGAATGGCAGTATTGTATCCATGAACATGAAGGATGCTTTCGCCCGGAGCATTGAGATGATGGACATCGTGGTTGAGAAAAATGGAGAGAATATGGGCAAGAAGGACAAAGTGCAAGACAACCACTTGTCTCCCAACAAATGGAAATGGACCAAGAGGACACTGTCGGAAACCAGCTCAAGTAAGTCCTTCGAAACCAAGGAGCAGGGATCCCCTGAGAAGGCCAGGTCATCTTCTAGTCCTCAGCACCTCAACGTCCAGCAGTTGGAAGACATGTACAATAAGATGGCCAAGACCCAATCTCAACCCATTCTCAATACCAAGGAGTCAGCAACACAGAGCAAACCAAAGGAAGAACTTGAAATGGAGAGTATCCCCAGCCCCATAGCCCCTCTGCCCACTCGTACAGAAGGGGTCATTGATATGCGGAGCATGTCGAGCATCGATAGCTTCATTAGCTGTGCCACAGACTTCCCTGAAGCCACCAGATTCTCCCACAGCCCTTTGGCATCGCTCCCCAGCAAGACTGGGGGCAACATGGCCCCAGAGATGGGCTGGCGGGGAGCTCTGGGTGCCAGTGGTGGTAGGTTTGTGGAAGCCAACCCCACCCCTGATGCCAGCCATCGCTCTACGTTCTTCATCGAGAGCCCCAAGAGTTCCATGAAGACCAACAACCCCTTGAAGCTCCGAGCACTTAAAGTCAACTTCATGGAGGGCGATCCCAGTCCACTGGTCCCCATCCTGGGGATGTACCATGACCCTCTTAGGAACCGGGGGGGTGCTGCAGCTGCTGTCGCTGGACTGGAGTGTGCCACACTCTTGGACAGGCCTGTGCTGAGTCCAGAATCCTCCATCTACACCACAGCAAGTGCTAGGACACCCCCCCGGTCGCCTGAGAAACACGCAGCAATAGCATTCAACTTCGAAGCAGGTATCCACCAGTACATTGACGCAGACACAGATGATGAGGGGCAGGTGCTCTACAGTGTGGACTCTAGCCCGCCCAAGAGCCTCCATGGGAGCACCAGCCCCAAGTTCAGCATCGGGACAAGGTCAGAGAAGAACCACTTTGAAAGCTCCCCATTGCCCACCTCCCCTGAGTTCTTAAGACAGAACTGTATTTACTCTACAGAAGCATTGACTGGAAAAGGCCCCGGTGGTCAGGAAAAGTGCAAACTCGAGAACCACATCGCCCCCGACGTCCGCGTGTTGCCGGGGGCAGGAGCCCACGGCAGCACACGGGACCAGAGCATCTGAACTCCTGCGCTTGGAGGAGAGACTTGTGGCCAGGTCCAAAGAGGAGTGCTGTTCAGCTTACCTGCCGCAGAGCTTTGCTGCACAAACTCTGCAACAGAAAGGCTCTGCAAAGCCCCCAGAAAGAAGAGAGACTCCAGAGAAGGCTCCTAAGACTTTGAGAGCTACGACAGGTCCACCAAAACAAAGCTGGCCGGGCCGTAGGATGTGGCGTCTCCCTGGAACAACTCCACTGCCCTCTCTGGGAGATGACATGAGCAGAACTCACAGCCACCCACCACCACATTCTAGACATAACCAAGGCTGCCTACTCCCCATTCTTCTCTCATGGCTCTCCATCACAGCCCCTGAGGGCAACATCTCCATTCCTCCTGGCTTCAGCTGGAGAAGGATGCAGGAACAAGTGGCTGGTGTTGAAAGAGTGGGTTGACCAATTTGGTTCTGGGTGTTGCCCGGCCGCCTCTCGGAACTCCCGTCCATCGCCGCCTGGATGGACCCCCCTGTTAGAAGGCTACAGGGGATGCTTATGTCTTGGAGAAATCTCTGCACCATAAGCCACGATCCCAGCACAAAACCCTTACTCAAATGTCTTCATAGACTTCAGTATTCCGTACTACCTGAGATTTTATTTTGAGATATCATCAGGGTGAGTTGCACCACTTGTACTCAATTCTAATTGCCCCCTGGCAGTCTGGGAAGGGTTCAGAAAGCAGGCATTCAGCCAACGGTATGAACTCTGAGCATTGCTTTAGAGTTGTGGAAGGAAAACGCGTTCTGTACATCACTAGTTCAGACTTAAAGATACGCAAGTGTCAAATATGCAAAAGAAATAGCTTATTCAAAGAGACTGTGTGTTACTGAAGAACAGAATAAAATCTGATTTTTTTTTTACCTGCAAAAACGAAAGGGAAAAAACCATCCCCAGTTGAAATGCCCAGTTCAGACGTTTGAATACTTCCTGCTGTGGCAGGGAAGCTATCTACTATAATAGAAATTCTTTCTTGTTTCCTGTGGTATTCCAGTTTTAAAAAAAAGTTGAAATAAAAAGCACTTTATGTTTTTCAAAAATAGGTTCTACCAGGGACAGTGTCAACATCTTGCACTTTAAAACAAGCACTATTTCCCGTGGGCCACTTGTTGGGACTAGAATTGGGTTGTTGCTACATGCTACCGTCCGGCCACGGAGGGTGATATTGTGCTGGTATCGCTGTCTGCCATGTCGAAGTCTGTGGGCTCCTTCCCCGCCCCTCTGAAGCTTCCCCTTAGCCCTGTTGCATCAGGAAGGGTACTTGGCCCTTGAGCGGGGCCTCTCGTAAAATCACGAGTACAGGAAACATGCGCATCTCAGAAGAATGCAGTAGACGGTTGAGCATTGAGTGTTTTACTCTGTTCTCTTTCCTGTCAACTAGCTGTTGGTGTGTTTTCAGTGTCACTGTCTGTGCTAATAAGCTCGGCTCATCTTTCGGCAGCCATCAATGCAGCCAGTACAGACAAAAGCAATAAGTATTCGTGTGCATCATGAGTAGTTCTGGTGTATTTCTTGGTGTTGGTCTTTCTGTCCTAGCTTGATGACCTGGCGTTGGCCTGCCTGATTTTAGTCCCATAGTGCGGTGGTGGTGGCCACTCTTCAGTTCAGTAACACTGGTTTGAGCCACTGGTTAGCACGATGCCATGCTGTCAGCCCATCTGTCAGTAAAGATGACATGTTATTGATCTGCCTGTCTTTAGTGCAGTGGAACAATGTCATTCTCTTAATGCAATGCTGATGGACAATGTCCCAAGTACTGCACTGTAAATCTGCTGACCCTCAATACGGTGACGGGTATATGTCTTCCTGATGGAACAAAACATGGTGTGGTTCACCTGTCCTTCATGTGACATGTTGTTGATCTGCATGTCAGTACACAAATATCACGGAGTTGTCCTGCCTGCCCTCCGTACAGTGGCATGAGCCTGGGCCACCTGTCACAGGTATGATGACATGGGGTCATTCCACCACCCTTGAAAACACGTGTTCTCTGCTGCATTCGCGCCCGGCTCACACCACTTTTCAGCATCTCCAGGGTCTGTAGATCCCTCCAAGAGGGTGCAGTCCTGTTTTTGCTGCGTTAACAAGGAAAATGAGTGCCGAAGTATCTTGACTCTCCGGAGGTATCTTCAGGGTGCAGTCGCAGCAAATGCAAAGGGACTTAAGGGGCAGGGAGGGTGTGTGGTCACCCTGTGCTGGTGGCACACTCGAAAGAGGAGGCAGCAGCGGTCCAGGGGTGCCCTGTCGAGCACACAGTCCGTGCTGGGGGCCTTTCGAGGAACGGCCGCGGAACAGTCCTACCCAGTCCATTACACATGTCTCTCCTTTGTTCTCATCACCATTTACGTCCACCATCAGCACAAATGTGAAAATTCAGGGAAAACAAACAAATGCTTTTTGATAAAAGTAAATAGTTGTGATTTCCGATTCAGATATTTTTAGAGCTGATGCTATCTGTAAAAATTAATAATAATAATAATATAGTCTATTTTACATATCAGGCAAGTGAACATGTTTAAATATAGCCATATATAGCGAGAAGGAACTTACCACCCCTTCTTCAAATTGAGGCATTTCATTTGTTGGTTGAAGCAGATGAGAAGTATACAGATTGGAAATGATTTCTTTCTTTCTTTTTTTAAAACTAATAATCAATTGGTGCAACTCTCCTTGTAACCAAAGGCCCTTTTTGCCTTGTGTGGTCACACAGGACCTGGCCCTTCCTCCTTGTGTATTTTGTCTGACCTTAAAGTAGCATTTTATTGAGTCACTTTTGAAGGACGAATTCAGAAGTATCATTAAGAACCTACCTTTTCAGGCTTAACAGCCAGAGTCCTATAGAGTTCTTATAGAAACAGAATCATTGAAACTCAGCATATACTATGCTTAGAAAGTATTGCGTTTGGTTTGGTTTTTTTCTTTTACTTGTGTATGTATTGTGGGACTATAGTTTTTACCCTGTGCCCGGTTCAAAATAGAGTATCATAAGTTTTCCTGGGACCCCAACTGCCAAAAGGAACTTAACCCAGATTTTTAATATGTGTACCCCCCTGCCTGTACCTGTGTATATGCACTGGGAAATCTCCCTAAGAGTCTCCAATGAGAAACGAACTTTGATAGACGGGACGAGAGGAAAGCAAGGGTTTGGAGGCAAATGCTGCTTCGACGTGGTGGTCCACGTCCCACCCATTCCTGAACCAATAAAAGCAGGAAAAAAACAAGCCAACCCAAAGAAACAAAGCTGGGGCTGGAGGTGGATGGACTCCTTGTCCCTTTGGCGAATTCTGTGAAACTTGTCAAGAACCCAGCTGAACTGGAGTTCCAACCTCCACCATGATCAGAAAGGGCTAGGGACCAGGTAGATGTGTGTCCCAATCCCACAGGGAACGGTCTGCGAGCAGAGGACACAGGCGGGCAAGCTCTGGAGGGATCCGTTTACTCACCTTTTTATCTTTGGGTCAAGACAAACAACAGGACTTGGGGGCAGTAGATTTCTCAGTGCCTTCCTTAGGGGTTTAATCTTAAGCACACTTGATAGGGAAAGATAAAAGGGGAGAGGACATTTGTTCCTGTGAAGCCCCTTTCTCTAAAAGCGTTGGGGATCACGAAGGAAGAAGAAGAAGACAGGGAGACAGCAAGATCCTGAGGAGGCCGTTTCCTTTCAACCCGCCCGGCTTGCCCCTGAGAATTGCTGGTGACGCAAACTTTTTCAAACTGGTTCCCAACCTCTCCTCCACCGTGTCTTCGTAACTGTAGAAAGGGCATCCCTGCCCTTTCTCCTAATAAGATTCACATTTCTAAGGAGAAAAAACAAAACAGTATTCTCTTCTGTAAAACTGTAATGTATTGTTGATGTGTGTAACTATTGTATATTTGTGTCTTGCTCCAAATCATGGCTGGAGTGTCTAGACCACGGGCAAGGGGGTATTTGAAATTCACCACAGACAAGGGTCGCTAAATCCAGGTCTCTCTCTATCTCTCTCCTTTCTTTATTTCTCTGCCAACTAGTCTCGAGTAACATAACCCCAAGCTTCAGCCTCCATCAAGTCACTTTGAATCAAATGAGAGCATGGCGAAACGCCTCTAGGACATGATCCTTTGGGAAAGGACTTTTTCCGTGACCGTGAAGTGGCAGGAAGAAGAAGGGGGCTCCCCTGAGACCCTCAGCAGGACAGTGGAGAGCCTCCAGCCCGGAAGTGAAGTTTCCCTGCCTCTCACTGCTTATATGACAGCATCCAGATGCTTTCACTCAGCCAGGACCACCCAACCCAGACCTGGCTACACCCAGAAATAACAGTTACCTCTGTATTTTCTGTTGCCATTTTTCTGGCTCTAGAATTATCTGATGCGTGACTGCATCATAGGACATCCACGCATCTCAGAGTAGTCTATTTTTCTGTTCAGATAAAAATATATATATATATATGTATTTTTAGCAAATTTATAATAGGGCCATTGAGTCTAATTCTTCTTTTGTAATACAGAATAAGATCTTAGGAGTTTTACCGTTGGTCATTATCATAGCTGATATGTTCTGGTCTTTTTCATCTCCTCCCATATCCCCTTGGGCTGTTTTTTCTTTTCCTTCTTTTGATTCTGATTTTCTGGGGGCGGGGAAAGACTCTGGGGTCTGATTTCCCTGGGCAGGCATTTCCTGACACTAGGCCTAGAGTCTGTGGATGCTGTTATTTTCCTCATTCTGTCTGTGTGTTTCTCTTATTTATTGTTCTCACGAATCCAGGGCAAGGATACCGGAGCTAGACCAGGGGAAGCGGGGCTACAGATGGCCTTCCAAATCGGGATGGGATGTGGGCTGGTTTAGCTCATCCCCCACACCCTTCCGGGGATCTGAAGGGACTGAGTTTTCTCATCCCTGGAGATCTTAGAACCGAAAATCTCACGCAAGCACACCTCCCGCTGGCATTCTTGAGGTCCAGAACACACCTAAGCCCCTCTCGGCGGGCCTGATGCCATGTCCAGAGCCCCACTCCCCTGTGACATCAATTGGATCTGAAGGCCAGAGCGTTTTCAGGTCCTTGTGAACCTCAGAAGACATGCTGGGCCTCAGATCTCATCAACTTTTTATCAACTCCTCATTTCAATCTATTTCCAACAGACTCACCAAAAAGACAGCGGCCAGACACACTTGCAGCCAAACCCTGAGGAGCTGTGTCCCCAGAATCTGCCATCTCATCTCCTCTTCCCTTTCCAGCTGCCTGGCTTCATAGAGCCAGAGATGCACGGCAAGGGCAACGGTATTTTTCCAGCTTTTACCCATCCAGGCCTCAGGGAGTTTCTGGACTTCCTGATAATTAATTCCACCAGGCACTTCCCAGCCTCGGACGGGCAGAGGACATCTCATGAAGCAGGATCTTCAACAGAAAGTGATCCTCCATCCGTCAACTCATGCAGGAAGACGAAGAAAGGCCAGATGATCTGCAACTTGCATCCATTCGGTTTTCACATCCCACCTGCCTCACTGTCAGTTTCAGGGCTCTGGCCTCTGTCCAGATCAGAGATCTGAGCCAAATCAGGACCCCCCCAGATGGCAGTGAACCATCACCATTGGATCAACCCCAAAAGGAAACCAAGCCATGTACGAATTGATTATTCTGGACTGTGACCCTAATCAGAGTTTTTCTACCCCTAAAATTCCTGGTAATCTGGTTTGAATCAGAGCCAAATAAAACAGACAAGATTTTTTAAAACATCTGCTCAAGAACAGCACAAAAAATTATCTCCCAGTAGTTTGCTAGGTTTGATGCCCAGGTAAGCAAACGCCCTTGCCTGAGGCTGTTTTCATCTAGAAAGAGGTTGTATGGTTGTGGTTTCCATCCACTGGCCCTGATGTTGTCTTAACCCGGAATTTCTCCTTAACTCCCCAAAATGCCATTCTGAAGAAACGAATTTGGAAGTGGCTCTGTTAATCCAGCGGCCCCTCATCTTTACCTCTAACTCTTACTCTGCAGTCCTCCCTGCAAAGATCCTGAAAAGATCTCCTAAAGGCTGGCCAGGATGGGATGGAGTGGGGCAGTTCACCTGAAGAAGAACCCTCCCACCTGTAGGATGGCTGCGTGCAAGTCTCCGAAAGTCTCTCTCACGTGAGAGGGTCGGGGCGGTCGATTCCACCTCAAATTAAGGAAGCTCTTCTAATAGGCGGGGCTGCCTGACCATGGAACTCGATGACCTGTTGGGTGACGAGCTCCCTGACACCACAGGTGTTTAGAGAGAGGCTGGATGATGTACAAAATGGATGTTGCAGAGGGATCTTAGCATTGCCTGGCAACTGGACTGAACAACCAGAGAAGTTCTCTCTCTCTCGGTGTGTGTGTTTGTGTATGTATGGTTTGAATATCTGGGCACAGGCTCCATCCACTGAGGCAAAGGCAGGGAGCACAGTTAGCAGCAACTCAAATTCTAGGATTTGGAGCCTTCTGAGGGGGTGCCAGGGAGGGAGGTGCCAGCAGGATGCTTCCTCTCTGCTCCCCATCTTGGACTATTTTAATGAGCCTGTCGGTCACGTATCCAACCCATCCCCAGTGCCCTAACAGGCATGACTCTGGCTGGGGTGAGGCTCATGCTACCCTCCCGCAGGCCGGCCAAGGAGCCATCCCCGTCTCCGGCTGGGCCTCTCATGGTGCTTCAGCCCTTCTGCCTGGACCCTATGCCCTTATAGGCCTGAGGCTGTTTGTACAAGAGACACAATTATCTTTTACCCACTAGGCAGCTGCCTAATGAACAAACTGCCCAGGCAATAGCAAATGGCATCATTACCAAAGGGCTTTTCTTTTTGGCAAATAAAACAGGAAAATCCATTCAAGACCTTTGAAAATCCCCAGTCAGCGGAGTAAGTCCAGAAGGGCCTAAAGAGAGAGGCAGCTGTCATCCAGCTTGACAGCTAAACAAGGCTTCGGCCACCTGCAGGCAGAATGCCCAGTCTCCCACGTCGGTAGCCCCTTCCCTACTGGGCCTGGACACTGCATCCTCCAGGGAGAGTGGTCTGCAAGAGAGGTTTTAAAATCCCTCCCAATTGTGTATGGTTAGTCTGGAGGAGTGGGATTTCCTCCTCAGGTGGCCCCAAGTCCAGGCAGTAGCAGGTTGTTTTACCTCGAGGTGAGGAAGGGCAATAGGTCGGATGGATAGACTGAGCCGCCTTCCTCCGAAACCAAAATGAAACAAAAACCCTGTTTCCAAGATCCCCCTTGAGGCTCTGTCCTGCAGGACTAGCTCAAGTTAGTGGCTGCAATGACATGACCATTCTGGAAAATGAAGGAAACTCCCAATTCTGTCCCATTAGAATGCTCTCAAGGTGGTGCATTGATTGCCCTGCACTTCCTGCCTCCCTGAGCTAATCCAGGTTTGGAAAACAAGAAGGGAAGCACAGAAGATGCCCCAGAGATTCGGGCTTCTCCACGGCTTGGCTCAGGGCCCCCTGGTCTTCACTAGGGCTTTGGGCTCTCTCTTAGATGAGCCTGACGTCTGAGCTCAGTGTGCCTGGGGAAGAGGGAGATCAGCAGCTGCTGGGCTGGGCAGCTGGCCTTTTGCTCTCTAGATCCATCCTGGCTTCAATCCAAAGTCAAGGGCTGGGAACACCATTTTCTGCACCAGGAACTCAGGGTTATCCCCCAACATATGCCCTTGACACATAGTGGTCACCCAACCTGTTTTTTTTTTTTTTTTTTAAGTGAGTGAATGTGTAAATGATTGACTTCTGAGTGAATGAATGGATGAGTGAATGCGTGAGTGAGTAGAGGAGTTTATTAGTTCTTACCTGGCTTGAGGTATTGCTAACTGGGAAGGAAGGAGAAATTGGGGGCCCCTCCCATTGAAGCCAGTAAGCCTCAGCAACACCATCTGGCCTTTGACTCAATTGGGGGCCAAGATGACATCCAAATTTGACACTTGTCCACCCTAAGGGCATGGCCTTCTCAGAGCTATGCTTCCAGGGGGCCCACGAGGCAGCCCCAGTCTCCTTCCTACTCTCGTACCCTGCATTTTCAGCCTCATGTTCTAGTGTAGCTCACACATAGCCCCCAGGAAACCACAAAGTGGTTTTCCAGTGGGCTAAGCCAAGGGTCCAAAGTCGGGGTTTCCCCTGGTCTGGTACTTGCTGGGGGCAGGAATGTGGGAGCCACCATCTGGAAACTGGATCGCATTCCCTGAGCCGTGGGAGTCCAGCTGGAAAAGAGGGCCAGCCCGTCCTCCAGGTTTTAGAGCCAAAGGGTCTTCATTTTTTCTGAGCCCCAATGTCCTCCTTGGTAGCATGCGCCCCGATCCCGTTAGCAAAGATCCTCTGTCTCTCCCAGGAACCATGGTGTGAGGCTGAGGCTTTTCTGCCAGCAAAGCCATTCTGATTGCCCCACACATGATGGGGGCCAAGCCAATCACATTAGCCATAAATGACCAAGGTCCTTAGCCGCTCTTTTCTCGTGGTCACGTTCATGGGTCCTGTTCATCTCTGGTCAGTTCACGTCTCTAGTCCTTTCGTAAAGGGGAAAATGAGCATCACACACACACGAGGAACCAAACAACAACAAACGCCAGTGTCTTTTTATGCATGTGACGAGATGAAATTGTGACCTCCAGCTGCTGTCCTGTCTTGTAAAATATGTCCAAATGTTTAAGAATTTCTAAGCAAATGGTCCCTTAATGACATCTGCAGAGTTCAATAAAAAGGTATGGAGAAAACAAGCTTGATGGAATTTGTTTTATTTTCCAGAGGGCACAGGGAGGTGGGGGTGTGAAGATCTGTAGGGGAGGCTGAATCTGGGGAACTCGAAGGGGCCGCACTGGCTGTTCCCCTTCACCTGAAAGACAGAGGGTATGAAAATGTAACTGGCTTGTCACCCCAATATGCAAGCAGTGGTAACCCACCCCATGCTGTGTTCATGGACCAAAGCCCCAGTTCTGGTCATGGGCTCTCATGTCAACTATGCCTGCGTATTCCTGGCCTTAATATTTCTCACTCATGAAAATGTCTCATAATAGAATTTACAAGCTCAAATATCTACAGAAGAAAAGCAGGTAACATAAATGAGTAAAGCAACCTAGCTAAAAGACATAAGGGAGTGGTGGGCAGTGTGGCCAACTGGAGAACTCAATTAATCTCTGGTTGGTTGACACCACACAGGGATGCAGGCCCAGCAATGCTGGATCTTCAGACTTTTTTGAAGTCAGAAATCTGCATTTTTATGGAAAGTATCCCAACTTTTAAATGTTAGCAAGTAATTCTAATTTTTTTTTCTTTTAGCCACATAGTGGCCAAATGAAACACGTGTGTAGGCAGGCTACAGCCCATAGACTGTCCTTTTGTGATCACTGCCGTGACTGACAGGGCTTGTATTAGTTATCTATTGCTGCGTAACAAATTATCTCAAAACTTAGCAGCTTGGAACATTTGTTATCTCATAGTTTTTGTGGGTCAGGAAATCAGGAGCATCGTTAGCTGGGTGGTTCTGGCTAGGGGTCTCACATGAGGTTGCAATCGAGACATCAGCTGTAGTCATCTGAAGGCTTGACTGGGGCTGGAAGATCTGTTTCCAACAGAGCTCAGGAGGCCTCAGTTCCTCACGATGTGGACCTTTCCACAGAGCTCCCGGAATCTTCTTACAGCACACAGCTGGCTTCCCCAGAGTGAATGATCTATGAGCGAGTGAGCAAGGAGGAAGCACAATGCCTTGTGTGACCTGGTCTTAGAAGTCAGATACCCTCTCTTCCACCAAATTCCATTCATGAGCTTACACTCAAGAGGAGTGGAAATGCACCTCTTGAAGAGAGAAGTATGAAAGAATTTGTGGATGTATTTTAAAACCACTACATTCCAAGGCCCATTTAGTGGAAAGAGTAGTTTCCAACTTTAGAATTTCATAGGCCAGTAGAGTTTCCGATTCAGTTTGGGGAAGTATATAAGCCTTGCTGGCATTTTATTTTGCCATATAAAGATGTTGAAAACTAACTACCATGTTCTCTTTATCATCACTTTGTAAAACAAAGATTGTTTCAAACCTCCTCCCAAAAATATAATCTCAGAATAAAAGACCATCCTTAAAAAACAAAACTTCTGTTATGTTTTTTAATAGATCAGAGTTTCTCAATCTCAGCACTACTGACATTTGGGACTGGATCATTCTCCATTGTGGGGCTGTCCTGTGTATTGTAGGATGTTTAGCAGCATGGCTGGCCTCTACCCACTACATACCAAGAGCACCCTCTCCATGCTTGTGACAACCAAAAATGCCTCTAGATATCACCAAATGTCCCCTAGGGACAAAATCACCTCTGGTTGAGAACAAGTGGAAGAGGTACAAAACCAAAATCTAAAAGGTACAGTGAAAAGTGAAATTTCCCTCACATCTCTGGACCCCAGTCCCCCTGTCCCCAGAGGCAATTACTGCTACCAGCTTCTCATATATCTTCCAGAGATAATCTTGGCAAACACACAAAACATAAATACATATATGAGTGTTTGCATGTGTGTGTGTCTCTGTGTGTGTTTTTGTTTTGCTTTGTTTTATTTTTCCCCACACAAATGGTAACATACCATATATGCTGCTCTGCACCTTGCTTTTTTCATTTAATGTATCTTGAAAATCATTCTGTATTAATACAGGAAGAGCTTCCTCATTCTTTTGTAAGCCTATGTCATGTTCTATTGTACATAGTAATTGCTAGTCTCCTACAGCTGAGCATTCAGGTTTCTTCCAAACTTTTGCTGTACAAACAGTGCTGAAATCAATGGCCTGTCAGCAGTTCCTGTGGGCCCCGCCCTCAGAATAGATCTGGAATCTGCGTCTCTCGCCCTCCACTACCACAGCTCTGGGCCTTGCCATCCTCAGCTATTGCCTAATGACTGCAGCAGCCTCCAGACAAGGCTCCCCGTTTCCGCCCTCGATCCCTTTCAGGCTCTTCTCAACACAGTGGCCAGAGGGATCCTGTCAAACTGTCAGTTTGATCATGTCACTTCGCCACCAAAACCGTCCAAAGGCTTCCCATCACATTTTGAATAAAATCCAAAGTCCTTGGCACAGTTTGCAAGGCCATCGGTCCCCTGGCCCTGCCTGCCTCTCTGATTTCGTCTCCCCTGCTCTCCCCTGAGGGTGCTCTGTGCCACTGTCACAGGCCTCCTTGTGGTTCCTCACACACGCCCATTGTGAGCTCACATAGTGATGCTGCCCCCTTCTGGCCCCCTCCCAGACCCCTCTACTCTCTCTGATGTCCTTTCTTACTACTCTTCCTCTCTCACTCCCCTTCAGACACATTGGCCACCAGTCAATTTTCCAGTACACCAAACACACTTCCACCCCCAGGCCTTTGCTCTGGCTGTACCCTCCTCTACCTGGAACATCTTTTCTAGGCTAGACACATGGCTCACGCCTTCACCTCCTTCATGTGTCACCTTCTCAGCAACACCCTTATCTGACAATCCTATCTGTGATAGCAACCTCCCCCTCACAGACACACACAACTCTCACAATCCATCCCCTTCTCTGCCTTATTGTTCTCAACACTTACCACCTTCTGACACACTATATTTTATTTATTCTGTTTATTGTTTACCTCTCTCCAATAGAATGTATATTCCTCCCTCCAGTAGAACATAAATTCAAAACTAAAAAGCAAAGAGAAGAAAAACTGAAAAAAACTGAACAGAATATCTAAGGACTGTGTGACAACTACAAAAGGTGTAATATATGCATAATGGGAATACCAAAAAGAGAAGAAAGAGAGAAAGGAACAAAAGAAATATTTGAAACAATAATGACTGAGAATTTCTGCAAATTAACGTCAGACACCAAACCACAGATCCAGGAAGCTCAGAGAATACCATGCAGAACACCTAGGCATGTCATTTTCAAACTACAGAAAATCAAAGATAAGAAAAAATCCTGAAAGAAGCCAAAGTAAAAAACACCTCACCCAATGAGACACAAAGATAAGAATTACATCTGACTCCTCCTCAGAAACCATGCAAGCAAGAAGAGAGTCGAGTGAAATATTTAAAGTGTTGAGAGAAAAAAATCACCGACCTAGAATTCTGTACCCTGCAAAATTATCCTTCAAAAATGAAAGATAAATAACATCTTTCTCAGACAAACAGAATTGAAGGAATTTGTTGCCAGTAAAATCTGCTTTGCAAGAAATGTTAAGTTCTTTAGAGAGAAGAAAAATGATATAGGTCAGAAACTTAGATCTACATAAAGAAAAGAAGATCGTCAAAAAAGGAGTAAGTGAAGGTAAAATAAAAACTTCTATTTTTCTTATTCTTAATAGAACTAACAAATAACAGTTTGTCCAAAATAATAATACCAACAATTTACTCGATTATGTATGCTTATATGTGTATATATATGTATATGTTTATTTATGCTTATATATAAGTGAAATGAATGACAGCAGTGATACAAGGGATAGGAGAGAGAAATTAGGATTATTTTATTATAAGGTATTCACACTGTCTATGAAGCGGTGCAGTGTTATTTGAAAGTGGACTTGTATTACTTGTAAATGTATATTGCAAACTCTAGGGCAACCACTAAAAAAAGTTTAAAAAAAAAGAAGTATAACTAATATGCTAAGAAAGAAGAGAAAATGAAACATATAAAATGCTCAGTTAAAACCACAAAATTCAGCAAAAGATCAGAAGACAAAAATAGGAACAAAGAGGGGCCTGCTCGGTGCCGTAGTGATTAAGTTCACATGTTCCACTTAGGTGGCCCAGAGTTCACAGGTTCGGATCCCAGGCATGGAACTACATACTACTTATCAAGCCATGCTGTGGCAGGCACCCCACGTATAAAGTGGACGAAGATGGACACAGATGTTAGCCCAGGGCCAATCTTCCTCAGCAAAAACAGGAGGATTGGCAACAGATGTTAGCTCAGGGCTAATCTCCCTCACAAAAAAAAAAAAAAAAAAGGAATAAAGAACAAGGGAAACAAATAGAAAACAGTAACAAATATGGTAGACATTAATCCAACTATATAAATAATCACTTTGAATGTCAATGGTCTAAACACAACAATTAAAAGACAAAGATTGTCAGAGTGGGTCAAAAAAACAAGACCCAATGCTCCATGTGCCACACACACACATATCTGACAGGTGGTGAGTGCAAGCCTTTGCAGACAGCTAGTGAGCACACACAGAAAGCCAGCCCAACTCTGCAGGATTGGAAGAAAGCACACAAACTTGAGCATTCCGCACTGCCTTAGGGAAAGCAAAAAGCAGGCTGTGAGCACCCAGCCTGGCTTTGCAGGATTGAGAGAAGACATACAATCTTAAGAATTACCCCCTGCCAAGGGGGAACAAGAAGTGTGGGGCAGATGTATCCATAGAGAAGGTCTGAGAAAGCCTCTGAATCTCTAGCAGGGCTGTCAGGTAAAGGTATTTCTTTCCCAAAGCCAGTCATAAAGATTGGAAAGGGGATAGTTTCTCCAAATGTGAAGACAGCAATGCAAGACCTCAAGAAACACAAAACTCAAGGAAACGTGATACCACCAAAGGAACACAATAATTTTCATATAACCTACCCCAAAGAAACGGAGGTCTACAATTTGCCTAAGAAAGAATTCAAAATAATTGTTTTAAGGGAGCTCGGTGAGCTATAAGAAAACACAGAAAGACAATTCAATGAAAGCAGGAAAATAACAACAAAATGAGAAGTTTGACAAAGAGATAGAAATCATATAAAAGAACTAAAGAGAATTCTGGAGCTAAAGAATAAAATGAATGAAATGAAAAATGCAATAGAGAGAATCAACAGCAGACTTGAACAATCCAGAGAAAGAATCTCTGAACTCGAAGAAAGATCATTTGAAATTATGCAGTCAGAGGAGAATTAAGAAAAGAGAATGTAAAAGAGTGAAGAAATCCTACATGAATTGTGGTATACCACCAAGTGAAACAATTTACACATTATGGGAGTCCCAGAAGGAGAAGAGAGGGAGAAAAGGGCAGAACGCCTACTCAAAGGAATAATGGTGGAGAACTTACCAAATCCAGGGACAGATTTAGGCATCCAAGTTAATGAAGCTTATAGAACCCCAAACAGATTCAACCCAAATAAATCTTCTCCAAGACACATTATAACAAAACAGTCAAAAACCAAAGACAAAGAGAGAATTTTGAAAGTAGCAAAGGAAAAAAAACCTCATCATGTACAAGGAAACTCCCATAAGGCTAGCAGCAGATTTCTCAGCAGAAACCTTGCAGGCCAGGAGAAAGTGAGATGACACATTCAAAATGCTGAAAGAAAAAAACTGCCAACCAAGAATATTCTACCCAGTAAAGCTGTTCTTCAGAAATGAAGGAGAAATAATGAATTTCCCAAACAAACAAAAGCCAAAAGGGTTTATTATCACTAGACCTGCCTTACCAAAAATGCTGAAAGGAGCTCTTCAAGCTGAGATGAAAGGATGCTAATTAGTAACATGAAGATACGAAAGCATAAAACACACTGGCAAAGGTAAGTATATAGTCAAATTCAGAATACTCTAATACTGTAATAGTGGTGTGTAAATCTCTTACTCTAGTATAAAAGTTAAAGGGCAAAAGTATTAAAAATAATTGTATAGTTACAATAATTTGTTAATGGATACACAATATATTAAGATGTAAACTGTGGTATCAAAAACATAAAACGTGGAGGGGACAGTAAAAGGGTAAAGTTTTTGTGTGTGCTCTAAGTTAAGTTATCAGTTTAAAACTGACTGTTTAAACTATAAGCTGTTTTATGTAAGCCTCATAGTAACCACAAAGCAGAAAACTATAGGAGATGCACAAAAGATAATTGAAGGCTACCACTACAGAAAATCATCAGTTCACAAAGGAAGACAGCAAGAGACAAAGAAAGGAAAAAGGGAATTACAAAACAGACAGAAAACAATTAATAAGATGGCAATAGTAAGTTCTTAACTATCAATAATTACTTTAAATGTAGATAGATTAAATTCTCCAATCAAAACACATAGAGTAGCTGAATGGATATAAAAACTAGACCCAACTATATGCTGCCTATAAGAAGTTCACTTCAGCTTTAAGGACACATGTAGGCTGAAAGTGAAAGGATGGAAAAAGGTATTCCAGGCAAATGGAAACCAAAAGACAGCAGAGGTAACTATACTTATATCAGACAAAATAGACTTTAAGTCAAAAATTGTATCAAGACAAAGTTATCATATAATCATAAAAAGATCAATTCATCAAGAGGATATAACAACAGTAAATATATGCACCTAACATTAGAGCAACTAAATATATTAAGCAAATACTAACAGATCTGAAGGGATAAATAGACAGCAATACAATAACAGTAGGGGGTTTAAGTACCCCACTTTCAACAATGGATAGATCATCCAGACAGAAAAATCAATGAGGAAACATTGGACTTAAACTATACTTTAGACCAAATGGACCAAAAAGACATATACACAACATTCCATCCAATAGCAGCAGAATACACATTCTTCTCAAGTGCACATGGAACATTCTCCAGGATAGATTATGTGTTAGGTCACAATACAAGTTTTAACAAATCTGAGAAGACTGATATCATACCAAGTATCTTTTCTGACCACATGGTATGAAACTAGAAATCAATAATAGGAAGAAAACTGGAAAATTTACAAATATGTGGAAAAGAAATAACACATTCCTGAACAACCAACGAGTCAAAAAGGAAATCAAAAGCATCTTGAAACAAACAAAAATGGAAACACAGCATACCAAAAACTTATGGGATGCAGCTAAAGAAGTTTTAAGATCAAAGTTTATAGGCCTAAACACCTACACTAAGAAGAAAGAAAGATCTCACAATAGCCAAGATTTGGAAGCAACCTAAGTGCCCATCAAGGGATGAATGGATGAAGAAGATGTGGTATATATACACAATGGAATACTGCTCAGCCATAAGAAATGATGAAATCCAGCCATTTGTGACAACATGGATGGACGTTGAGGGTATTATGCTAAGCAAAATAAGTCAGAGGGAGGTCAAATACCATATGATCTCACTCATAAGTAGAAGATAAAAACAACAACGAACAAACGCATAAAGACAGAGATTGGATTGGTGGTTACCAGGGGGGAAGGTGGGATGGAGGAGGGTGAAAGGGATGATGAGGCACATGTGTGTGGTGATGGATTGTAAGTAGTCTTTGGGTGGTAAACATGATGTAATCTATGCAGAAATAGAAGTATAATGATGTACACCTGAAATTTATATCATGTTATAAACCAATGCTACCACAAGGAAAAAAAGAAGAAAGAAAGACCTCAAATAAACAACCTAACTGGGCCGGCCCCGTGGCTTAGCGGTTGGGTGCGTGCGCTCTACTGCTGGCGGCCCCAGGTTCGGATCCTAGGTGCGCACCGACGCACCGCTTCTCCGGCCATGCTGAGGCGGTGTCCCACATACAGCAACTAGAAGGATGTGCAACTACGACATACAACTATCTACTGGGGCATTGGGGGCAAAAAAAGGAGGAGGATTGGCAATAGATGTTAGCTCAGAGCCGGTCTTCCTCAGCAAAAAGAGGAGGATTAGCATGGATGTTAGCTCAGGGCTGATCTTCCTCAAAAAAAAAAAAAAAAAAAAAAAAAACAACCTAACTTTACACCTCAAAGAACCAGAAAAAGAACACCAAACTAAGCCCATAGTTAGCAGAAGGAAGGAAATAACAAAGATCAGAGCAGAAATAAATGAAATAGAGAATAGGAAAACAACAGAAAAGATCAACAAAACTAAGAGCCAGTTTTTTGAAAAGATAAACAAAATTGACAAACCTTTAGCTAAACTAAGAAAAAAAGAGATTAGATTCAAATAAAGTCTAAGACTCAAATAAACAAACAAAAGGTATACAGATTGGAAAGGAAGATAAAAACTGTCTTTGTTCACAGCTGACATGATCATCCATGTAGAAAATTTGAAAGAATCAACAAACTCCTGGAATAAGAGATTATAGCAAAGTTGCATGATACAAGATCAATATACAAAAGTCAATCACTTTCCTACATACCAGCAATAAAGTGGAATTTGAGATTAAAAAACACAATACCATTTACATTCGCACACCAAAAATGAAATAGGCATAAATCTAACAGATATGTACAAGATCTATATGAGGAAAACTACAAAAGTATGATGAATGAAATCAAAGAAGAACTAAATAAGTGGAGAGATAGTCCATGCTTATAGACAGGAAGACTCGATATTGTCAAGATGTGAGTTCTTCCCAACTTGATCTGTAAATTCAATCCGATCCCAATCAAGATCCCAGCAAGTCATTTTGTGGATGTTGATAAATTGCTTCTAAAGTTTATTCAGAGAAGTAAAAGATCCTGACTAGACCACACAATATTGAAGAATAACAAAGTTGGAGAACTGACACTACTCGACTATAAGACTTACTACAAAGCTGCAGTAATCATTCACTCAACAAACATGGCACCCTCTATGTGTCAGCTGTGGATAAGCATTGCAATTCTGAGATAAATTGAGGCATCCTTCCCTTCTTTGTTTGTTTCTTCTTCCTTCCTTCCCCTTCTTCATTTTCTTCCCTCCTTCATGCCTTCTTACCTTCCATAAATATTATTGAGCACTTACTGCATATCAGGCCCTCTACTTGGCAATGGGAATACCAAACTGAATTGGGCAGAGTCCCTGCCCTCATGGAGGTAATAATCCAAAGGGGCAGACCACACTCATTCACCCCAGACATAGGCAAGGGGGCTGCAAAGAAACCACACACACACACACACACACACACACACACACACACACACAGATCGGGGGTGCCTGCAAGAGGGGGGGTGTGGCCCAAGATCTCCTGTGTTCCGGGTGCTTTGCTAAAAACACTTTTTATGTATCTCCCCCAATCCTCATGAAACACTACTGGGAAGACATTATTATCACCCGCATTTTGCAGCTGAGGGAACTGAAGCAAAGAGCAGGAAGGTGACTTGTCCAAGGTTGCCCAGCTAGGGAGTGGCAAAGCTGAGATTTTCACCCAGATCTGTCTGATTTCACCAGATTGCTGCCTCTGCCAAAAGGAGCAAAGCACAACGATTCAGCAGGCAGAGCAGTGCAGGGTTTGAGAGGGCTGGGTCTGGAGCCAGGCTGCCTGGGTTCAAAATCCTGACTCCTCCACTTACTAGCTATATGGCATCAGAGAGGTCTCTAGCCTCTGTGCCTCAGTGTCCCCGTCTGCAGAATAAGGCTAGTTCACTTCAGCAACAGTTATGTATTAAGCTCCCCAGGGCCAGGAATAGGATGAGGAGAGTGAGGTAGAATTGTACAAGTGTAGCCTTGGATTTTGTCTTTATTTGAAATTTTGCTATTTTGTTCATCGTGGATTTTTTGCATTAACTTTTTTTTCATATGCTTTATCTTGATTACTGAGTTTGGGACACCCCCTTAAATCTTGCATGTGAGATGAATGCCTCACTCACTTCACCCTAGTGCCAGCCCTTTCCCTGGGGGGCACGGCATTAAGCAAAGACATCCCTGCCTTCAAGAGATGCACATCCTAGAGGGAAGGGCTGCCAATAAACAGATTAAAAATGTATGGCATGTCTGGTGCTAAGGAGAAAAATGAAGTTGGGTAAAAAGACAGAGACATGGGGCAAAATATAGTACGCACCTCACAAAGTTGGTGTAAAGATTAAAACAAATGATTCATATAAAATGCTTAGTACCTATAGAGGTGGGCACATGGTAAGTGCTATACCAACACCGGACATTAATGTGATTTCAGTGCCAGCCGAGGGGGCACACACCGATTAGAGAGTCCAGGGCTCTGCTCTCCTGGCGCTTACAGCTTGGGGCAGCATTTCATAAACCGTGAGCTGGGAGCCACTGTGCAGGGTCCTTAAACTTTGTGTGCCGTGGATCCCTGGGCAGTCCAAGGAAGCCCACAGACCCCTTCTCAGAATAATAATTTTGGTGTGGGGCGGTGGGGGGAGGAAGATCAGCCCTGAGCTAACATCTGTTGCCATTCTTCCTCTTTTTGCTGAGGAAGATTGTCCCTGAGCTAAAATCTGTGCCAATCTTCCTCTATTTTGTATGTGGGATGCCACCACAGCATGGCTTGATGAGTGGTGTGTAGGTCCACACCCAGGATCTGAACCTGCGAAATCCGGGCCGCTGAAGCAGAGCATGCCAACCTAACCACTACACCACCAGGCCAGCCCCCAGAATAATAATTTTAAGTGCATAAAATAAAATATATAGGCTCACAAAAGAAACCTATTCTAATGAAATGCAGTTATCAAAATACTTTTAAATATGTGATATAGTAATCCATGTGCTTCTTTATTAACAAATTAAATAACAGGATCTAGCAGTGGGTCTAGCACCCACCATAATTTTAAGGTAATGAAGAGCACAAACGCTGTTTCGAGGCATCTGCAGCAGCTATAAGGGGATACAAAATAATCTATGATTTTTATTAGCGACAATGTCACAAGTGCTGCTAATACTACTCTGATTTGTTGCCTATATTCATAACTGAAAGTGCTACCCTTCGGCTAGAGGTCAGTGAAAATAAAGACAGAGAGTTTTGTCCTATTCAAGTTCACAGACCCAGATTAAAAATCCCTGCATTAGGGGGCTTGGAAATCTATTTCATGGGTCATGACTAGCACTTTTTTAATGACAGAATAATATGTATAGACTAGATTAGAACAGAATAGAGTAGATCAGCATGCATTGCTCATAATAAGGTGAGTACAGATTCACGAAACTTTTGTTTCAATTGTGTGTGTGCGTGTGTGTGTGTGTGTGTGTGTGTGTGTGTCTTATGGGTCATGATGCAAACATACTTCCTCTTGCAACTCATGGTCAAAAACTTCTGAGCAGCAATGCGTTAGGGAAAGCAGGCCCGGCACAGCCCCTGCCACACTGCAGGTGCAGGTGTCCTTGTCGCTCCATCTGCGCCCCCATCAGCCCTGGTTTGGCCCCTGTCTGCCCTCCTGCCCAGACACAAGGATACTCACAAGACCCAAGCTCAAAAAAGGCTGTGTTGTCCGTGGCTGCACAGCTGTTCGCCCTCCTCGGGGAGAGGAGCAGGTGCGGGGATGCCCATGTCCTGAGCTCATCGCCTGTCTGGGGACATGCCCCTCCTGATGGCCACATGTCCCCACAGCAAATATTAGGAGAGCTGTTTGTGGAGAGCCAGCTGGCGGCACGTCTGGAGGTGCCAGGCTTCAAAGGTTTGGGGCTAATTAAACCACCTCTAACAAGACACTTACAAGGAATAAGGCCAGGCATATACTTTTGTGCTTTTCTGAATGTGTGTGTGTTCTTCTTATTCCCAATCCTGGATGTGGAAGGGGAGGATATTGGGATCAGAAAAACAGAACTTCTAAGGGAATCTACTCTCCAGTCTCCCAAGGGGAGGGGAGTCTGACACTCTGCAGATGGGAGATGAGGGAACAAATGATTTGGTTGTCAGATGTGTTGGCAATTAACCCTGTGCTAATAAACAGGAAATTACTAAAGGAGAAATGGGCCGCGGGGCAGGGCCGGGGGAGGTGTTCAGGCTGCAACTCAATCCAGTGGTTCACAAGAGAAAATTTGGGGTCTGAAGCATCTGAGTTTGAATTCTGGCCACACCACTCCGTTGCTGTGTGACTTAGGGCAAGTCATTTTCCCTCTCTGGACCTTGGTTTTCTAGTCTATGAAATGGAAAAATAATAGCATCTACTTTGAGGGGCTGCTGGATTGCTTCAATGAAAAGATGTAAAGTGCTCAGCCCAAGGTTTGGCATACAGTGAGAGCTAATAATGGCAGCTCTCATTGTTACCATCGTTGTTATTCTCATGGCAACCTAGGGCCTACGTGTGATCCTTAATGGAGATCTATCCTCCAGGCTGAGGTCCTCACAATGCCGGAAGTCATGGAGAATATAAAATCACACTGGTAACATTTATTGAGCATCTCCTGTGTGCCAGCCACTGTTCCAAGCACTTTATATACATTTGCTAATTAATCCTTAGCAACAACCCTCTGAAATACAATGAATACTATGAAATTATCATCATGGGTATCACCATGAAGTTATCATCAACAACAACTCTGTGAACTTATCCTCATCCTTATTTTACAGAGGAGGAACTGTATTAGTTATCTATTGCTGTGTCACAAATTACCCCAATACTTAAAGGCTTAAAATAACAATAAATATTTATTATCTCACATAGTTTCTGTGGCTCAGGAATTTGGGAGTAGCTTAGCTGCATGGTTCTGGAACAGACTCTCTGATGAGGTTGCCGTCAAGATGTCAGCCAGGGCTACAGTCATCTGAAGGCTTGACTGGGGTTGGAGGACCCACTTCCAAGATGGCGCCCTCACACTGCTGGTAGGCTGATGCGGAGCTGTTAGCAACAGGCCTCAGTTCTTCACCACATGAATCTCTACACAGCGTTTCTTGAGTGTCCTCACAATATGTCTGCAGGCTTCCCCAGAGTGAGTGACCCAAGAGAAAGGCAGAAGCTGCAATGTCTTTTCTCCTCCAATTTCTTTTTATTGTGGCAAAATACACATAACATAAACTTTACCATCTCTAGCCATTTTTAAGTGTACAGTTCAGTGGTATTAAGTACATTCATATTGTTGTGCAACCATCAACACCATCCATCTCCAGAACTTGTTCATCTTGCAAAACTGAAACTCCACACTCATTAAATAACAACTCCCCACTCCCCCCAGCACCTGGCGACCACCATTCTACTTCCTGTCTCTATGAATCTGACTACTCTAGGTACCTCATATAAGTGGAATCATACACTATTTGTCTTTTTGTGACTGACTTACTTCACTCAGCACAATGTCCTCGAGATTCATCCATGTTGTAGCACGTGTCAGAATTCTCTTCCTTTTTAAGGCTGAGTAATATTCCATTGTCACAATGTCTTTTTATTATCCACCCTTGAAAGTCACACACACTGTCACTTCTGCAATCTCCTATTGGTCACACAGGTCAGCCCCATTCACTGTGGAAGGGGATGACACAAGGGAGTGAATACCAGGAGGTAAGAATCACTGGGGGCCACTTTGGAGGGTGGCAACCACAGAACCGAGGCCCCAGAGGTTTAGTGACTTACCTAATGTCACACAACAGGCAAGTGACAGACCCAGGATTTGAACCCAGATGGCATGACACAAGGGCAATGTGTCACCACTCTACACTATCGCTGCCCCTCAATCCAATCTTGACATGGCTTCCACCTGTGAGGGAAGAGGCAGCGGGTGGGGCGGAGACTCCCTGGGCAGAAGCTCAGGAGGCCTGGGCTGGGGTCTCAGTTCTGGTGCTAATCCACTGTGTGACCTTGGACAAAGCAGTGCCCCTCTCGGCCTCAGTTTCCCTAGTTGTCAGGCAGGGGCAATAATACTACTTCCTGGGTTGCTGAGGTGAATAAAGAAAATGAATACACCATATAAAGCTTAGTCCACAGACAGATATGCAGAAATAATGCATTTCCTTCTAAGTTCTTTTCGATACTTATTTATTTACTAAGTAATAATTTCATGTGGTACCAGTTGGAAAGGGGTATGAAAGAATACGCGAGGAAAATTGCCCTCTCACCCTGTCCATCAGCCACCCGGGTTCCCTCTCCAGAAGCAACCACTAGTTGCCTAGTTACTAGTTTCCTGTTGAAATATTAAATGTCTTTATTTTCTTAAACCAACCTAATTTCCAAGGACCTGCTGAGTGGGAGAGAACGCCAGCTCGGCCCCTCTTGGGCTGGGGAGTGTGGGACTCACCTGGCACCACGGCATGGAGGGTGGAGGGGCAGGGCCTTCTGGTTATGGGTTATCTAGCCACCTTAGTGACTTTGGAGACGCCCCTTGTCCCAGGCAGATAGCATCCTTGGCTCCAAGAGGAGGAGCTGGGATTTGAACGCAGGTCCGGAGCCCGAGCGCTCGAGCCCCTTGTTACTCCACTAAGTTCAGGGAGCTGGCCCTTGCAGCATCAGGGAGAACGTCACAACGGCAGGCACACAACTGCCCGACAATGATGAAGAGCACCGCCTCTCACTGGAATAATATGCATTCCTTAAAATTTTAACTGTAGACAATGTGGAGATACTAAAAACTCTTAAGCTATAATGTAAAGTTAAAAATAAATAAATTCTAGCCAGAGCTAAGGCACCGCACCTTCCAGGAGGCTTTGCTGATCCCTCCCCCATCAAAGGCAGGATCGGGGGTTCCTTCTGGCCTCCCAGAGCCCGCCCCATCCCAGCCCTTACAGGCTCTAACTTCCTGTGACTCCAGTGAGCTGGCTAACCCAGCAAACGTGGGAGGCGGGCAGCCTGGGTTCAGATCCGGGCTCCTCTCCTTTCTAGCTGTGTAGACTTCCACCTCTCCGTGCTCCAGGAACCGGTGGTGCCCGTAACAGCTGGTTCCCAGGGCTGTAGGGAGGATTAATGTGTTGTGTCTTGTAAAGTCCTTGTCACAGTCAGCAATGCGTGTGAGTTACTGTGGCTTGTCCATCTCTGTAAGCTCCACGCAGGCAACAACCTAGTCTGACCCGTGTTCCAAGCATCCAGCACAGAGCCTGGCCCAGGGTAGGCACTCAGAAAGGGTCTGCTGAGTGAATCCAGGCATTCATGCCACAAACATTTATTGAGCACCTTCTCTGTGCCAGGTCCCAGGGACACAAAGGTGAATGAGACAGACGTGGCCTGTGTTCTCACGGGGTTTATATTCTCATAGAGGAGACAGCCAGTAAATAAATAGCAAATAAGTAAACAAGAAGACATAAGCTACTGTTCAGTGCTGTGGAGAAAATTATATGGGTGGTGATTTAGGGTAACTGGGGAGTGTTACTCTAAATGGGCAGTCAAGGAAGGCTTCCCAACGGTGGGGATTGTGAGACAAGATCTGATTGACAGGAAGAAGCTAGCCACGGGAAGAGCTGGGAGAACAGCCTTTCAGGCACAAAGCAGAGCAAGTGCAAAGGCCCTGAGGCAGGAACACTCTCAGGAGGTCAGCTTGGCTGGAGAGGTATGAGTGAGGAGAAGAGTGGTGGGCAGGAGGTGGGAGAGGTCAGCAGGGGGCCCATCACGCAGCACTTTGTCGAGCGGGGTTACTCTGAGAGCAGTGGATGGGCACTGGGGCTTTAAGCAAGGGAGAAACGCAGTCCGTGCATCCAGGAGCCTCCCACATAACAAGAATGGTCCCAGCCTAGATCTAGACGCATCTGCTCATCCACGGCAGTGTCTGAGCTCAGGCTGGAGCCGCTCAGCCAGGAGTCACCACCATCCATCCTTGTCGTGGCCTCCCTGCAAGCCAGACTCGAGGCCCCGTTAATATAAATGAGGCCCTTTGCTGATGCGATTTCCAGATGAGCCCAGCCACTCAAGAGCTCTATTCCAGGAAATGTGAAATTTATGTAATGAAAATTAAAAGAAAAACTGGGGAAGCAGCTCCTTAAGTGCCTGCTTCCCGGGTAAGTGAGCCAGGTCTGTGCACTGGCAGGAGATGGATGAAGGTGCCGCCCAAGGGCTGCTGGGAGCCTGGGACCAGCAGGGAGGCAGGGAGCATGTGGGCTGCAGGCACGGGGTGAGGCCCCCAGACCCCCTTCCTTCCCTCAACAAAAAAAACAGCCATGATAGGGGCCGGCCTGGTGGCATAGGGTTAGGTGTGCGTGCTCTGCTTGGGGGGCCCCAGGTTCGCGGGTTCAGATCCCGAGCGCGCACTGACACACTGCTTGTCAAGCCATGCTGTGGCGGCGTCCCATATAAAGTGGAGGAAGATGGGCACGGATGTTAGCCCAGGGCCAGTCTTCCTCAGCAAAAAGAGGAAGATTGGCATGGATGGTAGCTCAGGGCTGATCTTCCTCACAAAAAAAAAAAAAAAGGGCCATGATAATAACAGCTCATGTTCACTGGTAAGTGCCCAGCCCTGTTCTAAGCACTTTACTTATGCTGGCTATCTCATTTAACCCTCACAACAACCTGTTGGGATAGGCACTATTTTCCCATTTTACAGATGGAGAGACTGACTCATATTGAAGAAATGACTTGATCAAGGTCACACAGCAAAAGAGTGGCTAATTTGGGACTCAGGTCTTTTATCCATTACCCCCACAGACCCTCTTGTCCAGAGCTCAGACAGTGTGGACTGGAAGAAAGGCTTAGGAGTCAGAGAGACCTCGGTTTGAATCCAAGCTCCAACTACTGACTTGCTGTGTGACCTTGGACAAGCCACTTACTTCCCTGAGGCTCAGTTCCTTCATAATCACAGCCCCTTCTCCACAGAGTTCATCTCTGAATTAAAGGAGATATTGTATAAAGATGCCAAGAGTAGGGTTTCAGATGCCCTCTCAAACTGGTTTAGTAAAAAAAAAAATTGTGAACTCTTAGAACTAGAAAGTCTTAGGGTAATGGATTCAGGAATGACTGGATCTAGGGGCTCTAAAGATGTCATAAGGACTCAGGTTTTTTTCTTTCTATCCGTGTAGTGGACCCTCACTAAGAGCTCCAAGGTTATATCCTTCTTACTGCTAGAAATCTTGGTTGAAAGAGAGCTTCTTTTTCCCAACAGGGCAGCAAAAGTTCCAGGATTCACTCTGATTGGACTAACATGGGTCATACGCTCATTCCATAACCAATCTCTAGAGCCAGAGGGATGGACTCTGCTGATTAGGCCACCCGGGTCACATGTCTACCCCTGGAGCTAGAGGGATGGGGGTAGAAAACCCAGGTTGAACCACTTGGAGTGTGAGGGGGAGAGGTTAGGTTCCCCAAAGGAAAACTGGGGTGCTGTTACCAGAAAAATAAGGAAGAGATGCTGGGCCAGCAGCAATACCAGATGGTGCTCCCGGCACACAGTAGGCCCTAATTAAATATATGTTCAACCAAATGAACAAATATCTACCCCAGATGATGGCTGTAAGAATAAAATGAAATAATGTATGCAAGTCCCTGACACATAGTCAGCACCTAATAAATCCTGTCTTAAAGGAACAAAAGGTGCTCAAATTGGATTTGGATTCTGGTCATGGGCTGCCAAGCACAGATGCTGGAAGAGCCTGGAAAGAAAGGCCCTCCTCCCCTCAGCCAGGCCTCCCCCACATGCATCTTCCACCCCCGGGCAGAGCAGGGCCAGGACTGGGGTGAGGAGAGGGAGGCACTCGCCTCGGCATAAAATGTCAAGGGGCACCAAAAACCTCAGTAATCAAGAAAAATAATGGTTTTAAAAATCAATGTTAATGCAAAAATTGATGATAAAATATTAACATTTTAAATAAAGACATATCCATATACACACATTTACACATCACTTATATTCAAATGTCCTGACACATGCAAACACGGACATTTTCACAGACATGGTTTTACACATTTACTTATAAATATGCACAGGGCCACAGCATTGCACCACTCCAGGAGGTCCCATTCCATTGTAATCTGCATGAAAGGCATCCCCTGAATTGTGCAGGCACAGCCTCTGTGGCTGAACACAGCAGTTCTGCGTACAAACAAACGTACACACATCTTCATCCATATATAGATGCATAATCACCTATGTACCACTAAACGTGTCCACATAACATCACACAGGCAGACATGCCAAGAGATATAACTACACAAGACAGTCTCGTACACGCTCACTTCCTGCCTCAGGGCCTTTGCACTTGCTGTTTCCTTTGCCTGGGGTGCTCCTGTCCCAGTTAACCATGTAGCTCCCTCTTCTGCCTCCTTCAATTTGTGCTCACATGTCACTCTCTCAGTGAGGACTTCCCCAACACCCCCACATCCCATCACTTTCTGAAATCGCAACACCCCCCCAACGGCCTGTATCCCCCAACCCTGATTTATTTTTCTCCATAACACTTATACCCATCTGACTTAATATATATTTCCCTTTTTATCATATTTAACGTCTATCTGCCCCACTAGAATGTCAGGTAGAGATATTTGTCTGCTTTGTTCACTGCTCTGTTCCCAGACTCTAGAACACTGCTTGGCACATAGTAGGTGCTCCATAAATACTTATTTAACAAAAATAAATATTTGTTAAGTGAAAGAAATTTGTTTAAAAAATGAAGTGGGGATGCCCGAGAACGATTGAGACCAAATGTCCCACTCCCCCAGCAGAAAGGCCGTCTAGAGTCAGCTGTGAGCTGATTTCAAGCACTAAGCAACAACGCAGGGTCCATCCTAAGCGCTGTCAGAGTATCATCTCACTTAATCATCACAACAGCTCTCGAAGGTTCTACTGTCTATCCCGTCTACACTGGAGGAAACTAGGGCACTGAGAGGTTAATTCACTTGCACAGATGTCACAGTGCAGAAGTGGCAAAGCCAGGATTCAAACCCAGGCACCCTGGCTCCACACAGCCCAGAGTCTCCCCCTACACGCACACGCACGCGCGCGCACACACACACACGCATTCGCAAACACACATGTACACAAACTTATATAGTATCATCAGGCCCTTCCAGCCTTCCGCACAAGACCCCCTCCCTCAGACCTGGTGTCGGGGTCCTCGCTCCCCTGCTGGTCCCCACCCCCACTGTCCTCACTGCAGCCCAGCCAAGCGTAAACCTGCGTCCCTGTTGATGCAGGAAGCTGTAGGCTGGCCGGTTGTCATGGCGATGGCCACCAGCTCCAGTACACAGTCCCGCCTCCCGGCCGCCTGGCTGGCTCACTCTTACACTCTCAGAAGCTGGTCGCTGGCCTTACTCCACGCGAGACCCCCTCTGGGCGGCTCAGTGGGCCCAATGGTCCACTGTCTATCCTGTTCCCACCTGGGGGCCACAGGAAGCTTGGCGGCAGGGCATCTGGTCCCCACCTCCCTTCCTGTCCTTCATGGCTTTGAGAACTTGAGCAGTCGCTTCCCCTGCTGTCCCTGCTTTACAGGCTGGCCGTGAGTAGTTCCTGAGTTCAGTCATTCATTCATTCAACAAATAATTATTGCACACCTACCATGTGCCAGGCAATGGTCTAGGTGCCAGGGATACAGCAGTGACCAAGCCTGACCAGGCCCTCTGGGAGACAGACAACAAAGTTCTGGAAGGAAAGTAATATAGGTGAATGTGTATGACTGGAGGGAACGGGGCGGGGACTACCTTACTTAGGGTGATCAGGGAAGGCCTCCCTGAGGAGGTGACATCTGAGCCAGACCAGAATAAGAAGATAGCCACACAGACATATAGGGAAAGAGTATTCCAGGAAGAAAGTGCAGCATGTGCAAAGCCCCTAAGGCAGGGATGACTTGGCCTAGTTAAGGAATACAAGGCCCTCTTCTCAAAATGATGTTATATCTCTAGGAGGGCAGGCGCAAGGTGTGAACTCTGACGCCACAGGTGGAGGGGGAGAAAATGACCATTGACAAGGCATGTTGCTCAAGACGGCAGGAGGCAGTGACCTCACAGCCAACTGCTGTGGGTGCACCTTCCAGCTCCTGAAGGGGCAGCCCTCAGACTTAGGGTCTGAGCCTCTGCACCAGGTGGGAGTAAAAGAATAGCAATAATAATTCAACGTGTTCTAGATGCTTCACACATATTAACCAGTGTAATCTTCACATCCCCAAGAGAGAGGCTGCTATTATCATCATCATCTCCAGTTTACAGATGGAAAACCAAGGCAAAGACCACTTGCCCAAGGTCAAATGGCGGTTGACTGGCAAAGCCACGGCTGCAAAGCCATGACCCCAACCACAGGGCCAGATGCCCTGTAAATGGGCAAAGGGCCTCGGCTCAAAGCCTCCAGGGGTGTGGACTGCAGCACGTGCCCTTTGCAGAGGGCACCACCGTCCAGCTCCAGCCTGTTGTTGGCAGCATGTGGGAATGTGGACCCACCACAGCAAGATGCTCTAATTTTCCAAAATACACCAAACTTTTATGTGAACTCTCCTGATTTCAAAATGTGGACTCAGTTGTTTATTTTAAAAGTCGGGCAGTCCAATAAAACATAGCATCATTCCAGACCTCTACATGGGGCCAGCTACATAGTTTGTGGGGCCCAGTGCAAAATGAAGGGCCCTTTGTTCAAAAAGTACTAAGAATGTCAAGACGGTGACAGCAGAGCATTAAACCAAGCGCGGGCCCTTCTGAGCACGGGGCCCAGTGCCCCTGCTCAGGTGGCCCGTCCGTGAAGCCAGCCCGCCTCTAAGGTAGGCGCCTCCTAAATACTCACTGAATCATGTGGAAGAGAGGGAAAGGGAAGGAAGACGGACACGAATGCGGCACCTTCCTTTATCAGACACAGCTTTACATAACGGCTTGCTCGCTCTGTGCCAGGCGCTGTGTGTGTTCATGCATTTAAACCTCACGGCAGCACGCTACTATATTCCCGTTTTCCAGATGAGGGAAGTGGGGTCTAGGGACGTGAGGTCACTTGGTTATTGCTAATAACTGACAGAAGCGATCTCAGGTGGCAGGGGTGCGGGAGAACAAACGGGGAGCGGGAAAAACAAGAGGGAGAGCAAGGTAAGAGGGAAAGAGGCCACCTCGGGCCTGTCCCCCGGGCTGGGCTGCACTCAGGTCTCTGCCAAGACCGTGTGGAATTTGGGGAGGCCGCCGCACCCCAGAGAAGGCCTGTGGCATTTCTGAATCACGGTGCCACCCGCCCCAGCTTGGCTCCCCTCCGGCGATCCAATTACTAAATGCAGCCGCATTCTTTAAAAATGTCTTTCCTCTTATGTAATGCAATAGTGACAAACGCCTAGCAGATGGTGCTTCGACAAGCTTTTTAAAAGTTGATTAGGAGCTCGTCTTTCAAAATTAACGTATGGGCGTTTTAAACGAGCTTCAACCGGCCACAATGCTCCATCAAGAATCCGCACAAGATAAATCGCTTGACCGACTGGACATGCTCACCTCCTCCCCAGCCAGGTGGATGTGACAGGTGGGCAAGTTGACTTGTGAGCGACAGTCAGAAGACGCCTGCTTTGGACAGAATGGGCTTGAAAGCCCAAAAAGCTGGAATGTCCTCAATCCGTTATCAAGACCTTTTTTCAAACTTTTACATCGTCTTAGAGAAAGTGGACCATCTCTCTCTCCCAGAGGGAAGCGGGTTAGTCACAAATATGTCAGATGCTGCCAGGGAGCTGTCCCCGCCCCCCCATCTTCCTCAGTGTTCAGGGATGAGATCATTTCATTTGGAGCCAATTATAGATGGAGAACGCTGGGGATGAGCAAAGAAACTCCTCGGGGCCCTTCCCTCCTACTGTCACAGGCTGTACCCTGCCGGGAAGGGCAGGAGCAGGAGGCTGTTCAGTCCCAAGTTCGATCTCAGGGTCTGCGAAGGCCGTGCATTCCTAAGCCACAGCTTGGATCTGTTAAGCTAGGATGCTGGGCAATTGGCTGAATGAAGGCTGTTGGCCTCAGACGTTCAGAGCTGGATGAGTCCGTAGAGATCATCACTGTATAGCTGGGGAAACTGAGACTCAGACAGGGGAAAGGGCTTGCTCAAGGGCACACAGCAAGTCGGTGGCAAAGCTGAATAGATGGTAGCCCCTCGACCTCCCATGAGGAGGACAGCTGTTGTCCGGGACCTGCCAGCTCCCATTCCTGCTCCTTCTGATACCGGCACCCCGAGTTTTCCTTGGGAAACCATCCCTCCCCCACTCTCGGTCTGTGTGGTTCAATTAAGACTGACCCCTCCCCTACCTCCAGGGATGTACACTCGGCCCAGTCCATTCCCCGCTGCCTGAGTGATTCAGGGGTGAGTATGTGGGATAAGCCAGGCCATTCCCCGCTGCCTGAGTGATTCAGGGGTGAGTATGTGGGATAAGCCAGGCCAATAAGCAGCAACCCCAGAACTTAGCTAAGGCTAAGTCCACTGGAAATGAGAAGCTCTCTCCTCTTGGTGATGCTGAACTGGAAGGAAGAAAGCCTAGAGCTCCTGGTGGCCGTCTATGCCACCAAAAGACGCCTGCCCAAGAACGAAGCCAACACAGAGGAGAGAAGGGCCCAAAGAAAATGATACACGTGCTTCACCTTTTAAACCCCCGGACTCAGCCATACCTGAAGGCAGACCTATTCTGGACATTTTAATTACATGAGTCAATAAATTTCCTTTTTTTGCTAACATTGCTTAGTTCAGTTCTGTCACTCATCCCTCAAAGGGCCCTGACTTGAAGTCCTTAGGCATACAGCAAGGCTCCCGGAACATCACAGTGCATGCTCCCACCTCCATCCTCAACACACTTCTGATTTTTTTTTTTTTTAAGTATTGGCTGGATGGACATACCTCTCCCTCCCTGGCAGTTTCCCTGACTCTGCACAAGCTCCAGCAACACACTCCCGAGGGAGTACCCAAGGCAAACGTCCCCTTTCATGGTACCCAAGAGATGGCTCTGCCTTCTGGGTGCCCGTAACCAAGCCATTCCCCACCACAGCCTCTGCCTCCCTGTTCGGTCAGGAGCACAGGCTTTGGAGTGCAGTTCAAACCCCAGCTCCAGCATTTCCTAATCAGGAGAACTTGTTCAAGTCACTTGACTTTCCTGAGCCTCAGTTTCCTCTTCTGTCAATGGGGAAAAGATCACCTGCCTTCCAGAGTCCTCGAGGGGATTAAAACAGGCATCACTATTTAGGGGTTGAAAAAATGGTAGCTACGAGGAACTCCAAAAAGTATATACGATGGATCCTGTGCAATTCAGGCACTGACAGTCTGCTGGGGAAGACAGAGCTAAACCTAAAGTGACTTCCACATAAAATGGCCTCCTCTGGCCAAAACAAGCGCAGGGGCAGAAGCAGGAAAAGCTGGCTTCCAGGGAACCTGGGAGGTGAGTCGGGCAGCCCTCTTGCTGGCCTCCTGGTCGGTCTGCACCTCTCTCCCCTCCGCTGCCCCGGCTCCTTACCCCAGACCGGCACACACAGGTGCTGCCGAAATGCTTGCCCGGTGACTCATCCACACTCCCGGGGAGCAGGAACAGACAGTGCTTCCCAGGAGCACCCAGAGTCCTGATTTAGGAAGGAGGATTGAGTAACAGCAACATGTGGGCCAGTTCCCGCCCAGCCCCAAGGACATCTGAAAGATACAACCACCCCTCCCATCCCCCAACTCCATCCTGGGAGCTCCTGGGTCCAAACACAGGAAAGCTGGGCCGGCACACTCCGAGCAAGGACAGGGAGTGAGCCACAACTCCCCCCGAATTCTCTATCCATCACAGCGGTGCTTCCCGAAGTGAGGCCACATGTGAGATGGTTTTACACAAACCCAGGATGTGGCATTAAATGATTGATTCCAGTACTGACACTTGCTACAAGATGGATGAATCTTGAAAACATTATGCTAAGTGAAAGAAGCCAGATACAAAAGATCATTTGTTAAGATTCCATTTATATGAAATGTGCAGAATGGAAAACCCATAGAAACAGAAAGTAGATTCATGGTTGCTTAGGGTTGGAGGGGTCCTGACGAGTAGGGAGTAACTGCTAATGGGTATCACATTTCTTTTAGGGGGGACAAAAAATGTTTTAAAATTAGACCTTGGTGTGGTTATAAAATCCTGTGAACATACCAAAAAGGACAGAAGGGTATACTTTAAATGAGTGAATGGTATGGTGTGTGAATTTTATCTCAATAAAGGTGTTAAAAAATATATTAATAACAATTGACTCCCAGGAGAAAAAAATTCACCCCCTTTCAAATCTCTTGTCATTCTTCTAATTTATCAAAGAGCAAGTCTCCATTAGACACGAGCATGTCCGTATTCTCTCTCCAACGTGTGCTAATTTCTTGTCTGAACAAGGAGAGAGCAGGCTTCGTGCTCAGCTCCTTAGCCAGACTCGCTTGGTTTCCATTGTATTCATTTTTCTGATTGCCTTCTAATCACGGCAGCTGATCGTTCATCTAGTCATTCATTTATTCATTCAACAAATATTTATTGAGCATTACTGCATGTTCTAGGCATAGGGGACACGGCAGGGAACAAGGCAGACCAAAACTCTGCCCTCATGGAGCTCATGTACTAGTGCAGGGAATCTTAGCAGTAGATGTAGCTCTGCCCTCACTAGCTGTGTGACCTCAGGCAAGTGGCTTAACTTCTCTGCGCCTCAACGTCCTCACATGTAAGATGGGAATAATAACCGCACTTAACTCGGGACCCAATCAGTCAATATGTCTAAAGGGCTGGGATAGTACTTGGCACACTGTAGGTAGTTAATAAATATTTACTATTATTTATTTTGATTTCTAGTTGTTATAAAACGTTTCCTCTTTAAACACAAATATTTAAGTATAAGCTTCCTTTTAAAATAGATTTATTTAAGTGAAAAAAGGGAGGGAGTGGAGAGTCAAAAGAAAGGAAGTGCACAGATAAGGAGAACAGAGCAAAAGCGACAAGAAGGTTCAGGAGATGACATGTGGGGAGCCCTGAACTAGAGGGATTGTCAGTGAGGCTGTGACTCAGCTGGCACCCAGCGGAAATGCAAAGCTATTTTCAGTGTCAACGTAAGGACGACGCTTGTTCCTTCCGTCTCACATTTGCAGACTTCTCCCCACGCCCTCGTCCTGCGGGATCCCGAGCCCTCGGCTTCTCTCCGCCAGCCAGGGAGGCTCTGGAGAGCGGGGTTCTGCACAGTCAGGGCCCGCGGCCGCTAGATGACGACGAGGCTGTGGACCTCGGGGCAGGAGCAGCCCCGGAGCGGCCCCAGCCTCGCCCAGGGCCCGAGCTGGCTCCTGCGAAAGAAGGGGCCAGCCCAGTCCCACCGGGGCTCTCCTGGGCTCCAGGGACGGCAGCCTTGGTGGGCCCCTTCCCCCGCGCCAAAAATACTTTAATTCATAGTTTACGACCGCATTGTATAAGGACAAATATAATCCAGGCTGGATTCATTATTCAATCTTCATCATTATATCTTTTTTTCTTCTGATTTTAAAAGAAATCAAAATTTAAAAATTTTCATGGGCCCTAAAAGTGTGTGGGCACTGGGCCCTGTGTCTCCTGGCGGAGATGGAGAGGTGCCTGACGGAGAAGTTGCCCCCAGCTGCCCGCAGCGCGCCGACCCCAGGGGTCACACGCGGCCATCCAGACTCAACAATTAGGGGCCGCGCTCTTACATCCTTGCTGGGCAAACCGGGCTAGTTGCTTAACCTCCCTGTGCCCCTTTTCCTCCTCGGTTGAAGCAACACAGTACAATGGTTAAGAGCACAGGGTCTGACATCAGTTCACCACCCAGCTCCTAGCAGCCACTATCTCCTCAATAGAAAGCAGAAATATCCATAATCTCCGCCTCTCTAAAGTGTCAGGAGGGTTCTATGAGACGCAGTGTGCAGAGAAAATAGAAATGATCACGATACTAATGGCTAACCGTTTCAGCAACAAGAACGCACGATCTAAGGCAGCCACATGGAGGGACCTTGCAAACTTCACGAGGAGCAAAAGAAGTCGGATTCCAAAGTGCACATCTTGCACGATTTCATTTATGCAACATTTGAAAAAAAGCAAAAGTAAGCTATAGCGCCCAGGGACCTACACGGAGGTGAGCAAAGCTGTAGGGAAACTGGACACTGGGTCACCGTGGAAGTCAGGACGGTGGTTTCCTTTATGGGGGGGCTGTGGTAGGGGGGCCTGTGGGGAGGACAGAGGGGCTGGTCAGGTTCTGCTCCTTCTCTGGGTGTGACTATCCAGGTGTGTCTCCTTTCCAAACGTTTGTTAACCTGCTCATATATGTTTTAGCCAATTCTCTGTAGGTATAACTCGAATCTTTAAAAAATGCAAAATAATAACAGTAACAACACTGAGTGAGTGCCTATCACGTGCCAGGCCCTGTTCTAAGCTTGTGAGGCCTGAATGAGAACTCACATGTAAAGCCCCTACTTGGCGCCCAGCACACAGTAGGTGCGTGACTATGGCAGGTGTTCTTTCTGCTTGTCCCAAACTCAGAGACACTTCTCAAGCTAAACAAACGCTCCTAAAATCCCCAACTGACACATACGACACGCTAATCCCTCCCCAGGTCCGGGCCCTTTGTAGGCCCGCCCTTGCCAGCTGCCCACGGAAAGAATCCAGCTGACAGCTCGTCGCCATCCTCGCTTTGATCCTCCTCGTCTGCCCGGTGCTGCCTGGTAAGCTCATGCCCCGATCAGACCTTCCATCACCTGTCCTGTGAGCTGGCCCGGGTAGGGTGGGAGCAGGGCGATGCCTCTCTCTGGCATAGCCCTGCTCTACTTTCCGTTCCTGCCCAAACCCGGTGGAGGCAGGGGTTCCTGCGACTCTCATCTCAGCCTCACCAAAGTGCCACGTTCTTCATCCCGGAGTATTTGCATCCAAAAAGAGAAATGTGGGATTAATCAGAGTCTTAGGGCTGGAAAGGCTTATCCAAAGATGGATGTATACACTGAGGCTCTAAGAAGTGAGCGTCTAGACCAAAGAATGAATCTCTAATGGTAGAATCTCAGGTCTAGGACAGGTAAGTGGGAGAGAGGTTGGGGGTGGACAGTCAGGGCCTCCCTAGAGTGTGATAATATTGTCTGCCATTTATTTCTCGGGCACCTACTACATGCCAGGTTCATCACATCCATTATGTCTCATTTTCACAAAGTATGTATTATCATACCCATTTTAGAGGTTAGACATGACAATAGCAGCTTTCACTACTGAGCATCTACGAGAGCCAGGTGCTACGCAAAGAGCTCGGAATCCTTCCCCACAATCCCATTGGTGGGGACTATCAGGGTCAGGTGGAGGGCGTGCCCAGAGTCACACAGCTAGTAAGGCCCAGGGGTGGGGTTTGAACCTGGATCTTGGCAGTTCCGATGCCTCTTGCTCAGATACATCTGTCCTAACACCCACCTGGCATCGGCTCTAGGTTTGCAGTGAGCGGGCCTGCTCAATTTTAAAAGGAAGGAAATTAACACCTTTGGAGATGTGAGAAGAACTCCCTGGAGAGACCCCAGAGAGAGCTCTCATTCCAACAGTATAATCCCTGCAACGGGAAAGCACCGTCGGTGGGAAACAGTCTAGACTAGTCTTCAGAGCTTGGCTCAGGGGTCTGAGCGGCTTAGGTTCAAATTCTGTTTCTGCCACTTGCTAGATGTGTGACCTTGGGCAACGCTTTGTGTCTTAGTCTCCTCATCTGGAAAGCAAGGATCCTAAAAGTACCCACTTAGGGTTCTTGGAATGTTTCGATGGCATACTGTGTGCTAATGTGTCCTCACCTCCTTCCACACTTGCTCCACTCTGGCCGCAATGGCAGCACGCTCCCACCTCAGGGCCTTTGCACTTGCTGTTCCCTCTGCCTGGAATGCCCTTCCCCCAGACATCCACATGGCTCCTTCCCTCATTTCCTTCAGATCTCTAATCAAATGTCACCTCCTTAGTGTCACCTTCCTTGAAAAACAATAACCCCAAGAACTTACCCCTCGTCTGCTTTCTTTCCCTGACACTTACCTCCTGTCTGATGAATTACAGATTTACTTGCCTAATGTCGGTCTCCTCACAGCAGAAGGTCCTCTCCATAAGGGCAGGGACCACATCTGCTTTGTTCACCGCCTCTCCCCAGTACCCAAAACATCACCTGGCACATGCTTGAGAGTAAGTGCTCAACAAATATTTAGTGAATGAATGAATGAATGAATACAAAGAACTTAGAATAATGCCTGGTACATAGTAAGCACTCAATAAATGTTAGCTACTATTATAATTGGTATGCTAAGTGCTTTCTGAGTCTAGGGGGCTGATGTAAGCCAAATCTGGGCCAAATCCTGCTGTGTGACTTGACTAAGTCACACTGCCTCTCTGAGCCTCAGTTTCCCCGTCTATAAAATGAGGGCAACCAAACTCGGCTTGTAAGGGAATTGTGAGGATTCAATGATAATACCAGCTCCCTTCTCTTGAGCCTTTCTGGATGCCAGGAGCTATGCTAAGTCCTCGACTTGCATGATCTCGCTTAACCTTCACCACTGCCCCATGAGGAGGTTCTCTTATTATCTGCATTTTCAGATGAGGAAATTGGGGTTCAGAGAGGTTATGAGATTGCCCCTGGTCACACAGCTGGGAGTGGCAGGAGCTGCCCCTCCTCGGACACTGGGACCAGGACCTTCCAGGGCCCGGCCCTGACCAGGGAGCAGCCTCTCGCTCCAGCAGCACCTTCCTCTCTCAGGCAGCAGGAAAGCCCCAGGCTCTAAGTCACACCTCCCCACACCCAAGTCCCACTGCTTACCCTTCGGCCCCACCGCCGTCCCCGTAGCAGCGCCAGCTCCTGGCGTCCTGGGCAGGCCACTCACACCTCACACAAACCGTGTGGCCCTGGGTCAGATACCTTGTCCACTGGGTATGGGACGCCCTCACCTGCTGGCAGCTCCCTGGAATGGGCCCCAGCCGGAACTGGACACAGTACCTGCAGCCGCACAGGGAGACACCACTGCACACACTTGTGAGCATTTATGGAGCACCCGCTGTGCACCTAGCCCTATGTACGTCCAGGTTGGTACTATTTCTCCCTGATATAGAACCCTTTCGGGAAACCCAATCTGCATCAACAGGCTGCATACAACTAGAGACTCTGCTCCTGCTTTGCTTTTTTTTTTTTTTTTTTTGCTGAGGAAGATTGGCCCTGAGCTAACATCTGTGGCCAATCTTCCTCTAGTTTGTAAGTGGGCCGCTGCCACAGCATGGTCACTGACAAGTAGTGTAGGTCCATGCCCGGGATCCAAACCCAGACCACCGAAGTAGAGCACACTGAACTTAACCACTAGGCCACAGGGCCGGCCCCTCGGCTGCTGCTTTTTAAAGTTAATCTCATGAAGGAGTCCCATGTGTCAGGCCCTCTCCTAAGCACCATATCCTAAAGACGACACAGGTTACTTCTCATGCGTCTCCCCACTAGAAGGTCAGCCTCCACAAACACAGGAATTTTTTTGTTCTGTTCACCGTTGGGTACTAGAATACTACCTGGCTCAATAAAAATTGGCTGAGTGAATCATTTGGTCCAGTGGACAAGGGAAAGGCTGCGAGGTAGATGTGGCCCCAGTTTACAGATTAGGAAACTGAGGATCAGAGAGAGAACTTGCCCAGAGTCACACAGCTAATAAGTGGTGGTGCCTAAATGAACCACTTAAACCCCAAAAGCCTCAATAAGCACTCCTCTGCATTTCATAAAAGATCCTGTGTTGTGGAGAAGATTCGCCACGAGAATTACTTCAGAGGGAAGCCCCCCATTCTGGGCTATCTTTAGTAAGACCGAATTTGCCAAAATTTTACTCCTACCTAAATTTCCTACAAGTCGCAGTGAACGGGCGCCCCCTGCTGGAGGAGACGCGGCTGGTCAGGGACTCAGGGTGACTGCGTGGGGCTGGGCTCTGGGGCGGCAGCTGCTGGGAGGCCTAAGGAGTAGATGGTTTTCTTCTAGGACAGCCCCAAACCTGTTCCCAGCCCCTTCTCTCTGAGCTGCCCTCAGAACTCCTCAGGAACCCGTCCCTTACCGGAGGCCTGTGAAAAACTTCCCTGTGCGCTTTTTCTTCCCCTTTTGGTGGTTCATTTGGGGAACCCTTGCCTTCACCCTGTGTGGTCCTGGAGAGGCAATCAATCAGGGCACCTGGTCCTGGCTGCCTACACCTGCCACTAGAGCGGGCAGATAATCGAAGCCGACCCATCAGGGTTCCCATCCTCCCGCCGCAGTGATTGGTTCAGGGATGGGCCTGGGCTCCAAGCGGAACCAATGAGGGGCTCTCCCAGAACTGACACTCGGAGACTGGGGAAGGGCTGCTTCCGCTGGAGCTGCTAAGCCGGGAGGACGCGGGGCCGCTGGTGGTCGTCTTGGCCGCTGTAGCGAGAGAGGCTGCCTGAGAATGACGCCAATATACGGGGAGAGACAGAGAATGAGAGCAAGAAGCAACAACATGCTGTGACCTCTTGGCTTCAGCCATGCTTGCAGTAATTCTGTTTCAGATCTTCCTTCTCAGTGACGTAAACCAATCATTCTTTTCACTGGAGCCAGTTTGAGCCGAGTTGCTGTCACTTGCAATGAAAGGAATCCTCACGAATGTAGCTCTCCTCTCCATCTGCATTGCCACTGCCTTAGTTCAGACCTAATTCTTTCAACTGATATTTATTGAGTAGCTGCCATGTGCCACTCACTGTGCTGGAAGGTTGACCTCATCCCCACCAGGAAAAACACACTGGTCTGACTGCAGTCCCTGCAATTCACCCTCACAAGGTGCAGGGCTCCCACTCAGGTCCAAACCACCTTCGCCTCTCGCCCAGACTGTTGCAGGAGCCTCCCCATTGGTCCCCCTGATTCCGTCCTTGCCTCTCTGCAATCCATTCTCCAAACAACATCCAAAGGGGTCCTGTGAAAACCTAAGTCAGATCATGACACTCCTCCGCTCAAAACCCTCCCATGACTCCCATCTCATGCAGAGAAAGTGCCCCACTTCCCACCACAGCCGATAGGCGCTGTGAGGTCTGACATCCCCCTCTCAATATATTTCCAGCCTTATTTCTTACTCTCTCACTCTCCCTACACTCCAGCCACACAAGGTCTTGCTAATCCTTGAACACACCAGGCATGCCCTGCCTCAGAGCCTTTGCACTTGCTGGTCCCTCTTCCAGACATGCTGTTCCCTCAGACAGCCTCCTCCAGATCTTAGTTCAAATGTCACCTTCTCAGTGAGGATGTCCCTGGCACCCCCACCCTCTTCCCTGCTTTTTTTTCTCCATAGCACTTGGCATCCTCTGACATGCTATTTATTTGTTTATTGTCTGTTTCCTCCAACTAGACTGTCCAGTCCATGAGGACAAGTATTTCTGTCTTTTTATTCCTTGCTGTAGCCCCAAGGCCTAGCATGGTGCCTGTCATATAATGGGCATTCCATAAATGTTGAGTGAATGAATGAAGTTGAATGGAGACCAATTATTAAAGAATTCAAAATCCATGTTAATGAGCTCACAAATGTAACAGGACAAGAAAAGGGGAGATACCAAAGCTATCAAAGTGAGAGAGAGACATGATGAAAGTTTAATCTAAAGAAAAATGTTCACAAATTGTAGTTGGACTTTGGGTTCACTTGCTTCAACTTACCCTACCGTCTCCTGCTCCTTGGGGACACCTCGCTTTTTCCGCTCTTTCCCGTAGCTGCCTGTGGTTATCAGAGCAGGGACTGTGGGCCAAGGAGAAAACAGAGTTAGGTAGCCCAGCACCCCTCAGGCAATGACACCCCAGGAAGCAGGGTTAGGTATTCCTGGTGTCCGGGTCATCTACACAGCAGCCCTAAGGAGACTGTGGGGTCTTGTAACTGGGTAGTGGTCCCCACTAGGACCCTTTATGCGTGCTGGAGGCAGGATCAGAGTTCTCTCCTGAGACTCAGGGCCTAGCACAGTACGTCTCAATAAAAATTTTTCAGATGAATGATTTTGATGAATGAACGAGTGAATGAGTAAAAAAGAACAGATGAAAGTTAATAACTGAATGGATGGACGGATGGATGGCTAAAATTACAGAAGAAAGAAACAAAGAATGGATGGACGATGGGTAAATAAACGGAAGATGGGAAGATGGAAAAAAGGAGAGACAGAGAAATGATAGATAGAAGAGATGACGAATGGAAGGAAGGATGGATGGAGAGACGACAGGCGGATGGATAGATGAAGAGATAAAAAACAGATGAATGGAAAAGTGGACAGACAGATGGATGAATGAATGGTGGGAAGACATAAGGATAGAAGAAAGGAGGCACGGAGGGATGGATGGATAAATGAATTAATAAAATTATTTTCTTGGGCCAGCTTCCAAGTCTCTTCCTTCCTAGAACAGACAAAGGAAGAGAATTGAGAATCAGACCACGAGAGGCCGGTGATTCCAGAGGAAAATTTAAAAGCCAAAAGAAGTCCCTACCTATCCCCATTCCCTGAGCGAGGGGGCTGAGTCAAAGGCTGGGTATTGACCTAATGCTTGTGACCGAGAGGAGGGCCCACCAGGGCATCCCAGGCCCCTCTCCCTGCTGCTGCTGTAGAGACCAGGCTTGGTCTTTGCCATACACACTTAATCCACAATTCCCCTTCCCTCCTCTCTTCTAACACCCATAGGGCTTCTTTTGGTGCAGTCTACAGCAGTGAGGAGAGTCCCAGAGAAGCCCAGGTTCTAGTCCCAGATCTCCCTCTTATAGCTGAGTGATCTTGGTTGGCCAAGTTACTGCACCTCTCTGAGCCTCAGCCTCCTCCTCACCAAAATGGGGAAAATACTAGAACCTATATCATAGAGTTATGGTCAGAGCTAAATAAGTATACAGTGAGCCATGTATCTTGGGCAAGTTTTTGCTTTCCTGAACCTTGGTTTCCCCTTCCGTAAAATGAGAATAGGAACATCGGCCTCACAGAGTCCAGTAATGTGGCAAAGAGCTTGGCACATAGTAGGGCAGTCAGGAAAATCTTCCTGGGGAAAACTGACATCTATGCAGGAAATGACAAACCAGACAAGGTTAGATGCAGGCGGCAGGGGAGAGAGAGAAGGATTTTAGGCATTGCTACTTCATCACCCCATTGCCGCCACCTGGTCTAGCCACCATCCTCTCTCGCCTGCACGGCTGCAGTCACCTCTTCCGTGGTCTCCCTGCTGCCCTCTGACCCCTTTCATCAGCCATCCCCACAGTCAGAATGATCCTCTAAAACACAGGCAGAAGGAGGAAGGAGATGAGGTCACAGGAGGCAGGAGCCAGGCTCAGGGAGCTAAGAGACCATGATGAGGAGTTTGGGTTACCCGGGGGCTCTGGGCAGCTACCGGAGAAATTAATCAGGAGGGTGGCACCGTGGTCAGATTTGTGTTGCAGAATGATCTACCCACCCCGCCGGGCTGTGGCATGGGGAGAGATGGGAAGGGGACAATTTAATCCTGCTGCCCGCTCTTCTATCCCTTCTGGAAAACCATTTCATTCTGTAGGTGTATTTCTTCAGCTGTAAAACGGGCATCACCTATTTTTTGTAGTGATATAAAATCCCTTTGTCGGGGTGTGCAATCCAGTGGACCTCTGTTGTTTTGCCCGCCCTGCACCCATTCTCCCCAATTTTCCTTTGGAGAACACCCCTCCCCTACTCTCATTCAGACAGGGTTCACCCTGCCCCTCCCGCCCCAGATTCAAAGGGAGCACCTGCCCCAGGCTCGGCCAATCAGAGCATTCCATACTGATTGGTTCAGCAGCAAACACATGACCCAGGTCAAGCCAATGAGACTTCACCCTAGCACATTTGCTGAAACTACGGGGAAAGAGGGCTTTTCTTCCAGCTGCTAGGCTGGTTGGAGGGAAGCCTGGAGCTATCAAAGACCATTACAGGGCATGAGCCTCCCTGAGAATGAGGCCAACTCAGAGGTAAACAGAGCTGAGAGATTCCTGTCAACATTGCTTGAGCCCCTGGATCCACCCATGCCTGAATGCAGCCCCTGGAACTTTAGTTACATGAGCCACATATTTTTGCTCTGGTCAGTTTAAGGTGGGCTCCCATCCTCTGCATTCAGATGGGACAGATTCACACTGGGAGATGAGCAGAAAGAAGACACGGAGATGCCTAGCGGAAGTCAGAGCTTCTTACCTCATTCACAAGGTGAGGAGAGGGGATCAGAGCAAAGGAAAGCAGAGTCCCATCCCAAACTCAGACCCCACCCAGGAACTTGTGGAGGGCCTTGCAGTCCAGCCAGGCTGTTCCCACTGACAGCGGCCCCCCCGGGCCACCCCAACTCACGCAAGGACTGTTGGCACTCCACTCCCTGGCAGCTCCAGTACTCCACGCAGCCAGCCCGCTCTTCCAGCGGGGGGCAGGGAGCACCCCCGTTCCTCGGATCCTGCAGGACATGCCTCTGGTGGACGCGGTAAGAGACCTGGCAGGGCTTGGCACAGCGACTCCAGCCACTCCACTCTGCCACGATGCAGGAGACCGCTGGAAGAGAAGGGGGCGTCTCCAAGGGCAACTTCTACAGAGTTTGGCTGGCTAGCAGCCAGGTCTTCACCTTCCCCACAAGGCAAACCCCCCAAAACACCACAGTGAGAGCTAGAACACTCGCAAACTTGAGTCCATGCCTTCCTTGAAAGTTTCTCTATGATGACTGTTTATACGCGTATCTAAACTTAGAATTCCACGTTTTATTTATCCATCACCCTACTGATGATCATTTAGGTTGTTTCCATCACTCATCCCTTCAACAAACACTTCTGAGCACTAATGGCAACTGATTTCACCTCTCTGTGCCTCAGTTTCTTCCTCTGTCAAATGGGAATAAGAACAGTATTCACCTGATGGGGTGGCCTTGAGGATTCAACCAGACGTGACATATAAAGCATTTGCTCCTGGCACAGAGCAAGCTCTCAACAAACACTAGCTATTCCTCTACAGCAGTGAAATGGACCACAGCTACCCCAACAACAACGTGGGGTGGAAAAAAGCCTCTTGCAGAAGCTATTTCTGGTGTAATACTATTTATATACAGTTTTAAAACCTGCAAAACAGTGCTATATTGTGTCTAAGAATTCATACAGGTATTATATATACATATATATATGATACTATATATATACCTAAACATATATACATACACATACTAAGTATATATTTATGAGTCAATCCTCACTATTTGCGGATTCTGTATTTGCGAATTCGTCTATTTGCTAAAATTTATTTGTAACGCCAAAATCAATACTTGAGGCTCTTTGCAGTCATTCACAGACACGCACAGAACAGTAAAAATTTTGAGTCACCCAAAGGGCACGCTCACAGCTGAGGTCAAACAAGGCCGCGATCTGCCTTCTTGGACGGAGCGGCAGGCAGCTGTGTGGTGTCACGCAGGAAGCTCTGGCTCTGGGGCCAGTTGGATGGGGTCTGAATCCCAACTCTGGCATCTGTTAGTGCTGGTCACTTAATTCTGGACCTCGTTTTTCTCTTTTGTAAAATAAATAAAATGGACTCTACCAGAATGAGTTGTTTTTAGGATTTAAGATTATAATCTATGTACATATTTCCCCTGGAGGCAATGGTTCAGTATTCATCAATTCAGTGTTCGTGGCAATTTTACAGAACATAACTACCGTGAATCATGAGACTCGATTGTGTATATTTATATACATAAATGCATGGGAATTAAAAATGCCAAACTCAACACAGAGGTTACCGCTGAGGAGAGAGGGAAGGCAGGTGCCTGGGGGAGAACACAGAAGCTCCAACAGCATTGGTCAGGCTTGTTTCTTAGCTTTTCAGGAGAGTTTCGTATATTATTCTCTCTCCATTGGAGCACGTCTGAAATATTCCATCACAATAAAAGAAGGAAAGTGCTGGGGGTCCGCATCCTTGAGATGCTCCACGTGCTTGCCACAGTCAGGGGCCCGATGAGCAGGTCTCTTCTAATGATGTGGCCTCTTCATCCACCCACAGTCCCAGACCAGGACTGGATCAAACCAGACAGGGAGGGCCGTCTGGCTGAAACACGGAATCTGTGGACTTCTCCAGGGAGAGAACGTCTACGGATATGCCAGCAAGCCTTGACAGTGACACACACACACACACACACACGCTCGTGCACACACAAGGCGGCTACTACAGTCAGAATTGATTCACTCATTCCAGATATTTACCAGGCGTCTACTGTGAGCCAGGAGACACCATGGGAACAAGACTGGTCTGTCCTCGTGAAAAGCACTCCCAGCTATGAGACATGTCCTAGTTCAGCAAGGTGAACATGTGAAAAAAAGTGTGCATCCTTGAGCTGAGGGAATGAGGTTATCGTGTTGTGAAAACAACAGCATCGCTTCCAGCACCTCTGGAAGTCACATACTCCTTGCCTAGATCTCAACTCTCAGCAGAGCTGAAATGCTCAGAGGAAGGAAGGGCGGTGGGGGGCAGGAAACAAGGTACGACAGCCTCACAATCATCGATTGCTTCCATCACCCACCTAATAATGACACCAGTTATGTCACTGGTGCTGGACCAGGCAAGTCCATACACAACTGCATGTCATCCTCACAACACCCTTAGGAGGCTGTGTCTTCCTGGATCCCTCTTAGCCCTGTGCCCTCCGGGAAGCCTGTGCATCACAGAGGCTCCCCGGCCCCCTGGCTGCCAGTGAGTGGAGCCAGTGGGGAGCACCGCAGGGAGGAGAGAGCAGCCCAGGTGTTTACTGCTCCCTCGCCCCCCTGCAGCTCAGCCTCGCTCCTGGGTGGGGGGACCCTCAGCCATGGACCCTACTCTCACCAGGCTCCAATAACACCGTTTCCTCCTGTACCCCTGCCCCCACCCTTGTGAATAGAGCCCTCATCAAATTCTCTTCCATTCAACCCCTCTGGGCATACCATCTGTCACTCCCCAGGACCCCGACTCCTATATGTATTCCCGCTATTGTCAAATCCATCTCACAGAGGAGGCAAGTGAGGCTTAAGGGGGCGGAATATCTGAGTCGAGCCAAGGTGTTGGAGTCAGAAAAACTGCAATCTCCCAGGATTGGCGCAATGACGAATGCGAAGCACTGAGCAGATCCTAAATGCTCAAGACAACAGGGGTCTTGATGCGTTCATTCAACAATTTAGGGCCTACTGTGTGCCAAGCACTGGGCCGGGTGCCAGGAACACACAGGAGCAAAGCAGACAAAGCCCCTGCTCTCGAAGAGCTGACACTCCGTGGGGGAAAGAGACAATAAACAATACAATATATGATGTAATTTCAACCAGTGATTCATGCTCCGAGAAAAAACAAAGCAAAATAAGATCGTCAGGGGTGGGATGATAAGAAACTATTTAGATGGAGGGGTCAAAGGCCCTCAGAGGAGGGGAAGGAGGGAGCTGTGTACGTATCTGGGGGTAAAGTGTTCCAGGCAGAGGGAACAGGCAGTGCAAAGGCCCTGAGGCAGGGTCAAGGTTGGATGCTGGAGGGACAGCGAGGAGGCCAGTGTGGTTGCAGCATAACAAGCAGGAAGGAAAGTGGCAGGAGGTGATGACAGAGAGGGAGGGGATGTGACAGCACACAGGGCTTTGAGGACTCCTGCAAGGAGTCTGGATTTTATCCTAAGCATTAAGAAAAGCCACTGCTGGGTTCCGAGCAGAGGAGTGAGAGGAACACAGTTAAGGTTGTAAAAGGACTTCCCTGGCTGCTGGGTGGGGGTGAGACCCCACCCCTGGGACGCAGTGAGACCAACAAGACAGCTACCGCAGTTGTCCAGGCGAGAGAGGATAATCCACGGTAGAAGAAGCTCTAGAAGAAATGAGTTTTGGTCATTGGAAGTGTTCGCAGAGCAGCTGGACAACCTGGCAGGGAGACTGCAGACCAGATTCGGGCACTGGCTGGGCGGCTGGACCAAGGGGACGCACCAAAGTCCCATGCGACCCCTGCCTGCCCGGCCAGGCAGGTGAGAGATTTTGCAGAAAACTAGGCAGATGCCAGCCCTACATGTATTCTTTCCATGTCATCCCACATCTGTGAAGTCACCAGGCAGCATGCGCACGTGACACCCCCAGGGAACTGTCATCACACCTCACCTATGCCTAGGGTCACGACCTCGGTACATTCATGTGATTATTCACACCTTGTCAGCCTCCTCCGCTGTAATGCAGCTCCATGGAGGCAGCATCCTTGTTCCCTGCTGAATCCCAGCGCCGAGGACAGTGCGTGGCACACAGGGACCCTGTAAGGAACGAGCCCGTGAATACTGTAGGAGCAAATCTTGCCTTAGCAACAACAAAGGAAATATGACCACAGGCTGGTGTTGCAAAAAGGTACCACTAGGGGCCAGCCCCATGGCTTAGCCGTTATGCGCGCACTCCGCTGCTGGCGGCCCAGGTTCAGATCCCGGGCGCGCACGGACGCACTGCTTCTCCGGCCATGCTGAGGCCGCGTCCCACATACAGCAACTAGAAGGATGTGCAGCTATGACATACAACTATCTACTGGGGTTTCGGGGGAAAATAAATAAATAAAATTATAAAAAATAAAAAGGTACCACTAGATGGCGGTGTTTCTCAAAACAAAAGCCATTCCACCCTTTGGTGAGAAAAGGGGAAATTCTAGCTTATCAGTGTAGCTGAAAAGAGCCGGGGGGAGGGCGGTTAGGGTTGCTCACCCAGCCCTGGAGACCCAGATAACATCATGCCAGCTGAGCCTGCTGGGGCCAGACCGAATTTCCTGCAGTCCCCTTGGATCTCTCTGCCCCCACTCCGACAGGCCCAGGCTCACCGGGTAATGCCTTTCTGGACCATCCGAACCCCACCTTCTTCTCTGAACCTCACTGCCCAGCCCCCTGACCGTCCACCCTGCTCACTGTCTACCAAAAGGATTTTTCTGGAATGCACTTCTGGCCTGCCACCTGAAATCCTTTAGTGGTTCCCGTCTCCTATTGAGGTGGTTCACAAAAGGTTTTTTTCCATAGTGGATCATAGAGACCCCCAAGCCTAGTGGCTAAAAATCTAAGAGTTCCTGCAAAACATCCCCATTCACTCCCTCCCTCCTCCTCCTATTTAATGTCTCAGCATGCTTTAACTTCAAGTTCCCTGAAACACATGGTCTCCCACAGCTCAGTACAGAGTAGCTGTCATTTCTGCCCTCCCAGCCTCCTTACCCCCATCTTCTGGTAACACCATCTCAGTTTTCTTTTGAGGAACCAACCCTCCCCATTCTCAGTCCAAGTGGTTTGTATAGGGTTGACCTCACCTTCTCATTCTTGGGAGAGGACATGTGACCCAGACATGGCCAATTGACATAATCCTTCTCCCTAGGCTCAGTGATTGATTGGATCATGGATAAGCATGTGACCCAACATGGGTCTATGAGAACCAGCCCTAGGATTTTGGCTGGAACAACTGGGAAAAGGATGTTCTCTTTCCACTAGGGATGCCGGTTTGGAGCTACTGAGTACTATCTTTGCCACCGCTTGGTGACAGCATGCCTGAGAATGAAGCTAACACAAGCAGAGCTGAAAGGCGGACAAAGAGTCCTGATGACATCATTGGAGTCCCTGGATCCAGCCATGCCCGAAGCAAGAATTCATGGATTGTTTTTCGGTTACTTGAGATAATAAATTCCCTTGTTAGCTTAAGTCAATATGAGCTGTGCCACAACCCTAAGAGTACTGACCAGTATAATGAATATATAAGTGCATAAATGAGGACATTGATTCTTTCAGGGTTGAAGTGAGAATTAAAGAGTATAAAATACATGAAAATGTTCAGTAAAGAACTTGAAAAATGTGAAGGAATGATGTCCATCCTTTAAGGCCTTACTAGTCACTCCAGCCCCACCCTCTCCCTGCCTCCACCCCATCCTCCCAAATCATTTCCAAGTCTCATCTTGCTCTGATTAAAATTGTTTATTTCGGGGCCGGCCTGGTGGCGCAAGCGGTTAAGTGCGCACACTCCGCTGCGGTGGCCAGGGGTTTGCGGGTTCGGATTCCGGGCGCGCACCAATGCACCGCTTGTCAAGCCATGCTGTGGCGGCATCCCATATAAAGTAGAGGAAGATGGGCACTGATGTTGGCCCAGGGCCAGTCTTCCTCAGCAAAAAAGAGGAGGATTGACAGATGTTAGCTCAGGGCCGATCTTCCTCACACACAAAAAAAATTGTTTATTTCTTTCACAGCTACCCTGTCTCCCAAAAACAGACTATAAGCTGGAGGGGCACCAGAGGCCCATCTTTCCAGCCCTGACCCTTCACAGCTGGGCACACAGCAGGTGGCCAGCAATTTAATTGAAGGTGAGCGATGTCAAGAGCTCCTCTTCCCCCTGGAGGCTCAAGCTTCCCTCTCCCAACACTTAAGCCCCTCCTACCCTTGAGCAACCACACATCTTTGTGGTCTGGGGCCAGATTGCTGGGGTTCAAACCCCAGATCTGCTGCTTAAGGCTGTGCAACTTTGAGCAGGTCACGACCTCTCTGTGCCTGAGTTCCTCGTCTGTAAATGGGCATGATAACACTATCTATTCCATAGGATTGTTAGGAGACTTAAAGGAGACAATTTACATAAGGCACTTAAAACAGTCCCTCCCTGGCACTTGGTAAGTACTCAGCAAATATTAGGAGTTTTTCAATCATCCTCAATACCTCCCTCCACTACAATCAATTAGTGAAGTCAGTCAACTTGATCTCCTAAATCATTCATGAAAATCCTCATTCTCTCCGTCTCTTGCCTCCTAACTGGTCCCCACGTCCCCTCTTCTCCCCTGGGAGATAGAAAAGTGAACTTTTCTCTGGTCTATTCAGAAGACCTTGGCTCCACCCAGCCCAGACAAGACACCAGATTCTAGGCCTGTTGACTTTTTGATGCCTTCCCAAAGGAGCAAATCAAAGAGGGAAGGAATGCTTTGAGGCTCCTGGGCCCACCAGCCGAAGCTCTTTATACAACGGAAAATGCTGGGGAGCTGATAACATCGCGTGATTCCGTGGGCAAGGGTCAGACCTCAGACCCTGGGAAAGTATCACTGTTCCCTTCTGCCTGGTCCCCTTCCTGGGGCCCCCACTCCTGGGCTGTGGGAGGGGAGCCCCTGTGGGTGCAGCCCCACACTCTGTATGACCCCAGGGCTGCAGGTGCTCTCTGTACTGAAAGCAGAATACAAAAGTGTTCCCAAGACAGTCCTTCTGCAAGTCTAACCTGGGGAAGTTTCATTTGCTATGATTTGGGAAGACACCACACACAAAATTACTTTTTCCTCTCACTGCTGCCTGAATTTCCACCATTGGCCACTCAAACCCGTGGGAAGCAGCAAGGAGGTAGCAGACACCGGATCAGACCCAGCTCTCAAACCTGCTGGATCCCCTTGGCTGGCCAGAGCCCTCTCCCCTCTGTGCGGAGCCGTCCTCATCCGCTGAACCGGGACATTATCACACACAGATCCCCAGAGTTGGATGGGGACCCAGCCCAGCTCCTGGGCATAGAGGAGGCAGGTGACCAATAAATGGTGGGTACCTTCAATTGTGAATTTTTGAAAGTTGCCCTCTCTTTTAAATGTAAACTCCTGAAGGAACCCCACTGATGTCTCAGGGTACAGAGGGCCAATCAGTCACTCTCCTTCCTAACAAAGGAAAGTTGGATCATATCCATTTGACAAGGTGACAGAATTTAGAGTTTTGTCTCCAGCGGGTTCGAAAAATTTACTCCTGGGATTTAGAAAGGACAGAGTCTTCCCCACCAGCGACTCAACAAAAGCAGCCCCTAATTTCAAAGCCCGATGGATACCGCTCTGCTGGGGATCTATTTCTAGGGAATGCTTAGACCCTGGTCTGGCGGCCCCGGCCGGCACGGGGACCACCGGGGGCGCGTCACCTGCATTTGGATCAGGCCCTTCTGCCTCCGCCCGCCGATCAAGTCTTAAGCTGCTCCCCACCCCGCTCGACCCCACCTCAGTTCCTCCGCCCCTCCCGGACCACCCGGCCCCGGTCCTCCCTCCGTTTTCTCAGCATCGCTCCACTCTAAGCTCTCTGGCTTCTCAACACTCTCTCCATTTGCCTTGTGAACCGCCCGCTCGCAATGTAGCGCGTGCGCCCACTCCTCGTCACTCCCCTCCAGGCTCCACGGCCTTCCCCCAGCTGGAGTTGCCAGATAAAATACAGGCCGCCCAGTTAGATTTGAATTTCAGAAAAATAATTAATCATTTTCAATATAAGTTTGGTCCACGCACTATTTAGGACATACTTTTACTAAAAAATTATTGGTTGTTTATCTGGAATTCAGGTTTAACCGGGCATCCTGTATTTTTATTTGCTAAATCTGGTACCCAACTCCAATCCAAGCGCCCTCTCCTCCCTCGCAGCCTTCGATGCTTCACGAGCCCCTCTGACCGCACTCGCCCCCTCCTGCCTCCTACCCCTTCAGGCCCCAGGCGCCCTCCTTAGCGCATGCGCTCGCCCCCTCCTGTCTCGCACCCCTTGGTGCCCGAACGCGCGCATTGCCCTTCGGTGCCCTGCGTGCCGCACCCGAGCCCTGCCACCCTCGCACGGCCCTCCAAGTCCCGCGTGCAGTCTTTGCACCCCGTCCTCCCAAACACCTCTCAACTCTCCACGCGTCCGCCTCCATGCCGTCCCCGGAGGCTCGCGCGCCCCCGTCCATGCCGCGCGCATGTTCCTCCGCGCGCACCTCCACAGCCGCTCTTCCCCCTCGTGCCCTGCGCGGCCGCGTCCCGCCTTGGCTCGCGCGCCCCTCGATGCCCAGAACGCCGTCCGTGGGCGGCTTCCCTCCTTCCGCACCCCCAGAGCCTCGCTCCCCTCCGCGCGCGCCTCGCGCTCCCGCGGCCGCGCCTGGGCAGGCCCGCGCGGAGTCTTCGCAGCAGTGCCGCCCCGCCCCGCACGCCTGGTCACAGAAGCCGCGCGGCGGCCCGCGGGCGGCTCAGGTCGGGTCACGGCCCGGGCAGCAGCGGCCCAGCGCGGCGCAGCCCTGACCCGGCCGGAGAGCGCCTGGCGGCCCCCGAGCCCAGGACGCCGCGGCCGCCGCGGCCAGGGCGACCGCCAGCGCCGAGATCCGCGCCGCGCCGGGCCGTGACCGGGCTCCGGCCGGGGACCGGACGCCCACGGGGAGCGACCCTACGCGGCCCGCCCGGTGCTGGGCGGAGGCTCCCGGCCTGACCCCTCCCCGGACCCACCTCCTACCTGTCACGGACTGATACCCGCCTTCGTTGGTCCCATCCAAACTTTGCACTGCTCGTGGCGGTGAAACATCAAAATAATGGTAATAAGCGCAACAACTTCGCAGGGTTCTCCGCTGCCCCCACGTTCCAGGGAGACAGGCGACACAGAGGTTCATCAAAGCAATATAATAGATCACAGTAGTATATTGTTATAGCAAGAACAGCAGTAATAGCCACTATACCCTAATTATAATAGCGATAATACCAACAATAGCGGCTAGTATTATTAAAATAGTAATAATAGCCATAATAACTGCCATATATGGAGCCTGGAAACCAGACTGCGTGCCAGGCTCTAGGCGCAGCATCAATATTGCCCAAACCTGAGTCCCTTGGATACACCTTCATTTTCTGCTGTATCTTTACCACCTTGACCATTATTTCCTGAATATTTATCTTTAAATGGACTCGCGTTTTAAACTTAAAATAATTTATTTGTTAAAAAACTGTATCACAAGCCACAGACTTGGAGAAAATATTTGCAAAAGACACATCTGAAAAAAGGACTGTTATTCAAAGTTTACAAAGAATTCTTAAAACTCAACACCCAGAAAACAAACGACTTAAAAATGGGTAAAACACCTAACAGACATCCCCCCGAAGATATACAGATCGCAAAAAAAACATGTGAAAAGATGCTCAACATCATATGTCATTAGGAAATTGCAAGTTAAAATGAGGTACCACTACTCACCTATTAGAATGGCCGAAATTTCCAAAACTTTCACAACACCAAATGCTGGTGAGGATATGGAGCCAAAGGAACTCGCATACATTGCGGGTGGGAATGCAAAATGGTACAGCCCCTTTGGAAGACAGTCTGGCAGTATCTTACAAAATTAAATACACTCTTACCATATGATCCAGCAATCATGCCCCTTGGTCTTTACCTAAATGAGTTATTTATCCAAATGAGCTGAAAACTCATGTCCATTCAAAAACCTGAACATGAACGTTTATAGCAGCTTTATTTATAATCGCCAAAACTTGGAAGCATTCAAGATGTCCTTCAGTAGGTGAATGTATAAACTGTGGTACGTCCAGACAATGGAATATTATTCAGCGCTAAAAAGAAATGAGCTATCAAACCATGAAAAGACATGAAAGAAATTTAAACACATGTTACTAAGTGAAAGAAACCAATCCGAAAAGTCTACATACTATATGATTCCAACTATATGACATTCTGGAAAAGCCAAGACCATAGAGACAGTAAAAAGATCAGTGGTTGCCAGAGTTAGGGAGGAAGGAGGGATGAATAGGCAGAGCACAGAGGAGCTTTAGGGTAGTGACCATTCTGTATGATACTCTAATGGTGGATACGTGTCATTACTCACTGTCAAAACCCACAGAATGTACAACACCAAGAGTGAACCTTAATATAAACTGTGGACTCTGGGTGATAATGATGTGGGTCCATGTGGGTTCATCATTGTAACCAATGTCGCACTCTGACGGGGGCTGTTGATAGTGGGGGAGGCTGATCGTGTGTGAGGGCAGGGGTATATGGGAACTCTCTGTGCTTTCTGCTCAATTTACTGTGAATCTAAAACTGCTCTAAAGAATAAAGTCTATTTAAAAAGAAAAGATATCACTACCATAAATGGAAAACCAGTAATACTTTTCATAAATAAAAGAAGAATGGAAGGGCAGAAAGACAGAGACTGTGCAAAGATACTGTAAGTGAGCCAAATCCTCATGTACTGGAGGCAAAATCAATAGAGGGGCCGGCCCGTGGCTTAGCAGTTAAGTGCACGCTCCGCTGCTGGCGGCCCGGGTTCGGATCCCGGGCGCTCACCAATGCACCACTTCTCCGGCCATGCTGAGGCCGCGTCCCACATACAGCAACTAGAAGGATGTGCAGCTATGACATACAACTATCTACTGGGGCTTTGGGGGAAAAAAGAGAAAAAAAAATCAATAGAGAATGTCTAAAGCTGATAAATCAACGATTGGTCACATAAGTATATAATTTAGCTCTATGGAAATAACAACTAGAAGAAATAGCTACAAAGGCTAGAAGCGGTTACCATGCCAACTAAGCATATGAAGACATTCAGCCTCCTAATAAGACGTTCCAAATGTAAAAGTACAGAGATACCATCCTTACCAATTAGATAGCGAAGATCAAAAAGGTTGATTTTTGTTTGAAGAGAATTGGGGAGGGTGTGGAGAAAGGGACAAGGGTATGAAGTTGGGGGACAAGTACGTTAGTACAATCTCTTCGGAGGACACTTTGTCGATATCAAAATTACAAAAGTACATACCTTTTGACTCCGAATCCTTACAGGTAGAGGCATGCATGTGCAGAAAGACGTAAGCACAAGGTTCTTTGCTGCTTCACTGTAATATCAAAAAGTTGGCATCAACCTCAATGTCCCTCAGTAGGAGCTGGTTAAATCAACTACAATCCATCCTTACAATGAGATATTGTGCAGCCTCCTAAAATAATAAAGCAGTTGTGTAGGTACTGATATGGAAGATCTTCGAGATGCATTGTTAGGTGAAAAAGGAAGGTGCATAATGTGTCTGTAGCAAGTTACCATTTCTGTTTTATGTTTCAAGGATCTTTATATTATATGCTGATATATGCTTAGCATTTCTCTGGAAGGAGATGTAATAAATTGGTAAGAGTGGTTGCCTTTGAGGAGAGGAGCTGGGTGGTACCTTTGAAATTTTTACCTCATGCCCGTATTACCTATTCAAATAAATCTGAAAACAAAAGTTAAGTGATTGCCTGTAGAGAATTGAATAGGGGGTAGGAAGGGTGGGGCGGAACAGTGGCTTTTAATTACATGTATATAACAAAACGTATGTTATATATGTAATATATCCTATATGTATATGTATAAAATATTAGTTGACAAATGTTTTAACTGCCAAGAAAGAGGAAAGAAGAAAGGAAAGACGGAGACAGAGGTGGTCTCTTTTTTTTTTTGTGAGGAGATCAGCCCTGTGCTAACATCTGCCAATCCTCCTCTTTTTTTTTTTTTTGGTTTTTTTGCTGAGGAAGACTGGCCCTGGGCTAACATTCGTGCCCATCTTCCTCCACTTTGTACGGGATGCCGACACCGCCACAGCATGGCTTAACAAGCGGTGCGTCGGTGCGCACCCGGGTTCCGAACCTGTGAACCCCAGGCCGCCCCAGCGGAGCACACGCACTTAACCGCCTGCACCACCAGGCTGGCCCCGAGGCAGTCTCTTTTGATGTAAGGGTCAAGTGGGGACAGGCAGCCACTCCCGACCACAGCATGTCCCTGAGCAGTCTCCCATGCCAAGGACCAGCAGCTTCCTGTAGTTTCCAGCCTCTTTGATCTGGTTTCTCTGTGTCCTGCCAGGTTTGAAATATCCAAGTAGTTGGTGACCCAGTTCCCAGAAAATCTCCCTTGCTGTCGTTTTGGAAGCGCCCTGGGGGCTGTGGGGCTCTTGGCAGATGCCACATCTCTGGGCACAAGGAGAAGTTTATTCTCCTCTTAGCAGGGAGAGAGGGACCCGTCAGGTAGTAGACAGCTGTCCAGCTGAGGTGACGCACCCCTCTCTCCACAGGTCTGGGCTGCAGGGCGCTGTGCTCTGGGTGGGGCTGGGGGGCTGGTCAGTCTCCCTTCACTGTTCACATCTGTCTCATTATCTACTGCTGCATAATGAACCATCTCAGAACTTAGAGGCTTAAAGCAACGATTTATTATTATCCCTCATAGTCCTGGGGGTTGATTGGGCTCAGCTGGGTGGTTCTTGCTTGGGTCTCCCACGCAGTTGCAGTCAGAAAGGAACTGCTGCTGGGCCGGCCCCGTGGCGCGAGTTCGGATCCCGGGCGCGCACCAACGCACCGCTTCTCCGGCCATGCTGAGGCCGCGCCCCACATACCGCAACTAGAAGGATGTGCAACCATGACATACAACTGTCCACTGGAGCTTTGGGGGGAAAAATTAATTAATTAATTTAAAAAAACAGAAAAAAGAGAAAACAGCTGCTGCTGAAGTCACCTCAAGGCTTGGCTGGGCTGGACGTCCACATGGCTTCTTCACTCACCTGTCTGCTGCCTTAACTGAGATGCCTGGAACAACTGGGGACTAGCTGGCCGTCTTTTTCTCTCCACACGGTCTTTCCACATGGCTAGTTGGGCTTCCTCACATCATGGCAGCTCAGAGTCGTTAAACTTCTTTGATGGCAACTGGCTTATCCCAGAGCAGCATTCTAAAAGCCAAGCCGGAAGCCGCAGAGCTTCTTAGGACTAGTCTCAGCAGTCAGGCACGTCACTTCTGCTACGTCCTCGGTTACACAGGGCCAGGCCGGAATGAAAGTGGGAGGGGCCGCACAAGAGCGTGAGTAGCAGAGTGTGTGGTTCTTAACGGGCCGTCTTTGGAGGCCAGCCACCACAATGCTGTATGCCATTCAACACTTTCTTCTCTTAGTTCTCCTCCTACCTCACCAGCCAGGCCTTCTTAGGCTCTTTGAGTGGTGTTTCCTCATCTTCCGGCTGCAGATTAATTGAGCATCCCCAAACTCAGACCTGGGCCTCTTCTCTGTCTACACTCTCCCGCTTAGTGGTCTCTTCTGGTCTCATGGCTCTACGCACCTATAAGCTGACAACTCCCAAATTTACATCTCCAGCCCAGACCTCTCCTCTGAAGTCTAGACTCCAGTCTCCACTGCCTACTTGACATTTCGCTTGGATGTCTCACAGGGACCTCAATGTGAGCAGCTCTAAAACCACCTTCCACCCCCTGCTCCCAGACGCTCCACAAAAGGATATATGCGAATCACCAATAATTGCACATAAAAAGATGCTCAGTATCATTAGTCATTAGGAAAATGTAAGTTAAAATCATGAGATACCACGACACACCCATTAGAATGTCTAAAATTAGAAAGACTGATCATAACAAGTGTTGGCAAGGATATGGAGCACATGGAACTCTCATACACTGCTGGGGGAATGCAAAATGTGGTAAATCACTGTAGAGAACAGTCTGGTAATTTCTTGTAAAGTTAAACATGTATCTACAATATGACACAACCCAACCATTCCACTCCTGGGCATTTACCCAAGAGAAACTAAAACATTTGTCCACACAAAGACTCGTACACAAATGTTCAGAGCAGCTTTATTTGTAATCACCAAAAACTGGAAACAACCTAAAAAGTCCATCAAGAGATGAATGGATAAACAAATCATGGTATATCCATACAATGGAATACTACTCAGCAATAAAAAGGAACAAATTATTGATACCTGCAACATGGCTGGATCTCAAAATCATTATGCTGAGTAAAAGAAGCCAACCCTCACCATCCAAAAAATGAGTACATGCTTTATGACTCCATTTATATAAATTCTAGAAAATGCAAACTAATTTATAGTGATAGAAGTAAGTCAGCGGTGGAGGGGAGGTGGGGAGGTGACTGCAAAAGGGCACAAGGATGGCTGATGGATTTGGGGGGTGATAGATATGTTTACTGTCTTAATTGTGGTGAAGGTTTCATGGGTGTATACATATGTCAAAACTAATCAAATTATATACTTTCAATATATGCCATATAGTGTACTGCAGTTACACCTCAATAAAGTTGGAAAAAATCGAATCAAAAGAAAAAAACAAAGAACGAAAAAAAGGTATATGTTTGGAAGAATACACACCAAACAGTTAACAAGAGTGACCTTCAGGGAGTGGGAAGGGGGCCAAGAACTAACACTTGCTACCTTACATGCAGCTTTCCAGTTTAAATTGTTTACAACAAGTATATATTACTATGAGTTTAAGAAAAAGAGCAATACATTTTTTGCTCCCAAGCCTCAGGAGGTCTGTCACATACCCCAGAACGGACCAGGTCGTTCTGCCAAACCAAAACACCTCCTGGATTTGAGCCAAGGGTTTCTGGGGGCAAATTCCCATCTGGAGACAATGAAAAATGTGCTCCCTCAGAACAGAGACTTTATTTACACCTTATATCTACATCCCAGACTGGGCCCCGCACGGGACGATTGCCCAGGAAGATAATGGAGTCATTAATCTCTGCCCAAGACTGGGTTCTGCCTGCCAGCTCCCATCTGGGTAATTAAACCAGCTGACAGCCCCATGTCAGTCTCCATGGCGTTTGCGGGGCAGAGGGACAGGGCACCTCTGGACACTGTACTTGGCTTCTCCAGCGGAGCAGGTTCCTGGGTGACTTTAGGACAAGCGAGCTCAACCCCGGTCTTGACTTGGCCAGGCCCAGGACTCAGGCTAACATGGGCCTCTTGGCAAGTCAGTGGGTGGGAACAGCTGTCTGAGCTTCTGCATTTATCTTTGGTTGCCCATATGTGCGCTTCTTTTTCTCCTAACCTCACCCTAAACATTGGTTCCTTGAACCCCACAGTAGCTGGCTTCCACACAGCTAGTCTACCTCTTCCCCAACTTTTTTCCCTCCTCAATAACAGCACCAAGATGCTTCGGGGCAGTGCCGCCTCGCCCTGCCTCCAGACCCAGAAGATAAATCTTGATTCGGCTTGGCCCTCACTACTCAGAGCATGATCCAGCATCAGCACCACCTGGGAGCTTAGAAATGCAGAATCCCAGGCCCCATCCCAGACTTACGGAACCAGAATCTTCATTTTAACAAGATCTCCGGTGATTTGAACACGTTAGTTCTCAACCCTGGCTAAACATTAGAAGCACCTGGAGAGAGTTTTAATGATACCAATGCCTGGGACCGTCACTGAGATTTGGAGGGCATTTCCTTATAAGGCTCGCAGGTCCTATTTTCCAGGGTGAGGTGAGGAGCTAGCGAAAGCTGAGTTGGAGGATTGTGACTGGTGTATGTCAGGTTTCCCTGACAGAGGTTTCCCGTAAGTCCAGGCTGACTTAGGTTTAGATTTGTGACATGGGCGGGGCCCCTGGGGCGGCCTCCATTTTGTGGGTCCTGATATAGGAATTAACTGTGCCACAAGAAAAGCAGAATCTCGGACCCCACCGCAGACCTACTGAACCAGGACCTGCATTTTAACAAGATGCCCACATTAAGTGCTGAGAAGCACTGCTTTGAACTATACACCAGCACATATGCTTTAGATTTTCTGGGCCTTTCTGTGGGCTGCCTCCCCCGACTAATAGCTGCATGACATCATGTTATTATTAATAATCATATGAAAAGATGCCATGGGCACTGCGTACAGACCCCTGGCCAAGTTTCCCTTGCTCTCGTTGGTCAGAACTAGGTTGCAGGCCTTAGTGCATAGGAGGCTGCAAAGGTGGCTTTGTCTGCCTCTATTGTGGGAGACAGTTTCTGCCAGCAGGGAGGGTGGGAAAAATGGCTATTAGGTACGAACCAGCAGTGTTGACCACAAATAAATATGAATGACCTTTTTAGAGGTTGGACAGGCTCAGAGGTGTAAAGTCACTTGCCTAAGGTCACGTGGCTAGAAAGTACTTGCCACTTTGCAGAAAACTGATTTTTTTTTTTTTTTTTTTTTTTGCTGAAGAAGATTTGCCCTGAGCTAACATCTGTTGCCAATCTTCTTCTGTTTTGTATGTGAGCCCCTGGCACAGCGTGGCCACTGATAGACAAGTGGTGTATTTTTGTGCCGGGGAACTGAACCCAGGCTACTGAAGCGGAACACACCAAACTTAACCACTAGGCCACCAGGGCTGGCCCGGAAACTGATAAATTTTTATAAATGAGGGTGCCTGAGTCAGTTTGTGCCTAAGCTGGGCCTTGAACCCAAATCCCCTGATGTCCAACACAGCGATCTAGCCACTTCCTCAAGCTACCTTCCTCTTGCCCTTTGGGTGTGTTTATATCTTAAATAATAGGTCTTTTAAGGACAGAGCTAACTCAGTGGACAACAGGTATCTACGCGACTTCCTTTATGGCTAGCCACAGCAGAGAGAAGAGATAGATGCCTGATAAAACTGGAATTTTTCCAGTTGCTTTTGGACACCACCCAATCTAAAATACATGTGGCACCCTTAGACACACAGAAAAATGTTATTTTCATCATTTCCTGCCAAATGTCTAGCTGGTTCCACTGGTAAATTATGTTCGGAGTGGAGCCAGGTGCCTGACTGTCTCTGGATGGTTAACTTCCCGGCTCAGTCTTCTTCCCTGGCAGAGAGTCTGGGAAATTGGAGCCCCCTGAGGCAGAGGTGAGGAAAATCCCTCCCAAGCAAATAAAAACACATTAAGTGTTTGTGGAGAAATGTCTGGAGTTTAAAATTTTTACTCCACCTTAATGTGAGTCCAGGCCTGATAAGTGCTGGTATAACTGATGTTAGTTCTGTGTGTCTAGGGCCCAAGTTCCATCATGGACAGGTTTATCAGCAGCTGAAGTAGAATATTGGACACAATTCTGGGTAGCTTCACCAAGCTCATTCCCATCTCAGAGCCTTTGAACTTTCTGTTCCTTCTTCCAAAATGCTTTTCCCTTTCAGATTTTCTCATGCCCAGCTCCTTTTCATCCTTTGGGTCTTGACTCACATGTCACATCCTCAGAGAGGCCCTCCTTGAATATTGTATCCAAAGTAACCCTCCAGTCATTTTCTTTCCCATCCCTCTATTTTATTTCCGTTATAGCACTTACTACTGTCTGACATTATCTTCTCTCTGCCTACTTGTTTCTTGACTCTCTCTCCAACTGGAATGAAAGATTTATGAGATCAGAAGCCACATATTTCCTGGCTCTGTCTGCTGAGGGGTCTAGAAGCAATGAGCACACCTAGTGCACATCATCTTGGTTTCTCCAATGAAAGGAACCAGGGCTCCTTGGAGAAATGCCTGATTCCAGAGCTGGAATAAGGAAACTGTAAATGATCCAGTTAACATCAACACTAACAGGACAAATTGACGTCATGTGCCTCCTGATACTCTAGTGAGAAGGACACAATATTTACCTAAATGGAGGAACATTTCACAAAATAACTGGCCAGTACTCTTTAAAAATGTCAAGGTCATGAAAGACAAAGACTGAGGAACTGTTCCAAATTCAAAAGAGTCTAAGGAAAGAGGACAAGGAAATGCAACACGTGATCTTGGATTGGATTTTGGACCAGAAAAAGGATATTAGTAGGAAAACTGGCAAAAGTTGCATGAGGTCTACAGAATAGATCAGTGGTTCTTACAGTGTGGTGCTTAAGACCTTTCCAGGGGGTCTTCAAGGTCAAAACTGTTTTCATAATGATAGTAAGATGTGATTTACTGTTTTCACTGTGTAGACATTTGCACTAAAGGTGCAAAAGCAATGGTGGGTAAAACTGCAGGCTCCTTAGCATGAGTCGAGGCAGTGGCACCAAATTGACTCCACTCACGATCATTGTACTCTTCACCCTACACACCCACCGTAAAAAAAAAAAAAGAAAAGAAAACCAGTTTCACTTTAGGAATGTCCTTAACGAAGCAGTAAAAATTACTAATTTTATTAATTCAACCTTTGAGTAAATGTATCTTTTAAATGATGTGTGAAAAAGTGGAACGTGTGTATAAAGCACTTCAACTGCATATCAAAGTATGATGACTGCCTCGGGGAAAAGCACTTGTGTGACTGAGCTGTAAGTTGTCCTAGCTGACTTCATGGAACACCATTTTTACTTGAAATAATGACAGACAAATCACGGTTATTCAGATTTACATATTTGGCAGATATTTTCTCTGTCACAAGACAATGTTCCTTAAATGTCAGTGTGTTCATTGCAGCCGAGTCAAATCAATCCATTTCTGCTTGAACTCCACCATACTTGGCCTGTGATACCCATCAATCTCTGGGTGCTCTGCCAGTTTCCAGCTGAGGAAATGAGGCTCAGAGAGGTAAAGTGACTTATCCAGAGTCACACAGCTAGAAAATGGTTGACTTTACACTCCCAGTAGCACTGATCTGTCGAGATCACCATGCACTGCTATTTAGAGATTCAGGATGAAAAATCGTTTAAATAATCCAGTGCTCCTGTAGGGATGGTTTTCTTGAGCATCTCCTTTGGGTTAAGCGCGTCTTCCCCAGGATCTGTTTTCTTCTGCATCAAGAGATTATTTAAGAGATTAACATGGTGTGGGATTTGGCATCAGATAAAAGTTGTTGCTTGGAAAAATAATATCAGGCTGAGCACTTTTCTCCAGCCTCAGCTGAAGTCCACCAACTGGCCAGCTTTTCTGGTAATAATCAGAAAATTTGGAGATTTTTCACTAGAGAGGACTTCTCAGCCTAGGTCTGCATTTGCTTAATTAGAGACTCAGCATATTGAAGAAGATGATTTGAAAGGGAGAAGGGAGGAAGGAAACGAAAAACCACAATTATTTTTAAATGGATCTAAAAAGAGAGAGAGGGAGAGAACTCAATTCTTCTACTTTTTCCAGATTCAAAAAAAAAAAAAATGCCCTCGGGGCATCACCCCAGGGTTAAATTAAATAAGCATGCCATTAAGTTGCCAACTCCGCTCACTCTCCTATTTTGCCGATATCTTCACGGGCATTAAGAATTTGTCCATTTGACAGATCTTTAGTGAGCATCTTTACTAAGCTTTCATGCCAGACATTTCCACACTTAATCTTTGCAGCAACTGAGTGAGGCATCACTACAAGTTCCATTTTACAGGTAAGGAAACGAGGCGAGGAACGATTGCATGATTTTCCAAGGTCATACAGCTGGAAAGTGATAGATCCCAGGATGCCAAGCCACGTGGAATTTGCATATGTGGTGGGGGGGGACTAATTCTAACACACACTTATACTTTCCCTTTGTAGCAACACTCTAGCTCCCATGGGAGCCATGGCATTTCCTGTGACTTTTCCTAGCTGGAAAATCTGAATAGAGAGTCGTTTTATATTTTAATATTAATTCTGTTTTCTTTTCTAAATTTTACTTATTTTTCATAATAGCTATGTATTATTTTTATATTCTGAAACATTAAGTATTTTTATGTCCTTCCTGACTGCAAGAATCATCTTTTTTTAAGATGATATGAAAAGTTTTATTTATATCTTCCAAATTTTGCCTGAAAGCTATTTTTTCTTAAAATGAAAGCTTTCTTTGAAAATGATATAGTCTAATGATAAGTCCATCCCCAGCGTTGCCGGAAGAGAGTTCTTCACTGTTCCCTGATGAGAAAGGACCCTGGGCCAAGTGTCAGGAGAAACTCACTGTGTGTCCTTGGACAAGTCAAGGTCTCTCTCTGGGATGCAGTTTCCTCGTCTGTACAATGGGGGTAGAGAAGGGAAACTAAATGTTTCCAACAGCTCTCACATCTCTGACAGCTGTTGGCTATAAGTTACCAAATGTGCCTTAAGAAACAGGTGATGCGAATACTTTTTTTCCATAAGAGTCATAAGCTAGTTGATACATAAAAGTAAAAACCAGAGGGGACCAGCTCTAAGGTGAACTCTTTTACCCCCATGTGTGTTGTGGAAAGTTACCTTTTATATTAACACTGTGGCTGGTATGCTCCTTCCATATTACCAGAGTTTATTGTCGCCTTTAAACATTTTTAAATTGCAGTAAGATACACATAACATAAAATATACCATCTTAACTATTTTTAAATGTATAGTTTAGTAGTGTTAAGTTGCACAACCAATCTCCAGAACTTTCTCATCTTGCAAAACTGAAACTCTTTACCATTAAAAAACTCCCCATTTTCCCCTCCCCCCAGCCCCTGGCAACCACCCTTCTACTTTCCATCTCTATGAGTTTGACTACTCTAGGTACCTCATATAAGTGGAATTATACACTATTTGTCTTTTTTGTGACTGGCTTATTTCAAGGATAATGTCTTCAAGTTCATCCATGTTGTAGCACGTGTCAGAATTTCCTTCCTTTTTAAGGTTGAATAATATTCTGTTGTATGCATATACCACATTTTGCTTAATCCATTCGTCTGTTGATGGACATTAAGATTGCCTCCACCTTGTGGCTGTTGTGAATAATGATGCTATGAACATGGGTATATAGCTATCTCTTTGAGACCCTGCTTTCAATTCTCTTGGGTATATACCCAGAAATGGAATTGCTGGATCTTATGGTAGTTCTATTTGTAATTTTTTGAGAAAATGTCATACCATTTTCCACAGCATCTAAACCATTTTACATCCTACAAACAGTGTACAAGGGTTCTAATTTCTCCACATCCTCACCAACACTTGTTATTTCTGCTTTTTTGATGGTAGCCATCCTAATGGGTGTGAGGTGATATCTCACTGTGATTTTTATTTGCATTTCTCTAGTGATTAGTGATGGTGATTATCTCTTTATGTGCTTTTTGGTCACTTGTATATCTTTTTTGTAGAAATGTCTGTTCAAGTAATTTGCCTATTTTCTAATCAGATTATTTGTTTTTTGTTGTTGAGTTATAGGAGTTCTTTATATATTCCAGATATCAACCCCTTATCAGATATATAATTTGCAAATATTTTCTCCCACGCCATAGGTTGCCTTTTCACTTCATTGATTGTGTCCTTTGGTGCACAGAAGTTTTCAATATTTATATAGTCCAATTTATCTATTTTTACTTTTGTTGTCTAAGAATTATCTTTTATTCCATCTTGTTTTTTAATTATAAGTAACACAACATTGAAGAAAGTTAGAAAATACAGAAGATATATAGATGGCAAATAAGCATATGAAGACATGCTCCACATCACATGTCATCAGGGAAATGCAAATTAAAATAATGAGCTACCACTATATCCCTACTAGAATGGCCAGAATCTGGAACACTGACAACACCAAATGCTGGTGAGGACGTGGAGCAACAGGAACTCTCATTCATCGCTGGTGGGAATGCAGAATGGTACAGCCACTGTGGAAGACAGTTTGACAGTTTCTTACAAAACTAAATACACTCTTACCACATGAGCCAGCAGTCATGCCCCTTAGTATTTATCCAAAGGAGGTGAAAACTTATGCCCACACAAAAACCTGCATGAGGATGTTTATAGCAGCTTAATTCATAATTGCCAAAACTTGGAAGCAACCAAGATGTCCTTGAGTAGATGAATGGATAAATAAAGTGTGGTGCCTCCAGACAATGGAATATTATTCAGCACTAAAAAGAAATGAACTACCAAGTCATGAAAAGACATGCAGGGACTTTAAATGTATATCACTAAGTCAAAGAAGCCAATCTGAAAATGCTACTGTGTGATACTAACTACATGTATGTAACATACTATGTAATTCTAATTATATGACATTCTGGAAAAGGTGAAAATATGGAGACAATAAAAAGATCAGTGGTTGCCAGGGGTGGGAGGAGAGATGAATAGGTAGAACACAGAGGATTTTGAGTGAAAATACTCTGTATGATATTATAATGATGGATATATGTCATACTTTTGTCCAAACCCATAGAACGTACAACACCAAGAGTGAGCTCTAAGGTAAACTATAGACTTTGGGTGATTATGTGGTGTCAATGTAGATTCATCCTTGGTAAAAAATGGACTATTCTGGTGAGTGATGTTGATAACTGGGGAGGCTACAGATGTGAGGGGAGAGGGAGTATATGGGAAATCTCTACTTTCCTCTCAATTTATTATAAACCTAAAACCGCTCTAAAAAACTAAAGTCTTTTTTAAAATAGCCAAATATAATATATATAATATATATAAACACATAAGAAAAATATAAACAATAAAGATTAACACTGGAGTCTCTGAGTTATGTGAATATAGTGTTTTATTTATTTTTGTTTTTCTATATTTCTGACAGCCAGCCCTGGTGGTCTAGTGGTTAAGATTCGGTGCTCTCACCACTGCGGCTGGGTTCATTTTCCGGTCAGGGAACCACACTACCCGTCTGTCAGTTGTCATACTGTGGCAGCTGCGTGTTGCTGTGATGCTGAAAGCTATGCCATTGGTATTTCAAATACCCACAGGATCACCCATGGTGGACAGGTTTCAGCAGAGCTTCCAGACTAAGACAGATAAGGCAGAAGGACCTGGCCACCCACTTCCGAAAACATTGGCCATGAAAACACTGTGACTAGCAGCGAAGCATTGTCTGATAGAGCACCGGAAAGGAAGAGGATGGCACAAAAAGACCGGCAGGGCTCTGCTCTGCTGTACACAGGGTCACCAGGAGTCGGAATCGACTCCATGGCACTAACAACAACAAATATTTCTGACTTTCTACAATGCACTTATCCTTCTTTGGTAATAATGAAAGTTTTTCTTTAAACTTTTTATTTTGAAATAATTATAGACTCACAGGAAGCTGCAAAATAGTACATAGAACACCATGTACCCTTCACCCAGCTTCCCCTAAGAGTAACATCCTGTATAATTGTAGTACAATATAAAAACCAGAGAATTGACTTTGGTACAATACTGCTAACTAGACTACAGACCTCATTCTGTTGTCTTCATTTTTTTACACATTTATATGCGTGCACACATGTGAACATATAATTCTATGCAATTTTCTCCCATGTATAGATTCATGTATTCCTGTAACCACCACCATAATCAAGACACAGAGCTGTAACCAGCACAGAGGAATTCCCTCGTGCTGTCCATTTATGTCTGCACTCCTCTCCCCAGTCCCTCTCCCCAGGCAACTGCTCATCTGTTCTCCAGCTCTGTAGTTTGGTCATTTCAAGAATGCTATATAAACGATCATATATATGCAACTTTTTGAAATTGGCTTTTGTCAATAAACATAGTGACCTTGAGATCAGTCTAGGTTGTTGCACGTTATCAATAGTTCCTTCATCATAATAAAAGGTGTTTTGTTTTGTTTTTTGCTGAGGAAGATTTGCCCTGAGCTAACATCTGTTGCCAATCTTCCTCTTTTTGCTTGAGGAAGATTTACCCTGACCTAACATCTGTGCCAATGTTCCTCTATTTTGTATGTAGGTCGCCGCCACAGCACGGCCGTGAACAAGTGGTGTAGGTCCACGCCAGGGAACCAAACCCGGGCTGCTGAAGAGGAGCATGCCAAACTTAACCACTAGTCCACCAGGCCAGCCCTAAAAGATTATTTTTAATAAGTATATATTTGAGTACATATCCCACCTGAATTTTAATATATATGTTTTTAATTTAAAAAAAAAAAATATATATATATATATATATCCCTATTTCCTAATGCGAGGTTAGAGTTTAGAAACCACAAGTAGATAAGCTTGGTCTCATTCCCCATGAAATTGTAGCCTGAAAAATTAACCAGGTAGTTGGTGACTTGGCTGTGGTGTACTTTAGGGGAGACACAGGGATAATCACCCATCTTGTCACCTCTTTGGCCCAGCTCAATGCTTTGCCCCATAGGGAAATGCTTCTTAAATGATTCTAATTAAGCACTTGGGAGTTGGGGTGGGCTGCAAGCATTCACCAGGAGCTTGTCCCTAAGAATGTCATGTAAAACTTGCATCTTTCGTTGTGGTGGTGGTTTTTAATTTTTAATAGGGTCAATACACAGGCAGGCACAGAAAGTGCATTTAGCAACATTTCCCACAGTTGCTGTGGAAGAGAAGAGTGATAGAAATGAGAGCAGATCATGGTCCATACCAGAATGAAAACACCACGCCTGGCAGGAGCAACCAGCAAGCAGCTCTGGGAGGCCATTGGTAAAGAGGTTATTTGGGAGTTCTTGGGTTCGAATCCCAGCTCTGCCTCTGTACCAGTCATAGCCCACTGGAAACAGAATAACTCTAGCAGAATATAATTCCAGAAAAACACAGGGTGTGCACAGGATGTGATGAAACCACAAGGGCTAGTGAGGAACCTGGAGCTGGAAATAGAAGGAGGGACTCCCTACACCTGAAGGCCCAGGAAAGGAGCAGCTACCAGACCCAGAAGGAGAGTGAGTGGAGGGGCTCCTGGAGGAGCGCCTGCAGCATGGAGCCAAGGGGATGCGTAGCTCAGCCCCACTCTCCATCCCTGCTGAAGCTCCGCCACAGGGCTCAGAGCTGTGGATGCAGCGTGTGCTCCAGGAGCACTGAGCAAGGTGGCCCAGGGGAAGAGGGGATCTGGAGGGGCACAGGAAGGCGTTGGCAGAGCCATTTGCTGTGTGGCTTAGGTAAGTCACTTCCCCTCTCTGAACCTCAGTTTTCTCATCTGTAAAGTAGAGATAATAATATTACCTCCCTTGTAGAGCTGAGGTGAGGAATAAATTATTTATAACATGTAAAGTACCTAGCATGGAGACTGGTAGGAAATTTCAATAAACGGCAGTAGCTGTTGTTGTTGAGATGATGTTGACGATGATAATGATGATGATGATGATGAGAAATGGGGCTTAGAGAGGTATGTTGGTCTTGACCAAACGGTGGGACAGGGAAACGTTTGAGGCAGCCTAGCACATACTAGGATAAATACCACCACACTCAGTAGTAGCTCCTCTAGCTGTAAAAACATCAAGTCACCTGGGCGGAGCTAAAAGTGACGTCAAAGTCCCAGACTGCGCACGACACCATTTTAACATCAGAGCAAAAGAAAAATGCTCTCACCCACTAGGACCATCCCCATCCCAAGCCTTCCCACCTGCAAACTGTGGCCCTGCGGCGCCAGTCTGTTTTAGCAAAAGGACCATTTGTTTAAGTGGGCCTGCCAAGTGAGAGGATCCAGATTTCTCCTTTTCTCTCTTTTTAAAAAAGCCACAGATATAAATAAGCCCAAGATGGTCTGTTTCTGCCATGACTAACAGATAAAAGAAAAGACAGTCGCCTTCTAAACAGATCTGCAATTAATTAACACTGAGGCCTTGGGAGGAATGGATCAGAGGACCAGCCCCATTGGTGGGCCACGGGGGCTTGCCAATTCCACCCACCCTGGCTTTGAAGCCAGTTTGGAAACTGAGCATCGGGAAACCCCACAAACCCCAACTTTCCCCCAGACAATCTTGGAGGAAAAATCCAAGTCTACAGAGAACATGAAAGTTACTCAGAAGGTACGAGGTCCACCGAGGCTTCATCTTAAAGAACAGATGCCCTCGTCTCAAGCCAGGTGCTCCCGGGAATGAGGTTGCCAGATTCAGCAAATAAAAATACACAACGCCTAGTTAAATTTGAATTTCAGATAAACAACAAATAATTTTAACTATGTCCCAAATATTGCATGGGACATAACACTAAAAGTTATGTGTTATTTATCTGAATTCAAATTTAACTGGGCATGTGTGTTTTATCTGGCCCAGGAATGACAAGGGCAGTGCTGAAAAGGACACAGCTCCCACTGCCGAGGTCTCCAACTGGCGGCCTCTAGGCCATGTGGAGCCCACACCTGTGCGTTACTCAGTCTTCACAGTTTCTATAACTGAAATCAGTTGCCAACATCTGGCTTCCCCTAAAAATGCTGGCAGTGGCGGCCCCACTGTAACATAATGGAGACAGAAGAGAAGGTGGGAAAGTGAAAATTGTTACTGATATGTTAGATTGAAGGGATCATGGGTAAATTCGTTTTTGGTTGGTTTGTTGCATGACGAGTTTATTGGTCACACCATCAGCAGCGCACACCTCAGGCCTGGGGAACTCGCCCTTTCTCAGGCTCCGCTGCTGCAGTCGACCCCAGAAGTGCTGGCTGCAGGATCTGAAAAGCTCCCCCATCTGCATCACCTCTGCCAAGCCATCTCCCCACTTCCTAGCCCAAGGGTGGAAGATTTGCTCCACAGGCTGGAAATGTGAGTGCCCACGGTGCCCCCTACAGACACAGGCTGGAGCTGCAAGTCCTTGAACAAACCCCGCTCCGTCTTCCCTGGAAATTTTATGACCAGTTAGGCGTGAGGCAGGCAAAATCTAGGAGGAGGAGGAGAAAAAAGGAAAAGGATAAGATTTTTAAAAAAACTAGAAAATAGCAAACATTTGAAAGCTCTTTCTGTGTTCCAAGCAGAGTTATAAGTGTTCCTTCATTCCTCCAAATATCCCCATAAGGTGGGTACCATTATACCCCTATTTTTCAGATGAAGAAATTGAAGCTCAGAGATGTGAAGTACTTACTCAAAGTCACGCGGCTAATAAGTGGCAGAGCCAGGATTCAAACCCAAGAAATCCAATTCCAGAGCCCATGCTTGTTTTTAATATTTTTTTAAATTATCATACAATAAAATTGACTGTTTTTTCTTTTGATGTACAGTTCTATAAATTTTAACATAGTATAAATTCATGTAACCACCACCACAATAAAGATACTGCAAACTTCCTTGTGCTATTCCTTTATATTCACACTCCCTACCCATCTGAACTTCTGGCAGCCACCGATCATCTGTTCCCCATCACTATAGGTTTGGCTTTTCGAGAATGTCAAATGAATGGAATCTTACAGTATGTAACTATTTGAGACTGGCTTCCCTTCCCTCACTCAGCATAATGTCTTCATCCAAGTTGTTGCACTAGATCATCATTACTCACATGAAGATTTTTATTTGTTGTTAGTGCCCCGTCAAGTCAATTCTGACTCCTGGTGACCCCGTGTACAGCAGGGCAGAACCCTGCCCAGTCTTTTTGAACCATCCTCTCATCTTCCAGCACTATACCAGACAATGGTCCACTGCAATTCATAGAGTTTTCACGGCCAATTTTTTCAGAAGAGGGTGGCTAGGTCCTTCCTCCTCGTCTGTCTTCGTCTAGAAGCGCCACTGAAACCTGTCTACCATAAGTGACCCTGCTGGTATTTGAAGTACCAATGGCATAGCTTTCAGCATCACAGCAACACACAGCCACCACAGTATGACAACCGACAGATGAGTGGTGTGGTTCCCTGACTGGGAAACAAACCCAGGTCTTGGCAGTGAGAGCTCCAAATCTTAACCACTAGACCGCCAGTCAGATGAAGAATAGCTATTCCTAAATGAACACTTATCCTGTGCCAAGTGCTACACTAAGCATTTTGACATATCTCATTTGATCCTCACAGAACCCCAAGAGGAAGGTAACACTGTTATGCCCATTTTATGGATGGGAGATCTGGAGCTAAGAGCTGGTAGAAGTCACGAGCTGTCTGCCAGGGACCAGGACTAATCCCAGGCTCAGAACCATTTGTAAAATTGCTCTGCTCCCAGCTAATAAGGAGGGAGGTGCAGAGAAGACAATACCACCTTCCAGCTGAAATTCTGGAAGATGCTCTGTGGATTCCTTGTCTTTCCCCATGGCCTCCCAGGAATGCTTGTGATTTCATTCATGCAGCTGGTGAGAGTCTGAAGCAAAAGCCCTTGCAAGGCAGTAGAGCGTAAAATTAGAGGCCCAGGACAGAGTACAAACCCCAGCTGTCACTTCCAAGGTGTGTGACCTCAAGCAAGTCGCTAAGCCTCTCTGAGTCTCAGCTTTTCTTCTATAAAATGGGATAGTAAGGAACAGGGTTGGGGTATAGATTAAATGTCTCACCAACAAGGAAGCCCAGCAAAAACATTTAAACCTTTTTGGGCGTGGGGGCAGGGGGGTTGATGTCATAATAGTTTACAACATTGTAAACTTCTAGTTGAACATTATTGTTTGTCAGTCACCATGTAAATGTGTTCCTTCACCCCTTGTGCCCACCCCCTACGCCCCTTCCCCCTGGTAACCACCAACCTGTTCTCTCTGTCCGTGTGTTAGTTTATCTTCCACATATGAGTGAAATCATACTGTTTCTCTTTCTCTGTCTGGCTTATTCCACTTAACATAATCCCTCCAGGTCCATTCATGTTGTTGCAAATGGGACAATTTTGTCTTTTTTTATAGCTGAGTAGTATTCCATTGTGTATATATACCACATCTTCTTTTTTTTTTTTATAATTTTATTTATTTATTTTTTCCCCCCAAAGCACCAGTAGATAGCTGTATGTCATAGCTGCACATCCTTCTAGTTGCTGTATGTGGGATGCGGCCTCAGCATGGCCGGAGAAGTGGTGCGTCGGTGCGCGCCTGGGATCTGAACCCAGGCCGCCAGTAGCAGAGCGCGCGCACTTAACCGCTAAGCCACGGGGCCGGCCCTACCACATCTTCTTGATCCAATCATCAGTCGAGGGACACTTGGGTCACTTCCACTTCTTGGCTATAGTGAATAATGCTGCAATGAACATAGGGGTGCATAAGCCTCTTTGGATTGTTGATTTCAGGTTCTTTGGATAAATACCCCATAGTGGGATAGCTGGATCATAAGGTATTTCTATTTTTAATTTTTTGAGGAATCTCCATATTGTTTTCCATAGTGGCTACACCAGTTTGCATTCCTACCAGCAGTGAATGAGAGTTCCCTTTTCTCCACAACCTCTCCAACATTTGTTATTTTTTATCTTGGTGATTATAGCCATTCTAACCCGTGTAAGGTGATATCTTAGTGTGGTTTTGATATGCATTTCCCTGATGGTTAGTGATGTTGAACATATTTTCATGTGTCTATTGGCCATCTGTATATCTTCCTTGGAAAAATGTCTGTTCATATCCTCTGCCCATTTTTGGATTGGGTTGTTTTTTTGTTGTTCAGTTGTGTGAGTTCTTTATATATTATGGAGATTAACCTCTTGTCAGATATATGCTTTGCAAATACTTTCTCCCAGCTGGTGGGTTGTCTTTTCATTTTGATTCCAGTTTCATTTGCCTTGCAGAAGCTCTTTAGTCAGGGGCCAGCCCCGTGGCGTAGTGGTTGAGTGCGCGTGCTCCACTGCTGGCGACCCGGGTTCAGATCCCAGGCGTACACCAATGCACTGCTTGTCAGGCCATGCTGTGGTGGCATCCTATATGAGTGGAGGAAGATGGGCACAGACGTCAGCCCAGGGCCAGTCTTCCTCAGAAAAAAAAAAAATCCTTGATTTCATGAAGCATCACAGACTCTGAGTTGAAAATAAAAACCTTTAAAAAAAAAAAAAAAAAAAGAAGCTCTTTAGTCTGATGAAGTCCCGCTTGTCTATTTTTTCTTTTGTTTCCCTTGTCCGTGTAGGCATGGAATTCGAAAAGATCCCTCTATGACCAATGTCAAAGAGTGTACTGCCTATATTTTCTTCCAGGAGTTTTATAGTTTCAGGTCTTACTTTTAAGTCTTTGATCCATTTTGATTTAATTTTTATGTATGGCGAAAGAAGATGGTCTACTTTCATTCTTTTGCATGTGGCTGTCCAGTTTTCCCAACACCATTTATTGAGACTTTCCTTTCTCTATTGTACGTTCTTAGCTCCTTTGTCGAAGATTAGCTGTCTGTAGATGTGTGGTTTTATTTTTGGTCTTTCAACTCTGTTCTGTTAATCTGTGTGTAGGTTTTTGTACCAGTACCATGCTGTTTTAATCATTATAGCTTTGTAGCATATTTTGAAGTCAGGGATTGTGATGCCACCAGCTTTGTTCTTTTTTCTCAGAATTGCTTTGGCTATTCGGGGTCTTTTGTTGCCCTATATGAATTTTAGTATTCTTTGTTCTATTTCCGTGAAGAGTGTCCTTGGGGTTCTGATTGGGACTGCACTGAATCTGTAGATTGCTTTAGGTAATATGAACATTTTTTTTTTTTTTTTTGCTGAGGAAGATCGGCCCTGGGCTAACATCCTTGCCCATCTTCCTCTATTTTATATGGGACGCCACCACAACATGGCTTGACAAGTGGTGCATCAGTGCACACCCAGGATCTGAACCTGAGGAACCCCGGGCCATCAAAGCAGAGCGCACACACTTAACCGCTACACCACCAGGCCAGCCCCAATATGAATATTTTAGCTATGTTTATTCTTCCAATTCATGTGCATGGGATGTCTTTCCATTTCTTTATGTTATCATCGATTTCTTTTGATAATGTCTTATAGTTTTCATTATGTAGGTCTTTCACATCCTTGGTTAAATATATTCCTAGATATTTTATTCTTTTTGCTGTGATTGTAAATGGGATTGTATTCTTGAGTTCTTTTTCTGTTAGTTCATTATTAGAGTATAGATATGCAACTGATTTTTGTAAGTTGATTTTGTACCCTGCAACTTTGCTGTAGTTGTTGATTATTTCTAATAGTTTTCCGATAGATTCTTTAGGGTTTTCTATATATAAAATCATATCATCTGCAAAGAGGGAGAGTTTCACTTCTTCGTTGCCTATTTGGATTCCTTTTATTCCTTTTTCTTGCCTAATTGCTCTGGCCAAAACCTCCAGTACTGTGTTGAATAAGAGTGGCGAGAGTGGGCACCCTTGTCTCGTTCCTATTCTCAGAGGAATGGCTTTCAGTTTTGCCCCGTTGAGTATGATGTTGGCTGTGGGTTTGTCATATATGGCCTCTATTATGTTGAGGTACTTTCCTTCTATACTCATTTTGTTGAGAGTTTTTATCATAAATGGATATTGTATCTTGTCAAAAGCCTTCTCTGCATCTATTGAGATAATTATGTGGTTTTTATTTCTCATTTTGTTAATGTGATGTATCACATTGATTGATTTGCAGATGTTGAACCATCCCTGTGTCCCTGGTATAAATCCCACTTGATCATGGTGTATGATCTTTTTAATGTATTGCTGTATTCAGTTTGCCAATATTTTGTTGAGGATTTTTGCATCGATGTTCATCAGTGATATTGGCCTGTAATTTTCCTTCTTCGTGTTGTCCTTGTCTGGCTTCGGTATCAGGGTGATGTTGGCCTCATAGAATGTGTTAGGAAGTGTTCCATCTTCCTCTATTTTTTGGAATAATTTGAGAAGGACGGGTATTAAATCTTCTTTGAATGTTGGTAAAATTCTCCAGAGAAGCCATCTGGTCCTGGACTTTTATTTTTTGGGAGGTTTTGGATTACTGTTTCAATCTCTTTACTTGTGATTGGTCTGTTCAGATTCTCTATTTCTTCTTGATTCAGTTTGGGGAGGTTGTATGAGTCTAAGAATTTATCCATTTCTTCTAGATTGTCCAGTTTGTTGGCATAAAGTTTTTCATAGTATTCTCCTATAATCCTTTGTATTTCTGTGGTGTCTGTTGTAATTTCTCCTCTTTCATTTCTAATTTTATTTATTTGAGCCTTCCCTTGTTTTTTCTTAGTCTGCTAAGGGTTTGTCAATTTTGTTTATCTTCTCAAAGAACCAGCTCTTAGTTTCATTGATCCTTTCTACTGTTTTTTGGTTTCAATTTCATTTATTTCTGCTCTAATTTTTATTAGTTCCCTCCTTCTGCTGACTTTGGGCTTTGTTTGTTCTTCTTTTTCTAATTCTGTTAAGCGGAGTTTAAGGTTGGTTATTTGAGATTTTCCTTATTTGTTAAGGTGGACCTGTACTGCAATGAGTTTCCCTCTCGGGACCACTTTAGCTGCATCCCATATGAGTTGGTACAGTGTATTGTGTGTGTGTGTGTGTGTGTGTGTGTGTGTGTAAGGAAGATTAGCCCTGAGCTAACATCCGATGCCAATCCTCCTCTTTTTGCTGAGAAAGATTGGCCCTCAGCTAACATCCATGCCCATCTTCCTCTATTTTATATGGGACGCCACCACAGCATCGCTTGACAAGTGGTGCATCAGTGCACGCCCGGGATCTGAACCTGCAAACCCTGGGATGCCGAAGCAGAGCGTGTGCACTTAACCACTATACTACCTGGCCAGCCCCAGTACAGTGTATTTTCATTTTCATTTGTCTCCAGATATTTTTTTATTTTTCCTTTAATTTCTTCAATGATCCATTTGTTGTTCAGTAGCATGTTGTTTAGTCTCCAGATCTTTGTCCCTTCCCAGTTTTTTTCTTGTAGTTGATTTCCAGTTTCATAGCACTATGGTCCAAAAAGATGCTTGTTATGATTTCAATCTTCTTAAATTTATAGAGGCTTGTCTTGTTTCCCAACATATGGTCTATCCTTGAGAATGTTCCATGCATGCTTGAGAAGAATGTGTAATCTGCTGTGTTTGGATGGAGTGCTCTATATATATCTATGAAGTCCATCTTGTCTAGTTTTTCGTTTAAGTCCACTATTTCCTTATTGACTTTCTGTCTGGATGATCTATCCATTGATGTAAGTGGGGTGTTAAGATCCCCTACTATTATTTTGTTGTTGTTAATATCTCCTTTTAGGTTTGTTAATAGTTGCTTTATGTACATTGGTGCTCCTGTGTTGGGTGCACGTATATTTATAAGTGTTATGTCCTCTTGGTGGAGTGTCCCTTTTATTATTATATATTGCCCCTGTTTGTCTCTCATTACCTGTTTTATCTTGAAGTCAACTTTGTCTGATATGAGTATGGCAACACCTGCTTTCTTTTGGTTGCCATTAGCTTGGAGTATTATCTTCCATCCTTTCACTCTGAGCCTGTGTTTGTCTTTAGAGCTGAGGTGTGTTTCCCGGAGGCAGCATATTGTTGGATCTTGTTTTTTAATCCATTCCGGCACTCTGTGTCTTTTGATTGGAGAATTCAATCCATTTACATTTAGAGTGATTATTGATATATGAGGGCTTAATGTTGCTATTTTATTGCTCATTTTCCAGTTCCTTTGCATTTGTTTTGTTTCTCGTCCCTTGTGTTTTGGACTACCAATTCAGTTTCATAGTTCTGTATGATGGTTTTCTTAGCTTTCTCTTTATTTATCATATATGTCTCTGTTCTGTTTATTTGTTTAGTGGTTACCATGAGGTTTGTATAAAAAATTTCATAGATGAGATAGTCCATTTTCTGATGGCCTCTTATTTCCTTAGACTAAGTCAATTCCACCCCTTTCCTCTTCCCCTTCTAAGTTATTATTGTCACAATTTACTCCATCTTGTGTTGTGAGTTTGTGTTTAAAGTGATGAGGTTATATTTCTTTTTGGTGTTTTCTTTCCCTTAATCTTTGATGTTATAATTAAGTATTTGCTAACCTATTCTGATAGAGAGCTGCAATTTTTCTGATTTTGTCTACCTATTTTTCTCTTTGCTCAAAGGTTTGTACCCTCTTTCTCTTTTTTTTTTCAGGCATGAGGGCATTCTTGAGCACTTCTTGTAGTGGGGGTCTTGTGGCAATGAACTCCCTTAGCTTTAGTTTATCTGGGATAGTTGTTATTATTTCTCCATCATATCTGAAGGATATTTTCGCTGGATAGAGTATTCTCGGCTGAAAGTTTTTGTCTTTCAGAATTTTGAATATATCATTCCACTCTCTCCTAGCCTGTGGAGTTTCTGCTTAGAAATCGGCTGAGAGCCCTTTGTACATTTTTTTTTTCTTGCTGCCCTTAATCTTTTCTTTGTCATTCACTTTTGCCAGCTTTACTACTATATGCCTTGGAGAGGGTCTTTTTATGATATTTAGGAGATCTATTGACTTCATTCACTTGTATTTCCAGCTCCATCAGCAGGTTTTGGAAGTTCTCAGCTATTCTTTCCTTGAATAGGCTCTCTGCTCCTTTTTCCCTTTCTTCTCCCTCCGGAATATCTATAATCCCTATGTTGCATTTCCTAATTGAGTCAGATATTTCTCGGAGAATTTCTTCATTTCTTTTTAGTCTTAGTTCTTTCCCCTCCTCCATCTGCAGCATTTCTGCATTCCTATCCTCAATATTGCTAATTCTTTCCTTCATATTGTCAGCTCTATTCTTTAAAGATTCCAGATTTTTCTTTATCTCCTCCATTGTGTTATTCATCTCCAACATTTCTAATTGGTTTTTCTTTATAGTTTCAATCTCTTTTGTGAAGAAGTTCTTGATTTCATTGAATTACCTGTGTTTTCTTGTAATTCATTGAGCTTTTTTATAATAGCTGTTTTGAATTCTCTGTCATTTAGGTTATAAATTTCTGTGCCTTCAGGATTGATTTCTGGGTGCTTGTCATTTTCCTTCTGGTCTGGAGATTTAATATATTTTTGCATACTGCTTGAGGGTGTGGGCTTATTTTTCCTCGTGCTAAAAATATCTGGTCACAGCTTCCACCTGCCACCATTAGGCGGGGGTCAAGAGCTGTGTATTCTGACCCCGCTGCATTCCGCAGGTGCTCTGGCTGACCAGTTGTGCTGGGGCACGGGGTGCGGGAGAGAGGCTCTTTCTTTTGCCTGTCTGATCCCCGGGGGCTTCTCACGCTTCCCTCGCTATCTGCTTTCCTGAGGTGCTAGCTTGATGAAGACACCCCCACAACAATTCAGTCCCCTTGTATGGGACTTTCCCACGGGCTGTGAGAGAACTTGGAGAGTGACGATTCTCCCGCAGAGGGATGCCCCTCCCCCTCTCTCTCTGAAAGCCATGCAGACCCGGTCCCAGGGTCGCTGTCGTTTGGGAAGGAGAGGAGTTCTCCTTACCTCCTCCCACTTCCTCAAGGGGTTCCAGTACCTCCACCTTCAGACATACGGCTGGGTGGGTCTCTCAGACGTCTTTTGTGTTGTGCAAATGTCCGCTGTTGGTATACGAATGTCCTTTTTGTTGTATCTTGGGGGGGAGAGTCCACAGGGAAAGCGCACTCCACAATGCTGACATCATTCACATTTGAACTTTTAACAGCCAGAAATTGGCTCCTTCCTGTATCTGTTAGACTGCATTTAAGTAATAGGCTGAAATTAAGCCAAGGGTTACAAACTCAAGAGCCAGATTGACAGGGTTCGAGTCCTGGCTCTGCCACATAGCAGCTGTGTTGACCTTAGGCAAGTCATTTTACCTCTCTGAGACTGTTCCTTCAACTGTCAAATGACATTAATAATACAACTTACCTCAGAGGATTGTTGGAAGCATACTGTTTTATTACATGTAAAGGACTGTGATGAACACATACTAAGGGCTCAATAAATGTTAGCCATTGTTACTATTATTATTACGACAAGGGCAGGGACCTAAGGAGGGAAGTGGACCATGGTGGGGACTGTAGGGAACTGGAAAGCACATGACCTGCCTAAATGGATGGACACTATTCAGTCACAGCCAATTATTAGCAGGCAGAAAAATGGGTCCACTATGGCCAGATCTTCCAATTTTCCATGAGAAGCCACACTGGCTTCCTTTCTATTCTCCAAACACAACATCCAACAGGCATGTTTTTGCCTCAAGGCCTTTGCAGCGGTCTGGAATGTTCTATCCCACTGATATTCACACCACTCACTCCCTGATCCTTTCAGCTCCATACTCAGATGTTCACCTTTACACTTCCATGTCTGTTCCTTTTCCCCACTTTAGTTTTCTCCATTGCACTTAAATAACATACTATTATTTGCTATTGTTTCTCCCTCCACTAGCAATGTCATCTCCCACATAGGCAATAATATTTTTTTTAATATCGTATCCTCAGCATCTAGAACAGAGCCTGGCACATGGTAGGTACTCAATAAATATTTATGGAATGAATTATGTGAATACATTCTTTCTTTAAGAAACATTCTGTGGGCCCCAAAACGCGTCTTTGGGCTGCCAGCTTGTGAGCAATCATTTAGTTATTTTTGCCTTATTGAGCACCTACTATGTGCAAGGTCTAGAAACCACAGGGGAAGTAAATAACAGAAAACATTCCCTGTCCTAGTAGAAGGCAGTAAGCTAGAGAGAGAAAAGGAGTGGCTTTGGAGTCAAACAGGTCAGAATTTGTGACCCGATTCTGTCTCCTATAGAGAGCTGGGGAACCATGGTTCTCAGATCCTCAATTCCTCCTCTGTGCAATTGGGATAAGAATCATGCCAGTTCTGTCCTCACAGGGCTGTCTGATGAGGAATGAAGTGTGCAGGTCAAGTGGCTTAGCACAGTCCAGACACAAGGCAATTGTCTGATTCATTCTTTTGTTTAACAAATATTTATTGAGTGGCCTACCATGTGTGATGCACTGTGCCACGTGCTGCAGAGGGGCCATAGACAAAGGAGGGAGAGCTGCTATCTACATAGAGTCCTGGCTTAAGGAGGGGGAGATGGACAATAAACAAATATGCTGTATAAATACACATATAATGCATATGTACTATATATGCATAGGCACTATTTATTAGGCAGTGAAAAGTAATACAAAGAAAAATATAAGGTAAGAGAATAGAAAGTGGCAGGGAAGATTATTTTAGATAGGTCCCCAGGGAAGGTGACATTTGAGTAAACACCTGATTGAGACAAGGGAGGAAAGATGCAAAGATCTGGAGAGGCCAGGCTGGTCATTCCAGGCAGAGGGAACAGCAAATGCAAAGATCCTGAGGTAGGAGTGATCCTAAAGTTATGGCAGAACAGTTAGGAGGCTGAAAGAAATTGAAAGAGAAGTGTGGAAATTAATAAAAGAAACCTTAACTAGATTGGAGTCGGGAAGGCCTGTAGGGGGAGCTCTCATGCCCTATCATACATGGTCAATTACACCAAACTGGAAGAGAGTAGCTTGCATCTTCAACAGGAAGTACAACTACTTTACTACCGAGGGGAGATTTCTCTCCCCACCAGGCCACAGCCCAGCCAATGAGATGCCCATGCATCCCTGAACTGTTACTTTCCCCCAATGGACTTTCCTTTAGAATAGCCCCTCCCTATTCCCCCTTTTTCTCTATAAAAGCAGCTCCCCCTCTTTGTTTTCTGAATCTGCCTGTGGTTCACCATAGCATGCACGTCTAAAACTGTAATTCTTGTGACTATTCCTGAATAAATTAGTTTTGAGGGTAAAATAACAGGCTAATTTGCTTTTTAGGTTAACAGAAGAAAGAGAGATGAGGTCAGAGATTAATGGAGAGGAGGATGGTACAGCAGTTGACTCTCATTTTTTTTTTCTTTTTGCTGAGGAAGATTCACCCTAACATCCACTGCCAATCTTCCTCTTTTTGTATGTGAGCTGCCACTACAGCATGGCCACTGACAGACGAGTGGTGTAGGTCCACACCCAGGAACCAAACCCGAGCCACCAATGCAGAGCACGCTGAACTTAACCACTAGGCCACCAGAGCTGGCCCCATTGACTCTGACTTTTACTCCGCACGAGGTGGGGAAACATTGGAGGGTTTTGATCAGGATCGGGGCATGATCCGTGGTTTTCAAGATCGCTCTGGCTGCATAAGAATAGATCACAGGGGGCCGGCCCCATGGCACAGTGGTTAAGTGCGCACGCTCCGCTGCTGGCGGCCCGGGTTCAGATCCTGGGCGTGCACCAATGCTCTTGTCAGGCCATGCTGTGGCGGCGTCCCACATAAAGTGGAGGAAGATGGGCACAGATATTAGCTCAGGGCCAGTCTTCCTCGGCAAAAAGAGGATTGGCATGCATGTTCGCTCAGGGCTGATCTTCCTCACAAACAAAAAAAAAATAGATCATAGGGGGCAATGACGGAAGTGGAGAGACCAGTTATCAAGGCTTGGATGAGGAAGGTGGTAAGAGGGGTGAATTTCAGATGTATTTTTTGTTTTTGTTTTTGTTTTTGTTTTTGAGGAAGATCAGCCCTGAGCTAACATCCGTACTAATCCTCCTCTTTTTTGCTGAGAAGACCGGCTCTGAGCTAACATCTATTGCCAATCCTTCTCCTTTTTTCCCCCCCAAAGCCCCAGTAGATAGTTATGTCACAGTTGCACATCCTTATTGTTGCTGTACGTGGGACGCCGCCTTAGCACGGCCTGACAAGCAGTGCATCCGTGCGCGCTGGGGATCGGAACCCAGGCTGCCAGTAGCAGAGCACGTGCACTTAACCGCTAAGCCACGGGGCTGGCCCCTCAGATGTATTTTGAAGGTAGAACCAATAGGACTTGCTGATGGTTTCACAAGAACGAGAGCAAAATGTCAAAGATAACTCCCAGATTTTTGGCCTGAGCAACTAGAATGATGGTGTTGCCAATAGCTGGGATAAAAATGATTGTGGGAGTGGAGCCTTCGTGCGGAGGGATCAGGAACTGAGTTTTGGACATGTTAAGCTCAAGTTGAATGCATGAGGCAAAACACAAGACAAGCCTGGAAATGTAGGTTGGGCCACACGTAAAGAGCTTTGAATGTCCTGACAAGCAATTAAGGAAGTAAAGTCAGTTGGCTGATACAGTTAATGACATGCAAGAGGTCAAGACCATTATAAAGGGCGTTTGATTACGGAGCTCCGTATTTATTGCTGGGTAAATTACCCCCAAAACTTAGTGACTTGAACAATAATCTCATTTTCTGTAAATTAGGAATCCAGGCATAGTTTAGGTGGGCCCTGTTTCAGGGTCTCTCACAGGCATCAAGGTGTCAGCAGGGACTCTAGTCACAAAGGATTGACTGGGGAAGGGCCTGCTTCCAAACTCAGGATTCAGGTCAGCTGGAAGCCACCCTCAGTTCCTTGCTGTGGAACAGTCTTCAACACAGCAGCTGGCTTCATCAAAATGACCAAGCCAAAGAATGAGAAAACACAGGATGGGAACTAGCAAGAGAATGTAAGCAACTCAGAAGTCTGTTATAACCCATCTCAGAAGTGACATCCCCTCTTCCGCAGTTTTCCATTCACTGGAAGCACTAGGTCCAGCACACCCAAGGGGAGGGGATTATATGACGGAGTCAATACCAAGGAGCTATTTTAGAATGCACAATACAAATGGCCCAACTGTCAGGAGAAAAAAACTGGACTCCAACTTGCTCAGGTTAAGACTCTGTAAGACAGAGTATTATCCGTGGGGGGGAAAGGGGGAGTTAAATAAAACCAAATTGGCCACGTGTCATTAACTAGTCTGAATTTTCCGTGGTTAAACATTAAAAATGCCTGCATAAATGTACAAGTGTGGGATCTGCCCTCCATCTAGTCCTTGCCCCTGAAATTTGACCTCTGTAGACATTTGGCTGTTACTTATTACCCCTGTTCACTGCTTCCTTATTTCCAGTGACCAAAAACAAAAGCATTTTGATTTAAAGGATTTTATTTTCCTTCTTCAGATAGGAAGGCTAGAAAGTTAAAAATTTTAATAATTTAAAAATTTAAAATAATCCTTGATTCTTCAGAATGGGAATAGGTTTTCAACTCTGTAGACAGTCCTCAGGCTATACAATAGCCTTGTGGACTGATTCAACCAGCTTTCTCAGGAAAACACAGGGTCAGTCCTTTTCAAGAGTCCTTGTATTCCAACTCCACTATTGAGGAACTCCTTAAAAAGAAAAAAAGATGGCAATCAGTACCTCATTCTGATGTAAAGGGCTACTTGTCTGGGACATGAAAGCAGCTGAGGGAGACTTCAGGAGCCAGGTGGAGGCACAATCAAGCCCAGACCAAGCAGACGTCCAATCTCTCAGGAGACAACCTGTCTCCTCTGCCACATGTTGAAGCCTGTGGTGCACCTTCAATGTCAAAATGTTCCATTCAATCTAAAGCCTTTCTATTACAGGAAATACAGGCAGGGACACATCCAGGACCACACAAAAAGGTTTCCAGTTGACTGGAGAGGAACATGATACAAATGCAACGCATGAACAGTCTAGGGGTTAAGGGTTACAAAAGCAACAACTTTCTCTCAAATAGCAAGAACTATGCATTTATACATAGACAAAGCCAGCAATTTAAATTTAGGGTAATGAGCAATCATTAATTCCAACTCTTCTGCATGTCTGACATTTTTTTTTTCATAAAAAATGGGGAATGAATTACCAGGAGGCACATCTATTCTAGCAATCACCTACCCTATACTGAGGGGATGGAGGAAAGCTGATGGGTGCTGCTCATTCCACCCTCCACCAAGTAAGGACACTAGGAATGCCAGACAGTGTAACTCAGGGATCAACCTGGCAAAAACAGCCAGTAAGTTAACACAATTAAGAGGTTGTACAGCTTAAAGGCACACAACCAAGGCCTGATTCAATTAGATAGGTCTGACTTAAATGTTTTCCTTAATCAGACGGCTAATCTGAGGAAATAAGTTCCAGTCATGCAACCACCAGCCATGGAGGTGCAGTGCCTAGTGCCCAAAGGATACAGAAAGGGGGTATTGGTTTCTGTTTTAAAAAGGGGGGCGGGAGGGGGCGGCCCCGTGGCTTAGCGGTTAAGTGCGTGCGCTCCGCTACCGGTGGCCCGGGTGCGGATCCCGGGCGCGGATCCCGGGCGCACACAGACGCACCACTTCTCCGGCCATGCTGAGGCCACGTCCCACATACAGCAACTAGAAGGATGTGCAGCTATGACATACAACTATCTACTGGGGCTTTGGGGAGAAAAAAAAGGAAGATTGGCAATAGATGTTAGCTCAGAGCTGGTCTTCCTCAGCAAAAAGAGGAGGATTAGCACGGATGTTAGCTCAGGGCTGATCTTCCTCCCAAGAAAAGGGGGGGGCGGGGCAGGAAATGTAGACTTAACTAGCCTGTCTCCTGGGCTTGCTTACTTTGATGAAGCAAGCTGCCATGTTGAGGCGGCCCAGGCAGCAAGGAACTGAGGGTGGCTTCTAGCCAACAGTGAGAACATTCTTTCAAAAAGAATTATAATCAATTTGAATCCCAACTTGAAAAAGACTTGGAGTTCCTTATCTTGTAATACATCTACCAAAGCAGAAATTGACTGTTCATTTTTCATTTCTTGCAAGACCTAGTAGTACCAATAGGTCAACAGTCCACTAAGGACTTAATTCTCCCCCCTCCTGTTTCATATACCCAACCTGGTGGTTTATTCACAAGTGGGCAAACACCGCTCTATCCTGGCACCACTTAATAATCATTTTATTCAGGGGCTGACACCTGGATAACACTATTTGCAGAAACCTCACCTGTTGTAGGAAAGACTGAATCATGCCGAGGGGAAGATCACACTGCAATCAACCTACTTACTGCCCTGCAGCACTCATGGCTCCTGACCTGTAGGAAGTTAACAGATGAAGCCAAGATAAATGACCCGAATCTCGAATCTCGGGCAAAAAAGTATCCATAGAGCAAGCCCAATCCCCACTAAAACAAACCCGCATGGAAAGTAGCCTGCTAGTGGTAAGCAGAAAACAGAGATAGAAGGTATCTCTGGGGCCAACGCATCAGACAAAACTGGCTAATAATTCAGTTAGATCAACAGGGTCGATCTGATGGGGAAAAAAGTTACATCATCAGCTGCACTGGCCAAATCTGATTCACAGCAAGTAGGACCCAAGGTTAATATCCCCATATTTTTAAATAAAAGCAGTTACTACCTCCTCCATTCTCCAGGTCCTGTGTGTATTCAGCCACAGGGGCAGGGGCACACCTAGGAGACATGTGGACATCACTTACCAATCCTTTCGCACTGCCAGCTTCATCCTGGCCCATTATAAGTCTGCTTCCTACAGACAGCAAACCTGAGATGAAAACAATGACATGTGAGCTCACAACAGCTAGATGCCCAAGGGAGTGGGGGATAGAAGAGCTGCTCAAGCTGGCATATCAGACAGAAACTGGCTTAGAGAAGTTAGATCAACATGGTCGATCTGTCGGGGAAAAAAGTTCAGTCATCACGTATGCCAGCAGGAAGCTCTTGGCGTCTATACAAAGAGCTCTGAATCAGGAATAAGATTTTGTTGGTCCACTTCTATACCAGCAAATTCATTCAATATTCAAGCACTTCTGTGTCCCACTGTTAGCAACAAGAAACTAGCAGCTAAGACAAACACCCCTGCCTTCTGAGTTTACATGACAGAAGCCAGAGTGGCTGGCAAGAGTTGTGCGGAAATGCTTGGTTTTCACTAAGGTCAGAAGTGACGGCAGGGTTTTGAGCAAGTGTCAGGATGGTACATTTTAAGGCAAGATATCATCACTAAAAACCTAAATTAAAGGAACACTCTGGGACAGCAAAGTTTAAAAAAAATGTGTCCCCCAGGTCGTCCCGTCTTTAAGGCATTATTCCTGGACTCAAACAAATTTAACTGTTAGGCAGTTGATAATTAGTTTGAGTGGCTAAGTCAACAGAAACACACATTTGGCTTTCCTTTAAAAAATGCCACGGGCACGCTCTGTGCTGCTGGCAGCCTGGGTTCCGATCCTGGGCTCGCACCGACGCACTGCTTGTCAGGCCATGCTGTGGCGGCGTCACATATGAAGTGGAGGAAGACAGGCACAGATGTTAGCCCAGGGCCAGTCTTCCTCAGCAAAAAGAGGAGGACTGGCATGGATGTTAGCTCAGGGCTGATCTTCCTCACAAAAAAAATAAATAAATAAAAAATAAAAAATGCCACATAATCCATCCACTTGGAAATTTCATGGCACAGGAAAGCTGTTTATCAAGAAACACATGGAGGAATGGAATCCAAAAACGTGCTTTTAGGGATATTAAAATGACATCAAAAAAATAACACCTACTCACTTTAAAAAGATCATTCCATTTTGGGGAATTATTTCTTAAGCTTTGTTTCTTCCCCAGCAACCTTTAGGTACATTTTTAAGAATTTTAAGAAAATGAAGCATCCAAGACACTTTAAAGAATACCTAGTAGCTAAAAGATGCTTAATAAATCTAGCTACCATTAGTCTTCAATTTTTTCCAAGTTAACCTAGCAAACTAAGAGGCTCCTCAGAACACGCGTTTCCTACAATAGCAGACAAACGCTTACCCCAGAGATCAGGAGACCGCAGGTTGTAGATGTCTACACGGGCTTCCCTTGGAGGCCCAGCAGCGACCCCCTCCTCCAAAATCCATTCTGTACCCTCTGATCCCGCTACCCTGCGAACCAACAAAGAAAGGGCATCAATCGCTGTCTTCCCATGGTCGAGCAAGAACGTGGCCGGGCCTTTCAAGGCCGGTGTATCAGAACTAACTGGCAAGTGTTAAACGACATCAACATTGTCGATCTGATGGGGAAAAAAGTGAAGTCATCCTTTACACCGGCCAAAGACTCTTCAGGGCCGCACACGGGTTTTCCCAGCTCTTAACTCATCTCCCCCACCGCCCTACGGCCTATTTAAGGTCAGAGCAGCCGGAGCTACGGGCAGGGCCGACGGCAAAGAGGGAAAAGGAGGAACAGAGATCTCGAAGGGAAAACAGCGGAGCCTCCACTCACCACACATAGCAGTAAAGCCGGGTTCCCAGGGCAGGACGACATCGGATGAGGAAGCACCATCGACACTAGCACATCCCGCAGCGCCGCAAACGCGAAAGAACGAAAAGAGCCTCGGACCTCCCTTATATAACCAGAGGAGGCTCTCGCGCCTGCGCACCGAATCCGAGGCGCTTCCCCTTCCTTCCCGCGCTGCGCGTGGCTATCTGGGAAACGTAGTCTCCGAGCCGCCCGACCCGAGGCGATCGAACGGTCGTCAAGGCGGCTGTAGCCTGCCCCCTTCCCCTACACACGCGGCCGCCTGGGCTCGTCGGCCTCGCCGCCATGTCGCGCTTCACACACGCCGGCTTCCCCCTCCTTCGGGGATGGCTGAGGCCTGCGAAGGCCTTGGGCGCTGCTTTCTCGGCCCCCGCAGTCCCCTCCCCTCAGGCGCGCCCGCCGGAACCCGCGGGCCCCGCCGCCGGAGGGAGCTGAGGCGCCGCCCGCCCCCTCCGAGCCTGAGGGCGGGGGCGCCGGCAGTGCCAGGGCCCGGCCCCCTCGCTCGCCGCCCCAGGCCCGCTGCTCCTCCTCCTCCTCCTCCGGGCCGCCCGCCCGCCCAGCCCCTCGCTCCGCCCAACTTCTGCGGGGAAAGGAAACCGAAAGTGCGCGGCGCCGGGCGGGGCCGGGACCTGCTTGGGCCCCAGCCCGAGCCCGAGCGCCAGTCGGCGGCGGCGGCGGCGAGAGGACGCGCCGGAGCCGGGTGAGTCACCCCCGCCCCGCGCCCCGGCCGGCACCTGCTCCCGCCCGCCGGACCCCCACTGCCGCTGCCTCTGCCGCCGCTTCTGCCCGGGCGCAGCCTCAGCCCCGGAGCCCCGTCACCCTCCTCAGCGCCCCCGGCGCCCCCTCAGAGCCCGCGTCATTTCTCAGCGCCCCCGCCATCCTCCTCAGAGTGCCCTCTCCTCGGCGCACCCATCACCCACCCCAGCGCCCCTCGGCGCGCCTTCACCTCCTCTGCCCCCACGCCCCGGGCCCCACCTCCCCCCCCACTCCCGTCTCTGCCCTCGCTTCCTGCCACACCCGCCCCTTCATCCTCCTCTGTCCTCACCTCCCGCCACCTCACGTACCCCTCAGGACCCCGAGCCCCTGTCCCTGTTTCCAGCTCCCCCGTCGCTTCAGCGAGCGCCGCCAGCGGAGCTCAGCCCCACCCTCTTCTTGGGCCCCCAGCCCTCCCCCGCCGCCCCCGCCGCCCCTCGCTTCAGCCCTGCGGTGACACTTGCTGTATGCCACCACAGCCCGGCTCTGCCTTGACCCCGTAATATTTCCAGCGGGACCTGCTGGCTCCTGGGAGCCAGGGACTCCCCCACCCCCTCTCAGCCCCTCTCAGGACCTGGAGACTTCCCCCTGAAACCCGGCTCCCGCCTCTTGCTGCCCACCCTGGTAATTACCACTCTCCCCTGCTGTGACCCCTGTACCAGCCTGACCGTCACTGCCTTGCTTTCTCCTGCTCTTTAGGCCTTGATTCCCAAAGAAACCCACTGTAGTCTGCTTTTTTCATGGCATTTCCTGTTCCTCTCTGCTCTTCCGTTTCCTTGCCTTTTGTTTCTTTTTTCTTCCACTTCTCTTATCTCAGAAAATTTCTGAGTTTCTGTTTTAATGTTTTTCAACAAGAGGAAGAGGGGGTTTTCCCCTCAGAGAAGTTTTTTTATTTAAAAAAGAAAACTCTAAATATTAAACCTGCACCATGAGGGCAGAGTTTGATGAGGGAAGAGATTCACCAAAAGTATTCCCAGCAGGAAGGAAAGGGACTCCTTTTTTTCGTGAGGGTAAAAGCTACTCCTCATGTAATGCCAGATCTGTTCACAGTTTCCAGCTATGAATATTTTAAAACTCAGAGAGAAGGACAGTCTCAAAAGTCCCTTCACTGAGGACTCTGAGTCACCCACTCTTTCCCTAGCCTACATGATGTGTGTGAGTTGGATTGAGGAGTTCCATTAAAGGGACTTCCTCTTCCTCTTACAAGACCACTGTCAAAAGCTATTAAGGTAGAAGAAAGAAAAGGAAAGAACTGCGGATTTCTAGCTGGTCCTGAGGAAACAAGCATCCCGTGGATGCTAAGCCTCCAGGTTATTAAACATGCAGTTTCTCTCTCTTGATTCAGTAGAGTGGAGGGCTTAATCAGATTGGCTGCATTCCAAAGAGTAGGATAAGGGATAACTGCTTACTGATTATTTCCAAACTGTAGAGTACTGTGAGCTATAGAATACTATACGATATAAATGCTGGATGGGGTGGTGAATACATGGTTTTTGGATTAACAAAAATATACTTTCTATCCTGGCAACAATATTTGTCTGTTTTACTGGAGAGGAAAACAAAACCTAGCAACTGATTAAGTAACTTGGCGAAAGGCATAAACCAAACAGTAGTTTTGAATAGGAATTGATGACACTCCCTCTTCCCCAAGCAAGTGCAAGGATAAAGGGAAGGGGGAATTTGACCCCTTGAAATCACCTAAATTGTGAATTTAATGTGTTATATCATAATTGGGCATTCACAGAGTTGAACACTTGTGCCCTTGATTCAAATCTGTATTTCACTCTTAGTTAACAAATCACTAAGGTGTAGAGGCAGAAGGATTGGCTTGATGCTGTTGGGGGTTTTTTCTGGTAGATGCTGTGTTTAAAGGGCACTGATAATTCTCCATCTGTGCAGATTTCCAAATAACGGAAAGTAACGTGAACGTGGAGGAATTCAGGTAACTCAGACATGGAGGACAGAAGACCTTGTCCAGAGGCCAGGCCCAGGAATCCCCATATCAACCACAGAGGTGAGTAAGGTTTTCTCCCTAATGGGAAGGAAATTGAGTTCCCTGTGGATGAGCAGGCCACCTAAGATTGACTTAAGTCAATCTTAAGTAAAGAATGGCTTATTCCTGGGCCGGCTCCGTGGCTTAGCGGTTAAGTGCGCGCGCTCTGATGCTGGCGGCCCGGGTTCGGATCCCGGGCACGCCCCAAGGCACCACTTCTCCGTCCAACGCGAGGCCGAGTCCCACGTACAGCAACTGGAAGGATGTGAACCTATGACATACAACTATCTACTGGGGCTTTGGGGGGAAAAAAATGAATAAATAAAATCTTTAAAAAAAAAAAAAAAAGAATGGCTTATTCCTTAGCTATAGCATAAATGACTCTGAAAACAGACAGTCCTTCCCTTTCCCTAAGAGAGCTGATGAATGAGTGCAGTTCACCTTAGCAAAGATAGTGATGAGGTGTCAGAAATGGAAATAGCTCCAGGGTTTAGAGCAGCACTATCCAATAGAAACATAATGCAAGCCAAAAACATAATTTTTAATTTTCTAGTAGCATCATTAAAAAAAGCAAAAGAAATAGGTGAAATCCATTTTAAAAATTTAATATTAATTTAATAAAATAGTTGTCTTATTTAAGCCAATATATCCAAATAATATTATTGTATTATAATAATTGAATATATTTTATCATAGTAGTCTAATAATTTTAATGTTTTTATTTACCCTCCCAAATACTCAAATGTTATTTTAAGATGTTATAAAAAAATTTTAATGAGATATTTAACTTCTTTTGGTATTAAATCTTCAAAATTCCATGTGTTATTTTACACATCTTAATTCAGACTAGCCACATTTAAGATGCTTAATAGCCACACATAGCTAGTGGCTGTGTATTTGATAGCATGTGTCTGGAGTCCTAGTCACCAAAGCAAAGTTAGTTCCAAACGTATCACTCTACTGCAGTGATTGTTCTCTTTGTTCAGCACCTTCTAAAACAAAACCAAATGGATTCGTGCTTTTCCCTAAGTTTGCAACATGTCATCCGAGCTTTAGCTATGGAACAAATGAAGAAGAACTGTTTTTTGAGTTATGTGAATGTTGAAAGAATGAGAAACGATACCATTTTCTGTTCTTCCAATACATTGAATCTTCTAATCAGATCAGAATATTAAAAGTAGGACTTTCTTCTGATATCTTGGGAGTTTGAAAAGTAAATATGAAAGTAACAATTAGAAAAATTTAGAGTTCAGTAGTACAGTATTTATATCTTACCAAATATTCCTTTAAGTTGTCACATTAAAATTTTCTCTAGAAGGTGTGAAACAAGGAAAAATATACATAAGTGGATTTAGCATCTGATGTCTTTCATGAAATGGTATGATTATCTTGAATGTGATGTGCATTTGAAACTTTCACAACATTTTTTACCATTAATTCATTGTATACAGTCTTATTTTGGTTGTTTTTAATATCTCCAAGTCCTTCTGGTAAGTTGGATCAGCTCCAGAATCAGTTTTAGAGGAGAGGAGGGTGAAAAAAACTGGACTTGGGTATGTTGGCCAAGGTCACTTACGAAATGTGAGGCAGATCAAGGAAGACAAGTTCAGCTTCATCCACAGGGTGGTGTTAGCTTTCCTGTGTGTACTGGGTGTCTCCTCCCTCTCCCCACACTTTCTTGTCTGAGGGTTGATAATAGATAAGTACTATGTGGATGAACTCGTGCTGCAGAAAGGAGGAAAACTTAAGTTTCATTTTTCAGTTTCCTGAATCAGGGTTTTAGTTTCATTTTTCACCTTCCTGAAACAGAAGTTGAGTTTCATTTTTCAGTTTTTTTCACAATCTATTAATTAGCTCAAAAACATCTTGGTAAAGGAAACCTCACCTTTCCCTTTGCCATCTGCTCTTGGGCAAAGTTCAAGAAGCATTTCCCTTTGTAGTTTTATTCCCCTTGAGGCCTCTGTTGCCTATGACATACCTTTGTAATTGTTTAGTGATGAAACTAATGGCCCTAGAAATCAATAGTATATTCCCAATAGAGGGTTATTACTAGTGCTGTTAGTAATAACTAACATTAATGAGAGCTTTTTATGTATCAGGTACTATACTATGTTATCTTATAAACATTTAATCTTTACAACAAGCCGGATACTGAGGCTTAGAGAAATTATACAACTTGGCCAAGATTATACAGTGTGGAAGTGCCCAGGCCAAGATTTGAACCAGGTCTGTTTGGCTCTGAAACACATGCTCTGACTGTTGTTTGGTACTGGCAAGAAACTACAAACAATGAACTGATCTCTTTGACCCCCTGAAACAATCCCAGCTTATGAAGATTAAATGAGATACTACAAATATTTATTCTCTGGCATGTATTAGGCACTCAACAAATGTATATTCCTTTTTCCCTTCTGTACCCTCTGAAAAAACAATATTTTCATAATATATACAGCAACTATTGTAATCTATTTTACATTTATTACCCAGCTTGGTAGGAAACATTTTTTCTCTCCAAATAGTACCTAAGCTCCTTAGTTGTTTTGGAAAATGAGAGCATATTCATTGTTGTCCTATTGGGTTTCCTTGCACCTTGACTTTAGTGTTAAGCAATATTTCCATTGTGTTTAGGGCCTATGGATGGAGAGTTACCACCAAGAGCTAGAAACCAGGCCAATAACCCACCAGCCAATGCTCTCAGAGGAGGAGCCAACCAGCCCGGAAGGCATCCTAGAGCCAACAACCATCCTGTTCCTTACCGGCAAAGAGAAGAGAGGTTTAGGGCCATGGGCAGGAACCCACATCAGGGAAGAAGGAACCATGAGGAGCACACCAATGATGAACCTCGAGGCCAAAGACATGGTCAAGAGAATGACACCAGGCAGAGAAATGGCAACCAGGAGGGAAGGAACCGCAGACCACAATGGTCTGATGAAAACTTCCAGCAGTGGCGGGCCCCCCACCAGAACCCTGCAAAACAGCCACAGCAGGTGAAAAAACTGGGCTACAAGTTCCTAGAAAGTCTTCTGCAGAAAGACCCCTCTGAGGTGGTCATCACACTTGCCACAAGTTCAGGGCTGAAAGAGCTCCTGTCTCAACCTGGTATAAAATCCAACTTCCTTGAGCTCATCTGCCAGGTTCTTCGCAAGGCTTGCAGTTCCAAAATGGACCGCCAGAGCGTTCTGCATGTCCTGGGCATATTGAAGAACTCCACATTCCTCAAGTTCTGCCTGCCATCTTATGTGGTAGGAATGACCACTGAACCCACCCCTGACATTCGAAATCAGTATCCAGAACACATTAGCAACATCATCTCCCTCCTCCAGGACCTTGTGAGCGTCTTCCCTGCCAGCTCTGTGCAGGAAACTTCGATGCTCATTTCCCTCCTGCCAGCTTCTCTTAATGCTTTGAGAGCCTCTGGTGTTAACATAGAAGAGGAGACAGAGAAGAACCTGGAAAAGGTGCAGACCATCATCGAACATCTGCAGGAAAAGAGGAGAGAGGGCACTTTAAGAGTGGACACCTATACTCTAGTGCAGCCCGAGTCAGAAGACCAGGTTGAGAGCTACCGGACCATGCCCATTTACCCTACTTACAACGAAGTGCACTTGGATGAGAGGCCATTCCTCCGCCCCAACATCATTTCTGGAAAATATGACAGCACTGCTGTCTATCTGGATACCCATTTCCGACTCCTGCGAGAAGATTTTGTCAGACCCCTACGAGAAGGCATTTTGGAACTTCTCCAAAGCTTTGAAGACCAAGGCCTGAGGAAAAGAAAGTTTGATGACATCCGAATCTACTTTGATACCAGGATTATTACCCCCATATGTTCATCATCAGGCATTGTCTACAAAGTGCAGTTTGACACAAAACCATTGAAGTTCGTTCGCTGGCAGAATTCTAAGCGATTGCTCTATGGGTCCTTGGTGTGCATGTCCAAGGACAACTTTGAGACATTTCTTTTTGCCACTGTGTCTAACCGGGAGCAGGAAGATCTCTGCCAAGGAATTGTCCAGCTCTGCTTCAATGAGCAGAGCCAACAGCTGCTAGCAGAGGTCCAGCCCTCTGACTCTTTCCTCATGGTGGAGACAACTGCATACTTTGAGGCCTATAGGCACGTCCTGGAAGGGCTCCAGGAGATCCAGGAGGAAGACATCCCCTTCCAGAGGAACATCGTGGAGTGTGATTCTCATGTGAAAGAGCCAAGGTACTTGATAATGGGGGGCAGATATGATTTCACTCCCTTAATAAAGAATCCCTCAGCCACTGGGGAATTTCTGAGGAACACTGAGCACTTGAGACATACCAGAGTTAATGTCTTAGACCCCAGCCAGTGGCCCTCAAAAGAAGCCCTGAAGCTGGATGACTCCCAGATGGAAGCCTTGCAGTTTGCTCTCACAAGGGAACTGGCTATTATTCAAGGACCTCCTGGAACAGGTAAGAGAGAGTTTTTAAGAACACATGTCATCTGCCCTGTGAGATAGGCAAGGGAGGCTTGAGTCTAGGTTTCTAGAGTGTCTCAATTAGAAACATTCCCGTGGGCCGGCACCGTGGCTTGGCAGTTGACTGCGCGCGCTCCGCTGCTGGCGGCCCAGGTTCGGATCCCAGGCGCGCGCCAACGCACCACTTGTCTGGCCATGCTGAGGCCGCGTCCCACATACAGCAACTAGAAGGATGTGCAACTGTGACATGCGGCTATCTACTGGGGCTTTGGGGGAAAAAGAAAGAAGGGAGGAGGATTGGCAATAGATGTTAGCTCAGAGCCGGTCTTCCTCAGCAAAAAGGGGAGGATTGGCATGGATGTTAGCTCAGGGCTGATCTTCCTCACACACACAAAAAAGAAACATTCCCCTGAAATGAGCATCAAACTTGTTTATAAAGTAACTGTTCGGGCCGGCCCTGTGGCTTGGTGGTTAAGTGCGCGCGCTGCAATGCTGGTGGCCCGGGTTCGGATCCCGGGTGCGCATCGAGGCACCACTTCTCCGTCCATCCTGAGGCCGAGTCCCACATACAGCAACTAGAAGGATGTGCAGCTATGACATACAACTATCTACTGGGGCTTTGGGGGGAAAAAATAAAATAAATAAAAAATCTTTAAAGTAACTGTTCATAGTGATTTTCCTGTGGGGACCCATTGGTTTAATAGTAATAGACCAAAATCACAAGGTTAGAAAAGACTGCTAAGGGGTCAGACTTAGGAAGATGTGTTAGCTCTGCTTCACCAAAGGCTGTATGAATTTATGTGATTTTATATTACTTTAAATTAAATAATTTCGAGTATATAGTAATAGCACTATGCGCCAAGTACCGTTTTACATGCTTTACATATGTTAACTCATTGCATCCTCACAATAACTCTATGAGGTAGAAACCATTCTGTTTTTGATAAAAATAAGGCAAAGAGTGGTTGAATAATCTGTTGAAGCTCACACAGATGATAAGTGACACACCTAGGACTTGCACTCAGGCAGTCTGGCTCTGGAGTCCTGGCTCTTCTATCTAACAAACTGTACTTGCTTCTCATGGAAATGTACCTCCCTACACCCTCCTCCCCATGTGCCATTCTCTAATCCTACTCTGGGGTGATAACTACTATTAGCAGTTTGATGTGTATTTTTCCAGATGCTCCCCAAGGTTAACACTGATATATCTTTGTATCTACATGTATATTTGTATGTTTACATACATACATGCGTACTTTTTCTATTTTTTTAATAACAGAAATGTGATCATACTCTATATAGTGGTCTACAATTTATATGTATATATTTAGCAACATGTTATGAACATTTTTACATTCTCTACACTTCAGTCACATTTAGATATGTACCTCACTCTTTTTGCTATGCCTGCATTCACTCTAGGGTATGAATGTACCGTAATTTTTCTTTAGTACTGTAATAAGTATCCATATATCTGTATCTGTGTGAGTGTTTATCTTTGGGTACTCTGCTTATTATTTCTGTAGTTTTTTTCCTGAAGTGGGAATTTACATTAATAGTTAAAGTAGGTACTGCTGAATTACCCTCCCACAGGATATACCCAAAAAACAGCAGGAAGACGGGGCCCGCCCGTCTTCAGCTGGCCCAGTGGTGTAATGGTTAAGTTCATGTGCTCTGCTTCAGCTGCCCAGGGTTTGTGGGTTCAGATCCCAGGCGCGGACCTACACACCACTCATCAAGCCATGCTGTGGCAGTGTCTCATGTACAAAAAATAGAGGAAGATTGGCACAGATGTTAGCTCAGGGACCATCTTCCTCGCAAAAAAAAAAAAGGCAGGGAGAGGTTTTTAAAAAACACTGATAAAATAATGGCAACTCATGATAAAAAGTTAATATAACAGAATAGAAAGTTCTTTCTGATAAGAAACACCTATAATGATGGGAAAATATGCATAATAGAAGTAGTGCTTTCAGGGCTTAAAAAAAAGGATGTATCAGTTTGTACTGCCACCAAGAATGAATTAGTGTTCCCGTTTCCTTACATCCTTTCTAGCAATGTTGTATGTTATCAATCTTTTTTGCTGATCAGCAGTTTTTGCTGATCTGAGAGGTTAAAAATTTTGGCTCATTATTAATTTTAATTTTACATTTTAATAAAAAATGGTTCCGAATTTTTTAAAAGTCTCTGTCTCCCTCCTTCCACCATCCTACTCAGTTCCCTTCCCTAAAGCAAACAATGTTATTACTTTCTTGTTTATCCTTCCAGAGATACTCTATGAATAGTCAAGCAAATGCATACTTATATTTATTCCCCTCACTTTTGTTGTTGTTGTTGAGGAAGATTCTCCCTGAGCTAACATCTGTTGCCAATCTTCCTCTATTTTGTACGTGAGCCCCACCATCACAGCATGGCCACTGATAGACAAGTGGTGTAGGTCCGCACCCGGGAACCAAAGCTGGGCCACCAAAGTAGAGCACACTGAACTTAACCACTAGGCCACCAGAGCTGCCCCGCCTCGCTTTTTTTTTTTAACCTACTATGCTAGAAACTCTTCTGCATGTTGCTTTGCTCACTTATAAAATATCTTGGTGATCCTTTCATATTGAAATGTAAGTAGTGTCTCACTCTTATTTGTGGCTGCATAATATTCCATTGTATGGCTAGCTCATAATCTCTAACCAGTTCCCCATGGAGTGATTTACTAATATAAACAATATTTCTGTGAATAGCCTTCTTTTGAGTTGTTTCACACACAAACAGAATATATCCAAAAGAGAAGTTCCTAATTGGATCAAAGAATATGTGAATTTATAATTTTAATAGATATTGCCAAATTGCTCTCTGGAAATGTATATCACAGTGGTTAATTTGTACTTCTTTAATTAAGAATGAGATTAAATATCCTTTCTTGTGTTTATTAGCTGTTTATATTACTGCTTCTGTGGATTATCTTTTTGTATTTGCCTGTATTTCTATTGAATGGCTTCTTTTTTTTATTGATTTGTAGGAGCTGTGTGATTATTCAGAATATGCATGTTGCAAATAATTTCCCCTAATGTTATCACTTGAATTAGGATTCTTTAGTTCTGAGTATACTAATCATTTCAGGCTAGCTTAAGACAGACAGACACACACACACACACACACACACACACACGCTAGCTTAAGAGAGACACACACACACACACACACACGCTAGCTTAAGAGACACACACACACACACACACACCCCACACGCGGAGCTACTAGGAAAGAGCCTGCCTATGAGGGGGAAGTAGTAAAGGAGGTCATTTTTGAGATGAAAATCCCAAAAAGTATCCATTCTAAGGGGAAGGAAGCAGTGGGAAGGGATAGAGTAAATATTGAATTATAAAGATTTTCTTTCCTCCTCCTGAGGTATCCTTATCCATCCAGTCCTCCAAACTAGAAACCTAGGCGTTATCCTTTCCTGCTCCCCACCCCAGCGGAATCATTATTAAGTTCTAATCAATTTTACCTCTGAAACTTCTCTTCAGTCTGCCTGCTTGTCTCATCTCTACTGCTGGAGCCAGGCCTTGGTCTTCACTCATCAAGAAGGTGTCAGGAACCCCTCAACCAGTCCATTCCTATTCCCTCTTGCCCACTCTTACCCAGTTGTCACTTCCTGGGGGGACAGCCTGGTGGTGTAGTGGTTAAGTTCGCAAGCTTCGCTTCGGCAGCCCAGGGTTCACACGTTCCAATCCCAGGCACGGACCTATGAACTGCTCATCAAGCCGTGCTGTGGTGGTGTCCCACGTACAAAATAGAGGAAGAGGGGCATGGATGTTAGCTCAGGGCTAATCTTCCTCAGCAAAAAGAGGAAGATTGGCAACAGATGTCAGCTCAGGGGCCAATCTTCCTCACCAAAAAAAATAAAAAATAAAAACCAACTGTCCTTTCGCCAGGGAATCCTCTTCTACTTCATCGACTAGGCCAGAATCCCAATTATATGTTTTCTTGGCACCATGCATTTATTTCCCACATTATGATTTTGTTTTTGTGATTAATTATCTTTCTCTTCTGTAAGTCTATAAGGTCCAGGAAGATAAGAACCATGACTGTTTTGCTCACTGTTGTATTTCTTGCACCTAACCCAGTGCCTGACACCTATTAGCCACTCAATACATATCATTTGAAGACAAAAAAGGAAGGAAGAAATTATTTATCATGGTATACTGACATCTTTGGTTTTCTTTTATCACTCCCTCACTCAACTTTGAGTTTTTTGATGACCATGGCTATCTTCTCAGCCTGATACGATGTGAGAATTTAGCTATTTGTAGACTTAATTAATTATTGGCCACTTACTAATGAGCCCATAACTCTAACTCCTATGTTGATTTCTATGAGTTTTTCCCTGCTATCACAAAGGCAAGTCTACTGTGGTATATTAAAAGCATTTCTAAATAATTTGCCACATGAGATTGGAATCAATGTATATGTCCATCAATAGGGAACTGGCTAAAAAATACCTTACAGCTGTGAAAACCAGAAAAGATGGGGATTCTTTTTATGTACTGATAGAGAACCACCTCCAAAATACATTAAGTGAAAAAAGGAAGATGTAAGACAGTGAAAATAGTGTGCTATTTGTATTAAAAAAAAGAATAGAAAAAGACTATATATTTGTTTGTATACACATAGAATGACTATCTCTGTAACGTTACACAAAAAACTGTTAGCACTGGTTGCTTCAAAGAGAGGAACTGTGTGGCTAGGGGACAGAGAGTGAGGGGACTTTTCGTTATAGTCATGCTTTGTTTAACAACAGGGACGTGTTCTGAGAAATGCATTATTAGGCGATTTCGTCGTTATGCAAACATCAAAGAGTGTATTTTACACAAACCTACGTGGTATAGCCTACTACACACATATGCTATGTGGTACTAATCTTATGGGACCACCATCACATATGTGGTCTGTCGTTGACTGAAATGTCGTTATGCCGCACATGCTGGATACCCATTTGTGCTTCTTGGGTTTTAAACCATCTCAATGTGTTACCTTAAAATTTTTTTAAATAATAATAATTTGCTATAAGTAATTCATTACTACTTTTAGGAAGTCTCTAAGTTTTTTAACTCTCCTTTTTCCTTGTTTTCTAGGCAAAACCTATGTGGGTCTAAAAATTGTTCAGGCCCTTCTAACCAATGAGCCTGTTTGGCAAATTGGCCTCCAGAAGTTCCCCATCTTGGTTGTATGTTATACTAATCATGCTTTGGACCAGTTTCTGGAAGGTAATGTCTATAGGCAAAATTGTTCTCTATCAAGACATTTAGTTGAGCCGTCAGCAGCTACAGTAGCTTTCTATTACTCTTTGAGTAAAGTTCACAGTCCTTACCATGACCTGCAAGGCTGTATGTAGTCTGCTGCAGCCTAACTCTGAACCTCTTCCCTTATTTTCCCTAACTCCAGCAACACTGATTGTCTTCAATTCCTTGACTTTCCTTCACCTTCTCCCTTGGCCCATGATGTTCCCCTTGCCTAGAATGTACTTTTTCTCGCTCCTTCTCTCTGCATCTTGACCCCATCCTGCCTGGCTGGCTCTGACTCATTCTTCAGGTCTCACCTTAAATCTCTCTTCAGGTGGACTTTCCCTGTTGCCCCAGACAAGGTTGTCTCTTTTTGTATTTTTTCTTCAGAGACTTAGCACATACATAACAGTTTATTTGCATGTGTCTCTATGCTAGGCTGTAAACACGAAGAGGGTTGATTCTGTTTCTTGCTTTGTTCACGGATCTTGCCACATACTAGGCACTTAAAAAATGCTAATTGTATTAATGAATGAATGAGTATATGTTTTTCTTTTTGCTTAGAGTATTATTTCCCATTCTTCTATATCCTCCTTTCATCTAGATTAAATCTTCCTTATTCTTGGAGGGTCTGTTTAAATATTAGATCCTCAAGGATTAGATCCCTATCCCACCCAAATTGGGTAAGATCCCCTGTCATACACTTACAGCATCATGTACTTACAGCACTTACTGCACTTACCACTGTTATGATAAATTATTTAATGTGTGTCTTCTCTGCCAGACTGTGAGATATGAGAACAAGTTAGGAACTGAGTCTGTGTTTTGACTGCTATATCTTCAGAACCTAGCACATACCTGGCACATAATAAGCAATCAGTAAATATCTGCAGAGTGAATAATAGAGAACATTTACTAAGTGCTTACTTTGTGCCAGGCACTACCTAGGAGCTATAAAGATACTGCCTCGTTTATCTGGAGGTAGTCCTATAAGGAAAGTAGTATTGTCTTCAAATCACAGACGAAGAAACTAAGGCTCAAGTTACGTAACTTGCCCCAGGTTACATAGCAGTAAGTGTTGGAGGCAGGATTTGGGTCCCCAATTGTCTGATTCTAAAGCCTCTGCTCTTAAGTACCATTTACTGCTCCACAGGTCACATCATCTCTGGGGCCTTCTTGCTCATTAATGGGGTAGATTTCCTGTAAGCACCAGTTTGTTCCCTAAGGGACCAGCTGAGAGAACATCCCAAACACATACAGCTCTCTCCTGAAAGAATCTGGCATAGCTCCTCTCAATTCTGCTGTGCTCCACTTTGTTCCATAGGCATCTACAAGTGTCAAAAGACTAGCATCGTGCGAGTAGGTGGAAGGAGCAACAGTGAAATCCTGAAGCAGTTCACCCTGAGGGAGCTGAGGAACAAGCGGGAATTCCGCCGCAACCTCCCCATGCACCTCCGAAGGGCCTACATGAGTGTAAGTCTCAGCTTTGGATATCTGAGGTAGCGCAAGGGGGAACTAAAGATAGCAGTGGCTTTCTGGGTAGGCTGTCCAGGGGAGATAGGGAGGCTCCAAAAAGCTATGAAGGACCCAGGTTCCTTCTGCTAATCCCATGGTGTTACCTTGCTCTTGTAATCCAAGATGGGGAAAGGACAAAAAAAGGCACACTGCTGCTCCTAACTCCTGCCAGGACCTTAAGGCTACTTCTCCCAAACCACCCACAGCACTTCTACTTACAGCCCACTGACCAGGGAAATGTCATCTGCTAGGTGGGCAGCAGTGTGCTCAACCAAAACACTGAGTTCTTATTACTAAGGAAAAAAAGAAGTCTCCACCACAGTGTCCTTGGCCTGTTTTTCTGTTGTATTATTTGTTTCCTTTTTTACTGGTTGGTAGGAGTCTTTCAGACATTTTAGATACTAATCCTTTGGTTTTAAGACCACAATAATGTGCTTTGGGAAATTGGTTTGTTGGGTCTGTTTATTTATTCTCCTTTGTTTTTTTTTTTTTATGTGAGGAAGATCAGCCCTGAGCTAACATCCATGCCAGTCCTCCTCTTTTTTTTTTGCTGAGGAAGACTGGCCCTGGGCTAACATCTGTGCCCATCTTCCTCCACTTTATATGGGACGCCGCCACAGCATGGCCCCAACAAGCGGTGCCTCAGTGCATGCTCGGGATCCAAACCCGGGCGCCATCCAAACCCGGGCTGCCAGCAGCAGAGTGCACGCACTTACCCACTACACCACAGGGCCGGCCCCTATTCTCCCTTCTTGCTATTCCTTTCTTAGCTTTGTTTTCCCTCAAGGCACGGACTGAGTTTGGGGGATGACAATACTACCTCATCATTTCTTTCCTTCTCTTCTTGGCAGATCGTGACACAGATGAAGGAGTCAGAGCAAGAGCTGCATGAAGGGGCCCAGACTCTGGAGTGCACCACGCGCGGCGTACTACGGGAGCAGCACCTGGAGAAGTACATCTCCCCCCAGCATTGGAAAAGCCTGATGAATGGACCGATACAGGTAGGGGTCATCCTGGGGGGAATAAGCATATCTCTTGTACCTGGAGGGAGCCTCCAGCAGAAGCAGCCATCCAAAGTATTAGCCCTTTGGTAATCTGATGCTCCCATAATGGAAAAGTTTCTTTTTATGAGGAGAGGCAGTTGAGTATACTAGTCAAGAACAAGACTCTGGAGCCATCCTGCTGGATTTGAATCCTGGTTCTGTTCTGGGCAAGTTACTTAATTTTTCTGTGCTTGTTTCCTCTTTTATAAAGTGGGGATAATAGCAACATTAAGTTGAACCATATGAAATTGCTAATATTTGCAAATTTGACTTGCAAAAATGACAATTTCTTACAGATCAACTTAATTCTTATAGGATTGTTATTTGTATAAACAAGTTAATATTTATAAACTTCTTAACTTAATAAGTGTGCTGTAAGTGCTTATTAAATGAAACAAAATCACAACGTGGCAACCTAATACGTAAAGAGACCCTGGGAGTCGACAGACCGAAGTCACAGAGATTGACTGTGTGACTTGGGCCAGTGTGATCCTCAGGTCCCTCAGCAAGCAAACAGGGATGATAATAAGGCCTGCCTTCAAAGGATATTATGAGAAGTAACTGATACAATCTCGGTAAAAGTGGCTGGCCTGGGATCCAGTGACATGGTAGCTCTATTTTCAGTGCGTTAGTGATTTCCAAGATTATAAACCCAAAAGCCTAAAGGGGTCAGTCAGGTCCTTTAAATGACAGAAGCAAGCTAGATATGAGAAATTGGGAAGTAGAGAAGATGGTGGGAAAGTGGAAAAGGGGTGGCAGCAACCCGCTTCCAGCCATTTGTTACCCTTCAGGAATACAGGCTTATTGCTGCCTTAGCCCCTGATTTTGTCAAGAGAGGCAGGAAATTTTTATTTTTAAAATTCTATGCAAGTCGTATTAAATGATCCAGTTGCCCAAGAGTTGCCAATTTGCAGCCTCTAAATTTTAAGGGAATTACTTTTGATTCTTCAAGGAAACCTTTCTTTCACACTTGGTATCACAGAATTCTCAAGGCTGATAATTTTTCCTTCCTCAGGATAGCGAATGGGTTTGCTTCCAGGGCTGGAAGCAGTCCATGATGCTGGAGTGGCTGGGTCTCGGTGTCGGTTCCTTCACCCAAAGTGTTGCTTCTGCAGGACCTGAAAATACAGGTAAGAAGTGCATGTCTAGAATCACATAGAATCACATCTTAAAGTGGAATATGATATAAAGACCAGAAGAGCAGGACTTAAAAGTAATATCCAGAATATATAAAGAGCTATACTCAATCAGGGAAAGACAAATAATAGCTTAATAGTAAAATAGGTAAAGGCCTTTTACCAAGCACATCACAGAATAGGAAATCAATAAACATATGAAAAGTGCTCATTAGAAACGAGAGGAATTAAAACCACAATGAAAAAGAAAACCGCAATGAGATACTATTACATACCTACCAGATCGGCAAAAGTTTAAAAGTTTGATATAACCATGCATTGATAAGAATGTGGAGCAGTGGGAACTCTGATACAATGCTAATGAGGATGTTAATTGGCACAACCACTTTATAGATAATAGAAAAACAGAAAGAACTCAAATGTCCATCAACATTTGTACAATGGATGGATCGATTCCATTCTATTCAGATAATGAAATACTGTACAACAGTGAGAAGGAATGAATTATAGCATGTACGGCAACATATATGAATCTCAAAAACATGCTGAATGAAAAAGGCAGATTATAGGAAGATATATACAATATGATTCCATTTATTTAATGGAGCTCAAAAAAGTGAAAACTAGGCAATGTGTTGTTTAGTAGAGATGTATAAGCATTATATATGTGGTTGAGTTTTTTTTTTTTTTTAAAGGGAGGAATGAATGTAAAATTCAGATTAGGAGGGCCCACAAGGGTCTTTAAAGAAATTGGTAATTTTCTGCTTAAATTGGGTGGAAGGTATCTGGATGTTCATTTTATATATTTTTATTATCCTTCAGATTGCACATTTACATAGTGTACTCTCCTTTGTATATGTATTTGACATGAGTAAAATCTTTCTTAAAAAGGTATACATGCATATGATTTTTTAAATGTAACAAAAAAGTGTATAAGGAAACCTGTGTTTCCCTCCCCTAACTTTCATTCTTCACAGTTTCCCTCCCCAGAGGTAACCACTTAAACCCTTTGAGAATGTCTTCATGCACCTAAGCTCTTATAGGTACCCTCTTCCATCCTTGGGCTTCAAGAGTCTCCATCGCTGTCCTGCCCACTTTCCTCTCTTAGCCCAGGCAGAAGGGGAGGAGGAGGAAGAACGGGAAGAGGAGGGTTCACTGATTGAGATCGCAGAGGAGGCTGACCTGATTCAAGCAGACCGGGTGATTGAGGAGGAAGAGGTGGTGAGGCCCCGGCGGCGGAAGAAGGAGGAGAATGGGGCAGTCCAGGAGTTGGCTAAAGCGCTTCTGGCCATGAGGCTGGACAACTATGGCCCTGGGACAGCAGCTGGGCAGGAGCAACCCCTAGAAGAGTGGGAGGTAAACTCACTTCCTTGTGGCCCCTGAAAGCCCTAACAGAATGGAAATGGGAATTCAGTTATTACTGCGAGGTGGGTGGGGGTTAGACTCGCCTGAAACAGGCCTGAGAGCTTCCGTTCTGACTAGGACTGCAGGCTCTTATTTTCGCCCACTTCTGTTGCAGTGTATTCACCTTATCCTCACAGGTAGCTTAATTTACCCATTTTACAACCTAACCCTGCTATAAGATGGGTCCAATTCCTAACAGTATAAAAATTATGGCCTTTCAGAGGGACCCTGGCGAGAAATGCCAGCTTAGAAAGACAGGGAGCAGATAGCCAAGGGCTTCTCTTGAACTTGTAGAAAAATGCAGCACATATGAGTCCAGTCAAACGCTTATGGTCTCAGTGCTTGGTGCTTTCATGAATGTTCTCTTCTCGACTACAAACAAGTATATGAACATGCATTAAGATTTTAGAGGATTCAGGTAAAACAAAATGAAGTAAGCCATACAGGCTGGATAGAATACTCATCCTTCATTCACCGTGGAATTTGATATTTCTCTTAAAGCCAGAATAGTGTGAAGGCCCATACTTTTCCTCTGCTCCTTCCTTTGGTAGAACCCAGTGGTCCTCAGAATTTACCGTGTATTACTATGACAATAGAGGACTGGATACTCAAAATGTTTTCTGAATCCCACTAATGATTTAAGGGACCATCAAGGGCAACTTTGACTGGTTGCAATTTTCATTGGTCTGTGACTTTGAACCCAATCTCCTAGTTCAGTTCAACGTCACGATATGTGATGGGCAGCGTCATGATCCCAATACATGGAAACATGGTTGGGCAACTCTCTGCCACATGGCCTCAGGACAAGCTGCTTTGTTTGGTTTTGAAGTGGGAGGAGGCCCACAATACTGTGACATCCGTCTCACATGCCAATCCTTCTAAAGGCTCGTGGCCTCAGACTCAGTGACAGAGCCAGGGGAGAGTACTTTCTCCTGAATGGTGCCTTTCACCCACTTGTTAAAGTACTATCTCAATATGATGGCATTAAGACCATCTTAGCAGGCCCTGTACAGCATTCAACGAGAGAGACTCATCTCACTCCTTTCATGACACATGTTTTAGGAATGAAAAACAGACTGTGGTCAGAAGATGTTCAGTTATAACTAGTGCCAGCAGTATTCTGGGTATTTTTCATGTATTTACGCCTTCAGTCAATCCAACAACCCTATGAAGAGGTACTATTATTATTCCCATTTTATCGAAGGGGATGCTGAGGTGCATAAAGGTTCAGTAACTTACTCTAGGTTCCACAACTAATAAGAGGTAGATGGGGCTTTGAACCCAGGCAAACTGGCTCCAGAGCCCTCGTTTAGCCACTCTGCAGTGGAGTATCTGTTGGGAGAGTGTGAGACACTCAAAGAAGTTCATCAGAGGTGGCAGCCCCTTTTTTTATGTGCTCTGGCCCCCACCTTGGGCTTAGAACCGGGCCCACCTCTGCTCAAATGGTGACCTTGGCTGGTATTGATGTCTGCAGACCCAGCGCAGCCAGAAAAAGAAAATGAAGAAGAAAGTAAAGGTTGAGCTTCGCAAACTGAATACCATGACCGAGGCTGAGGCCAATGAAATCCAGGATGTTTGGCAGCTGGACCTAAATTCTCGCTGGCAGCTTTATAGGTACTGTGCCCGCTCCCCACCCACCCCCAGCCAGCCCTTGTAATTTCCCCATTGGGTTCCTTTTCTGTTCCTAGAACATAACCTCCTCCCAGACCTTCAACAATGTTAACTAATGATTGGTTGAGCACCCCCACTGAGCTGAGTGCTAGGGATGCAGTCATGTGATAGAACAGACACTTGACTTTACCCTCCTGGAGTTTAGAGTCTGTCCAGGGAGACAAATCAGTTAATTTCACAAATAAAAAGTTAGAAATGGGCATAAGCACTAAGAAAGAAAAGAGCAAGAAGTGCTCAGAACATTAATCTGAGATCTGAGCTGGTCTGAGGTATCCAGGAAAGTGACATTGGAGGTGAGATCTGAAAAATGAGTAGGCATTAATAAGTCCAGCAAGGAAGGAGGAGCAGATGAGATTGAGGGGACCACATAGGTAAAGGCCTTGAGATGGGAAGGAACATGTCTGTTTGAGAAATTGGAAGAGGGCAGCCAGCATGGCTGTGGCTCCGGGAGAGAAATGAAAAGTGAGGTCAGAGAAGTGGGCATGGGCCAGACTGCGCAGGGTAGGGCTAAGGTGAGGAGCGTGGATTTTATCTGAAGAGTATTGAAAAGCCATTGGAAGGTTTTACAGCAGAGTAGTGACATGATCTATTTTACTTGTAAAATAAGACTCTGTGGAGAATTAGGGGAGAGGAGGGGACTCAGGCAGGTATGGGGAAGGGAGAATTTGTAAGAAATTCTTATTGAAGCTTTTGAAGTCCCTTACTCTCTTCCCAATAATCAACCTCTGTTCTTTATCCCATCCCCTTTCTTAGCTCCTGACTATTTATATATATATTTCTGCACATCTTTTTGTTGGACATTTGGACTCTTGGGTCCCTGCACATCTGGGTGTCTCCTCCCTCTCTCTGTGGCCTATAAGCTCCTAAGGGTCTAGGTTCCATTCGTACACAGGGCACACTGAAGGGGGTTCCTCCACCTTTTCAAAGAGCACACGACTTTCTCTCCCTGGTTCTTCACATTCTCCAGGCTGTGGCTACAGATGTACCAGGCTGACACCCGCCGGAAGATCCTCAGCTATGAGCAACAGTACCGCACATCAGCAGAGAGATTGGCTGAGCTGAGACTCCAGGAAGACCTGCACATCCTGAAAGATGCTCAGGTTGTAGGAATGACAACCACAGGTAAGAAAGCATGGGGAAATTTACCTGCTCCAGCCATTCACTCCTGGTGCCAAGCTCTTGTCAGATTATCTAGGAAGGTAAAGAGAAGCTTCTTTAGTAGGTTAGAGGATAATACCATGAAAAGCTATTGAAAACAAGCTGTGTTTAGGGAACTGTTGGTGAAATCCACGCACTTGTTCCTGCTGCATTTGGAACCCCAACAATGACCAACATGGGTATGATGCTCTGGAGACCACCCAGCAGCACTTTTTCTCTCATTCAGTGGTCACCACAGCCCTGGATGAATGTGAGGGCTCAGTTATCACAGATCCAGGTTCAGGGGTCACCAACCCAGAAGCCCAGTGGCCTGGTGGGTTCAGTGCATCAGCTCAGAGGACCTTCCTCTCTCTTAACTCGAGGTGCTGCCAAATACCGCCAGATCCTGCAGAAGGTGGAGCCTCGGATCGTCATTGTGGAAGAGGCTGCCGAAGTCCTTGAGGCCCACACCATTACCACATTGAGCAAAGCTTGCCAGCACCTCATTCTGATTGGGGACCACCAGCAGGTAGAGCAGGAGCCCCTGGAAGATGGGCTAGTTCTCTGAGGGGGTGGAATCAGACAGGAAGACCCTGGCCTCTCTGCTTCACCAGTCCTCAATCTTATTAGTGGCTTTCTGTGATTCCTCTTTCCCTCACCTCCCACATTAAATCTAAGAGCAAGTACTCTTAGATTTGGGGTATATTCTAGAGGTAGCATCATCCATTTTATCTGTTCCCTCTACTACTTATTCTAATCCACCATGGCCTTTTAAGTGGGCTGTTAAAACAGTATGCTTCCTACCTCCCTGCTTCCATTTTTACCACCCTCTAATCCATTCTTCATAAAGGAGCCAAAGTGAATTAAAAAAAAAAAAGTAAATGAGATTATGTCACTCCCCAGTTTAAAACCCTCCAGTGGTTTCCCATTACACTTAATATAAAAATCAAGCTTCTTAAACTGGCCTACAAAGGCCAGTATTCTCAGGGTTCAGCCTGCTTCTCTGACTTCACCTCATACCACCATCTCACTTGCTCACTGTGTTCCCACCCCCTGTCCTTTCTGTTCCCTCTCATGGCTTGCTTTTTGAACTACTGGCAGTTTCCTCCATGCTGGCGTGAACTCAGATGTCACTGTTTAGAGAGGCCTTTCTAAAGAACCCCATCCTTAGGCACTCTGTCACATCACCCTCATTTCTTGCCATCATGGCCCTTGTCTCTCTTTATTCTTAGCCTGTCAGCACCTAAAGCAGTGCCTGGCACATGGAAGGCACTTGAAAAACATTTGATGGGTGGGTAGATGGATGGATGGATGAATGTTTAAAATATCTTTTCAATAGAGAATCCTCAGCCATATTTCTCTTCTCAGCTGCGACCCAGTGCCAACGTGTATGATCTGGCCAAGAATTTCAACCTTGAGGTGTCCCTCTTTGAACGGCTGGTGAAAGTAAACATTCCTTTTGTCCGTCTGAATTACCAGGTGAGAAGCTGGGCCTCTATTGTTACCGAATGTCCAGGGGAAGGCTCCTGGGACCCTGCCAACTGCCAGCAAGAAGCTCATAAAAATAAAACCAGTTTCATAATGAAATGACTCTGTCAGACTCATTTTGTTTTCTATTTTAAAATACCACAAGATAGCCTGTGTTGAGTTTGTGTTGGATGAAGGAGCTGGTTACATTCTGCCCTTTTCTCCCTATTCTTTTCAAATGTTACCTTCCAGGTTTTCTACCAGCAACCTAGTCTTAGAAAACTATCCATTTATTCTCTGCCCATGTTTCTAATGACATACATGTCTTGTTGCAGCACCGCATGCGCCCTGAAATTGCCCGGCTTTTGACCCCCAACATTTACCAGCATCTGGAGAATCATCCTTCTGTTCTCGAATATGAAAAGATTAAGGTGAGTCTGCCCTACGTGGTCTTTCTCGGATGCTGTCAGCAACTTAGGAGGCTATATTTTCCTCAGGATGAAAAGGGCTTCCAGAAGGGAATAGAGCCAGCTTTTTCAAAAGCTGGTTATTACGAGGAGGAATAATATCGAAGTTGAGAACATAGACGTGGGTTTTTTAATCCTGGCTGTGCCTCTTAGTAGCTTTGTAACCTTTTAGCAAATTATATATCAATTCTGAGTGTCAGGGTCTTCTTACAGTGAGAATAATGGTTGCTGCCTCATTACATTATTGTATTGAAGGAGATAATGTAAGCAAACCAGTAAGCACAGTGAAGTGCTCATAAATTAGCTGCTCTCGTCATCTTCACCATCATAGCTGCTGCTTATTCCCTAGACTATGATGGTTGGATTATGGATGGCTATTATAAATTTTAATATCAAATAAGTATCTTAAAAACTAAAATAGACAAATTCTTTATCCATTTTACTATTTGCCATGGCCTCAAAACAAAGTACATGGTAACTGACTCCAGAATTAAAGATGTGTGGTATGGAGTATACAAAAAGCCTTCCACAGTCTCGCCCTAGAACGGGGTCAGCGGCCAACATGTGTGAAGATAGGAAGAAAAACTGCCATGAGTGAACCTCCTAACGTCACTTCTTTCCTTTCCAGGGAGTTTCTTCCAACCTTTTCTTTGTAGAACACAACTTTCCTGAACAGGAAATCCAAGAAGGCAAAAGCCACCAGAACCAGCATGAGGCTCGCTTTGTGGTGGAGCTGTGCAAGTACTTCCTGTGCCAGGAATACCTGCCCTCGCAGATCACCATCCTCACCACCTACACCGGGCAGCTCTTCTGCCTGCGCAAACTCATGCCTGCCAAGACGTTTGCTGGTGTCAGGGTCCATGTGGTGGACAAATACCAAGGGGAAGAGAATGACATCATCCTCCTCTCACTAGTGCGGAGTAACCAAGAAGGCAAAGTGGGTTTTCTCCAGATATCCAACCGCATCTGCGTGGCCTTGTCCCGTGCCAAGAAGGGGATGTACTGCATCGGAAACACTCGGATGCTGGCCAAGGTGCCCTTATGGAGCAAGATCATCCATACTCTTCGAGAGAACAATCAAATAGGCCAAACACTCCGGCTGTGCTGCCAGAACCACCCTGATACCCACACTTTAGTATCCAAAGCTTCTGACTTCCAAAAAGTGCCTGAAGGAGGCTGCAGCCTACCCTGTGAGTCCCGGCTGGGCTGTGGGCACGTCTGCACCCGTGCCTGCCACCCCTATGACTCCTCACACAAGGAGTTCCAGTGCATGAAGCCATGCCAGAAGGTCATCTGCCAAGACGGGCACCGGTGCCCCCTTGTTTGCTTCCAAGAGTGTCAGCCTTGTCAGGTGAAGGTGCCCAAAATCATTCTTCGGTGTGGTCATAAGCAGATGGTCCCTTGTTCCATGCTTGAGTCTGATTTCTGCTGCCAGGAGCCTTGTCCCAAGGTCCTGAAATGTGGGCACAGATGCAGCCACCCCTGTGGTGAGGACTGTGTGCGGTTGTGTTCAGAGATGGTCACTGTGAAACTCAAGTGTGGGCACAGCCAACAGGTGAAGTGTGGTAATGTGGAAGACGTCATGTATGACCTTCCAGTCAAGTGCACCACCAAGTGTGGCACTGTCTTGGACTGTGGGCATCCTTGCTCTGGCTCCTGCCACAGCTGCTTCGAAGGGCGCTTCCATGAGCACTGTCAGCAGCCCTGCAAGCGCCTGCTCATCTGCTCACACAAGTGCCAGGGGCCATGCATCGGCGAGTGCCCGCCCTGCCAGGAGACCTGTCAGAACCGCTGTGTCCACAGCCAGTGCAAGAAGAAGTGTGGGGAACTGTGCAGCTCCTGTGTGGAGCCCTGTGTCTGGCGCTGCCAACACTACCAATGTACTAAACTCTGCTGTGAGCCCTGCAACCGACCCCCTTGCTACGTGCCTTGTCCTAAGCTGCTGGCTTGTGGTCACCCCTGCATTGGTTTGTGTGGGGAACCATGCCCCAAGAAGTGCCGTGTCTGCCACCAGGAAGAAGTCACCCAAATCTTCTTTGGCTCTGAGGATGAGCCTGATGCCCGCTTTGTGCAGCTAGAAGACTGCACACACATCTTTGAGGTGCAAGCCCTGGACCGCTACATGAATGAGCAGGATGGTGAAGTTGCCATCAGGTTGAAGGTCTGCCCTATCTGCCAGGTGCCGATCCGCAAAAACCTGAGGTATGGAACCAGCATCAAACAGCGGCTGGAAGAGATTGAAATCGTCAAGGAAAAGATCCAGGGCTCAGCACGGGAAATCACAACCAGCCAGGAACGACTTACGACCCTTCTGGAGAGCAAGAGCCTCCTCTACCAGTTGCTTCCTGGAGACTTCCTGAGGTTGAAGGAGAAGCTGGCCCAGAAAAATCTGTCAGTGAGGGACCTGAGCCTTGTTGAGAATTACATCAGTTTCTATGACCGCTTGGCTGGCCTGTGGAATTCCCTGAAAAAGGTGCATGTCTTAGAACAAGAGAAAGTGAGGACTCGACTAGACCAGGTCCATGAGTGGCTAGCCAAGAAGCGTTTGAGCATCACCAGCCAGGAAGTGGATGACCTCCAAAGTGAAATCCAGAGGCTCACATACTTGGTGAACCTCCTGACCCGCTGCAAGATAGCAGAGGGGAAGGTGAGAGGGAGCATAGCAGAAGAGGTCTACAGTGTGCGGGAGATCCTCGAGAGAACATGTAAGTTCACCCAGGAGGATGAACAGCTTGTGCAGAAGAAGATGGAAGCTCTGAAAGCTGTCCTTCCCTGTTCTGGTCTGGGCATCTCAGAGGAAGAGCGAGTGCAGATCGTCAGCGCCATGGGTTATTCTCGTGGCCACTGGTTCAAGTGCCCCAATGGCCACATCTATGTGATTGGTGATTGTGGGGGAGCCATGCAGAGGAGCACATGTCCTGACTGTAAGGAGGTGATTGGGGGCACAAATCATACTCTGGAAAGGAGCAACCAGCTTGCTTCTGAAATGGATGGAGCCCAGCATCCTGCCTGGTCTGACACAGCCAACAACCTGATGAACTTTGAGGAGATCCAGAGGATGTTGTAAAAGATGGCATACCGCTGCCTTTTGCCCTGGCCACCATACGGCTGGGGTCGGCTCTCCTATGAAGGAAGCGAAGTTTGGTTTTTTATTATCGTCCTTTAGTCTTAGCACCTATTTAAGGATCCACTTTTAGGGCTTGCCCACATTTGTTTCTAGATTTAACCCTGCGCTAGAGTAAGCACTTTACCTCCAGAACTGAGAGGAAAGTTAACAGATTTCTCCTCTTTTTCTCTCCTGCAAGTTAGTGGACAGATTCCCCAGAGCATGCATGGGGCTTCCACCTAGGGCTACCTAGTGGTATCTCTGGGTCCTGACTCGGTCAGATGTTTTTTCTACAATTTCTACAATGCATACCCGGGGCACAGAGTATGAGCTCAGTGAAGCCGACTCGTTCTAACTGCCAGGCCCTAACTTGCAAACTAACTTGCATTATAGTAAACAGAGGCCCAGAGGAGTCGTCTATGAACTGCTTATCCTTTCAGGGAGCACAAGAAGCCCTCCTGCCTTCCTCCTTGGGCACCCTCACTCCAGGAGACGGAGGCATGTGCTAAGACAGACTTCACTGACGAACCGTGACCCAGTTACATATTCACTGAGAGGGAGAGGAGTGTGACTAACCACAGCTGGGGGCTTATGCAGCGGGCCTAGGCTAACTAAGGAGTGATTCCCATACCCTGTCCTGTGACTTGCACCTTGTGATGGTGGAGGTCTGCCTGCAGTAGAAGTTCAGTAGCAGTGTTGGTTCCCCAGGGCCCTGAATGGAACTAAACTCACATTTGGTACCAGCAGCACCTATCCAAAGTGTGACCCTTTGTCCCAACACCCTCTTGCAGCTTTTGCCTGGGCAGGGTTAGCATGCCAGCAGCTTCTGCAGGCCCCAGACCCATGCCAGAAACCAGCCCACAGGCCTGCTGCCTGCATACATATTCCCTTAGTCCAGTGTTCCCTAGAACAGACACTTAGGCATCTCAGGTCTTTCTAATGTTGGCAAGAAAAACGTCCCTTTCCTATGTGTGCATTTCCTTTTTTGTCTTTACTATGCACTTTAGCCTATAAAGCCAATTAATAAAAACGATGATTGAGAACATCAATGGTCCGTGTTTGTCGTCAACTGTTAGAAGCAGCTTAGGCAGCTGGAGACAGTGAGGACGGGAATGGAGGCACTGCCTACAAGGAGGCCATTTTGTTCCTGTGGCATGGGGTTCTTATTGAACTGGTGGGTCATTTTTACTCATGGTAAAAGAAAATCCTTTTCAACCTGTACAAAAGGGTGTACTTGAAGTTTCCTTCCCAGAGGCAACCCTGTTAACAGCTTCATGAGTCTTCCTCCCAGAGATAATCTATGCATAGGCAATGTATACCCCTTAAAAAAGAAAAAAGTACAGAGTGCTGCACTTGGCTTTTTTAGCCTAATGACCTAGCTTGGAGATCTTTCTGTAAGCACATACAGTGAGTTTGAACCACACTCCATCATGCAGGTGTGACATTATTTAGTGAATTAGAACTCTCTATTGGCAACTGTTAGGTGCAGCCTAAATGTATAGCTTTGAACACACACTTTAATTTCGAGAGTATGTGCTACCGGCTGTTACCATTTTTGTGCTGGGGAGGGTGTCTTTGTACTCCTTGAAATTATATGTGACATAAACTGAAAACACACAATTATCTCAAGGGGTGCCCCCTAGCTTTCATCTAATTCTCAAAGGGACCTATGATTTAGAAAAGGATGAGAACTACCATTCTACAGGATAAAAGCTGTTTTTTGCAACAAGAAATGAATTTATCTGGGAGCGTTTCTGTCCCCTTTGAGCTTCCATCTCTCCAGTAGCACTTTCACAACACAGTTAAGAGTCAGGGTATGGGTTCAAGTAGACTCTGGTTTCAAAAACCTGAATTCCCAACTGTGCAACTTGGGAAAGTTACTCCATCTTTCCGAGCCTGTTTCTTTATCTGCAAAATGGGGATAAGAGCACCTGCTTCACAGAGGTGTGATGAATTAAATGAGACCATGCTCAGTACACAGAGCATCTGGGACAGTTGGTGCTCAGTAAATGATAACTTCCAGTTCTAGGACATCAACAGAAAAGAACTTCTGGCAAGAATTTCCTTACTCCACATCCAGTTCCTCTACCAGCATAAAGATGCATTCCAAGTATATGTACGTGGCAGTGCCAAGCTAGTAGACTGGGGGTAGACTGTGCTACTGAGGGAAGAGACAGGAATAAAATATAAAATTAGATTGGTTTCTTCCCCTTCCCAAAAAATACATCTTCCATTTGGTATATTCTCTATGTGAAAGCTGATTCATCAGCAAGAAGGGAGCCTTGGCTGACTAACAGGGGTGCTTAGGAAATAGCTACATACCACCCCCACCAACTTTTTAGTTTTTTTTTTTTTTTTTTTAAACTTTTATTTTATTTATTTTTCCCCCAAAAGCCCCAGCAGATAGTTGTATGTCATAGTTCCACATCCTTCCAGTTGCTGTATGTGGGACGCGGCCTCAGCATGGCCTGAGAAGCGGTGCGTCGGTGCGCGCCCAGGATCGGAACCCAGGCCGCCAGCAGTGGAGTGCGCGCACTTAACCGCTAAGCCATGGGGCCGGCCCCTAGTTTTTTGTTTGTTTGTTTGTTTTTAATTTTTATTTATTTATTTTTCCCCCAAAGCCCCAGTAGATAGCTGTATAGCATAGTTGCACGTCCTTTTAGTTGCTGTATGTGGGACGCGGCCTCAGCATGGCCGGAGAAGCAGTGCTTCGGTGCGCGCCCGGGATCCGAACCCGGGCCGCCAGCAGCGGAGCGCACGCACTTAACCGCTAAGCCATGGGGCCGGCCCCTAGTTTTTTTAAATGTACAAATGACACAGACTTCTTACAGTTTTAAAGAATTTTTTTACAAATAGAGAAAAGACAGACCAAGCCTGGATGACTTCTCACAACGAAGGGATCTAAAGGCCACACCACGAACTTCTTCAGGCCACCACGGCTACTTCCTCCTCTTGTACCTATTGAGACAATAAGCAGAGTAGAGACCAACCCCCAAGACCAGAAAGAGGAAGGAGGAGCTCCTTTTCCATGAAAGATTTCTTCTCAGTCCCAGTCAAAACCTCTGGCTCTCCAAAACTGTAAACATTACCTGGATTTAGATTTAAAGTTTCCTCCTCGTCTCTCGCGGGGCAAGCCCAGCTGTTTCCTTTCTTCAAAGGAGGGGCTGTGGGCGAGAGAAGATGAGATGCTGAAAAGGCAAGCTGTTAGACAAATGGGTGGTCTCATCCCCAACCCACCCCCCGGCTCCCACACAAAGCAGCAATATCATGGATGCATCATTTTCAGGGCCTGAAGTTCTAAGCCTGTGTGTGTTCACAGGCCTGACTTGGAAGTCAGGGCCCAGTTTTTTTGTTTTTTGGGGTTTTTTTTCTTTTTTTCTCCCCAAAGCCCCAGTACATAGTTGTATGTTATAGTTATAGCGTTGTACAGGCCCAGCTTTAAAACAAGACTGGAAGAGGCTCTTCCTTCTCATGTACATAATAAAACTACTTGGGAAGCTTAGTCTGTCCCCACCCCAACCCCGGCCCAGGGAACGTAGTGGGGACACACATTCCCAAGAGCAAACTAGGGTCCTTTGGGGTTCTATCACTCCCCTGAGAGAAAGCTCTATTTCTGAACCTAAAATGTGTTATTTCACCTCCAAGGCAGGAGGGCCTTAACATCTCTTTCTTCCTGTTCTCATTCTGGGATTCACACATGGGTTGGTGGGGGGGTGACAGGAGCCCCTGAAATTATGTATTATATAGCTAGAGGTACATGAGAATTGGGAGTGAGGAAGGAAGGAGAACATTCATAGCTTTCATCAAAATACCAGGAGCTCCATGATGACTTAAAAACCCTACCCAGCTCGATACTGTTTCAGGGCCTTCTTGCTCGTGTTGGTGAGTTCTTCATCAAATACAGATTTCTTCACCTGCTTTTGCTTCTTGCCTGTGCACAGAGAAAATGGGTTAGATATGTCCTATTTGGCCCAAGCTCCTAAATCCCCTTAAACTCAGGGTAATGGTTCCAAGCTCAGATGCTCTGGCCTGATGATTTATTGACATGGAGATAAGAGATCAGATCCTGGCAGAAAAGGGATAAGGAATCAGAAGTACCAGATGTAAAGAACCGCTCCAAAGGATGACTGCAGCATCCAAAAGTGAAACAGGCCATTTACACGTGAAATGCACCAATGACCATCTTGGCTTCATTATACCCTGACCTGCTCCTCCAAGTAGCAGGTGGTAAGGACTTTGGCTCCAGAGTCAGAAAGGCCTGGGTTCAAATCCTAGCTCTCCCCACTAACCATGGGAGCCACTTCACCACTTAGAGCCAATAAAAGGACAGCTGTACACACTGGTACATACTCATCACTCAATGAAATGCTCTTATCATCATCCCTCCAATTTTCTCCCTGATCACAAGCACCGGTTTCAGGCAGAACCTTCCTACCAGTTCCTGCAGGCTCCCCATCTGCCTACCAGGGCCTCTTGCTGGCTCCTCGTCAGGCATTGCTCGGGCCCGCTTGGCTCTGCGATTCCTCTTGGCCAGCCGCTCAGCAAACATCTGTGCCTTGAGGATTTCAAATTGGGACCTTTCCTCTGCCTGGGAGAAGGATGGCATGTGACTGCAGAACAGACCAGACAGCCCTCACCCATGCCAGCAGGCAGGCACCCAACTCCAAAGGGGAGGTTACTCACTGTCATCTCCCCCTTTTTCTTGGCATCCTTCATAAACTTTTTCCTTTTCTTCTTCCCCCTTAAGGCCAAGTCAAACTCCTGCAGAGCTTTGGCAACTGGGATGAGAAGAGAGCATGAGATTTCAGGTACTGTTTTATATCTCTTTTTAAAGTTACAATAAGAAGTGTACATATTTTAAATTGGTACATGAGGACTTAAAATGAGAAGCAGCAATCACTTCCTCTCCTGGTGGTTACCTCCATCTCACTAAATAACATGCTTGCTTGTACTATTTCTTGATTAATTAATTTGAGACATTCATTATCTGTCTATGTCTACCTCCTTTTGTGAAAGATGAGGATTTAGTTCACTTGTACTCCCCCACACCTTCCCACAATATAGTTATAACTCTATTTTTAACACAGAAACTTAACATAGATAACACCCTAATTTTCTGTCCCATCAAATATAGGCAGTATTTCTTAAATTGCTGGTACAACCTCTTTGGAGGGTAAATTTGCAATCCCTAACAAAATAATAAACACACATACCATCTGACCTATAAATTCCACTTTTAGGAATTTATCCTGCAAATCAAATATACTTGCTTAATTGTGAAAGGGCATCTATACAAAGTTATTCACTACATCACTTGTTTATAACAGCAAAAGACTGGAAACAACCTCAATGGCCCCCAATGAGGGACTAATCAAATAAATTATAATCTACCCTTATGATGGAAGACCATGCAGCCATTTAAAAAAAAAAGAAAGAAAAAAAAAAAGGCAGCTATCTGTGCCTATTTAATTGAAAAAACCAAGGTGCAGAACAATGTGAATTCATTTGGGTTTAGAAAAAGGTGGAGGGAGGAATATATATAAATATCTTCCTATTTTTTTAATTGTTGCAAAATATATATAACATAAAAATTTGCTGTTTTACCCATACTTAAGTGTACAATTCAGTAGAATTACATTTACAATATTGTACAACCATCACCATCGTCTGTCTCTCAGACTTTTTTATCATCCCAAACAGAAGCTCTGCAACCATTAATAACTGGTATTGTACCCAATTCCCTAACCCAAACCCTGGCAATGTCTATTCTACTTTCTGTCTATGAGTTTACCTATCTAGGTACCTCATATAAGTGGAATCATAAATATTGGTCCCTTTGTGTCTAGATGATTTCACTTAGCACGTGTTCAAGCTTCCTCCTTGCAGTGTCAGAACCTCATTATGGCTGACTAACATTCCACTGTAGGTGCGTACCACATTTTGTGTATCCATTCATCTGTTGATGGACACGGGTTGTTTCCACCCTTTGCTATTTGACTAATACTTCAGTGAACACTGGCATACAAGTATCTGTTTGAATCCCTATCTTCAATTCTTTAGGGTCTAGGGAGTGGAATTGCTGGGTCCTGTGGTAATTCTATGTTTAGCTTTTTGAGGAACCTCCCAGACATACTTTTTTCCTTCTTCCTCTCTTCTTTGGTCTGGAACCAGCTCCTCTCAGGTTCATGGTTTGGTGCCTCCTTCCCCTTCTCTAGGAGCCGCTTTGCTGTGTTGATCTGTGGGGACAGCAAAAGGATGCCTGTCATGAAACCTACATCTGATAATATATAATATGGCAGCTGCAGGAAACCACAGGCTGCAAATGCTTGGGCTCTGATGATATGCTGGGCAGACACAATACTTCAGCAGGGCAGAAGCAGCAGGGGCCCGTGCAGGCTGCTTACTGAGCAGCACTGTGGACCAAAGCCCTCCTCACAGCCTCACCTGGGCTTCTGACTGTTGCATCTCTTTTTCCTCAGCTTCTAGTTGCAGAACTGCATACACGTCTTTCTCCATTTTCTCAATCTTGTCCCGGAATTTGAGGATGACATCTCAAGGGAAGAGAACAAAAAGACTTTAAAATAAAGATGAGGGGCCAGCCCAGTGGCAGAGTGGTTAAGTTTGGCATGCTCCACTTTAGTGGCCCGGGGTTCACAAGTTCGGATCCCGGGCACGGACGGACCTACACCACTCGTCAAGCCGTGCTGTGGTGGCATCCCACATACAAAATAAAGGAAGACTGGCACAGATGTTAGCTCAGGGATAATCTTCCTCAAGCAAAATGAGGAAGATTGGCAACAGGTGTTAGCTCAGGGCCAATCTTCCTCACCAAAAAAAAGATGAATGCTGTGCAGCTGCTGAAAATAATGTAGATCTGTATTTAGTGACGTAAAAAACGGGGTTTTTATGTGTGACTTCTCTCCTTAACCACACCCCGCAACAAAGGCTTCCTGTAGCTCTTGGAATAAATTCCAAACTCCTAAGTGTGGCCCCTGCCTACCTCTCTGACCTTCTACCTCCCCCTTGCTCACTATGCCCCAGGCCCTCTGGCCTTCCTTCTCTTTTACTTCCACAGCAAGTTTGTTCCTGCCTCAGAGGCTTTGCCTTGGTTTTCTCTGCTTGGCACATTCTGTCCCAGACTGCTCATGGCTGCCTCATTCTTATCATCTAGGACTCAACTCAAATGCCATCTGTTCAGAGACCTCTGCTAAAGAACTTTTCTGAAGTACGTACCTCTCCTCCTCTTGATCTCAGTCACATCTACTATTAGCTTATTTATTGTGTCTTCTTCCCAACAGACTATCAGCTATTTTGTTTCTTGCAGTATCCCCAATACTGAGGATAAATAGCACCAGGCACACAGCAGTACTCAATGACTGTCTGCTGATTAAATGAATTAAATGAAAATGAAAAAAATGAAAGAAAAAAAAGACATATGAATGGAAAAAAGGTCTGAAAGGATATGCACCTAAATGCTAACGGTGGTGAGCTCTTTAACATATAATTACATTTTTGCTCTTATTTTATTTACTAATTTCCAACACTGAATACATGTTATTTTTGTAACTTTAAAAAGGATGTGCTTTACATGACCCCTATGGATGAGAAGAACAAAAGGAATAAAAGATATCCAAAAAGAATGAGTGCTGACCTCCTCCCCAGGCTCTGCCCCCCTCATAGAGGAAGGGGGGCTGGCTAGTGGGGATTCTGCCCCAAGAAGAGGGCTTCTCTTCCCAAAGGCTGGAAAATTCCTATGAGTGGGGCACTTTGGGCCCAAGTCTATCATTATTCCCTTTCACACACAGAGAGACTGAAGCCCAGACAAGGGGAGAGGTGCTGAGGGTCACTCAGCAAGGAGTGGCCGAGCTGGGATTCAAATCTGGCTCCTGACTGCAAAGCACCTGCTCTCTTTACCCTCTGCCCCCTGCCCCATCCCAAAGGGTCTGATGAAAGACGCTGTCCCTCCCACCCACCCTGAGCTGCTGCAGTGGCGCCTGCTCACCTTGGGGAAGTATCCGGGCCTTCACAGGGGCCTTGGCGGTCTTCACGATCTCCTTGAGCATCTTCCGCTCCTCTTCTCCCACCAGAGAGACCGAGCGCCCAGCCCTGCCAGCACGCGCGGTTCGCCCTACCCGGTGGACGTAATGCTTGATGGTGTTGGGCATCGTGAAGTTGATTACCTGGAAGGTCAAAGTTAAGCATCAGTCAGACCTGGGAGTTGGCGGAAGGGGACACAATGAAACAAAAAGACTCCCAACAAAAGTTCAAGGAAGACGGGGCCTGCTCACCGTTTTGACTCCCTCGATGTCAAGTCCACGGGCTGCCACATCTGTGGCCACAAGGATGTCAATCTGTTCATCCTTAAAGCGCCTGGAAATAGCCACAAACAGATGTTCATCTGGATACCCGACCCCAATAATGCTCCACAAGAGCCTGAGCCAGCAGAGAGAATCCAAGCCCTTCTGGAGTCAAGCAGCAGAGTACCGACTATCACAGTGGGGACAGATCCTAAATGTCAGCCTGTCTGCCACTTGCACGCTCCTTTAAACATCCCATAACGTAGAGCAAACACAGTTTTGTGTATACCACCTTACAGCAATTCCTATAAATGAGAAAGCTTGGGAATCACAGAGCAAGACTATAGGAAGTAGCATATGCAAGAGCCTCAGCATTCAAAACAGCCTTTCTGTGATGACCTGAGAGAGGTGGAGAGTTTTAAAGGCTTCCTCCTTCCTACCAAGTTGACTCCATTCTCTGAGAATTAAACAAGAAATCACACAGAAAAGCACAGGGCCTAGCAAAGTGAATGCTCAAGGAATGGCAGCTGGTTGACTCCAAATCTCGTTCTATCAGACCCAGATATGTCAACTGCTCTGGAAAAGCTGCAGAGAATACAATGTGTGCTAGGTCTTCTCAAGTCAGAACCGCCATGGGCCGGCCCCGTGGCTTAGCGGTTAAGTGCGCGCGCTCCACTGCTGGCGGCCCGGGTTCGGATCCCGGGCTCGCACCGACGCGCCGCTTCTCCGGCCATGCTGAGGCCGCGTCCCACATACAGCAACTAGAAGGATGTGCAGCTATGACACACAACTATCTACTGGGGCTTTAGGGGAAAAAAAATAAATAAATAAAATTATAAAAAAAAAAAGTCAGAACCGCCTGCTGTGACCCCACCCAGCAGCTCCCACACTCAAGTCTTAGAGCACGAGTACCATCTTCCAGGAGCCTACCAAGTCGGAGTTCTGAATGTACCGAAGACATGACCTGACAGTGATGAAACGAAAATTTTTAAAGTGGGGAACTGTGCTATCTGCATCCCCTGCTATTGCTGTAACGTAACTTCTGAGCGGTATTTTCCCTCTTTCGAATGAGGAGAGCACTCTCTGAAGGATGGGCGGCAGCCTCCGCCCCCCGACCTTTACCGGAGGGCCTCCAGCCGCTGCGTCTGTGAGAGGTTGCCGTGGAGCTCGCCCACCTGCAGCCCCATGAGCCCCAGGAGGATGTGCATGCGGTGGGCCTGCTTCTTGGTCTGGGTGAAGAGCATCACATGGTCGGTGAAGGTTCTGGTCAACAGAGCTGGCAGAGAGAGAAGAGTGAGCTGCAGCCACCTCCAACACCTACTCCCTCCTCGCCTGCGAAGTGGCTGCTGTGCCTGGCAGCAGGGAGACAGGCAAGGGCCGGCCTTGTGGAGCTCACATTCCAGGGCAGACAGAGAAGCCAATGCCCAATTCCCAAGGGTGATTAATGCAGTGAGAGAGTGAAGGAGGATGAGGAGGCAGCTCCTGAGGCTGGCCTCTCTGAAGAGGTGACATTAGGCTGAATGACAAAGTAGGCTCATCCACAAGATTTGAGGGAAGAGTCCAGGCAGAGGAAAGAGCAAATATAAAGGCCCCGAGGCAGGACAAGCTTGGTGGGTGTGAGAGAGCGAAAGCCAGTGTGGCTAGAGCACCATGAGCACACGTGCCACTGCCGGGGACTGCAGACGGCAGGGCCAGGTCCCAGAGGGTCTTACAGGACTAGGTATTTTTTGTTGGGATTTTAATCTAAGAGCAACGGAAGACACCAGAGGGTTTTAAATAGGGAAGTAACAGGAGTGAATGCTCGTTCGTATCTGAGCATTTTAAATGACCTACAGTGTGGACAATGGATCACCAGGGGACAAGGGCAGAAGCAGGACAGCCCAGGAAGAGGCTGCTGCAACAATTCAGGCCACAGACAGCAGTGGCCTGGACTAAGGGCCAGAGGGGCAGTTGGGGGGAAGTGGTTGGGAGTTCAGCAGGACATAAAGAGGCCTGGATGGTGGGAGGAAGGAGAGGCGATAAAAGAAAGGGAGGAATGACTCGTGGCGAAAGTGACCGAGCAGATGCACGGCAGTACCACACACTGGGTTAGGGGAGACTGGATGGAGGAGGCGCCGGGGCACAACCCAGTCCCACCCTGGGCTTTCACCTGCCACGATGGCTTCCCGATCCCCTTCCCGATTCGGCCGGATTCGAATGAACTCCTGCCGCAGGAAGGGGGCCACATCCGTGTTGCTGTTAACAAATATCCGGACAGGATTCTTCAAGGAGACAGAAGCCAAATCTTTCACCTGCCAGGCACAAAGACAGGGATGCTCACCAGCCAGCCAAGAGGCAGTGAGTGAGGCATGCCCATGCTCACCCCAGGCCACCCCTTCCAGCCCAGCCCTGGTCCCATGCACTGCCCCTCCATTCACCCCACCACGGAGAATCCCTGCGGCCCACCTCGTCCGTCATCGTGGCTGAGAAGAGCATGGTCTGGCGGTGGTGGGAACACATTCGGATGATCTCCTTCATCTGCTCCTCAAAGTACTCGTCCAGCATCCTGGCAGGCAAGGAAGGAAAGGAATCAAGAGAAATGAACTGAGCTCCCTTCTGTCGCAAGGAGAGACAGGAAACATCAGAGAGGCGACGTTCTGCTGTTGTTGTTAGTTGTTTCGGACTTAGTTACTTACTTTATTACTATTATTATTATTATTTTACCCTTTCATCAAGATTCACCAAGAATTATCATCATTTTGTCACGTTTGCTTTATCTTTCTTCTGAACTATTTGAAAGTAAGTTACAGACATCAGAACACCTGACCCCTAAACATCTCGGCACACATCCCCGAAGAACAATGCCCTTCTTCTACAGAACCACAATATCAGTATCACACTCGAGAAACTTAAGTGTTTGAATAAGATCCAAAGCACAGTTCAAGTTCATATTTCCCTAACTGTCCCAAAAATGTCATTTTATAGCTGTCTTTTATTTTTTCAGTCCAGGAAGGAAAGTTCCTATGTTGCATTCAGTTGTCATGTCTCTTTAATATCCCTTAATCTAGAAAAGTCCCCTCACTCTTTCTCACACTCTGGATTTGTCTAATTATTTCCCGGGGACTGGATTCAGTAAGTCCTCACTGGGGGAACGTACAGAGGTGCGGCTGTGCGCTTCGCCCTCGCTCCATCAGGAGACACAGACAGTCAGTTTGTTCCAGCCCGCTGGTGTGAGTTTCATCACTTGGTTGAGGCGGTGTCTGTCTGCCAGCTCTCTCCACTGCAAAGGGACCGTCTTCTCTGTAGATAATATTCATCTGTGAGATTGCTTTGACTCCAGTTTTTTCAACTGAGTCAATCCTTGACAGTATTGCACCCTCCAGTCCAGCCTCTAGTCGACGATCAGGGATCACATTTAGCTGTCACGTCTCCTTGGTCTCCTTAATCTGCAACTTCCATAGCCTTTCTTGGTCTTTTGAGACATTGACATTTTTGAAGAATACAATTCCCTTCCCCTTTAAACCTAAATCAGATCATGTTCTCTTAGGGCTTAGAACATGTTCTCTTAGGGCTTAGAACAATCTCCACCACCTCCCTCAGGCCTCAAGAATGGTTCCTTTGCACCGGAGGAGCCAATCACTTATTCAACAAACACTTACTGAGCATCCTCTAGGTACCAGACAAGCCCGTGGGCAATGGGATGTGGCAGTAAGCAACACAAAGCCGGCCCTTCATGAATGTGATGTTCTAGGGGAAAGGAGGAACACACCCACCACACGAGCATTCAGGTAACAATGTGGGAGGGAGAGAGGTGTTGCATCTCAGAGAAGGCAAGGCAGGAAGGGAGGGATGAGGCGGGGCTGTGGGAGGAGGGCAGGAACCGTTACAGACAGTGGCCAACAAATGTCACTTAGATAAGTGACAAGTGGAGCAGGAACCAGAGGAGGTCAAAGAGGTCATGCCATGCTGAGGGAGTGGCCAGCACAGAGCCCCAAGGTGGGCATGTGTTGACAGGACTACCAGTGGATGCCTTACAGGTGTGAAAACAAGAAGACAAGGATGACACTAAGCACTGTGGCCCAAACAACTGAAAGGACAGAACTGCCATTCACTGAAATGGGGAGAGGGAGGGAGGGAGATGGGATCAGAAGCCTGGTTAAGGACCTGTTTAGTTTTGAGAAGCTTCAAGTGGAGAGTAAACTTCAATAGGCCTTGGGGTTATTTGTGGCCTCCTCCCCTGCTCCCACCTCCATCATTAGTCCAGTTCAATAAGAGTTCATTGTGATCAGTCCTGAAGGAAAGAGGTGAGCAGATGGGACGTGTGTGAGAGAAAGGGAGGGAGAGAGAGAAGGGATGGGAAAAAGGAAGGAAAGAGGGAAAGAAGGAGAGAGGGAGTCCCGCATCCCAGTAACAGAGGCTGTTTGCTGAACCCTCACCATGCACCAGCACTTCACCTGTGTTACTCCTTGAATCCTCAACACCGCAAGGTGGGAACGATTCTCATCCCCCACTTACAAACAAGGAAAGGTTTTACTTTGAGAATCTGTTAAAATAACATTTCCAAATCTCAGTTAGGAAGTGGCTGAGCCAGAATTTGACCTATCTTCCCTCTCGACTATCACGTTACTGAAAGAGAGAAAGAAAGCAGGATAATCTGGGCTAAGGAGAGACACAGGCCCAAAAGCAGCTGAATTGGCACTGCACACCAATGGCGATGGCGAGAGCCATGGAGGATAATGCAGGATGGCAGGTTCCTGTCCGGAGGTGTGGCCCTTGGGGCCTCAGAGCGCCTGGGGCCCCACCACTTCAGGTGTACCTGTCAGCTTCATCCAGGATGAGCACCTCGATGCTGCTCAGGTGGAAGGAAGGGCAGTTGTGGAGGTGATCGATGAGCCGGCCCGGGGTGGCAATGAGGATGTCAGGCGCTGCCCGAAGAGCTGCTTCTTGAGACTTCACGTCCAGGCCACCTACAAAGAGAAGAGCCCCACCCGGCGGCCAGTTCTGTCACTGGTATTGACTGAGCCCTGCCACCTGCCAGGTCTCATACCAGATGCAGAAGAAACAGCAGAGAACAAGACTGATGAAGGCCCTGCTCGCATGGATTTTACAATACGTTGGGAGACACAAATTATTTCATCACCGTTGTGGTAAGTGTGAAAACCAAAAAAGACAGTGACACAAAGGCACTTCAGAATAGATTCAGACATCTAAGGATTGAGAGAAGCAGCTGAGAAAATTGATGTCTTTTTACATCACCTTTGACTTCCCACTGCATGGGAGGGTAAAATGAAGGTTAGATAACAATATGATGTAACATCATCAGAAAAATTCTGTCACAAATAATATCTGATTCATTATTCACATGACACAGAAATTATATCCTTAATTTGTTCAGTATCAAGAAAATTTTTTTTCCATAATTTCGAAGTTTCAAGGCTGGTTAAGTCTCCATCAAACCCTCTCCCCTCCCGCCATCATCTGCCATGAAAACCCGTCATCCATTTCTAGGTGGGTTCACTCATAGAAGGCCTTCCTGTCATCCTCAGACGCTGGGGCACACCAGTCCTCCACCACATCCAGTCTCTTAGGGGCTGGCAGCCCTCAGCCAGAAACTCACCCACAGCCAGGCAGGTGGTGACGCTGCAGAACTGGGCCAGCTGCTTGGTGACGGAGTGCACTTGGATGCCCAGTTCTCGGGTGGGAACCAGCACCAGCACGCGGGTCACTGGAGCCTCGCGGGGTTTGTAGATCAGACGCTCCAAGACGGGCAGGGCAAAAGCCGCGGTTTTCCCTGGAGGGAAGGGCAGCAGGAGAGCATGAGGAGTGCTTCTGTCCCTTCCAGGTTCAGGTTTTCACCTGAGCACTGAAAACCTATGTATCTGCTCAGGGGGAAATGAAACAACTTACTTATCACAAAACTGTTTTTCTGGTTTTAAACCACATGGTCAATGTAAAATATCTGGGAAATATTAAAAAATATGAAAATAAAAATCACCCACAATTCAGCCAACCAGAGATAAACATTAATGTAATGGTATCTATATCACCAATTTTTTTACATGGACAGAAATACGAAAATATAAATTTTAATGCAATAACACTATATATTGTTTAGTAACTTCCCTTTTTAAAAAAACTTGTATATTTTCCTATTTCTTCAAATACTCTTTACTTTTTTAAAATAGTTGCTTTAGTATTCTATTACATGACTATACCTACTATATTATTAACTGCACTAATAGACAATGTTGCAATGAACATCCCTCTTACAACGCTTGACTCCTACGATGGGGACCTATCATGGCAGCAACAGGAGGTCACAGTCACAGAGACACCCTGATAGGACGGTCACGGGGCACAGGTTGTAGGGCACCTGGTGAAGGTCATCTTTATTTAACCCTATCAGGTTATCTTTTTTTTAAAAAGAGAAGTTACTAAAGAGAATATATAGTGTTACTGCATTAAAATTTATATATTTATAAATATAAAATTCATATTTGCATATTTAGCAAAGTGGTCTTTTGCTACGTCAACCTAGAGCCCTTTCTAGGTTGAACATTCTCCTCCTGCCTCCTCTCCCCTCCCCAAGTCCCTGTCCGTTTTACCTGTCCCAGTGGCGGCACAGGCACAGATGTCCTTCCCCAACAGACCCACAGGTATGCACGCCTTCTGGATCGGGGTGGGCTGCTTGAAGCCCATGGCTGTAATGGCCTTGGGAGAAAAGAGAGGATCACACAGGAAGAGGAGGGGCAGTCTCAGCATGAAACAAGGCAGGTTTCCAAACAAGTGGTAACTACTGCAGTCCCTCCCAGTCATCCACTCCACATTTACAGAGTGCCTATTGGGAGACCTGTTCTAGGCACCGAGGATCCAGCAGTAAACAAAAGAAATAAAAACTCTGCCCTCAGGAATCTTACAATTTGGTAGAAAAACAGGCCAAGAACCAACATATGTCATATGGAGATAAATGCTATGCAGAAAAATATAGCAGTCAAGGGGGCGGGGAGGGCAGGTGGGAGGGGATGGTGCCATTTACAGCAGGGGTGGCAGGGAAGGCCTCACTGAGCAGGGGATACTGAGAAGGACCCTGAAAGAGGTGAGGAGCACCCCAAGCAGGTTTCTGGAAGAATCTTCCAGACAGAGGGAACAGCAAGTGCAAAGGCCCTGAGGAAGAAGATGCCTGACCTGTCTGAGGGCCAGCAAGGAGGCCAGTGCGGCCAGAGCAAGAATGAGTGGTAGGAGACATCATCAGAGGGAACCAGAAGGGGCAGGGCCTTATAGGCCAAGATGGAACTTTCTGTTTAAGAGAGTTCTCTGGCAGCTGTGTGGACAACAGAGTTTAGGGAGGCAAAGAGCCCTGTTTAGGGTGGGGAGCCCAGTTAGGGGGCAACTGCAATACTCCCATGGTTGCCAAAAGAAGCTACTACCTTCAGAAGAGGGCGGGAGAGGTTCATGTCCTGGAATGAGAGGTTTTCATCATACTGAGATGCGTCTTCAAAAAATCCTCCTGCTTCCTACACCAGGAAACCAAAAGACAGAATGAGAATTCAGCAAAAAGGGCCCTTACAATTCTTTCAGGTTGCAAAAACAAGCTCACGCTCTTTTCCGAGCCCATACCCACCTGTCCTTTCTTCTTCTTCTTCCGCTCCTTTACTTTGAGTGTATCTGTGGAGAAAAATACAGCTGCTATCAGGGCGCATACTTACTGAGCACTTGCAATCTGCTAGACACCGTCCTAAGTGCTTTATGTGGATACCTCACTGAAGCCACACAACGACCTGTCCTCAGGCTCATTTCACAGATGAGGACATTGCACAGCAGTGCAGGTAAGTAACTCACCTAAGGTCAGACAGGAAGCAAACTCGGCGAGTTCCAGAGAGCAGGCTCTCAACCACTACGCTATATCACGATGCTTTAGCATTCAATAGTTACGGCTGGACCCATCTGGGATGTGGGGGACCTATCACCCCAAATAAGTTTGAGCCATAGAGGTGCCAGCAGCTTGTGGGGCTGGAGACGGGGAAAGAGTAAACTCTGCCTGCAAAGTACAATAACCCTAACAAAATCCTAGGAAAAAAGAGAAGCTAAAAGAAAGGAGTTCAACATGGAGCTCTTATATTTAACTCTGTAGAAGAGCAAAGGAAATCCTACAAAGCAAAGGGGGACACTTTCCAATTTCCTGTCCATTTCTGACAGCACCACTGTATCACCCACCTGCTTTGGTGAGGATGTTCTCATCAGCTGACGCGTAGTCGGTCTCTGATTCTTCATCTTCTGAGCCTGCCTCGTCTTTCCCTTCAAGGTCTTCCTGCTCCTCCAGTTCAGAACCCTCCTTTGCTTCTTTCTCCTTCTCTGACTTCCCAGACTTGGCTTCTTTATCCTGGAAAAAAATCATTATAATGCAAGGTGACTACAAACTTCAGGAAATCCAAAACCTCCAAAGAGCAACATTATGCTCTCCAGTCTGGGCAGAAGGCTATGCGGGTTCTTAGTGAATATTTACAACAGACACACAAAGAAGTCTCCCTGCACCAGCGGCCCTCCCACCCAGGCCTAAAGAGGAATGGTGGCGTCATGTTGAGAGTAAAGCTCAGGGCTTCACTACTTTTAACAGCTTTGCTTTCTTACCTCTGTTTTCCTTTTCTTTCGAACTTTCTCAATCTTCTCATCTAATGTAGTGGCTGCTCTCTGCAGATAAAAATAAAGAAATGAAAAAGAAATACACGTACAGGAAAGAGACAAAGCAAGGTTCCTCTGAGGGTCGGGTCTCAGATGCTAATATAGAAAAAGCTTGTCTGTCCTTGCACAAATTAATCAATCCATAGATTATTCATGGCAAAAAAAACCCATGAAATAAATGGTCTATTTGTGAAAAAACTTTAAATTACCTGGAACCAATAAGAACATCCCTATTTTAGAAGGTGTTCACTATTCACAATGAAATAATTACCAAGAGATGTCACAGTATATCTGAATGCTACTTGGAAAAACTCTTCCCTTTACCAATCAGACATCATTTAGCCTATTAATTAAAATGTTGAAATCCGAGCAAATTCAGGTAATGCTGGATATTGCTAAAAATTTAGAAATGGCAGGCCCCCTTTATGCATGCTCAAAGCACCCTGAACTGCTATGGCACTTACCACAACCACAACCAACTGTGTAATTATTTGTCTACTTATTTTGTAAGCTTTATAAGACCAAGTCTTTAATTATATGGGGCCCATATGAAAAGAAAAAAAAATCCTCTCAAGATGACCTTGACAAGGCAATGCTGTTTTATTTCAATCGGAACAGGGACCAGCGAAGTCTGGAGTAAACTGCTCTGAGCAGGCAATGTACCTCTTTGAAGTGCATGAAATGGAAATAACTTTCATGCATCTTCTAGCCTATTCACCAGATTCAAAGAAAAGCACGGGATCTTGGCAAATAAGCAGATAACAGTGACATCTGTAGCAGCTTTGCCTGTGCTGTGTGGGAACCAAGGACCCTCAACAGTGATGCCATGTGAGATCACCTGGCAAGAGACAGTATCTGTGGGGCAGAGGCTAGCTGTCAAAAAGACCACTACCAAGGATGCCTGCTAGATTGTTCTTTGTTACAAACTGATATAACAAAGGTTTCTCTCTAATATTCAAAACAAGGAGTGAACACCTAAAAAACAGACCATTTTAACATAGCTATGTCCATTTTTTCAGGTCAAGCAATTTATATGTAATGTGTGGTATTCTTAAATCATTGGACTGGTATTATCAGATTTCCTCTAAGAGTTTTTTTTACACTTTTTAATGTCTATGAAATCAAGAAGGGTCTCTCTTAATATATACACTTAAGTTAGTCTGAACTCACCATCCCCTCCTCCAGGAAAAGCTCCATGGACATTTTATAAGGAAGGAAATAAAATATTTCTGATACTTTTAAACGTCATCTATAGATCAATGAATGTGTTTATAACTAAAGTCTGCAATAAATCCGTTTTGCAACATTTTATACTTTGGTTTTAATCAAGACTGTGGGTTATTTGTGACCACCTCTCCCCACTCCATCAAAACTACACACATATTTCCAAAGGAATTCCAGTATCTGCTAAATCTAAGTAGATGGAAAAAGGCAGTGAGGTCACGGTTAGACTCCGAAAACCACTGTCCAACCTTAACAGCCCAAGGCCTAGAACTGCCTATCACTGTCAGTCTCACCTTCTTCTTGAGCTGGCTCATGACGTCAGCCATGGCCCAGCTGCCATCATACATCCCCTCCTTCTCAGTGAAAACGAAGTCAGGGTTGAAATCGGCACTGCGGTTCTTCTGCAAGGCCTTCTGCTTTCTGCCCAGTACGATGGGCCCCTGGGAAGAGGGAGAAGCAAAGTCACGATGGGGCTGAGATGAAAGAACACTAGAAAAGGAAGAAGGAAATGAGGGCACTCAATAAAAGAATGGAAATATACAAGGCAAAAATTGACAGATGACAAGAAGAAACTGACCAATCTACAACAGTCATGGGAGATTTTAACACACCTCTCTCAGTAACTGACAGATCAAGCAGACAAAAAATGAGTAAATCTGTAGAAAATTTGAACAGCACAATTAATAAGCTTCACTCCAATGAACACATACAGAACACTGCACCTACCACTAGAGAATGCCCATGCTTTCTGAGCACATGTTGAATCGTTGCAAAAACTGATCATGCAGTAAGCCTTTAAGCAAATCTTCAATAAGTTTCAAAGAATCAATATCATACAGACTCTGTTCTCTGACAACAATTCAATTAAGTTAGAAATCAATAACAAAAAGATAACTTTAAAAACCCATACATTTGGAAACTGGAAAGGAAGGACTGACTGAACTATGGCTTCAGGAAGATAAACTGAGAAGAAAAAACCCTGAGAACTAAAAAGTGCTATACTGACTTTTTTTCCTCACTTGAATTAAACAATCTCATAAGAACGCTGACGCTAAACTTTATTATTAGTAATGATTCTATATCATTTCTCAGGTACCTACTTTAACCATCAATAGTTGTATAGCACTTCATACTTGAAGTTTTGCATTGTCATTTGCCATATTTGCTTCAGTTCTTTTTTATGATAGTTTTCCATTCAAGAAATGAAAAGATCCTTCTGGCTGCTAAGTGGAGAATACACTAGAGGAGGTGGGCAAGAGAAAGAGCTGGCGACCAGATATGTTAGAATTGTAGGTATCCAGGCACAAGAAGGCAGTGGCCTGGACTAGGGTGGGAGCAGTGTGGATGGAGAGAGGCGGAGTGGCTTCAGAGAGATTCCTGTGCTAGCTTGCAGAACGCTGGAGGAAGAAGCTGTCAAGCATGACTCCAAGGTTTCTGGCTTGAGATGAGTAGATTGGGAGGGTGAGGGCGACCAGAATTCAGCTTTGGAGAAGTTGAATTTGTAGAAGCCATGGGACACTCAAACTGAGGTGTCAGTAGGCAGGTGAGGCCACGGGGGGAAACCACCCAGCTGGATCTTTGAAGGGTGACCACCTTGTTCACGTCACTGATCCCTTTTTAATTGCCATACTGCTTAATGTCTATAACCACCCACCCCAATATAAGCTTCAGGAGAGAGCTGTCCTTGCCCATCTTGTTCATCGCCATGTCCCGAATGCTTAACTCTAGGCGTTAAGTTTTCAATAAATACTGGCTGAGTGAACGAACAGACAACCACGGCTCCTTGGCCAAGAACCAGGACTGGCTTCACCTCTGGCTCTCTACGACACAGGGCCCGGCTTAAATATCAGCTCAGTGAATGGGTACTGAGGTCACCAAGGCGACACGGAATGGCACGGGCAAAGGCGCCGAGGTGAGCAAAAGCTAGTGGCGAACAAACTCAAGATCTCGTGGTCCCAGTGAGATCCTCCCCGGGACACCTGCCGGCCTGGCAGGTGATGCTGAGGATTTGGGAGCGGGGACCTGAGGAATCACGGGCAGGGAAGCAGAGAAGGAGACTGGACTGCCCGCCGCCGCGCCCCCACCCCACCCCACCGGCTCATACCTCCTCCTCCTCGTCTCCGGAGTCAGACTCGGGCTCCACCGGCACCTCGTCATCCTCGCCTATGGTCGGGATGAAACCCAGCTCCTCGAGCATGTTGCCGCAGCGCCTACTTCCGGACACCAGCGCGGCGCGCCGTCCGGCCCTGACGACCGCCTCGTCGTCACTGCGCATGTGCTATACGTCACTTCCGTTTTGAGGCAGCCCGGCAGTGCGCCCTCTGCCGAGCCTTAGAGCGCGCGCGCAGCGATCTGGGGCGTGGCTTCGCGAAACGACATCAAGGGGTGGGGCTTTGTCTTGGGCAAATTCCATTATCTCGGGGCTCGAGAGAGGTGGGAACGTAGGAGGAGTGTGCGGGGCTTGAGGGAGAGAGGGTACAGAGGTGTGTGGATAAACTCTGTATGTGTATGTTTATGTACAGAAAAGTGTGGAAGAACATAAACAGCAGTGATTGTCCCTTGGGTGGTAGAATTTTAAGTGATTTTTATTTTCTTCTTAGATTTTTTCCACAATAAACATTTATTTTCGTTAAAAAGAAAAAAAAATTAAGACTAGCTAACACTTGCACAACATTTACCATGTGCCAAGTCCTGATCTAAATACTTTTATGTGTATTAACTAATTTAATCCTCACAGCAACCCTGGCAGGAGGTACTGTTACTATTGCCATTTTACCGATGAGGAGACTGAGGCACAGAGAGGTCCCGAGTTCACAGAGCCAGTTAATAACAGAGCCAAGATTATAACCTAGGCAGTGGCTCCAGGGTCCTTAGGAAGGTAGGTCTCAGGGCTCACCGGGAACTTTTCCTCTCATCTCTGCTTGTGGAAATCTTACGCACTCTTAAACCCAGCTCATGATCACTGCCTCTAGGCAACTTTCCCCTAAACAACACTCCTACATGAAGTCTTCCTGGACTACTCATCCTCCTTCATAACTGTTTGCTCCTTCCATATCAACACTTCCTACTTGCAACGGTTGTAGTTGTACCACAAAAGTAGTCTCGATTGTCTTTTTTTTTTTTTTTTTTTGCGATTTTAACCATTTTTAAGTGTACAATTCAGTGGCATTAATTACATTCACAATGTTGTGCAACCATGACTACTATGTTTCCAAAACTTTTTCATGAGCTCACACAGAAACTCTAACCATTAAGCAATTACTCCCCATTCTCCTCTCTCCCCAGTCTTTGATAACCTCTAATGTACTTTCTGTTTCTATGAATTTCCCTGTTCTAGCTATTTCATATAAGCTGAATTATACAATACTTGTCTGTTTGTGTCTGGGTTATTATCCTTAGCATAGTGTTGTCAAGGTTCGTGTTGTAGCATGTATCAGAACTTCATTATGGCCAAATGATGTTCTCTTCTACATATATATACCACATTCTGTTTATCCATTCATCTCTTGATGGACACTTGGGTTGTTTTCAACTTTGGGCTATTGTGAATAATGCTGCAATGAACATTGGTGTACAAGGATCTATTTGAGTCTCTGCTTTCAATTCTTGACGTATATACCCAGGAGTGGAATTGCTGGGTCATGTGATAATTCCATGTTTAGCTTTTTGTGTGTGTGTGTGAGGAAGATCGGCCCTGAGCTAACAGCTGCCAATCCTCCTCTTTTTTTTTTTTGCTGAGGAAGACTGGCCCTGGGCTAACATCCATGCCCATCTTCCTCCACTTTATATGGGACGCCGCCATAGCACGGCTCGACAAGCGGTGCGTCGGTGCACGCCAGGGATCCGAACTGGTGAACCCCGGGCTGCCACAGCGGAGCACGTGCACTTAACCGCTGCGCCACCGGGCCAGCCCCTATGTTTAGCTTTTTGAGGAACCACCAAACTGTTTTCCACAGCTGCACCATTTTACATTTCTACCAGTAATGTATGAGGGTTCCAATTTCTCCACATACTCACCAATACTTGTTTTTTTTCCATTTTTTTAAAATTTATTATAGCCTCAGATGTCTTTTAATGGTGGTGGTGATGGTGGTGAGTTTCATGCCCTGGCTTCAGATGCAGAGTCTTGTGAATGAAGAACATCTACCACTTTACTGAGTGTTAGTTCCTAGGCCAATGTTTCTTTACCTACAGATAGATCATAAGGGAAAGTAGACCTCTCATAAACACAAAAACCCTCTCATAAGCACATAAACACAAAATTTTTAGTACAATTACAGGGGCTTCGTTGGCTTCCTGAAGTCCATCCAGTCATCCCAAGTGAGAACCCTTGTTCCAGACAGTGGACAGCAGAGGCTCGATCTGAGTCACCTTCTGTCCACTTCACTTCTACCGCCACCATTCTCTCTCAACTGGATGTCTGCAACAACCTCCCCCGGTCTCTGTGATTCCACTCTTGGCTCCCTTCAATCCATTCTCCACACAACAGAGAGATCTTTTAAAAACCCAAATATTATTGCCTTGGTCCCCTGCTTAGACGTTACAATGTACTTAGAAGAAAATCCTGACTCCCTGGTGTGGGCACCACGATCTAGCCCCTGGTGACTGCTACAGCTTCTACTGCGACCCTGCCCCTTGTTCCCCACACTCGAGCTGCACTGGCCTTCTTCCTGTTACACAGGCCAATCTCATTCTCAGCTTACGAGACTGTGCCGACTGTTCCTTCTGCCTGGAATGCTGTTCCCTCCACTCAGTTCTTGACTGGCTCTTTCCCATCCTCAGGTTTCAGCTCAAATGACACCTCTTTGGAGAGGCCATCTCTGAGCACCCCATAAGCCAGCAGGGCCCATCCTGCAGTCATTCTCTGTCCCATCCCTCTTTTGTTCTCTTCATAGCAGTTAGTGCTCCGGCGAACTTGTTTACAGTCTGTCTTACTTACTAGCTGTGAGCTCCAGAAGGGTGAGGGCCTTGTCTGTCTTGTTCACTGCTGTATCCCTAGTACTTAGTACAGTGCTTGGCACATAATAGGCGTTCAGTAAATACTAGATAAATAAATGAGTGAATGAATGTCTCTATGTGTTTTTGAATCATTTTCAGATGTGTATCAAGTATGTCAATGTTTGCTCCACTCAAATAGGCCTTATGTCAACCCTGGCTGCCTCCACCCTACCTGAGCCCTGGAGGGCGGGAACCATGTCCAGCTCTTCCTGGTACCTCGGAGCAGTACTGCAGGTGCGCAGTCTATAGGGAAGGACCAGCATTTTAAATTTCCAATCCATTGCAGACTGGTACTTTTGTAAAATACAATGAAAATGTTGTGGCAATGTCAGTTTGCTAGAAAACTTTCTGAAAGCTTATTCTCAACGTCTCTACTTATGTTGTCCTGAGCAGGTATTAAACAGTTTGCAAATGGGCACCAGCTGCAGTCCACTTTTGAGTCATGCCGCCTTAGAGCTCAGCACAACACGTGGGAGGTGTCGGTGTTTAGAGCACTGTCTTGAACTCTTAGAAAACCAAGAAGACAACATCACATGGGATTAAAGGCAAAGATGGAGATGAACAGATTTTGTTCACTTCAAAACATAATAAATGCCAGTTGTTAGAGCAACACTGTCCATTGGAACTTTCTGCAGCATTGAAAATGTTTTATATGTGTGTTGTCCAATATGGTAGCCACTCGCCTATTGACTTGTAATATAGCTAGTTCAGGAACTGAGTTTTCCATTTTTATTTTTTTATTTTAATTAATTTAAATTGGCTAGGGGCAAATGCTTTTGATAGTGCAGTTATATCAAATTTTATCTTGGTAAACTCAATGCCTCCATCTCCTTTAGCATCTGATACCAATCAGTTTCCAAGCTCTATCTATTCTACCACCTAAATATTGGTCCAGGCAGACCCCGTTCTCCATCTCAATGGATGACAACAGTATTGAAGGAGTCGTGCATACTTGATTTCTCCATCTCCCTCAATGCCGCCTCCCCAACCTCCAATTCATCACCATATCCTGTCAATATTACCCCCTAAGCATCTTATGTATATCTTACAAATAGAAGCATAAACTCCTTCCATTTCTCTCCATCTTCACTACCACCTCTCTCCCCTGGACAGTTACTTCATAACCAGCTTCCCTGCATCCAGTCTGGTTCACCATTCCTACCCTCAGTACCTTGGTGGAAATCCTTGAGTGGCTTCCCATTGTTTTTTAGGATAAAGACAAACCTCTCCCTTCTCCTGGGCCTACAAGCCCCTCCTTGGTCTGGCCCCATTCCCACTCCCAACCCCTAACTCGGTCAAACCCCTCCTCTTTTTTTTTTTAAATAAAAGCCTCTCATGACCAATGTAGTTCTCCTTTGGAGCGTCAGGCACAATTTCAATTTTACTTTCATTTGTAGTGAGCTGATTCATGGTCTCCCCTACCAAGTTATCAGCTCCATGAGGACCAAGACTAGATCTGTTTTTGCTCAACATTTTATTCCACCACCTGGCACAGTGATAGTATTCAATAAATATTTGTTATCAGAGTGGTTGAGCTTGCAGCTTCTAGAACCAGCTCTCTAGGTTCAAATCCTGGTTCCACCTCTTACTGGTTGTGACTTTGGCAAATTAACTTCTCTGTGCCTCAGTTTTCTCACCTATAAAATGACAAACACCTCTTAGAGTTGTTAGATTACATGATTTACAATAGCACTTGGCATATGGTAAGCACTTGATAATGTCAGTTATTATTATTAAATGAACACATATTGTTATTAGATAAAGGAATATATGTACTTTACTATAGGCCTCCCTGCTGGATCCGCCAGTAGGGGGCGTGGGTGAGAGACTGGAGGGCTGGAGGAGGTAGAAGGGACTTGCTCCTTGTTTGCTTCCCATTCCTGTGAGTGTCATTCCAACAGCTCTTCTTCCTGGAAGTGGCCGTTCATTCCAGTTTGTAGTTGATTGCAGTTTGCAGTTTATTCTTCTTTTTCTTTTTTTTTTTAATAATTTTATTTATTTATTTTTTCCCCTCCAAAGCCCCAGTAGATAGTTGTACGTCATAGCTGCACATCCTTTTAGTTGCTGTATGTGGGACGCGGCCTCAGCATGGCCGGAGAAGCGGTGCATTGGTGCGCGCCCGGGATCCGAACCCGAGCTGCCAGCAGCACAGCACGAGCACTTAACTGCTAAGCCACGGGGCCGGCCCCTATTCTTCTTTTTAACACTCACAGAACCAGCTTTACTGTGCCCACTCAGAGCACCAGTGATCACTGAGCAACGCCTCCTCCACGGTAGCTTGGGTCTCAGACCCGTGGGAACTTCCTCTGGGCTCAGAGACGTCAGCACCAGCTGGTTGCTGCCTCTTTGGAGATCTGAGCTTCAGCTGCTTCAGACCCCTTCTCTAAACTTCTTAGTTCTAATAATTTCAGCCTCCTCCCTTTGTTCCCCCAGCTCTTGGGCTGCTTCCTGCAATTACTACCTCTGTAATACTTAGTGTTCCTTTCTGCTTTTGAAGTTTTCAGCACCTGGTACGGTGGTTTTGAAATATGTCCACAAATTCTTTGATTTCCTTTCTTCAAGAGGTGGAGCTCAATTCCCCTCTTGAGTGTAGGCTGTGTTTAGCGGCCTGCCTCTAAAGTATAGAATTCGGTGACAGCGACGGAGTTCATAACAGACACAGAGGCTTTCACCTTGCTCTTTCTTGAATCACATGCTCTGGGAGAAGTCAAGTGCCATGTGTTAAGGACACTCAAGTAGCCTGTGGTGAGACCCATGTAATGAGGAACTGAGGCCTCCTGCCAACAGCCAGTCAAAAACTGAGGCCTCTGTGTTGTAAGGGAGCCATCTTGAAAGTGGATCCTCCAGCCCCGGTCAGACCTTCAGATGAGCACAGGCCCTGCTGACATATTGACCACACCTTCGTTAGAGACGCTCAGCCAGAACCCTGCAGCTGCACCACTTCTGAATTCCTCACCCACAGGAACTACAAGGTAACTGATATTTCTTTTAAGCCACTAAGTTTTGGAGGTAATTTGTTATGTAGAAATAAATGCCTAATTCATCTGATTAAGAATTCTTTTTTTTTAATTGAGATATAATTGACATACAACATTATATTAGTTTCAGGTGAACAATATAATGATATTTGTATATATTGCAAAATGATCAAGACAATAAGTCTAGTTAAAATCCATCACCATACATAGTTACAATTGTTTTTCTCTTGTGATGAGAACTTTTAAGAGTTACTCTCTTAGCAACTTTCTAAGGTACAATTCAGTATTATTGACTATAGTCACCATGCTGCACATTACATTCCCATAACTTATTTATTTTTTACCTGGAAGTTTGTACCTTTTGACCCCCTTCACCCACTTTTACCTCTCCCCTCCCCCTACCTCTGGAAACCACCAATCTGTTCTCTGTATCCATGAGTTCAGTTTTTTTTAAGGGAGGGCTTTTTTTTTTTATTCCACATATAAGTGAGATCATATGGTATTTGTCTTTGTCTTACTTAGTTCACTTAGCATAATGCCCTCAGGGTGTGTCCACGTTCTTGCAAATAGCAAGATTTCCTTCCTTGTAATGGCTGAATAATAATTTCATTGTGTATATATATCACGTTTTCTTTATCCATTCATCCATCAGTGGATAGTTAGGTTGCTTCCACATCTTGGCCATTGTTTATAATACTGCTGTGAACACAGGGGTGCAGATATCTTTTCAAGTTAGTTTTTGTTTTCTTTGGATAAATACCCAGAAGTGGAATTTCTGAATCCTATGGTAGTTCTATTTTTAATTTTTTTTTTAATTTTATTTATTTTTTTTAATTTCTTTCCCCCAAAGCCCCAGTAGGTAGTTGTATGTCATAGCTGCACATCCTTCTAGTTGCTGTATGTGGGACGCGGCCTCAGCATGGCCGGAGAAGCGGTGCGTCGGTGCGCACCCGGGATCTGAACCCGGGCCGCCAGCAGCGGAGTGCGTGCACTTAACCGCTGAGCCACGGGGCCGGCCCTATTTTTAATTTTTTGAGGACCCTCAGTACTGCTTTTCATAGTGGCTGCACCAATTTACATTCCACCAGCCATGCACAAGCGTTCCCTTTTCTGCACATCCTCTCCAACACTTGTTATTTCTTATCTCTTTGATAATAGCCATTCAGGTGTGAGGGGTATCTCATTGTGGTTTTGGTTTGCATTTCCCTGGTGATTAGTGATGCTGAGTACCTTTTCATGTACCCTGTTGGCCATCTGTAGGTCTTCTTTGGAGAAATGTCTATTCAGATCCTCTGCCCATTTTTTAATCAGATTGTTTGGTTTTTTGCTATTGAGTTGTATGAGTTCTTTATATATTTTGTATATTAACCCCTTTTCAAATATATTATTTGCAAATATTTTGTCCCATTCAGTAGGTTGTCTTTCATTTTGTTGATGGTTTCTGTTGCTATACAGAAGCTTTTTGGTTTTTTGGTTTTTGTGGGTTATTTGCTAAGGAAGTTTCACCCTGAGCTAACATCTGTTGCCAATCTTCCTCTTTTTGCTTGAGGAATATTTGCCCTGAGCTAACATCCACACCAGCCTTCCTCTATTTTGTATGTAGGTCGCCATCACAGCATAGCTGACAAGTAGTGTAGGTCCACGCCTGGGATCCGAACCTATGAACCCGGGCCGCCGAAGCAGAACACATGAACTTAACCACTAAGCCACCCGGCTGGCCCCAGCTTTTAAGTTTGATGTAGTCCCACTTGTTTGTTTTTGCTTTCGTTGCTTTTGCTTTTAGTGTCAAATCCAAAAAAATTGTTCCCAAGACCAAAGTCAGGGAACTTACCACCTATGTTTTCTTCTAGGAGTTTTGTGGTTTCAGGTCTTACATTCAAGTATTTAATCCATTTTGAGTTGACTTTTGTGTATGGTCTAAGATAGTGGTCCAGTTCATTCTTTTGCATGTGGCTGTCCAGTTCCCCAACACCATTTATTGAAGAGACTGTCCTTTCCCCATTGTATATTCTTGGCTCCTTTGCTGTAAATTAATTGACCATATATATGGGGTTTAATTTCTGGGCTCTCTATTCTGTTCCATTGATCTGTGTGTCTGTTTTTATGCCAATACCATATTATTTTGATCACTATAGCTTTGTAATATAGTTTAAAATCAGGAAGCATGATATCTCCAACTTTGTTCTTCTTTCTCAAGATTACTTTGGCTATTCGAGGTCTTTCCATTAAATTTTCTTTGTTAAAATAACTAGTATATTTTTCTGCCTCATAATTGAACTTTGACTGACACATAAGCCAAAAAATATATATCCAGACAAATGCACACAGTCATATGTACATTGAAGCACTATTTCTAATGGTGAAAAGCTTTTAAACTACTCTATTATGTAACAAAAAAAGAAGCAGTTCTCTCGATTCTGGTACATTCCTACAATGGAAAACTGTAACCATTAAAATATATGTAGTTCCATTTATGCTGATGAAGGGGAGGAAGACTATCCTCTACTCACTCTGGGTCCTTTCTGATTGGGCTACAAATTAAATTGACATGAGACCGAATAACAAGAGAAAATCAAACAAAGCTTTATAACATGTATACATGGGAAAGACCCAGGAAAACTGGGTAACTCAACAAAATGCCTGAGATTCTCCTCCTAAATACTATCTTCAGCTAAAAATAAAGGAGGATGTTGAGGAGTGGGAGGAATCAGTTACGGGAGAGTACCAGAAAAGCACAATAAACAAGAGTAAGGTTATAATGCAGATTTAAGGCCTTGCAGTGATAAGTTTCTAGAGATGAAGTCATCCCCCCTTCTTTCCTGTACAGAAAAGGAGATACCTTTACAAACTGAAGTTTCCTTTACAAATGTAAGTGTTTGGTAAACAGAACTTTGATAAGAATGGGCTTAGCAAGGATCCTCCCAGTCTATTGATACCCAGAGTTATCTATCGTGGTGGCCTGTCCTGGGGACAGGCCTTCTATCCTAAATCCTTTTAGGCGGATGGGGGAGGAGGTCAAAGTGTCTTTCAGAAAATAAGGTAAAGAGACATATTTTGAAGTGGCCAATTCTGATCCCCCACACTGACATAGAATAATATCTAAGATACCTTAAGAAAGCAGATTATAAAACAACATATGTGGTATGATTCCATTTTTATGTATGAAATATGGGTGAGTTATTAAGAAAATAATTGATAATTTGTGCTTTTTGCTGCTGTGGACTCACCAACTCAAAAAAGGGGAAACTGAATTTCAGGCCCATCAAGGAAGGTTAAACTGAAGAGACCCAGAGGAGAAAGCAATAGAGGTATTTGACGTCAAGATTATGAGAAGGGTGTGACCTAGTGTTTATGTGGGGACATAGACTCCCTAATATGGGAAAGGGTGGAAGCTACTGCTTTGAGTTGAAGATGAACAACGAATCCAATCAATCAGAGAGTTGTTTATCGGTCATTGTGATGGTTAATTTTATGCGTCAACTTGACTGGGCCACAAGATGCCCAAATATTTGGTCAAACATTATTATAGGTGTTTCTGTGAGAGTGTTTTTGGATGAGATTAACATTTAGGTCACTAAATTGAGGAAAGCAGATTGCCCTCCGTAGTATTAAGGACCCTCATCCAATCAGTTATGGGCCTGAATAGAACAAAACGCTGACCCTTCCCTGAGTAAGAGAGAACTCTTCCTGCCTGATGGTCTTCACAAACTGGGACATCAGCTCCTCCTGTTTCAACAGCAACTTCCAGCCTTCAGGCTTGAACTGGGACATCAACTCTACAGATTTTGTTTTTTTTTTTTTGTTTTTTTTTAAAGATTTTATTTATTTATTTTTTCCCCCCAAAGCCCCAGTAGATAGTTGTATGTCATAGCTGCACATCCTTCTAGTTGCTGCATGTGGGACTCGGCCTCAGGATGGACGGAGAAGTGGTGCCTCGGTGCGCGCCCGGGATCCGAACCCGGGCCACCAGCATCGGAGCGGGTGCACTTAACCACCAAGCCACGGGGCCGGCCGGCTCTACAGATTTTGGATATGCCAGTTCCATGATCACGTGAGCCAATTCCTTATAAAAAATTTCTCTCTCTCCCTCTCTCACTCTCCCTCTCTTTCTCTCTCTATATCTATATCTATATCTATATCTATATCTATATCTATATCTATATCTATATGGTTATCTCTGGATAGATAGATAGATAGATAGATAGAGATAGATAAATCTCTCCAGACCTGAAGGCTACGTCCAGAAACAATGACCAAATTACTCAGCAGATCTTCTTTGGTTGACACACCACCGATGCCACTACTGGTCCCAGATATCATGATTTGATCTCTGACTGCAGGACCAGAGGCCACTGCTGCCTCTGAAGCTGAGTGTCTCTGCAGCCACGCTGGCTAGAGTGGATTCTTTTTGTGTGTGTGTGTGTGTGTGTGTGTGAGGAAGATTCAGCCCTGAGTTAACATCCGATGCCAATCCTCCTCTTTTTGCTGAGGAAGACTGGCCCTGGGCTAACATCTGTGCCCATCTTCCTCTACTTTATATGGGAGGCTTCCACAGCATGGCCTGACAAGCGGTGCGTCGGTGCGTGCCCAGGATCCCAATGCAGGTCGCCAGCAGCGGAGCGCACGCACTTAACTGCTACACCCCGGGGCCGGCCCCGAGAGTGGATTCTGACTGTGGCTCTCTGCTTCCTGTGGAAGACTGGCACTGATGCTTCTGATTGGCAGAGCCTAGGTCACAAGCCTGTACTTTAGCTGCAGGAAGCCTGAGAAAGTGATTATCTAGTCTCAATCTTTTTTTGTGTGTGTGTGAGGAAGATCAGCCCTGAGCTAACATCCAATGCCAATCCTCCTCTTTTTGCTGGGGAAGATTGGCCCTGGGCTAACGTCCGTGCCTATTTTCCTCTACTTTATATGGGACGCCACCACTGCATGGCTTGACAAGCCGTGTGTCGGTGTGCGCCCAGGATCCGAACCCGCGAACGGTCAGGCCACCGAAGCAGAGAACACGCACTTAACCGCCGCGCCACCGGGCCAGCCTCTCTAGTCTCAATCTTAGAAAGGTGTGAATTGATGAGGTGGGATGTTCCCAAATGCTGGATAGGGAAGGAGTCCAAGAATGTTAAGCAGCCATAGGAATAACAGACATTCACTACAGCAAGGCTGGGAGGACAGGGGGTGGTGAGTTTCTTCATGGTCAAGACCTACATCTCTCACTCCTGTGTCACCCTGGGGAGCAGCAAGTCCCTTGATAGGGGTCCATGCATGGACAGGCTTTGCACGGAGGAAGTGGATACCAAGGGCAGAGCCATCTGACCTTGATAGGACTTGGTCTTGGAGTTGGTCTCTGAGCAAATTGGCAGTAATCATGAGCAGAAAACTAAAGGGCCTTCCCCAATTTTCTCATATTATCAGAACCTGGATTGTTGGGTTTTTTTGCAAGATTCCAAGAGATGGGAAAGAGCCCCCAAAAAGAGTTGACTTTGGTTTTACTGCCAAACTTGGTGAATGGAGACTGAAGTCAAATAAATTCAAAGTTGATTTCCTTTTTGAATAAAAGGGCAGATAGATTGGCTTCACAAAGTCATCAGGGACCCAGGCTCCTTCCATCCTTTTGCTCCACATCATCATCACACGGCTTCTACTACATTGTCCAAAATGGCTGCTAAAGTTCCAGCCATCAGGCCTCATTCCAGCAAGCATGAAGGAAGGGGCAGAGAAAGAAGATCACATATCCTCCCCTTAATCACACTTCCAGGAATTCATACAAATGACTTCTGCTTCCACCCCATTGGCCAGAACTTAGTCTGTGGGCACACCCACCTGCAAAGAGACTGGGAAATATAAGTTTTTAGTTGCTTCTTTATAGTTTTCCATAATACTTGATTTTTGAAAAATTGACCAGATATTTATAATTAGAGAGGGAAAAAAACATTATCACTCTTCCAATATGAATAAAAGAAATGGTAAAATGATGTACCAAGAGCTAAAGCAATTTTTAAAGAAACACATCTGCTCTCATGGAGAGCTTGTGCAATGTTCCCAAGGAAACAAACCTGGAAATGCAGCTTCCTTTAGCAACACCATCATGACTGTCTCCAGCAACACATGAAATCTTGTCTTCCTCGGAATGCCCTGATGATCTGTTTGGACTTGTCATGGCACGAGGCTTGCTTGGCATTGACTTCTGTGTACTTGCCTCCATCCTGGTGCCACAAGCCTGTGTTCCATGAGTGCTTTGCATCTCCCTGCACCACACATGGTGCCCCATGGGCTGCAGCCTCATTAAATATTTATTAGATGGGGCCAAATCCAGGCCAGCCTCCTATCTTAATTCCCCGAAGTGATTTTCAATTGATAAGATCTGGGTGGATGTGGAAATCTTGACAAGCTTGCCCAAGAATGAGCAAGTCCTCTGAGATCCTTGGAGGTCAAAGATGTTGGGAGCTTTGGAGATTTGCTGCTCTTGCTTATAAACTCCATCTTGACTCTCACTGCCACATCTCCTCTTCACCATCCCCACCTAATCTCTTCTTATCTCCTCTCCAAACCAGAGTCTAAGAAGATCAGACTGGAATAAGGGATAAAAGACTTCTTATTTTTCTCCTTGGGATTCTGACATCAGCCCCAGAACTTTAGCTGTATTTAGGAGAACCCAGTATTCCCCCTACCCCCAATTCGAAGTAGAGAGTTTCCAACTGATTTTATTCTCAGAGAGTCAAAGTCGGTGTTACTAAATAATTAATGTTGAGCAATATTCTACTACTAAACAGTGGCACCAACTCAAGATCAATTTACTAACATATTTTCATTAATTCCACCAGTATTTATTAAGCTCATACTTTGTTCCAGGCTTTGGAGCAAAGACAGACACTGGGGATATTGCCATCTCGTTCCCTCCCTCCCTCCTCCCTCCGCAGAGCCAACCTTTCTCATGAATTTGAAGTGTGACCTTCCTATTGGTGCTTTTATATCCCCATTTTACACGTGAAGAGACTGAGGCACAGGGAGATAAAGGAACTTGCCCAAGGTCACACCCTTGGTAGGTTGTGGAACCAGTACAAACGGGTAATAAATGAGATGAAGAAAAGATGGCAGGTTGATAAGAGGGACTGGGGCATGTGGTCAGGGAAGGCCGCTCTGCAGAGGTGACCACATTCCAAAGCTGAGAGCTGAAGGTGGAGAAAGAGGCACTAAGCGAGGATTTCTAGAAAGAAAGAACAAGTACAAAGGCCCCAAAGTAAGAACAAACTTGGATGGAACGGCTGCCACTCTAGTCGCTATCTTGGACCAGGAGGATAAGGATGGTGGGTCAGTGAGCTGGAAGAAGCCTGCATGACTGAGGTCTTTATGGAGCAAAAAAATCATATAAGTCTTGAACTACTGACCTCAGAGTTCATTTATGAATGAAGCCAAATGATCTCCTATGTTGTTTAAACCATGTTATTTTGTTTTGTTTTATTGTCACATGCAACTGAAACTAATCCTAATAGATCCATTGACCCCTTCCTTCCTGTCTCATTTTTGCTTCTATGCCCTGTTTCTTCATCTTTTTCAAAGTAAGTTGGAGTCATGGCACAGTTTTGCTTTTGGTGGTGGTTTTAATTAGAAATCATTTTATTGCAAGAAACAGATACCTGCTGAAGCTAGATTATAGAAAGATTTATTAAAAAGTATCAGGCGTCTCAAGGAAATAATAATGATAAAAATATAAACCTTATTGAGCACTTATGTTTTAAACATTCTATGATTTACACGTATAACTCATTTAATTCTTACAATAGCCTTATGAAGTAGATATTATCAATACCCCAATTTTTTGTAACAGTTTTATTGAGATGTAATTCAAATACCAAATAATTCACCCATTTAAAGCAACATCACCAAAATCAATTCTACAACATTTTCATCAAATGAAAACCCAAAAGAAACCTCATACTCTTTAGCTATCATCCCCAATCCTCCCACACACACCCCAGTCCTAGGCAACCACTCAACTACTTTTTGTCCCTATGTATTTGCCTATTCTAGACTATTCATATAAATGGAATTGTTCAAAATGTGACTGGCTTCTTTCACTTAGCGTGTTTTCCAGGTTCATCCATATTGTAGCATGTATATGGCTGAATAATATTCTATTGTATGGATACGTGACATTTTGTTTATCCGTTCATCCGTTTACCCGTTGATGGGTGTTGTTTCCATTTTGGGGGCTGTTATGAGTAATGCTGCTATGAACCCACATGTACAAGTTTTTGTGTGGACATATGTATTCAATTCTCTTGGGCACCAGGGGTGGAATTGTAGGGTCACGTGTTAACTCTATGTTTAAATTTTTGAGGAACTGCCAAACTCATCAAAACAACATCAGGATCATCAGGTTGGGAACTCTGATTATTGTGATCACTCACAGGCCCAGGCTCAAGAAGGCTTCATCTAGACAGGGGATTTGATCATTACTGAAGCAGCGAGAAGGGGATATGGCAACAAGTGAGCTGCCTCTTAGATCTTTTGCCCAGAAACGACACATATCACTTCTGTTCATATTTTATTACTCAATTCAAGTCATACAACCACACCCAACATCAAGAGGGCAGGAAAGTACAGTCTTTTTTTTTTTTTTTTGCGAGGAAGATCAGCCCTGAGCTAACATCCATGCCAATCCTCCTCTTTTTTTGCTGAGGAAGACTGGCCCTGAGCTAACATTCGTGTGGATCTTCCTCCACTTTACGTGGGACGCCGCCACAGCATGGCCTGACAAACGGTGCATCGGTGCGCGCCTGGGATCTGAACCCATGCAGCCAGCAGCAGAGCTCGCGCACACCATGGGGCTGGCCCCAGGAAAGTACAGTCTTACCCAAATGCTGAAAGAGAGAACTAGAAACATTTACACAATGATACTAATGGCCGCTGCAGTGAATGTTACATAAAAGACTTAGGGAAGGCCTCTGTGAGGAGATGACATTTACTGTGAGACTTGAAGGCTCAGAAAGAGCCTCTTTGAGACGATGAGGGCAAAGAGTATTCTAGGCAAAGAGATGCTCAACATCACTAATCATTAGGAAAATGTAAATAAAAACCACCAGGAACTATCACTTCACACCCACTAAGATGGCTATAACTAAAAAAAAAAAAAACATGGAGCCCGCCCGGTGGCATAATGGTTAAGTTCACGTGCTCCGCTTCAGCAGCCTGGGGTTCACAGGTTCAGATCTCAGGCACGGACCTACACACTGCTCATCAAGCCATGCTGTGGCAGCATCCCATATACAAAATAGAGGAGGATGGGCACAGATGTTAGCTCAGGGCTAATCTTCCTCAGCAAAAAGAGGAAGATTGGCAACAGATGTTAGCTCAGGGCTGATCTTCCTCACTGAAAAGAAAAACCCAAAAATAGACAATAACAACTGTTGGCATGAGTGTGGAAAAACTGAAAAGGGTGGGAATGTAAAATGATGCAGCCACTTTGGAAAACAGTGTGGCGGGTCCTCAAAAAATTAAACATAGAGTTATCATATGACCCAACAATTCCACTTCTAGGTATATACCCAAGAGAATTTAAAACATATGCACACAAAAACTTATATATAAATGTTCATAGCAGCATTATTCATGATAGCCAAAAATGGAAATAAGCCAAATGTCCACCACCTGATGAATGAAAAAACAAAATGTGGTACATATGTATCTATCTATCTATATATATATATATCTCCACACAGTGGAATATTAGTCAGTAATAAAAAGGAATGAAGTACTAATACACACTACAACATGGACGAACCTTGAAAACATTATGCTAAGTCAAAGAAGCCAGCCACATATCTTATGGTTCTGTTTGTATGAAAGGTCCAGAACAGGCAAATGCATGGAGAGAGAAAGTAAATTAGTGATTGCCAGTGGCTGGCGAGAGGGAAGAATGGAGAGTGACTGCTAATGGGTATAGCGTTTGGTTTTGGAGTGATGAAAATGTTCTGGAATTAGATAGTGGTGATGGTTGCACAACTTTATGAGTATACTAAAAACTGCTGAATTATACACTTTAAAAGGGTGAATTTTTTTTTCAAGGGTGGATTTTATGGGGCCAGCCCCGTGGCATAGCAGTTAAGTGCGCACACTCCACTGCTCATGGCCTGCATTTGGATCCCAGGCGCGCACCGATGTACCACTTGTCAAGCCATGCTGTGGCGGCATCCCATATAAAGTGGAGGAAGATGGGCATGGATGTTAGCCCAGGGCCAGTCCTCCTCAGCAAAAAGAGGAGGATTGGCATGGATGTTAGCTCCTGGCTGATCTTCTTCACCCAAAAAAAAAAAAAATGGGTGGATTTTATGGTATGTGAATTACATCTCAATTAAAAATAGATAGTTGATAGATAGATAGATAGATAGATAGATAGATAGATAGATAGATAGAGTAACAGATTATAACCCATTGAATAAAAGAGAAAAGTAAAGAAGTTGAAAGTCTGATGAGGAATAGGATATTTACCTAGTTTCAAAGTACCTCTCCACAAAATACTTAGTAAGTAAAAGGAAAAAAGAGTAACTATACAGACGTGAAACCCAGCAGATGCCACCTTTAAGTAACCAAAGTGAACGCCATCAGCAATGGGATAAATCACAATTATGTGCCACCTGATGGGATGCAATGAGAACACAGCATCGTCGGTGTTTGATTTTCCTGCCAAAGATGCATAACCCGACTTTAATCATCAGGAAACCTCACTTAAACCCAAATGGAGGAACATGCTACAAAATAATTGGCCTGCAATCTTCAAAAATGTCAAGGACAGGAAGATCAAGGAAAGACTGAAGAACTGTTCTGGATTGAAAGAGAGTAAAGAGACAGAATAATCTGAATGCAAAGATCTTCCTGCTGCAAAGGACATTATTGGACGAATTGGCGAAACTTGAAGGAGGCCTGAGGGTTAGATCATGGTACTGTATCATGTTAATTTTCTTATTTGGATGGTTGTATCACATAGAAGAAAGTCCTTGTTGTAGGAAATACACCCAAAATATTTGGGGGTGATGAGGAATCAAGTTAGCCTTTACACTCAAACGGTTCACGACAAAAAAATGATCAGAACCATATTTACAACTTTTTTTTTTTTTTTTCCACAACTTTTTTGTAAGTTTGAGATTGTTTTTAAAAATTCATACACCAGTTTCCAATTAACTTACTTTAACACTAATCTTCTCTTCACTTTGCAATATTCCTGATACAGTCATGTGCCACATAACGACGTTTTGGTAAACGACGGACCACACGTATGACAGAAGTCCCCTAAAATTATAATGGAGCTGAAAAATTCCTATTGCCTAGTGATGTCGCAGCCGTCTTACCGTCATAGTGCAGCGCATTCCTCACGTGTTTGTGGTGATGCTGCTGTAAACAAGCCTACTGCTCTGCCAGTTGTATAAAAGTATAGCACATACAAATGTATAGTACATAATACTTGATAATGACAATAAGGGACTATGTTACCGGTTTATGTATTTAATATACTTTACTTTTTATTGTTATTTTAGAGTATACTCTTTCTAGTATAAAAAAAAGTTTACTGTAAAACAGTATGCTGTTACGCCAGCAGCAGCCTCACACATCTCCTGTTTACTGTGTCTCCTGATTGCCTCATTTTCTCTTGTGCTTGATTTAGTTTCACGTTGTTTTGTTCATTATGGCACCTAAGTGTACAAAATCCACTGCTAATGTTGCCAGTAAGAGGCCACAGTGCGTGACTGACCTGGAAATGAAATGAAAAGTGATTAAGTTCTATGAAGGTGGAAAATCAGTAATGGTTATTGGAAAATCAGTAATGGTTATTGCTCGCCAGTCAGGCATGTCCCATTCCACCAGAGCTACGATCTTGAAGAACAAGAACAAAGTGACGGAAGCTGTTAAAGGATCTGCTTCATTGAAGGCCACAAGACTAACAAAAATTTGAGAAGGGCCTATATCAGACATAGAGAAACTTCTAATGACCTGGGTTGAAGACCAGACACAGAAGCACATCCCTCTCAGCACCATGATGATCACGGCCAAAGTGAAAAGTTTGTTTGCAATGTTGACAGAAAAGGATGGACTCAACTATGATTTTGAATTTACTGCTAGCTCTGGGTGGTTCAAACGATTCAAGAATTGTTATTCATACATAATGTGAAAGTGAGTGGTGAGTCTGCAAGTGCTGATGTGAAGGCAGCTGAAGAATTTTTGGAAACTCTAGATAAGCTGATTGTGGAGGAAAATTACTTGCCAGAGCAAATATTCAGTATGGATGAAACCTCCCTATTCTGGAAACAGATGCCTGAAAGGACTTCCACCCATCAGGAGGCCGAGTCAATGCCAGGTTTCAAGGCTTTTGAGGACAGGATAACAGTCTTGCTTGGGGCAATGTTGCAGGCTACAAATTGAAACCTTTGTGATCTGGCACAGTGAGAACCCCAGGGTCTTCAAACATATCAGTAAGCACACGCTGCCAGTGCACTACAGGAGCAATGAGAAGACATGGATGACCCAGCTCCTCTTCCAAGATGCCCTCCTGAATTGCTATGCCAGCGAAATGAAGAAGTACTGTTTGGAGAATAGCATATCTTTCAAGAGTTTGCTTATTGTTGATAATGCTCCCGGACATCCACCTTTATTGGTGATCCTCATCCTAATGTCAAGGCAGTGTTTCTCCCTCCAAACACCATCTCTTTGATCCAACCAATGGATCAAAGAGTTATAGCGGCTTTTAAGGCCTGTAACCTGAGGAGGACCTTTGCCCAGGCTATTGCTGCAACTGAGGAAGAAACTGAGAGGACGCTGATGCAATTCTGGAAGGATTACAACATCTACGACTGTATCAAGAACCTTGCTTGGGCTTGGGGTGATGTCACAAAGGAGTGTATGAATGGCATCTGGAAGAAGACACTCAAGAGGTTCGTCCATGACTTCAAAGGATTTGCCAAGGATGAGGATGTTGCAAAAATCAACAGGGCTGTGGTTGAGGTGGCAAATAACTTTAACCTGGGTGTGGATGAGGATGACATTGAGGAGCTCCTAGAGGTGGTTCCTGAGGAATTGACTAGTGAGGAGTTGTTGCACCTGGAACAGGAACACATAGCTGAAGAAGAGGCAAGAGAAAAGGAAACTGCAAGAGAAGAAAAAGGAGAAGAACCGCCCTCCCATCGAGAAAATTCACAATGGAGAGTTCAGCAGAAGATTTTGCAGACCTTAACAACTCCTTAAAAAGTTTGAAAACATGGACTCCAACACCAGAAGGTTTTCATTAATAGAGAGGAATGTTCATGGTGCATTATCTGCCTACAAGCAAATCTATGATGAAAAAAGAAACAAACCAAGCAAATCACCATGAACATACTTCTGAAAAGAGTGACACCTCCTCAAGAAGAGCCTCAGGCAGGTCCTTCAGGAGGTATTCCAGAAGAAGGCATTCTTACCATAGGAGATGACAGCTCCATGTGTGTTGTTGCCCCTGAAGACCTTCCAGTGGGACAAGATGTGGAGGTGGGAAGACAGTGATACTGATGATCCTGATCCTGTGTAGGTCTAGGCTAATGTGTGTGTTTGTGTCTTAGTTTTTAACAAAAAAATCTTTTAAGTAAAAAAAAAGTTTTTAAGTAGAAAGAAATATAGAATAAGGATATAAAGAAAGAAAATATTTTTGTACAGCTATACAATGTGTTTGTGTTCTAAGCTGTGTTATTACAAAAGAGACAAAAAGTCAAAAAAAATTAAAAAGCTTAGGGGCCAGCCCCATGGTATAGTGGTTAAGTTTGCACACGTCAGTGGCCTGGGGTCATGGGTTCAGATCCCGGGTGTGGACCTACACCACTTGTCAGCCATGCTGTGGCAGCAATCCACATACAAAATAAAGGAAGATTGGCACAGATGCTAGCTCAAGGCTAATCTTCCTCAAGCAAAAAAAGAAAAGAGGAAGATTGGCAACAGATGTCAGCTCAGAGTGAATCTTCCTCACCAAAAAAAAAAAAAATTAAAAATTTTATGAAGTAAAAAGGTTACAGTAAGATAAGGTTAATTTATTATTGAAGAAAGGAAAATATTTTTTATTTTATTTTATTTTTTTGTGAGGAAGATCAGCCCTGAGCTAACATCTGATGCCAATCCTCCTTTTTTTTTTTTTTTTTTGCTGAGGAAGACTGGCCCTGAGCTAACATCCATGCCTATCTTCCTCCACTTTATATGGGACGCCGCCACAGCATGGCTTTCCAAGCAGTGTGTCGGTGTGCGCCCGGGATCCGAACTGGCGGAACCCTGGGCCCCCACAGTGGAGCACATGCACTTAACCGCCTGCGCCACTGGGCCGGCCCCAGGAAAATATTTTTTAATAAATTTAGTGTAGCCTAAGCATACAGTGTCTATAAAGTCTACAGTAGTGTACAGTAATGTCCTAGGTCTTCACATTCACTCACCACTCACTCACTGACTCATCCAGAGCAACTTCCAGTTTTCCAAGCTCCATTCGTGGTAAGTCCCTATTTCTACGTTTATATGTTTAGATACACAAATACAATTGTGTTACAATTACATACAGCATTCAGTACAGTAACAGGCTGTACAGGTTTGTAGTCTAGGGCTATGGGCGGCTATACCATATAGCCAAGGTGTGTAGTAGGCTATACCATCTAGGTTTGTGTAAGTATGCTCCGTCTTGTTTGCACAACAATGAAATCGCCTTATGATGCATTTGTCAGAATGTTCCCTATCATTAAGCAACGCATGGCTGTGTCTTATTGAATATGAACAATATCTACCATTTATTTGGCACTAAATTTTTTATACATGTATGATAACATGCGTAAAGAACCCTGTAATTTATTGCCTCACTTAGGGTTCTTTGATGGCAAGCAACAGAAACCAGCTCTGGCTAATTCAAGCAAGAAAAAGAAATTACTGGAAGGATATGAGATATATGGAAGGTTCTGTTGGAAACAGCTCCTCCACTTAATAAATGTGTGTTGCTCTTGGGCAAGTGACTTTACTCTGTGCCTCAGTTTCTGCATCCATAAAATGGAGGAAATTATAACACCTATCTCCTAAAATTGTGGGGGTTAAATTAATTGATATGTGTAAAGCAGTTAAAAGAGTGTCCGACAGTGCTCCATAAATATTATTTATTATCGTTAACTGACTTGTCCACGGAAACCAATGATTTGCCAATGCAGGATTTGAACCCAAGTCCATCTGAAACCAAAACCTGAGCTCCTTACCATGACAACCCTTCAAGTGATAAAGACATTAACTGAGCCATGATCCTCCCTCTTTCCTCCTAAATGCTGATGAAAACCAAGGGCCTCCCACCACACTAGTAGTTACTTCCTTTTGCATTCTCCTAAGGCTTATAAACAAAAACTTGTCAAGCCGGCTGGTCCCCTTCAGAAGTGCAGTTCATGCCAACACCCTCCAAATCTTTTGCTTCACTGCTATACCTTGTTTGCCTTGGGTAATGTTATTCTTTTAAATATAGAGGACATTCAATCTAAGCAATACTGTCCGTAGTCTTTGATCTAGGCGTGCACCAGCTGCAGCTGTGAGGTAATATGCTCGCTTCATGCAGTGTCTGTCTGCCTTGTGTCTAAGCATTATCCTTCCCTCTCACATTTGATGGAAAATATCAGGTCAACATCTGAAAGAGTAATGCAATTCCCTGGAAGGTGCTGTATTAATCAGGTTTTGTTTTTTTTTTATTTTCTGTATTTTATGATGTTTTGATATCTTAAAACCTTTTTGATAGGGGAGAGGCCACTCCTCCCAGGGTACTCAATTCTTAGAGATAGTAAAGGGCTCAGCTGGGAGCACATCTTTCATAGGCAAACCAACCAACCTGCAGTCCATAGTCCCAACCACCTCCTTATCTAACTCTCACACACCAAGCCAGTATTTCCCCTGCCCTAAATCATCCCAGGGCCAGGTACCAGACAACTCGAGACCACCCCTATAGCCCAGAGCACACTGACTTTATTCAAACTAGCCAATCCTAAGCCATGTACTCAGCCCTGTCTTGCCTTTCCCTCTGAAACTCCAATAAAGACTCTGGCTCAGGCTTTCCCCTTGCTCCTGTCTTCTGCCATCTGACCAACACCTGGTGCTTCCCCTGTGGCCCTGCATGGCACCTGTCTGAGACCTGTGAATATAATAAACTTCGTCCTTGAAGGAGAGCCTTGTTCTCACTTCCTCCTGTGGCCACACCAACTATACCATACTATATTCAACATTTACATTCTTAGAACAGGAATTACAAGTTGATTTTTTTCCCTAAAAAATGCTTGATCTATATTTATTGTTAAAACACTATTAATGCATGTTAACTATACCTAAATAAAAATATATAGTGCAAAATACTGTTACACTATAAAGAAAATTTGAGAAAGACAAAAGATAACACCTATATCCTACCATTTCAACAAAACCACCACTTTAATTTTCCAGTCAGCCTTTTAACTTTGCTCCATATGCATTTCTATTTTTATATGATTAACAAGAAAATATTAATGATTTCCACTAATTACAGCGCCCAGATTTGCAAAACACTTTCATCTATCTCATTTTGAGACGTTAAAAAGACAGAGAAGGAGTGTTCAGAGAAATAGGAAAAAAGCTAGAAGAGAGTAGGGTCCAGAAGCCCAGGGAGGAGAATATTTCTAGAAGGGAGTGATGGACCATGTCAAATGTTGGTGAAAGATCAAGTAACAAGAGATCTGAAAATGCTTATTGGATTTTGTGACAGGTTTTAATAAAGTATTGGCAAAATTTTCAAGAAGTTTGGCTGTGAAGAAAAGGAAGAAAAGGGGCTGGGGCTGGAGAGCAAATGAGACTAAGGTATTTTTTGTTTGTTTGTTTTGTTTTTGTTTTTTAGATGAGAGACTTGAGAATGTGTAAATACAGATTGGAAGAATCTAGTTGAGAGCTAATGCTTAGATATCCAGAAGAGAAAATGAATCATTGATAGTGTCAGATTTATATGAAGGAGGGGAGGAGATAAGTATTGGTTTGGATAGGAGAGACACCAACCACTCCCATCAACAGGACAGAGATTGGTTCAGATGTAGGTGGGTTATTGTTTTGTTTTGGGAAGATGAGTGAGTTTTCCAATATAGACACTGACAAAGCAGAAAGCTGGGGCTTTGATAGACAAGTGCAATAAAAATACAAATTGTCATGGGAGTTTAGGGGTATTGGAAAGAGTGTTCATGAAATGATGGACCATAAAATCTTGCTGAATAAGGAAGGGCATGAAGGATGGAAAAAGCTGAGGGAAGGGGAGAAACCAGATGACTAAATACACTGGGGTCCTGATGAACTAGAAGAACAGTCTTAGTGAGTCATTGAATATGGAAGCTGGAAGGGTTGTGACCAGAACATAGAATGATGTTTTGGATATGTTTATTTTTTATGTCAAGACCCATTGGATGGCCATAAGGAGGGATGACTGAGGTGGGATGGAGAGAAGGTCACTGGAAATGAGACGGTCCTACAACTGAATGACCAGGGTCTTGGATTGGCTGTCTGTGTGAATGCTGAGATCACCAGGATGATGAATGGAGGGAAATTATGTGAGCCAGGTGCCAAAATGTGATGAGTGAAGGCAGTGAGGAGGGGACAACAGGGACATAGCTGAATAACCTCTCTCCTGAACCCCACTCTCACATTTCCAGCTGTCTAATTAATACAGACAACTTGGACGTCTAATAGATATATTCAACTTAACAATGTGGCCATGCCTAGAAGCAGAGGGACTGGAAAATATAGCGTTTTTTCTGGGCACATAGTTACCCCAAAAGTAAAGTTGGGGTTCTATTACAATAAAAAAAGGGGGGAAATGGACATCATTAGGCAACAAATATTTCTCCAACATTGTGTAACACTCATATTACCAGATTATCACAACAGTGAAAATTCTGGTAGCCTCAAAAAGTAAGGGGAGTATCCAGAAAATATAAAGAACTCTTAAATTCAAAACAAAAGGGCAAACGACCCAATTAAAAAACAGGGAAAGGACTTGAATAGACATTTCTCCAAAGAAGATATACAAATGGCCAAAAATACATGAAAAGATTCTCAACATCATTAGTCATTAGTGAAATGCAAATCAAAACCATAATGAGATACTACTTCACACCCACTAGGATGGCTATAGTTAAAAAAAAAAAAAGGAAAATAACAATTGTTGGCAAGGATGTGGAGAAAGAATACTTGTACATTGCCGATGGGAATGTAAATGCTCAGCTGCCATGGAAAACACTTGGCAGGTCCTCAAAGAGATAAACATAGAGTTACCATGAGACTCAGCAATTCCACTCCTAAATATATACCCCAAAGAACTGAAAACAGGTATGCAAACAAATTCTTGTATAGGAATGTTTATAGCAGCACTATTCACAATAGCCAAAGGTGGAAACAACTTAAACATCCATAAACAGATGAATGAACTGTAGTATACCCCTACAGCGGAGTATTATTTGGTTATAAAAAGGAATGAAGTATTGCTACATGCTACAATGTGGATGAACCTTGAGAACACTATGCTAAGTGGAAGAAGTCAAACACCAAGGGTCACATATGATCCCATTTATATGAAATATCCAGAATAGGTAAATCTATAGAAACAGAAAACAGATTGGTGGTTGCCAAAGGTTTGAGAGAGGAGAGAATGGAGAGTAACTGCTTAATGGGTACAAGGTTTCCTTTGGGGTGATGAAAATGTTTTGGAACTAGATAGAGGTGATGGTTGCTCAACATCGTGAATGTACTAAATGCCACTGAGTTGTTCACTGTAAAATGGTTAATTTTATGTTATGTGAATTTCACCTCAACTGAAAAAAAAAATTAAGAGGAAAAGTTGTAGTATTAGGAATAATAGAAAAGTCATTTATGAAGATACAAGCAAACTTTTTAACCAGGAAAAGCAATACATGGTTATATGTGTTCTCACTGTTAACAGTAATTCAAACACAGCACAAAGTTTCAGTACAAAACTCCTTTCCTGCTATGTAAATACGAGTCTATGTTAGGAAAACAATTTTGTGTTTTTTGACAGCTCTAGAGTTTGAAAACCCAGTAATGTAGAATTTTTCTCCACCACCATCAAGAAGAAGAAAAAAAGAAGAGAAGAAGATAAAGAAAGAGAAGAAGTAGAAAGAAAGAGAGAGAGAAAGGAAGGGAAAAAGTAAGAAAAATGTTGGTTTCTCATGTAAGCGTAAAGTGTAAAGAAACAGATTTTTCCCCTGGTATGAGAAAGAAAAGCTCTGTGTTCTGAAGGACAGTGATTTCTTTTTTTTTTAATAATTTTATTTATTTATTTTTTCCCCCAAAGCCCCAGTAGATAGTTGTATGTCATAGCTGCACATCCTTCTAGTTGCTATATGTGGGACAGGGCCTCAACATGGCTGGAGAAGTGGTGTGTCGGTGCGCGCTCAGGATCCAAACCTGAGCCACCAGCAGCGGAGCACGAGCACTTAACTGCTAAGCCACGGGGCTGGCCCTGAAGGACAGTGATTTCTAACCTAGAATTCTATATCCAGCCAAATTATCCATGAAGTGTGAGGATAGAATAAAACATTTCCAGATATGCAAGGTCTCAAAATTTCTCTCCTATGGCCCTGTCTCAGAAAGTGAGTGGAGGGGCCAGCCCCGAGGTGTAGTGGTTAAGTGTGGCACACTCCACTTCAGCGGCCCAGGTTCGCGGGTTCAGATCCCAGGCTTGGACCTACACCACTCATCAGCCATGCTGTGGTGGCATCCCACATATAAAATAGAGGAAGACGGGCACAGCTGTTAGCTCAGGGCTAATCTTCCTCAAGCAAAAAAGGTGGAAGCCTGGTGGCAGATGTTAGCTCAGGGCGAATCTTTCTCAGCAAAAAAAAAAAAAAAAAAAAAAAAAGGAGTGGAGCATGAGAGAGAAAACCATGAAAAAGGAACTCATGGAATCCAGGAAACAGGAGATCCAGCCCAGGAAAGAGGCAGAAGGAAGTGCCAGTGCTACAGCTGCTCAGCAGGTCGAGAGAGGAATTGGTCCCAATCAGAGCAGGAGAGCAGAGAACTGCAGGGTGAGGGAATGTCTCCAAGAAAAAAAAAGAAATTTATGTTACCTGACGTATTTGAATTTGTTGAGAGGAGAATTCTATTTCTGCCAGAGATTTTGTGGATCAACTGGTGATAAATACATAGAAAACTAAGGGTAGCCAATTTGTTGAACAGATGGGACCTGTGCGGTGTAGGCAGAAAACAAGCTTCTTCTTGGATGTGAAGTTCACTCTTTGCACATTCAAATCGTCTCTGTGAAGCTGGTACTTCCCCTAAACCCTTGAATGAAGTATAGGGCAAATCTCATGGCTTTTTTTAGTCACTCTCAGGTAATAAAAGTCTCTCGGTCACTTAAAACCCACAAACAGTCTCAGTTCAGTAATGAAAAAATTCACTCTTATGCTTAAGCTGAGTCAGATGAAATTGCCATTTTTGTGAGTCATAAATGGTTGAATATTGGCAATTTCATTTGATTCACTCTAATAAGAGTCAAAACTTCCAAATTCATTTAAAGTTAAATTATCTGCCACTTAGGCCTGCTTTGGACTGGCCACTTGAGGTAAGACAGCGTGGCCTGGTGGGCTTCTCCATTTCTCTACCCAGGCCTTCTATCACCCTCCTCCACTCAGGAATCTCTCTCTGGTTCCTCCAGGACAGAAGGGGGCTGTGGAGGCAGGAGAGAAGAGGCCACGTGGGCACTCTCTGACCTAGGCAGGTGTTTACAGTGGACTCTTCCTCTCCAGGGTGCTTTTGGCTTTTATGATACTTCCGAGACACAATTCCACCACCCTCCCCGCCCCCCTGCACTCTGCTGCATGGGTGGGGCCTCATTCAACCTAAAGACCCCTTGATTTGACGGCCACTTACTATTCTGCCCTCAGCCCCCAGGCATCCAGCCTCTTTTGGCTGAGTTCACCTAACACCTCTGGGCAAACCTCTTAGACAAGCTCCAGGCTGGTGTCTCCCCAGCACGGCCCTGTCTGGTCCTCAGGACACTGTCACGCATCCTTGAACATCACCTCCCCTTCTCTCTGCCATTATCAGAGCAGCTAGCCAGCCACAGTCCCTTTCAGTTATGCTTCTCAAATATGAGTCAGGTGCCACTTACTGTGTCACCTGAGCTTCAGAAGACACATGTGAAGCTCTTAAAGAGGTCTGACTGAAACACCTTTCTTTAGGCTTGAGGTGAAGGAAAAGCACCGTTCTCCCTCCCTTCCCGCAAATGGGCAGAAGTGCAGTCACAGCTCATCACCAGCCCTCTCCAAATACTTTCTTTAATCTCTGGAAAAAATTTTTTTAATTTAATAGACTTTATCATTTAGAGCAGTTTTAGGTTCACAGCAAAATTGAGCAGAAGGTACAGAGATTTCCTATATACCCACTGCCCCCACACATGCACAGCCTCCTCGACTATCAATATCCCCCACCAGAGTGGTACATTTGTTACAATCAAGAACCTCCATTGACACGTCATTATCACCCAAAGCCATAGTTTTCATTAGGCTTCACTCTTGGTGTTGTATATTTTATGGGTTTGGAAAAATGTATAATGACACGTATCTACCATTATAGTATCATACAGAGTAGTTTCACCTCCCTAAAGATCCTCTGTGCTCCATCTATTCATCCCTCCTTCCCCTCAACCCCTGGTGACCAGTCATCTTTTTTTATTATTATTATTGATGTTTCAATAGTTTATAACATTGTGAAATTTTGGGTTGTACATTTTTGTTTGTCCATCACCATATATATGTCTCCCTTCACCCCTTGTGCCCACCCCCCACCCCCATTGCCCCTGGTAACCACAATACAGTTTTCTCTGTCTATGTGTTAGTTTATATTCTACATATAAGTGAGATCATACAGTGTTTGTCTTTCTCTTTCTGGCTTATTTCAATTAACATAATACCCTCCAGGCCCATCCATGTTGTTGCAAATGGGACAATTTTGTCTTTGTTTATGGCTGAGTAGTATTCCATTGTATATATATACTACGTCTTCTTGATCCAATCATCAGTCGAGGGACACTCAGGTTGCTTCCACTTCTTGGTTATAGTGAATAATGCTGCAATGAACGGAGGGGTGCATAAGCCTCTTTGGATTGTTGATTTCAGCTTTGTTGGATAGATTCCCAGTAGTGGGATAGCTGGATCATAGAGTATTTCTATTTTTAATTCTTTGAGGAATCTCCATACCGTTTTCCATAGAGGCTGCACCAGTTTGCATTCCCACCAGCTGTGTATGAGGGTTCCCATTTCTCCACATCCTCTCCAACATTTGTTGTTTTTTGTCTTGGTGATTATAGCCATTCTAACGGGCGTGAGGTGATATCTTAGTGTTGTTTTGATTTGCATTTCCCTGATGATTAGTGACGTTGAATATCTTTTCATGTGCCTATTGGCCGTCTGTATATCTTCTTTGGAGAAGTGCGACCAGTCAACTTTTAATTGTCTCCAGAGTTTTACCTTTTCCAGAATGCTATATAGTTGTAATTATACATTATGTAGCCTTTTCAGATTGGCTTCTTTCACTTAGCAACATGCATTTAAGTTTCCTCCATGTCTTTTCATGGCTTCATACCTCACTTCTTTTTAACACTGAATAATATTCCATTGTCTGGATGTACCACAGTTTATTTATCCATTCACCTATTGAAGGAGATCTTGGTTGCTTCCAAGTTTTGGAAATTATGAATCAAGCTGCTATAACCAGTTTTTAATCACCTCTTTTACAAGTCTCACCTCAGTGGACTTACTGTAGAATGGGGAAGCAGCTGCTGAAAGTGAGACTGAAATAGTTCCCTATTAACATCCTGTTACACAAGAAAGTGAAAAACCAAGGCAATTAACAACTTTGGGGGGGAAGTTATATAAGAAATGAAATGTAACCATAATATTCTACATGGCTCAGTGGTGAATACTGCTTATAGAATCTTAACAAGGTAAATATTAAAAATTGATTGAATCAAGAATTATGATATAAAGATATTGGAAGGATGGGAGAAGGGGAAATTTGTGTGTTGGAGTTGGGTAGGAACAAGACTAAGAGAACTAAATTCTCATATTCCATAGTAGGCAATCAACAGAAGAAATCTAAATGGAAGAATCAAGAAATCTCTTTATAGGCATTTCACTTAGCAACATGAAGGAAGGGGGCTGGCCCCGTGGCTTGGCGGTTGGGTGCTCGAGCTCCGCTGCTGGTGACCCGGTTCGGGTCCCAGGGGCACATACCGACGCGCCGCTTGTCCGGCCATGCTGGGACGGCGTCCCACGTGCAGCGGCTGGAGGGATGTGCCACTGTGACATACAGCTATCTACTGGGCTTTGGGGAGAAAAAAGGGAAAAAAAAAAAGAAGAAATATGAAGGAAGATACCAGAAGAAAAGAGCTGAAAGAGTTGAAAGCAAGTGGGTGGGGGTACTGTTTTTCATGATAAGCTTCTTAAAATTATTTGACTGTTTAAACTATGGACACATATTACTTTGATTAAGAAATTTAATTTCAAAAACTATGTAATAAAACATAGAAATTATGCAGAGACTAGGCAATATTTGACTATAACAAGAGCACTTGTGCTCTTAATGAGAAGTAACTTGCATCAAGCCAAAAACTGTTTTGCATGACCAAAAAGCTTTCTTGGTTTTTTTTTTTTGTGAGGAAGATCAGCCCTGAGCTAACATCCATGCCAATCCTCCTCTTTTTTTGCTGAGGAAGACTGGCTCTGAGCTAACATCTATTGCCAATCTTCCTCCTTTTTTCCCCCAAAGCCCCAGTAGATAGTTGTATGTCATAGTTGTACATCCTTCTAGTTGCTGTATGTGGGACGCGGCCTCAGCATGGCGGGAGAAGCGGTGCGTGGGTGCGCGCCCAGGATCCGAACCCGGGCCGCCAGTAGCGGAATGTGCGCACTTAACCGCTAAGACACGGGGCCGGCCCCAAAAAGCTTTCTAATGTTATGGGGAAAATGACTCCCTTTAGCCTTCTGCCTCCAGTATAATATGAAAATTCACCCTCTTATTTCCAAATAACCTTGAGATAAATAATGGATCTCCTACAGGATCAATTTAAACTTATATCATAAAAGGGTTGTTTTTCTCATTGGGTTACTTGGTATTAAACTTGAGAGATAACCAGGTCAACCAGGTAACCGGGGCTACCTTGCTGGCCTAGAATTAACTCATGATTACTACTTCTCACCTCACCCTGGACCCTTAGCATCCCTGAACAAAATCCTATCAAGATTTTTTAGGACAGTAGGTGAGAGAAAAAGACCAGAGAGAAAACAGATGTGCTCTTCATGCAACCTCCATGAGGGCAGGGGTCTGTCTGTTTTGCTCATTTCGGTATTCTCAGTACTTGGCACATAGTTAATACTCAGTAAATATCTAAGTATCTATTGAATAAACAAATCAATGAGTGACTGTAACTCCCCACTTTCCCAAGGTCTATGACAATTAGAATAAAGTTATCATAAGCTATGTCTATAGTTCATGGATATATAAAAAATCAACAGGTAAGATAGCCCTTAGAAAAGGGTACATCACTGGATATTTTGGGAAACAGCCAATTACAAATATAGGAAATGTAAAATCCACCAACTGCATGAGGAGATATGCAAGAATGTTGTGTTTACAATAGCAAGACATGGCACTAACCTGAATTTCCATCAGTAGAAGACTAGGCAAATACAAGATGTTATACCCATTTGATGGCATGCTAGATAGCAGTGAAAATGAATAAAGTAGAGCTACGTATACAAATATAGGTGAACCACCCAAAAATTTAATGTTAAGGGGAAAAACACAGGTCATAGAAGAATTCAAATAGTATGATACCATTTATATAAAGTTTTAAAATACACAAAACAATATTGTTTTAGAAAGCCTTCATTTGCAGTGTAAGTATAAAAATGCATGGAAATAATTAACACCAAATATTGAATGAATGGATGAATGAATATGCTTTTAAAAACTACCAGCTTTCAAATGAGGATGTTTTCTTTAAAATATAGAGCATTTTAAAAAATTTTTGAATAGGTGATTATATATGCATACTCAGAAGAATACTAGAAGGTATTTCAATGAAAAGTCTTTTTTCCCACCTTATCCCCAGCTACTCAATCCTCCTCTCCAGAGGCAAATACTGTTATCACTTTTTTGTGTGTGTGTGAGGAAGATCAGCCCTGAGCTAACATCCATGCTAATCCTCCTCTTTTTGCTGAGGAAGGTGGGCTCTGAGCTAACATCTGTTGCCAATCTTCCTCCTTTTTTTTCCCCAAAGCCCCAGTAGATAGTTGTATGTCATAGTTGCACATCCTTCTAGTTGCTGTATGTGGGACGTAGTCTCAGCATGGCCAGAGAAGTGGTGCCTTGGTGTGCACCCGGGATCCGAACCTGGGCCACCAGTAGCAGAGTGTGGTCACTTAATCGCTAAGCCACGGGACCAGCCCTGTTATCACTTTTTTTTTGCTGGGAAAGATTTGCCCTGGGCTAACATCTGTTGCCAATCTTTCTCTCTTTTTTTTTTTCCTCTCTAAAGCCCCAGTACATAGTTGTATTCTAGTTGTAAGTCCTTCTAGTTTTTCTATGTGAGCTGCTGCCACAGCATGGCTACTGACGGAAGAGTGGTGTGGTTCTGCACCCAGGAACCAACCTGGGCCACCGAAGCAGAGCATGCCAAAATTTAACCACTAGGCCATCAGGGTTGGCTCCCTGTTAGCAATTCTTTACGTCCCATTCCAGGCCTCTGGAATCCAGAGGTGGTCTATTCATTAACAAACACACATGTTCCGTACCTGCAACAGATTTTCTGGCGTGTGTGTGTGTGTGTGTGTGTGTGTGTGTGTGTGCGTGAGAGAGAGAGAGAGGAAGATCAGCCCTGAGCTAACGTCCATGCCAATCCTCCTCTTTTTGCTTAGGAAGACCGGCCATGAGCTAACATCTATTGCCAATCCTCCTCCTTTTTTTCCCTTTTTCTCCACAAAGCCCCAGTAGATAGTTGTATGTCATAGTTGCACATCCTTCTAGTTGCTGTATGTAGGATGCCGCCTCAGTGTGGTCGGACAAGCGGTGTGTGGGTGCGCGCCCAGGATCTGAACCCAGGCTGCCAGTAGCGGAGCGTGTGCACTTAACCGCTAAGCCACGGGGGCGGCCCCATGGCTTTTTTTCCTTGATCACTCTGCCTAGAGGTTTATCAATTTTATTGCTTTTTTTCCTCCCAAAGAACTAGCTTTTGGTTTCATGGATTTTCTCTGTTGTTTTACTGCTTTCAATTTTATTGATATCTGCTCTTATCTTTATTATTTCATTCTTTCTGTTTGCTTTGGGTTTCATTTGATCTTCTTTTTCTAGTTTCATTTTGTAGTTTCTCTATTTTTCTTAAGGTAGAGACTTACATTACTGATTTGAAACGTTTTTGTTTTTCTAATATAAGCATTGAGTGCTACAAATTTCCCTCTAAGTGTTGCTTTCACTGCATCCCCAAATTTTTGATATGTTGTAATTCCGTTTTCATTCAGTTCACAATACTTTTACATTTCTCATCCTGTGAGACACAAATTTGCCAAGTAGAGCACAGGGTTTATGGCAGTTCTTTTTGCCTTTACCGTCACAGTTTGCAGTCAAAATACCATTTTCCAAAGTTAATTAGGTCAGCTCCTTTTTTTCCCCATCCCTATCAGTGAGATTCATCATGATTTTCATTCCATCTTGGGATCCTCAGACATCTTTGTTGATTTTTAAATATTTGCATACAGTAAAGTTTACTCTGCAGGGATGTGGGAAATGCAGAGTGATGTATCCACCATGTCAGTAGCACACAGAACAGTTCAATCACCTAAAAACCTAAAAATTCTGTGTAGCCTTTTAGTCAACTACTTCCCCCTCCTCCAACCCCTGACAACCAATGATCTATTTTCTGTCCCTGTAATTTTGCCTTTTTCCAGAGTGTCATATAAATGGAAGCAAACAATATGTGGGCTTTTGGGTTTCATTTTTTTCACCTAGAGAGATGCAATTAAGATTCATCCATGTTGTTCCACGAACATAGTTCCTCTTCCTTGCTATTGCTAAGTAGTCTTCCATTGCATGGATGTACCACCATTTGTTTATCTGTTCACCTGTTGAAGGACATCTTAGTTGTTCCCAGGTTTGGCTGTTATGAGTAAAGCTACTATAAACATTAGAGCAAGGTTTTAATCTGAACATAGTTTTCAACCCACTTGCATAAATACTTATGACTAGGATTGCTGGGTTGTATGGCAAGTGTATGTTTAACTTTATAAGTAACTGCCAAACTGTCTTTCCAAGTGGCTGTATGGTTTTTCATTCCCATCAGCAATGAAAAAACATTTCTGTTGCTCTGCATTCTTGTATTTGGTGTTGTGAGTTTATTTTTATTTTAGCTATTCTAATAAGTGTGTAACAGTATCTCATTGTGTGTGCATTTTATTTGCATTTCCCTAGTGACGTCTTTTCATATCTTTATTTGACACCCATATATCCCTATAAGTTGTTTAATGAAGTGTCTATTCTGTGCCCTTTTCTTTAGTTCTTTGTTTTCTTATTGTTGAGTTTTAAGAATTCTGTATGTATTCTATATACAAATCCTTTATCAGATGTGTGATTTGCAAATACTTTCTCCAAGTCTGTGGCTTGTTTTTTCATTCTCTTTACAGTGTCTTTCTTTACTCCTTTTTTTTCTTTAAAAAAAAACACTGATTATTATTCCATTGTATGAATTTGTCATAATTTATTTAGCCAGTCTTAGGTTGATGGACATTGATATTATTTCTAAATTTTTGCTATTAAAACTGGGCTTCCATTAATATCTTTGAATTCATGTTGTTATTTCTAAGAACCATTTGTTTTTCCTTTCCCATGAACCCTCTGTTGATTTTATCCATTTTTCTCTTGGGTTGTTAATCTTTTTGTTATTCATAAGACCCCTTTACATGTTATGAAATTTGCCTTTTGTGTCATTGAGATGCAATTTTTTTTTCAGTTTGTCACTTGCATTTTTACTCCCCATGATTATATCTTTTATTTTCATGAAGTCAAATGTATCCACCTTTTCTGTTAAGGTTCCTGAATTTTGTTTTATACTTCAAAGTATCTTCTCCACTTCAGGGTTATAAAAGAATTCTCCCGGGGATTATTCTGGTACTTTTGTGTTTCCTTCTTTCCATTTAAATCCTTGATCCATTTGGCATTTTTCCAGGTGTAAGATATGAAGTATGGATTTAACTTTTTTTTTCTGCAGAGGCTATGTAGTTGTCCCAAACCATTTATTGAATGAAATCCATCTTATCTTCACCAATTTGAAATACCACCTTTACTGAATACTAAAAGGCTCCCTGTGTTTGGGTCTATTTGGGAATTTCTCTTTTCTTCCACTGATTTGTGGAACTAATTAGGCAGTAGTACCCAACAGTTTTAACCATTAAGGCTTTATAATATGTTTACTGCTTGGTCAGGCATTTTCAGAAATGTTTTCTTGTTAATCTTTCCATAAGAATTTTAGACATGGCTCATCTAGCTCCAAAACAAGATCCTGTTTGTGTTTATATTGGGATCTCAGTAAATATCTGATATCTTAATGATGCAGAGTCTTTCCAGGCAAGAACATAGCTTATATTTCTATTTGTTCAAGTCTTTTTCTGCATCCTTTGGTAGAATTTAAAATATTTCTTCACATAGATTGTGTATCATTATTGTAAAGTTTATTCCTAAGAATTTTTCTTTTCTTTTTTTCCTTTTCTGCTTTGTAAATGGGGTCTTCCATTATTTCTTCTAACTGTTGTCCCCCTAAGATTCTTAAATAGCCCTAGGGGAGCAGTCTCCCTCAAATAATCTTGAGAATTATTCATCTAGACTAGCAAGTAGTTCTCAAACTTGTTTCCCCCTGCAAAACATTCTATAAGTGACCTTGACATACACCAATCAATCCTACAGGTGTTCCTTGTTTTTTAGGGACTCCAGCAGAGACAAGAGAGGCTATGGTTCTTCAGCAGTTGATGGAAATTTACGTGTACCAGGCACTGTGTTAGAGGCCAGGGACACCATGGTGACCAAGACAGCCTTAGTCCCTGCCCTCGAGGAAGCTGACCACACACTCCTGGCAAAACAGAGCAAACTCAGCAAATAATTAAATAATTATAATAAGGATTATATAATTATATAAGGATGCAAAGTTCTGCTTAAGGGACTATGAGAGTAGAGCAGAGATAACTCATCAGGTGTTAACATCCATTAACATCCACACCCAAGGCTTCAATTACCTCTCAAATGCTACTCACTCACACATCGTGTCTCCAGCCCTGACTTTCCTCTGAGCTCCTGCCATTTCCATTCTCCCATCAGGAGGTACAGTCTAATTGTCCTACCCTTTGATCTGGACAGGCTTCTGTCTCGCTTGTAGCCAATAAACTACAGTAGACCTGGCTCTGTGTGGCATCCCAGGCGAGGTCACATAAGGCAATGTGGCTCTGCCTTGCTCACAGGGAGTCACAGGGATACTCACTCTTGAAGCCTTCAGCTGCCATGTAAACAGTTTGATAACCCTGAGGCTGCCATGCTGTGAGGAAGCTCAAAGTAGCCCATGCAGAGACCACATGGATAGGTCCTTTGGCTTCTGGAGAGACAGAGGCCCAGCCAGCCCCCAGGTGCTCTATCCCCAGTGGTCCAGCTCCACATTAGAGACTTCAAGTTAGAAGACCATAGCCAAGCTTCTTCTGAATTCCTGACACACAGATCTTTGAGAGATAATAAAATGATTACTAATCTTTTAAGCCACTAAATTTGGGAGTGATGTGTTTCGTATCAATAGTAACTGGAACCTAGGCCACATGTGTCCTACCACAGGGTTTGGTACATGCTTTGCCCCTACTTGGAACACTTGCCGCACCTCTTCAGCCTAGTGACCACCCACGTGTCCTTCAGATCTCTGCTAAAGCTACAGTCTTGAGACTGCTCTGTCCCTAAACCCTGAAACTAGGGTTTCATAATGCCTGCATAAAACCATGTGCCTTTCCTTCCTGTACTGTCCTTATCACAGTTGCAACTGCAGACTGTCTTTCTGACAAGTCTTTGGCTCCATAGACCAGCATGCAGTCCACGCAGTTACACAGTAGGCCAGGGACTGCAAACTCAAATGTCAACAAGAACAGGAGAGTAACATAAATGAGAGACGTGGGCAGGGTGAGGACTGTGGTGTAAATGGAAAGAACATGCCCATCGATAGGGCGCAGCTCCCCTCAGAAGGCTCTGTGCAGCCAAATCTGCCTCATTTTTAAAGAGATGATACAAACCCAGATTATTATGTAAGTTTGGGATGATGGCAACTAACTAAGACTAAAAACCCAGAAGAAAGAAAAAGAGAGAAAAGAAAACGACCACCTGAAGATTTAATACTCTTTGATTTTTGAGAAGGATTCTGAACTCTCACTTTGTGTAACAAAGGAATTGTATTTAACTGAGGCATAGGTTAGCCACTGGGGCTGGCTGGGGTTCAGAAGTGGGTCACTTAGATTTGTTTTTCTCTATTTGTACCTAGAGACTGTCAGTCAAATTCTCTTCTAAGGGCTGGAAGACTTATTAATTCTTGCTAAATAATAAAAGAATTATTTATTTTTCTTTAGGAAGAAGATGGAAGTAATAAACTGTGACCATAAAGTAAGTTACACTAAATTCTGTGTGTTCCTTCCCAGAAGATAAACTATACGTATTTGTATAGGAATGGGAACATGCAAAGCTCATAAAAGCCCTGTGGTAAGTTGATTTTAATCTAAAAATTATACTTCTTATTATTTAATGTATCTATTAAAAAATAGAAAAAGAGGGCCGGCCCCGTGGCTTAGCGGTTAAGTGCGTGCGCTCCGCTGCCGGCGGCCCGGGTTCAGATCCCGGGTGCGCACAGAGGCACCACTCCTCCAGCCATGCTGAGGCCGCGTCCCACATACAGCAACTAGAAGGATGTGCAGCTATGACAGACAACTATGTACTGGGGCTTTGGGGGAAAAATAAATAAATAAAATCTTTAAAAAAAAAAAATAAATAAAATAAAAAATAGAAAAAGAAATGAGCTATTAAGCCATGAAAAGACATGAAGGAAACTTAAATGTATATTACTGAGTGAAAGAAGCTAATCTGAAAAGGCTTTATACAGCATGATTCCAACTATATAACATTCTGGAAAAGGCAGAACTATGGAAACAGTTACAAGATCAGCAGTTGCCAGGGATTGGCAGGGGGAGGGGGGGGGTTGTGACTAAGAACTTGTGACCCTCGGAATGACCGGTGATCAGTCACTAACAAGAGCAGATAGTAGCCTAGGCTGCTCAGAGCAGCATGCTAAGGAGAGTCCTATCACTCTTCAGATGGGGAAGATGAGACAGGGTATCGAGCTCTACTAATTCTCATGACCCCGAGTAAAATAGGAGATTGTTGTCCTATTTAACTAAGGGGAAACTGAGGCCCAGCTGTATCGAGGTCCAAGTCATAGAATAAAATCCAAAGTCTGGATTAGAAGAAAAAAAAAAATAGAGGGATCTCCCTCTCAACGTATGGAAGAAGGGAGAAAGTTGAGACTAGAGGTTATAGGCCCATCACTTGGGTCCCATGGGTGATAGTAAAATGGGTCAGAACACTGCCCCCCTTTTTACCTGTACTCCTTTGAAGAGATTATCTGATTGTGCCCACAGACCCCAGCTTGGGTTTAGGAGAACTCCTCTGTGTGTCTGCTCCTTTTCCCAAGTAAGCTGTGGGATCCAGACTGCTTGGAAGCTAGAAAGAAAAAACAAATTAGCCTTCAACAGAGGGCTGGACGATATCTGAATGCTGCTGAGTCCTGTCTGGATGGGCACTAAAGGGATGGCGAAAGTCCTTTGACTGTTTTTGGTGTCCTGAAATTCAATCTCATTGCATTTTACAAGTGAAGGAGGCCTAGTCCAGAGAAAGGAATCCTCTGTGGCTGGGGCAAGGTCCCAAAGCATTGTTTGGAGAGGCCCCTTCAGCCACAGCTTCTCCTATTATGAACTACATTATATATAGCTAAACTTAAACTATATATATGTAAATTAAACTGTATTGCCTTGGCAAGAAAGATTAAGCAATAGTTAGATTGAGAGAGAAGAGGCAGAGAGAAAGAGAAAAAATAAACTTTTTGTAAATAGTAGGGAAGCAGTCCCAGAGTGAGCAGGAGAGAGCAGCCTGGGCACCTGCAGTTCCTTCCCTCACTGTTTCCTGGACCTCTCACAACGTGCGCGTTATTCTTTCCTGCGTGTGATTCTAGAGGTCCAAGATTGCCCACCCCCGAAGCCAACCTCCCTTATGAAAGGGCTGCAAAAACCACTTAATTTATCTAGAGCCGGGTGAAACAAAGTGCACTCTGGCACTTCTTGCCTTTTAACTCACTATAAAAGTTACCGATTTTATTTATTATGTGTTTCACCCCCACTAGACCATAAGTTCCATGAGGGCAGGGATTTTGTCTGTTCACCACTATATTCTCAGCTCTTGGAGCAGTGCCTCGCACACAGCAGGCGTTTAATAAACACTTATGGAAGGAGCAACTGAGAGAAGGTGAGAAATAAGGAAGGGAGGCGGGAGAAGGAGGACGGAGAGAAAGAACGGAAGAACCAAGCTGGCGGGGCAGTAAAGAAGGCAGGCCCAGCCCTCCTTCGGATCTAGCGGGGGGCCCCCCCACCAGCACCTCCCAGCAGAACTACAACTCCCAGCAGGCCCCGGGACGCAAGGCATGCCCAGGCGGCCCGGGCGGGGCCAAGCCCCAGCTCGCCACGCTGCCGGCGTGCCTCGCGAGCACAGGCGCCGCTGCGGCGCCTGCCGGGACTTGTGGTCCGGGCGGCGGGTGGGGGTGGGGCTGGGCATGGAGGCGGGAGGGGCCCGGGGGCGGGCGCAGGCCCCTCCCCCGTCACTTCCTGCCGGGCTGCGGGCGCCGGAGCGGCTCCTCAGCGTTTGCGCCGGCGGCCGCCGCGTCTGGCTTGGCTCCCCCTTCCTCTGACCCCCGGCCCGGCGGCGCCCGCCTCCTCCGCGGCCACTCCGCCTCTTCCCTCTTGCCGTCCCTTCCTCCTCTCCCTTCTTCCTTCCTCCTTCCCCTCCTCTCCGCCGCCGCCACCCAGGACCGCCGGCCGGGGGACGAGCTCCGGGCAGCAGCCAGGTGAGGCGGCCGGGCCGGGCCGGGCCGGGCCTGGAGGGCCCCGCGCGGGCGCCGCGGCCGCGGGGAGGTGGGCGGCGGGTGGGGCCTAGGCCTCGGCGGGCCCGCGCGCCCGGCCTCCGTCCCCGGGCCTCTGTCCCGCCCGCGGGGCCTTCCCGGAGGAGGCGGGTCCTCCCGCGCCCCCCGCCTCCGGGCGCCGGGCGGCCTGGACCCCGGGCGCCCGGCCGCTCCACCCCTTGCCGGGGCCAGAAACAGGTGCCACGCCGCCTTTCCTCGTTCTTCCTCGCGCGCGGGCATGCCGAAGTTATCCGCGGGCGGGGGGCCCCGCTTCAGGTCCCTGAGCTCCGGAGCATCTGAATCGCCTCAGCCGGGTCTGTAGCCTAGTGGTTACCACACGGCCCAGACGTCCAGCGCGGGCGCCAATCCCAGCTCTGCCCTCTTCGGCAAGTCACCTAAACTCTGTGTGTTTTGGTTGGAAAAACGGGCTAACGCCGTCCCTGCCTCTTGAGGCTGTTAAGGTTCGGTGAAATGGGGCGTGTAAAGCCCTTATCAGAGTGCCAGACCCGCAGCGTGTCCCAATAAACCGTCTGCACACTTCATGAGCGTGATATTAAGGTAGAACTTAATGGGTAGAGTGGACAGAAGTTGACCTGCCTTCCCGTTGGGGTTTCCTAGAGGCAGAAATGCCGGGGCATTGTTTGGGGTGAGCGTCGGAAAGGGGCGTCCGTTTAATTGGGACACGGGAAGCAGGCAGTCTCTGAAAGCTAGAGGCTGTTATTTCCCTCTCCGCCGAGCCAGCCGCAGGATTTTCACCAGCTCCCTCAGTCTGAGCAACCTGTCCGTCTTTTCTGCCGTCATCCGGCTGCTTGTTGTCATTCCATTTCTGGGAAAGTTGCTGGCGGAAGCTTTCCTGGAGTTCAGCAGACCCTTAAGGAGCACTTGCTGTGTGTTGGGCTCTGGAGGGGGTGCAGAAGCTGCAAAAATGTCTGTCCTTCTGGCGCTGCATCGCTAACTTCTAACTTTTTTCGCCGCGGCTTTGCTTTTCTTGCTCCGTCCCTGTTGGCTGACTTTCCTTTTATGCCCTTGCCCCACCTCCGTGTTGCAGTGTTGCTTATGTGGAAGTTTTCTTCTGTGCCGGCGAAGATGTGTGCTTCAGCCCCTCTTCTCTGGCTGTGGGGACGTTCTTAGGGTCACCCTTCCCTTCTGCCTGTGGCTTTAATTGTTTAGCGGGTGGTGGGAAGTGAGTGAGACCAGATGTTTGGTTGATTTTGGGCTTTCAGGAATCAGTGTGCTTACCAAATGTAGATTACTTTGCTGCATGTTGAAGTAAAAATGAAAAATACAGTTGGATTGTAGAGGGAGCAGTTTCAGATGCTGGAGGCAGGTGGGGTTTTTAAAACAGCAGCTTTATTTAAGGATACTGAGTTTCTTTTAATTTTGTACTCAGTTGTAGTATAGGTACCCTTCATTCAGGAAATGCAACTCGCGGAGGTTCAAATTTACAAGAGTACGGAGTGTGTTTGCTCTACTGAGTGATCCTCTTGTGTCGTAGGCTTGTTTTAGGTAGTACATTTCCTTACTGAACTTAAACTATTTTGATTTACACCCCTCTCTCAATAACACACATGATGCAAAGTGGCCTTCCGGTTTTTGACATTTTCCTAGAATTTTCTGCAGTGGAGTCTTACCATCGTTTCTAGTTTAAAATCTTCGGATGACTCTCTAAAAACAGCTAAGCAAACAACTATACAAGCAGTACAAGGCATGTCTTCTGCCATATTGACAGCTGTAGTTAGGGAACTGATGTTTTAATATTGCAGTAGATAACCTAATTTTTTAAAACTTTTTATTATGGAAAACATACAAAAGTCGAATAGTATGGAGAACCCCCATGTATTGGTCACTAGGCTTTGACAATTATTAACTCAAAGCCAAGGTCAATCTTGTTTCATGTAGTACCCCCTCCCCCAAAGTGGATTATTTTGAAACAATTCCTAAACATCATATAATTACCAGATTGCTCCACACTGTTAATCTGTCACAAAATTTACTTTTAGTAGAATCATAGTTCTCATTTTTTTGTGTCTACATGATTACTATACAGCAGAAAAAAATGAGCAGCTGAATTAGCTCTTGATTCAGTGCTTACCCCACTCAAAGTCATATCCAGAATACTGCCTTTCTTCTTTGTGTACAAAAACAACAGTTCTTGAGCTATTAATGACTGTAATTGAAAAGCAGTCAGAGATACAGATGTCCCTAATACTATTTTGGTGGAGACTTACCTGTTAAACCGCTTTTAATGGAGAATAATTTTGTGTCAAAGTTAAACTACAGTCAATAATTCATAATGAAACTTTCAAAGTTTCTTTACAGTAGTTGTGTAAATATGCTGCTATCACCTTAGATTAAGAATTAAGCAAAGGATGTTTGATTTCAGAGCTTTGTGTTGTAGAATTATTTCCCAAAGACCCCCCCATCTGCTATATTTACAAACAAATTTAGTAAGTATGAATGAATTCACAGCATAGATGCATAGATGTTCAGGTTTTTCTTGTCTTAAAAAGAGATTTCTCCTTGAATAGAAGTTGACAGGAATATTATGTTTGTCATTGTTACTTAATTTTCATATTTCTGGTCATGAACAATTTGCAGCTTTTAGACCTATAACATTGTTATTTCAGTTGTGTAAGTTTACTTTTGAGCTTGATTAGGTACAGGGAAAATGTATGTTATGTTTTAGTTATTACAACCTGGGAGATGGGGAGGGATATGCATACCTCTTAAAATTAGCTTAGGGGGGAAAAAAGAACAATTTGGTATCTGAGAAAGGACGCAAAATGTACTTTATTAAGAAAAAAAATGCTTAAGTGCTTCCCAGCAGGCTTAAAGTAAAACTTTTAAGTACTTGGAATTGTTACCAAGTACAATACAGTTTGTTTAGACTAAATTGCCCTCTTGTAAGATTCAGCCAGAAAGCCCATTTATATACAGATTATTTTAAGTTTAGAAATGAGCATGACTCATGAAACTTTTTCCCCCCAATTCTGAAGTCCAGCCCATTGACATTATTCTGGATGTAATTGTTGCACATGGGGCTATACTGTGCTGCATCAACCAGAGTCTCCCCAATAAGACACGAAGATATTTAATAAAGGAGGCACAGAGTGGGTCTCAGGCTGGTAGGGCACCTTTCTCTGGTGCCCTTTGCTGGGTGGAGTGAGAGTGAAATTCTCATAAAAATGAAACTTTTGTGAAAAAGGTATCTTTTTGTGGGATGTCATAAGTCAGTTTCGGGGTCCTTGTTTTTATGAGCCTCCAAACTGGGTCATCTTATTTGATGTCACACTCAGTGACACAGTATTGCTCAATTTGGGGAAATGTAAATTCCTCTCCCTCAAATGAGAGCTTTTGGAGTTGCTTTATTTCTCTCAGAATGAGCTTTTGGAACCTTCAGAAATGTTTGGAGAATTTTATAACAGATTTTGTTTCACACTAGACCTATAACAGGTTGTTTTAAATTAATTTCTGGTGACGGAGACATTTGTGGTTAAAATGCTTCTGGTGTAATTTTGTACATGAGCTTTTCCATAAATGAAACCTCATCAAAATCAAGGCTGTAGCATTTATGCTGTTTCGAAAAATATAATTTATATGTTAGAGATTGAATTTTGAGAAAACATGTTAGTTACTATGGTTATTTTTCTCCAACATTTTATTATGAAAAATTTCAAACAGATAACTAGTTTAAAGAATTTTAGTGTACACCTCTATATGTACCACCTACTTTCTGCCACTAACATTTTACTATAGTTGCTTTATCGCATGTTTATTCCATGTGTCCATCTCTTTTAATTCATTAATCTGTTTTATTTTTTGATACATTTCAAAGTAAATTGCAGCATCAGCACACTAGCTACTTCAGCAGCCATATCTACCACAGTTAATTTTAAATTGAGACACCTCTATAAGGTTTTCCTAGATCTTTAAAAGCCAAGCTTTGTTGATTTTTGTTTTCAATTTTGCTTTGACTTCAGAACTCTTGCTTTTTAAAGGAAATTGTTTAATGAGTTTTTGCACCAAGGTATGTTTGTCTATCAGTCATGTATTACGACACTTGAATAATGTTGACCAAATCCTTTGTTCTCACCTACTAAGGAGATAATAGGATTATAAATATATAGCTATGTTGGTCTTAACAAATACCACCAGATGGATGGCTTGGATATCTGTTTTGCCAACAACTTAATGCTTTGAACTAAAAAACCTTACCAAAGAAAATTATTTATTATTTAAAAAAAGGGTAAAATGGGGAAATTACTGCAAATAGCTTAATTTATTTTTTAAATATTTACATTCCCATAGTGGTGAATAAGGTTGACGTAAAAGTGATTTATGTCACCAGATAAGTGGAGGTTAGAAACAAATTCTCTGTGGACTGAGTTGTATTTTCTGGAATTACACATGTTCATTTATTTTTTAAAGGAGTATATTCAGGGGGCTCACTCAAAGTGTATTTACTGAAAGCAAAAGTAGAAAAATCTATCTAAGAAAGTATTTGCTTTCGATTAAAAATTAGTCTTCTAAATATTAAATCTGTAGCCCATCTGCTTCTGTTTAATCTGGAATCTAATTTGGGAAAGAAGTGTGATGACTTTGTGAGTTTCTAACAGTAATGGAAGCAAAACAGGCCATTTATTATAATATGATACAGAGGTCATAATTGTCCTGGAGTTTTCTTGCCGTGTCTACCCAACCACAAAGTCTAAGAATATCTAAGTGTCCTGGGGTCTTTTCCCTAAATGAGAATGATTGCTCATCAGATTGTCTCTATATTTGATGTAGCTTTAGAACTGGTTGCCCAGTGAGTGGGTTCATTTTAGTCAGCATGTTCTCTCTTCCTATTTAAAATGTTTTTTTTTTACAAGTGGTGTGTAGCTATAAATTTATATTTATAGATGTTTCTGTCACTGAGGACAGGATTAGTGAATTTGCTGGATGATAATATTTGCTACTATTTATTGAGCTCTTACCATGTGCCAGGTTAGGATTACAGGGTGAGGGTTATTTGATGCAGGAAAGGAATCTGAAACATCAGGTTGAATTTATCTAATAAAATAAAAGCTGCTGTTCGTTGAGCTCTTCCTTTGTGCCAAAGGTTGAAGTAGACACTTTATGTCGTATTTCTGATACTTACATACGTCTTTGCACAGGAAGGGTCCTGATAGCTGAGGATACCGAGGCCGGTGTGGGAGGCCAAGTAACCCCAGTGGGGTCCTGAGCTCTTTCCACTAAGCCACACTGCAGCTCTAATTATGCTCAGGTGCTTTTTGTTCGGGATAATTTATTCTGCTCGTCACC